>NC_072415.2:74757602-75382602 GCF_028858775.2 Pan troglodytes | reverse complement strand
ACCTGTTTTTAAAACTGCTAACAAAATCGAATATGTTATCTTAAAGCAACCTCTTTTATTACAGTTTTGAGCTAAGTATATGTAAATTTTCCTTGAGATGTATTTGCAGAATAACTCTACTTGGCATAGATTTTAGGATATTGGTCTTCATCACAAATTGGTGAATAATTATTATTGTGCTGAAACATTGCTAATAGTATTTAGCACTAATACGTCATAAAAATAACGACAGAAGATAAGAATGTGTAGTTTAGTTGGCGCTAGTTTGTACTGATTTTCTACAAAAGGCTCATCATTGCTGTCTTTCCTTTTAATTGTTTTCATGATTTCACCCAAACTTATTAAAATAAAAGCAACTGTATTAATAAAAAACAAATTGACTTGTGCTTATACAAACCTTGTATCTTTGGGGACATAAAGGACATTAACAATTCTTACTGTATTTGTTTCACAAGACTGATTGTGTTTTGTATCATTGCTAACAAAGGTGAATTTTATTCAAAATAGACAGAGTCAATATTGTTGTCATGATCTTTTCAGAATCATGAGATTGAAATAAATTGCCTATAAAACTTTGCAATCTTTCATTTCCACAAAATTTTCCAAATTGACAACCGCTTCTTCATTTTACAGTGAATCTCACAAGTTCACAAAATGACTGAGAGCAATGAAGAAATCATTGTCAATGAGTTCTCATATTCATAGTTTCTCTTTTAAAAAATAAGGGCCTTAGCTGAGATAGCCTGCTGCTGCTTGCAAAACTGCATCTCGGTTGTTTTTAGAGAATAAATAGTTTTCATATGGAGAACATTTTAGATCTTTGACTTTTATTAGGCTTGGATTCTGGCTGCTGCTTCCCACTTCCAGTTTGATTATTTCTAGCTGTTTCAATCCATAACATAATATATTATCATAAATATATCTTATGTATTTATTATATAACATACTATGTATTATTATATAAATATATACTTATATTTATATATTATTGATATATAAACCATACATATTTATATGAATATAATCTGAGAATAACTAGAATGCATATGATTGGCTAATAAAATCTGCCTAGGAAATGTTTCTGAAAACTTCCAGGTCTCACACATGCAGAGCAGACTGCAAATGACACTTCAGTTTACAAACCCTTGGTATTGATTTTGATTCTTCATTTATACGATTGTTACTCTGCCAGATGGTAGAGTGGCTTTAATCCAGGGAACTAACTGTGGTGAAAGTACACAGAGCAGTGTAGGTCTGACTCATGCAAAAACTGCATATAAAACACTCAGAAACCAAATAGCAGCAGCAATAGTACAGTGTCAGGCCCTATTACTGTTATTCAAGTGTTTTCTTGCTCATTGCTTAATTTATTCTGCACAACAATTTATTCAGGAGTCATCACAGCTATCTGATTATCTTACTTTATATGACTAGATACATTATGAACATCTTATTCTTCAGAAATGTTTCAGTATCTTTCAGTTAAAATTATTTGGTTAATATTTTATATTTTAGTCTTTTCAGTCAAGTAAGAAGAGAGACATAGCTCATCACTCTGTTGCCAAAGACACACCCTAGTTCTGATGAGCAGCTGTATCTAAAATAGTTCTCCAAAGCCTTGGATGAGGTTACATCATTTATACAAACATTTGCACTTTCTTTTCATGCTTCAGGTGCATATTTTCATAAAACTACCTCCTATTCATAACTTAAAACTTTAATCAAAATTTCCTACTGGCCTAAAGCTACCCAGGGCTATGACTTAAACAAAACTTATTTGCAATTAATTTTTCTTACATTTTGGCCTGACCTTCAGTCATCAGTTATAGCAATAGAATTTGCATTACATAATTATAAATCAAAGTATTTTAAGAAGTCTACTTATTCAGAAAATTTTACATGTGAAATGTTTGCAAAAGGGAAGATAGTTAAATGTCTTCAACTCACTTATCCTGTGATATCATGGAAGGAAGTCACCACGTCCTTCATAAATGAGTAGGCATTAGGCAGTTTGGCCTAGATCTATACCTGATGCAAAAACTGGACAATGTGTATATCCGTGTTTATGTAGAATAGAAAAATTATCACCTGGATGTCCAATTCAAGAAAATTTAAATAATTTAACTGGGAATATTTAATAATAATTAAATTGCCACACTTAATCTAAAATATTACATTTTCCATTTTCACTTTTAGAACTTATATTATTAATTTATGGAATAAAATATTCTTAATATTTTGCTCAGGAAATTTACATAGTATTCATAATTAATTAGCATATTAGAGAGGAGAATGCATCTAATTTCAAAGCATACAATTAAAGTCTGTAGAACTTTAACATCCTTTAATTAACATTCTTATTTTACAAATGAGAGGAAAATACAGTAATGTTCTTATTAGCCTGATCTTTCTGTTTATGAGAGTTTAACACTCTTATATTTCAATAAAACACCTTTCTCTGAAAACACTTGCATACATTTACATCTCCTCCTTAAATAAACAATAGGTGAAAATGTCAGTTAAATGTCTTTATTACTGTAATTATAATTAATTTTCAGCAATGAAACAGATTGTAAGCACACTAGTGTAACTGTATATTTATTTTAACTATTAGCCATGTTCCTCCTATTGTGAAAATGATTTTAAGAACTTGAGTGAATATGCTTATTACAGAATTCATACTATCTCCCAAAATAAATATCAGCAGATAATAAAGCAAAGGTAACTATTTTAAATTGTATTTATGTAATGGTTCTTCACATTATTTTTATATTACATTTTATTCATGGGCATACATTCAAAATTTCTACCATAAGCCCTTAAATTTCAAATTAGCTTTAATATTAAAAGGCAGAGATTAAAGGAAATAATTTGCATAATACAAATTATGGGACAGGAATAAAGTGCTGTTTTTTATTTATTTTTAATTTTTGCCTTAAACCAGTCTTTCAACTAGTGCTGAAAAAAAATCCTAAAGATAGTTTTCAGCTTGCAAGACACATTTCTATTTCTAGTCACTCAGTCTACTATTCCTGGAACTCAGTCATCCAATCATGCTGGCATCTGCCAATATTCTCCTGCCATATACTAAACTTTCGATTCGATGTTTATACTAACATTTGGTATTGTTAAAAATCCTTTGTACCTTTATTATGTGTGAGTCTGTTTTATTCCTCAATTATATTTTATGTTATGTGTTGGCAAGGAGCAATCCTTATATACTGGTTTTGTGGTCAAATTTCACACAAATTTAATTTTCTAAACACAAATATATAGGTAAATTAGAAAATAATCTTACCTAGTATTTGAAATAATAATTAAAAGGGTGATGGTACAGGTAATCTTTGTATGTTCATTACATCAACAAACATTACTCTAATTTTAAAATGTCCCATCGACTGATACATCTTCTTTTAAAACCTTAATCCATTTTGAGAATTTTTTCTGGGAGAGGGGGTCAATATTGTTTTGGGTAGATTTGTCTTTTTTTTTTTTTTTTCTTTCAGTGTAAACATTGCTTTTTACAGCAAGAGGCTGAGTTTGTAAGTGCTAGTTTCGTGGTATAAGATATTTTTCTTCTCCAAAATGAACTTGAGTTTTGTACCAAGTCTACACAAGTGGCAATTTTATATTAAGAAACAGCTATTATTTCATTGTGTAATTCTGCTAGCGTTTCTCATTTCTCAAACTCTTAATTATATTCAATGGACTATCACATACTCATAAAGAATAAAATAACATAATGAATATAATGGACTTTTGCTTTAGTCAGCAGAATGCTAACATAATAAAGTGATCATCTAATTCTATAAACAGATGCTTATAAGCAGACTTAAGCCACCAATATCTAAACTTGTGTTGTTAAGCACAAATAAATACTTGGTGTTTTAGATAGGATGAAGTTAAACTTATCTGACTGAAGATGTCAGTTTGCATTTATGCTATATAGCATCAACAATATATTTTTCGCTTAATATAATTAATATCAACATATTTTACTGAGAAGTATATTTTTCTGTACTTTTTGAAAAATGTTATTTATAAGCAGAAGTTACAGATGAGTATGTCTCAATTATTTTGGTGAGATACAATAGTTACGAGGCTGTCGGTGTTCAAGATTCCCACAGGGTCAAGGGAAAGGGCTGGGATGAAGGCAAGTCAAAACACCAACAAAGCCCATTGTTTGTGCAGAAATTCAGCCATTTTTCTAGAATATACATTTCTCATATTGTTAGTTTTCAGAATTCTGAATAAGTTGATTTTGACAATTTTTGCAGTTTGCATTGCTTTTTGGGGGGCACATATTTTTGAAGGTTTTCACTCTACCATTCTTGCAGTGCTCCCTAATTCTCAATAAGTTTGAAATGTGTAAGGTGATCCTGAAACCAAAAAGTTTTAGAACAGAGGTCATTGGTAAATACTGAGAAGGTAAGCTTTACTGTATTCATTTATTTTCATGCTGTTAATGAAGACATACCTGAGACTAGGTAATTTATAAATAAAAGAGGTTTAATTGGCTCACAGTTTCACACAGCTGGAGAGGCCTCAGGAAACACAATCACGGCAGAAGGGGAAGAAAACATATCCTTCTTAACATGGCGGCAGGAGAGAGAAGTGAGTGTCCAGCGAAGGGGAAAGCCCCTTTTAAAACCATCAGATCTCATGAGACCTAACTCCCTATCACGAGAACAGGAATGGGGAACCGCCCCCATGATTCAATTATCTCTACCTGGTCCTTCCCATGACACATGAGGATTATGGGAACTACAATTCAACATGAGATTTGGGTGGGAACGCAGCCAAACCGTATCACAAATTTTGCCCTGGAATACTCTTGAAGGTTGTATATATTTAGTGAAACTTGGTGGCAGCTGCTTTCTCCTCCCAGGAAATTCTTACAGTGTATTTAATAACCAATCCATCTAATGATTCATTAATATTACTCATTTTAGGTTGAAAATAATTGATTTATTAATTAATCAAAATAGTATTATTTTCATAAAGCAAATTAAAAATATGAGTGTGTTTAAATTCAAAAATAATCTTCTGGACACATTTTTATTATGTATATATATATGAATAAATATAAATCCAGGTGTAGATATAGAACTCTGTATTTTTTCCACAAGCTACTATTAGTGAAACATGACAAAAGTAGTCAATCTTCTTAACGTTCTGAAGGATATTTCCTAATTTTCATGCAGTTTTAAAGCTAATGATGCCACTCACCTGGTCCATTGGACTTGTTTCATTAATAAATACACAATTAAAATGATACAGGTATAATTTTTTGAAATTGTTATTGGTAGTAGAACATTTATTGTGGGATCAATTGAAATCACTTGCTTCCTTATATTTCCAATAAATAATAATTATACATTCTCAATATTATCTGCATTATGCTGAAGAAAATGCTTTTTATTTATATATTTATTTCTAATTCACAAAGAAACAATTTTAAACTTTTGAATATAGGAAAACTTTTGTTTATTCAGTTCTAGTTAAAATATTTTATCTAAGTAAATGGCGAGTTCTTTGAAAATGATGACGATGTTTTTCTTTGTGTTCTGATTATATTGCTGAGTTGCCAGGTGTTGAAGTGGTCAATTAGTACAATGAGCCAAAATGAAAATGACAATCTCGCCTTTATTCTGAGACAAAAGTAGGTGCCAGCTCTCTGGTCTTTTATTTTTCCCCATAGAACAGCACTTGGAGAGGGTCAGGTGAATCCGTGCAGATGAGGGGAACTGTCTCATTCCTTGAGGAGTCCTGAGAATACGGCTCCTGCCGTTTTATGGACTCATGGGACCGTGGGGAGGGAGAGCTGGGAAGAGCTAGGAGCAGAAAAGTACTGAATCGCCTGATGCAGAGGCCCCCAAAAGGAATACATTTGCCTCGAAATATAAATATGCATGTCAGTGTGGCATGCCTGAGAGGACGTGAATCCTTGACTGTCACTCCCCCTAGAGACTGCAATGTCTGTGAGCCAAGTCTGGTACACAGTGGGAAGTTTTATCCACGAGGCATGCCAAGCAGAGCTTTGTAATTGTGATCAGGCCTGAATGATCACACTAAAGATTCTGGAGTAGAGTTGGACTCCTCGTATATAACAGAGTATTCATAACAGATAATTCATACATGTGTGATTAACTTAATAATCACAAATTGAAAAAATAGTAACTATTACCCTCATGATATATGCATATAAAATAGTGTAGGGGAACATGGCTAATCATTAAAGCATTGTGACTCTGAAATGCTAGAGATTCACAAGCATGTTTATTACACAATCAAGAATTATCCCATTAGAAACAGTATTTTTAACTTAAGGGTGTAGAAAGAATTCATGACCTTCCAACAAAAGGGAATCAATAATAAAGCTCATAAAAATCAATGAAATATGAAAACACATCAAGATACAACTGTCTCAAAATATGTAAATAAAATGGCCATTGCAACTTGGTCTATTTCTTTGGATAATTTTAAAGAGTACAGTATATTAATATTCATTCTGAATATCAAAAAGCTCTTAAGAATCAATATATTAATATGTTAAAACAGACCCTATTTCTAATCTTGCTATAAATTATTATGTAAACAATGATTATTTTCAAAAACAGTTTGATGTATTTACTTCAAAATAGACTCAAGTGAAACACTGAGGGCTTGGCACAGACACCAAATTTGAATTTGCTAGAATCTTGTTTGTGTAATCATTTAGCTCAGCGTAAGTAGATGCTGATAACAATTATTTGTTAGGTAATTCAAAGTAACATTCTGTACTAAGCATTTCCTTTCAGATACATGAATATTTGTACATACATTTTTAAGCCAAAATGAAAATGGTGATTAATAACAAATGACATGCACATTTAAATTATGTCAAATTGTGATACAAATTGTGCCTACTAGTTTTTTAATTAAACTTCTTTGCTATAATATGTTACATTAATATATAATATCTTATCAAGAAAAAAAGGCTCTGAAATGACTTGGCTATTATTTATATCTTTACTCTTACAGCATATGAATCTGAATATTTTATGTGATTTAGTCGGATGGTATTGAAACAAATTTTAAAACTATGATAGTGAGAACATGTTAATATTAGAAAAGAGACAGGTGTAGACAGACCACTGGAATAGAAACCAACGACTACTAAACATTTATCTAAGGAGGGTAGTGGTCAGTTACAAGTTTCTGAAAACATGAAGGCTTAACGAAATATGAATTACAAGATTACATGACAGCACAGTCCCCACTGAGGGAATGCCTGGCACTGGAATAATCCCATCTGTGAACTCTTTGTGTGCACTGAAGCCATGACACGTTTATCTGTCATTTGCTCCAAACGACAAATCCTGCTTAGACATAGCAGTATTTACAAAGAACTTCATTATATTCAAGGAATTATGTCCATTTTCAGCCCCAATTTGCCTATCTTTCCTCAACAGTTTCATTGGAAGGAATTCCAGAAACCAGAAACTTTGTGGAATAATATGGAGAACTTGTATTTACCCGTGCCCTGCTCCACCCAGTGGCCCAGTTGCACTATTTTCCCACACTTTTTAAAAGAAATATTGTTTATATTTCTTTTAAATGGCATAAAGAGAGGCCACAGTAAAATCATTAGCACACCAGCCACAATATTACATTATATTACATACTGGCTGAAAAATCTTTAACAGTATAGAGGCCTATTGGTTCAGAGTGTTCAATAGAATTCCCCAAGCTACTTCACACTAGTTAAGATATATGAGAGTACTCAGAATATGGAGAAAATGTCAAGTTTATTAAAGTTGTCATGTATATATACAATTTTAAGATAATGTTATAGAGCATATTAGATTTATAATGCATTATAACTATTTGTTGTTCAATAGGGTATGTATGTATATAAAGTAATATTGAGGTATTATAAATGATTTTATAACTATAATGAAATTTCAAAAATTATATTTCTCTATCATCTACCTATGTATCTATCTATCTAATCTATCATCAGTTAAAGTCCAACTTGACACTTTTCAAAACTTACATCAATATATCTTGCTAAAGGATTTAAGTGCAATTAAATGAAAAGATGGAGAAAGTCTTTCAAAGCCCAATCTCATACTTAAATTTCTGTTTGAATAACCAAGGAACAAAATCAACAAGTGACCAAACCACGAATATTCTCAAAAATAATAGTAACAACCACCAGCATGAAAGGTCATAAAGAAATTAGCAGGGAAATAGTATCTAGAACAATATATATGTAATTTATTAAAGAAGATTAAGTTATTTAATATAACTCAATAAAAATTGACAAAAATATAATAAATGTTAATGGAGAAGAATGGCCTGTTAAACTAAAATTGTTCAATATCTCAAAAATGCATGCTAAACAATAGCAAAACCATATGGTGTATTTACTTGATTTTTTTAAAAAATGCAAATAATTAGTGCTGGTTATACTATCAGGAAGGAGAAACTCTTCTATATTATTTGTAAGAGCGTAAATTAATATGTTTCTTAAGAGAAAGTGGACAGTATGTATCAGAAGCCTCTAAAATACTGTTACAACCTGACCTAGCTGTTCTATTTTTAGAAAGGTTTTTAGTGAAATAAACAGAAAATGTGTGAAGAGAAATGCTCAGAAATGTCTTTCTTCACAGTTTTGTTTAAAATAAAAAGCAATTTAGAATAATATAATCAGAAATATGGGATTTATTTAAGATGGCTTGATATAATTCAGGAAACAATTTCCGGGATACTGACTTAGCTGTGTATTTAACATGGAGATACATTATATTAAATAATAGTATACATAATATAGCTTATTGGGTAAAACAGACTATAGTGAATGTGAATAGCATTTTTCTAATTTTATAAATATGTGTGTGTCAATATGTGTGGTTCTTTGAGGAAAGAAATAGAAAATAGAGTTGTAGGTAAGCATGCCATTATTAACTTTCTAGGTGAAAATTAAAGTAATTATGATTTTTTTATTTTATCAAAAATTGTGCCTGAATGTTTCTTGAAAGGAAAATGAACTGTTTTATTACATAAACATCTTTTAAGAATAATTGATAGCAGTTCAGAAATCAATTTGTTATAATACACTACTATGATCCTGTTAACAAATAGTTTTTGGCATCATTAAAAGATAAGTATAAAATAATAATAATAATCATATCCAAGTGTTATAATAATTTGATTAGATTTTTTAGCCTAAGTTATTTTATATTTTAATTTTGAGAGTTCCACAAATGAATTTTCAATAGTAATTATCAGACCCAGTCAAAGATAACCATTTACAGAAATATTTAATACTGAACTCTAGTAGAAAAAAATCACATAAACAGTGAATCTATTGGATACAGATTCAAAAGCAAATACACTTACTATATTTAAAGAAATAAGACAAACTTGAAAATGACTGAAGGGTATAGAAAATTATTTTAAAAATTCGGAGAGAATTAAGTTTGTTAGATAATGCTCCAGATTTTCAAATATCTCTCATACCAGAGAGGCAGAGAAAGATGGCAGAATAGAAGTCTCCACCCATTGACCGTTCCCCTCAAGGACACCAATTTAACAATTATCTGTACAGAAAAACACCTTTATAGGAACCAAAAATCAGGTGAGCCCTCATAGTATCTGGTTTTAATTTATATGGCTGAAAGAGGCACTGTAGATACAGAAAGAAAAAACAATCTTCTGGCCGACACCGCTACACTCTCACCGCCTAGCAGCAGCAAGTGGGGCAGAGAGCACCTCTGGGTGCTGGGTGAGGGAGAGCACAACAATTATGAGGCATTGAAGTCAGAGCTGTCCTGTTAGAACAGAAAGGAAAACCGAACCAAACTCAGCTGATACCCTCCCACGGAGGAAGCATTTAAACCAGCCCACAAGTAAGTGAGAAATTTTCTAGAATCTTATGAAAAGGAAGAACAAACTATATATTTTTATGCCCAGCTAAGATGTCTTGTATTCATTTAGTAGGGCTGGCATTAAAATAATACCACAGGCTGTGTGGTTTAAACAGCAGTAATTTATTTTCTTGAAATTCTGGACGCTAGAAGTCTAAGATCAAGGTGTTGGCAAGATTGGGTTCTTCTGAGGCTTCTTCTCTTGGCTCGCAGATGGCCACCTTCTCCCTCTGTCTTCACATGGTCTTCTCTTTCTGCATGTGTCTTAATCTCCTCTTCTTATAAGAGCACCAATCAAAATGGATTAGGGTCTATGCCTATGAACTCTTTTAATGTTAATTACATCTTTAAAGGCCCCAGCTTCAAATACAGACAAATTCTTAGGAACTGGGGATTAAAACTTTAACATACAAATTGTGGGTAGACACAATACAGCCCATAACCATGTCCTTCAAGCATCAAGTCTTTAGAAAAATAACAATGAAAAGGCAATAACTAAGAAAATCTTAATCATAGGTGCATAGTGTAAACTGAGGCAAAAATAGTAGAAGAACCCTTCAAAACACGAATATATATCCTTTTTTCTCACTGGGCCTTTCGTATGTGTGCTTCATTGAACTCAATGGGCTTTAGTACAGGCTATAAAAGGAAGTGAGGTGCTTTCTTGATGTATCAAATTTTGAGATTGTTGGTTTGTTAACATTGTCAGAAATAGAAGAACAAAATTGTTTAAATTTTTAGCACAATACAGATGAAATACTATCATGTGGCAACAATTTTCATAAGCAGTCTGAAATGGTCTTTTTCTCTATTCCCATAGAAGCACCATACACAGTTTCATGGTTCTATTAAATATGCTTTTTACAGCAACAAATGAATAGTGTATCCACTTTGCAATAAAGTATTGAAATGTAATTAAGCACCAATTTCAAATGTAATTTATAATTTATTCATTCTGGAACAGTTTTCTTTTTGTCAAATATCAACTCTCATGTGAGAATGTTCTGTGTTACTTTTCTTAAATTCAGTAACATAAAATCGTTGGCATCAATATCATATTTTACAGTACATATGTAGGTTTATTTTTATATTTTATATTTATCTAAAATATGTAAACATCGATGCTATGTTCCAAATGTTCCAAGTGGAGTATCTACCTACCTACCTATTTATAAAAAATTACATGTACTAATCATCAGAGAAATGCAAATTAAAGCCACCATGAAATACGATATTACACCCGGCAGAATGGCTATTATTAAAAAGTCAAAAAACAACAGATGTTGGGGAGGATGCTGAGAAAAGGCAATGTCTATACACTGTTGGTGGGAATGTACATTTGTTCGACCTCTATGGAATACAGTATGGAGACTTCTTAAAGAAATAAAAATACAGTCAGCAATCTCACTGCTGGGTGTATGCTCAAAGCCAAGAAGATCCCGCATTCATATGTTTATTGCAGAACATTCACAATAGCAAAGTCATTGAATCAACCTAAGTGTCCATTGCAGAGGATTTGGATAAAGAAAATGTGGTGTACATATACCATGAAATACAACTCAACCAAAAAAAAAAAAAAATGAAATCTTGTCTTTTTCAGCAGTGTGCATGGAATTGGAGGCCATTATCCTCAGTGCAATAACTCAGAAACAGAGAGTCAAGTAAATACTGCATGTTCCCACTTATAAGTAGAAACTAAGCATTGGGTATACATGGACATACAGAGTGGAATAATAAACACAGGAGACTCCAAAAGATGGGAAGGTGGGATGGTGGGAGTGGAGTGAGGTTTGAAAAAGCACCTATTGCGTACAGTGTTCACTATTGAGGTGATGGGTGCATGAAAGCCCAGACTTCACCAGTACACAATATGTGCATGTAAAAATATGCATTTGAAGCCCCTAAATGTACAGAAATTAAAACAAATTACATGCAAAATGTTTAGACAATTGCCCATTGATATTTTAAGTGCATTATTTAGGTATTTCTTTTTTAATTTTAACATTTATTATTTTCATTTATTTCTGTTTTCTTTTCTGTATTTTTTTATTTTTTAAAAAAACATGTTACTTTCCCTAACCAAACAAAGCAATGAACATTAGAGGAAAAGCAACTTTTCCAGGTATTCTGAGACATAGACTATGAAATCCACTAATAAGAGATCAGAGCAAAGTTTTGAAAAATGTCCTAACTTTCCAAGCTTGGAAGAATAGACTCTAACCTTATTTATAATATTAATATATATAAAACAAGAACCTATTTATGGTGAAGAATCAGCAGTTTACACAATTTAAAGACTTTCTACAATTTGTACAATTTAAAGACTCTTTTGTTGTATGCAAGAGCCTTTTGCAAGCAACTAAAATGTATGTGAGTAATTTTTAATCTTCTATCCATGGTTACGGCTTTCCTTAGTCACATGTCCCTCAAATAAATGGTCAAACTCTTCAAAGAATTTATAATTTCAACCTTCACTTTCATTTCTTTAGCACAAAAATAAGAGTAGGTGCCCCAGTGAAAATAGTAAATTTAACTGATTTAGCTGTCTTCTCTCCCTGATTCAAAATAAAATCCACATAATATTTCAGGTTTTCCATTTTATATTAATTCTCAGTCCCTTTCTTATTTCTTATTTTTAATCCCAAATTATTCTTAATCAGAAATTAAAACTTCTTTTACCAAAGCAACCAATAAAATATAGTTATGAAATAAAATAAATCCCATCCATTAATAATTTTTAAAAGCACTTGGGTAACATATTTTCTTTATATATTATTCCGTGAAAGCCTCAGTGATTTTTTTTCCCTTCTACTTATAAGACTTTCCGGCAGGCCATAATACTGTATGATGATCTTCCTTATATTTAAAAAATATTGACTATTGTGCACATCCTCATAAATGGTAATTTGACAGCAGTATAGCATTAAAAATATTTCTTATTTCATAATAACCTGTATGCCCACAAATTGTTCAATGAGGACTGCTGATACTTCACCATAAATAGGTTCTTATTTTATATATCTTAATATTATAAATAAGGTTAGAGTCTATTCTTCCAAGCTTAGAAAATTAGAACATTTTTCACAACTTTGCTCTGGTCTCCTATTAGTTGATTTCATAGTCAATGTCTCAGAATACCAGGAAAAGATGCTTTTCCTATGACCATTGCTTTGCTGGAAGAAAGGAAATCTTGTGTCTCATGTACCATGTCTGGATGATTAGTTAGTTTGTTTGTTTGTTTGTTTTGTTTTTTCCAGGATGATGGTAACAGCACATTTCACTCAACATGCTCTTTTCACAATGTGACATTTACAGCTCCTTTGAATTGAAGCCTTAAACCTGAGAAGAGCTTTTTGATGGCTTTGATGAGGAAACTAATAGAACATGGCAGAAGTGATGCTCTGTGACTTCTGACACTGCATCATAAAGATGCCATGCACGTGTCTTGTTCTCTTGGGATGCTCCTTCCTAGAGCCCAGCCAGCTACAATGCTTTGATGAAGCCATGAAGTCACAGGAAGAGCTCACATGTAGATGCCACAGCTTCAGGTCCAGGTCAATAGCCAAAATTGACCACCACACATCTGAGTGAACAAGCCATTAAGCAATTTGAGGTTCCATCCTTCAAGCTACCTTTTTAATGCCACATGAAGCAGGGTCAAGTTTTTCTTATCAGCCCCTGTTTGAATTGCAGAGTCATGAACAAGATAAATAACTGATATTGTTTTAGGCTACTAACTTTGTTGTAGCAGCAATGGATAACTAGTAGACCACACTTACAGTACACATAGTAAACTAGTAGACCACACTTATAGTAAACCTGCTTCTACGTTTTTGTTCATGGCCTTCTTTTTCTATTATTTCATCTCCAAATTGTTTTCATGGTGCAAACACTAGATCAAAAACCATCTGATTAAAAATATCATCTCTGATTTTTTTAGCTATTATTTTCTTTCACTCAATCCTTAGAGTACATGATGTATACATCTCTCATGGCAACTATAACACAATATATCACCTCATATTTTGTGGTTTATGTTCATATCTAATCTTTTTCTGTTAGAATTTAAGGTCCTTGAAGATAAGAAATAAGTTGAGGTGCAAACTCTAATAACTAAATAACATTTAAAGTCTAGCAAAATACATGACATGATTCAAAAGTAAGAATAATGATTTTTGTAAGCCATACTGAACTTGTTCTCAATATGCTATAGTAAGTATACATTCATATTAGTTTAACTTGTCTATATAGCATCAAGTTATCAAAGTGTCTGTGTATTAAAATACCTCATTTGTTTTATACGTAAAACATTACTAAAGCGATTTCTCTCTAATTTCACGAAGGTTAAACATTTTACATATGAACAAGGATCTTCTCTTGTCATTTGTCTATAATATTTAGTAGAAAAACATTTTTAAACGTTCTGTCTTTGCTGTAACGTTTCTTTTCTCAGGAACATTAAAATGGTACTAGAATTCTGCTTTATAATTTTTACCTAAGATAGTCAATTCTTCTGTAGAGAAATAAAGTTTTTCTTTTTTTTAAATTTAAACCTCCAAGTAAGTAGCTGTCTAATTATAGAAGAAATACAAACATATACTCTGGCTTTTTCTTAGGATGAAGTACATCTTAAGTGACAAAAGAGCCATTTTGTCAATAATTGTGCTCTATTGAATACCACCAATTAAGTCAGAAAGTGTTATTAGAAAAATTCAAATGATATGGGAGGATTCTTGTCCAATAATTACATCATGCAAGATTTCTTTAAAAGACCTATTTGGAATCATCAATAATTAGAACGTGTTATTTAGGAAAATTATCTTATGCTGCCAATTAATTTTTAAAGATGAATGTAATATATCATCACAAAATAAAATTCAAAATTTGGAATGAAAGCAAATGAATTTTCACTGATTGAACTTGATATATCACAATAAATTTTTTAAAAGAGCAAGATCATTGGAAACTCCATTTACCACAAGTGGTTGAAAATTCAAGGTGTTACTGCTAGATAAATAAGATTTAAAAGGCAAGGTGTCTAACTTTCAAAGCTTAGCATCTATCAGTAAAGTTTAAGATCAAAGGAGGAAGGGAAGGAAGAAATAAGCAAGGAGGAAGAGAGAGAGGAGAAGAGGCAGAATGAAAACTGAAACATAGTAAAAAAGCATTTAAAAGTCAAAGAAATAAAGCTAAAAAATGTATTCAAATGGATGACAAAATAAAAGTCAAGTAAATTGTCATTTTAGGCACATGAATAAAATGAAAAGAGATTATGGGAAAGTAATGATGAATTTAAAACCAAAATGTTAGAATAAGATCACCCCAAGCTAAGTTGCCATGCAATAGTACAACTATTTATTCCAGTGATACTGAGGTAAAGAAAATAGTCCAAGTGAACAAGAAAAAGTAGACAAAGAATGTGGGATATTCCTGGAATTTTAAAAAATGAAAAATTAGATTTGTTTTTAAAATAATTCAGATCTAATCTTTCTATTCCTCAAAACAATACTCCTCAAAAACTTTGTCTCTGCTAAAATAAAATGCAACCTTCTAGATATAAAATAGTGGATCCGACCCACATGCTACCTACCATTAATGCTTCCTTTCTTTACACAATATGATATTTTATGGTTCCAAAATATCATTTTGCTTTGGATTATTTTTCTCTTTGTGGCTGAAATATTTTTCCATGCCCTGTTTAACAGATGGATGCCTAATCATCTTTCACCACTTGATCTCATGTATCTATCTACTATATTTCTGCTTCATTTATTCATTTATGCGTCTTTTGTTTTTTACTGGACTATAAGCCACTTGCTGGCTGGAGTTAGGTTTTATATATTCATCTCTACATACTATTTAGAAATTGGCACAAGCACATGGCAATAAAATATTCACTCAACAAACTTTGCTGGTGATTCATAAGTGAAAAACAAACAGGTAAAAATAAGGAAGGGAGAAAGAATGAAGAAAAAAGAAAGATGTAGTTCAAAATTAGGGTCAATTCTATTGCCTAATTAATTACTTCTTAAAGAATAATCTGCCTACACATTTAGAAGAAAAATAAAAATTAGTAGCAACATAATAGTTTTGAATAATTGTATTAAAAGCAATCACAAAAGATCTCAGAAATTAGAGACTCCTGAAATATTTTGAACACTATTTTATAAAATTCTAATAACAATCTTGCTGACAATTTAAAGTATGACAGAAGGGAAGTTACAAAGTTACCACCACATACCATTAGAAGAGAACAAAGAGCAGCTTGAGAGAACAGAAGATGAATGGAGGTGCTTCTATGGACACTGAGTAATTGGTAGAGCTGAGAACTGAATTATATATACCCACCACTGAAGCCCTAAATCATTTTCAAATTCCATCTGCCTCTCAAAACTTTTATATGTGAGATTGGCATATACCAATTATTTTTAACAATGTATCATTCAATGAATGAGTCAAGACAGGAATTAAAATGACCAGACAAGTCTGCTCTATACTTATATGGTTCCTTAAGGTAGGAATTAATACAGAAATCCTTTTAAGAAAATACATATTAAAATTGATAAACATGTTGTCTACCAGTTTAAACTGAACATAACATCATGGATCTATTGATACTCTCAGTCCATAGCATATTCAGAAATTATCATCTTTGCAATAATAAAGAGTTAATAAAAAGCCATTTAAAAATTACGCTACACAGATAGCTAGATCTTAAAATTAATAGGCAGGTCAATAAAGAGCAAAATAAAAGGAAGAAATAATGTTACTGAAGAGGTTAATGGGGAGATTGGCAAAGTGAAATTCGTGGCACACTCTGATGGGGAAAGAATGGCAAAATATAACCTTGAAGTACAAGTGATGAGTGTTTGACATTGTTCATTAGAATAACATAGGGTAAGGCTGAACACGCAGTTTCTTTGGCGGGTTTTCTTTCCCATTATTTGTGTATGGTTTTTACCACCAGCACACTGTTCCACTGATGGAAAGCACTTATGCTCTTAGTGAACAATATGTCAAGTGCTCAGGTGATGAATTACCTATCTGACAAGAAAAAGAGACACAGTGATCAACATAGTCAGTCATTGGGGGACAGTGCTACAATCTTCACTTATAAACTCTTGAAAAAGGCTGGGCATAGTGGCTCACGCCTGTAGTCCCAGCACTTTTTGGAAGCTAGAGTGGGGTGGATCACCTGAAGTCAGGAGATCGAGACCAGCCTGGCCAATATGGTGAAACCCTGTCTCTTTTAAAAATAAAAAAATTAGCTGGGCATGGTGGCACACATGTAATCCCAGCTAGTCGGGAGGCTGAGCCAGGAGAATCGCTTGAACCCGAGAGACGGAGGTTGCAGTGAGCCAAGATCATCATGCCACTGCACTCCAGCCTGGGCAACAGAGGAAGACTCTGTCAAAAAAAAAAATGTTGGAAATAAAACCATAATTTAAAAAAAGTCGTCTTTAGAAATAAAAATGAGAACCTTATGAAACTCTTGTATCAAATAAGACAGCATGATTTAATATAACAGCTGTCGTCTCAAACATGTACTATACAGAGACACATGGAAGCAACATCTTTACTAATGAAACAATAAATAGTAAATAACCAATTACCTTTAAGAAGCTTTTTAAGATACTAAGACTTGAAGGAATCTGAACATTCATAGGAAATGCCTTACTTAAGGAGCACAGTCTATTTTCTCCCAGACTTTCCTTCTTTATGGGACATAATCTGCATATTCATTCCTGTTTTCCCCTCCTATCTAATGCAGTGTTATTTTCTGGGCCTTGGATTATATACCATTTAATGGAAGACTTATCTGAGCCTCCAGACTTGGTTAAATTGCCACCTTCTACTCATTAATTGCAACCTGTAGTTTTTCTGCCTACCACTTAATTACAATTTGTAGAATTATATGTATTGTTTACTTAGTGGAGGTCTCCACATTGACCTATAATAACCATGATACCAGAGACAGTGTCTGTGCCTGACCCTCATGTGTATTATGCCAGATACACAATTAAATACTTAACAAGTAATCATTGAATGGGTGAGTGAATATACTACACTTAAAAAATTTGTAATTATAAAAAAAAATTATGAACTCTAAGCACATGAAATGTCTTTAAATGGAATAAAGTGTGGGAAGAATAAAATAAATTGTTACATAGAAAATTTTTAATTTTTATGGCTTTTTGTACAACTTTCATTAATAGTTAGATTTTTAATTAGCAAGACAGTAGGAATGGTAATGAAAATTAATTTAATGTGAGAAAACAATATGAAATAATCTAACTATAGCAGAAGGTCAGTAATTGCAAGGAGTTATTTAAACATAGAATCAGAGCTTTCTTAAAAACACATTCAATTTTGTTTAAGCATGCAGCCTCTTTGATATCTATTCCTATAGCTTTTTTGTTACATATATAGGAAATAATAAAACATTGCTTCAAGATGCATGCATTAAACTCTGCATTAATTGCCTTATAGTATATATTTCCTCTTTTTCAGATCCCAGGGGTTTAAAAGTACATTAATTAAATCATCTAGTATTTCCTAAATTGAAAATTATACTACAAGGTACTAATCATTTAATACCATTTTTAGGGGGAAAGAAGCTATTGCATCATATCTGCAGTGTTGATTTAATCTTCATATACCTGTTTATTTAATATGATTTTATTAGTTCCTTGATCAATGAATATATTCATCCATTATTTATTGAGTACCTACTATGTGCCACACTCTGTGTTGGACACTAGAGTGCATGACAAGCACTGTTTGGTTGTGGGTGGATTGATGGTTTTAATGACCTTCTTAGAAAAATATTTAAGTTGAAACCTTAAAGTTGAAAAGGATAAATCCTGCACCATCTTTTAAATCATGGTTAGGCACTTTGACAGTTGTCTAAATTGAATATTGCTAGCATATATACTATATAATTTTCTTCTTAGCCCATGAAGAATTTTCTTCTTGGTATGTCTTTGAGAAAAATAAATTTTAAGGTAATATTTGAGATAATTAAAAAAAAAACTGTTGGGGAGCCCTGGAAGTGGACAGTGAAGCTATAAATGATTATTTGAAGGAAGACAACGTGAAAGCAAGGACATCAATTAAAAGGTTGCTAAAGTGATCTGTAGGTGATGTCATAGGTAATGACAGTGCAAGTTTATTCATTTTATTTAGTGTTTTATAAGTCATCTACAAAAATGCAAGTTACTCTTCTTGTCTTTATAATAACATGATTAGCAAGAACAAGAGAATGCTTGTCCTTAGGAAAATTATATTGTGTTAGGCACAGACAGATAACAAACATATAAATAAGTAAACAGCTTGATAGTATAATTGCACCTATTTTAACTTCTATGAAGAAGATTAAATAGGGAATTGAAATAGAGTATGACTGAGTGTTAGAGAATAAAGAATGACTGTGTATTTTAGGTATTGTAGTTAGAGAAGGCCTCTTGGGAGGAAAATAATTAGATGAATTTGTGATATATTTGATGGAGAAATGATTAGTGTGGAGAGGGAAATTGGAGACTGGCAGATAACCAGTTTTCAGAAATAGATGCATGGAAGTGACATTTACTAGGATTGGAGAAAAATTAGAGAGAAGCACATATGGTGGAATGGTTTGTTTGTTTATTTGTTGAATAAGAGAAAAACCAGAAGTTAAATTCTAAATGTACTAATTTGTACATTGTACATAAACACTCAAATACTGAAGTAAAATGGGAAAATATATGTCAGCAGCTTGGAGGAGAGATTATGAGTGAAGATAATATTTGTGAGTTACTCTCTTATAGATGTATTTCAAACCATGAAAAATATACTCTGTGGGGAGGTATAGATACATGAAAGCTTGAAACAGTACCAAAGTGGTATTGAAAAACTATTGCGGAAACATATCTGGAGATATACAAAAATATTCACCAAATAGTCTGCCAAAAATTTAGAATAACCTAATGCCTATTGCTCTAGTTATCTATTGCTGGATAAGAAACTCTCCCAAAACTCAGTGGCTTAAGACGGTACTCATTTTGCTCTATCTCATTGTTTTGTGGTCAGAAATTCCAGCAGAGGTAAGCTTGCTGATTCATTTTTTTCTATATTAGCTTGACTGAGGATATTTGATGTTATTCAGATGGTGGAAGGGGCGGTCGGTTGGTTCCAAGGTATCTTCACTTACATATCATAGTCTTTAATGGGGGAAGGGGAGGCTGGCCTCAGCTGGTTCTGGCAGAGCATCTGGATAAGGTGTTATGGGCATAACGGCCTTGAGGTAGTCAAACTTCTTTCAAGTGTGTCAGAATTCTGAAAGAAAGTGTTGAAATCGAGAAGGTGAAAGCTGCATGACTTCCTGTGCTTCAACTTTGAAAGTATTTCTACCATGCTCTGAAGACAGAAGCTATTACAAGTCCATTCAGATTCTAGGGAAGGGGATATAGAATATATATCTTGATGGGAGAAGTGTCAAAAATATGGGGACACATTACAACACACACACCAAAATACACCACTGGCCATAACTTTCGTATATTCAAAAATCCAAAATGAAACCAACCCCTGCAAAACAAACAAACAAACAAACAAACAAAAACACTCTAAAAAGTCCTATTGCATTATGATATAAGGCTAAGGCTTGAGGTTTAGATTCTCTTTATCCAAATCAAATTCAGGTGCAGATGAGAGTCCTTACGTTCAGTTTCTCAGACCTGAAGAATTGTGAACTAAAGAAACAAGTTTTCTGAACTTCACAGATCCAACTTACACACAGCAGTCACTGGTTCATAGCACTCCTTGAAAGGAGTTCAGACCCACTTTCTGGGAACAAATGTCCACGGCTCTTGACTTTGCCCTCTGGTGTCTTAATATTATATTCTGAGTCATTCTTCCTGGAAAAAGGAAAGAAAAAAGGAAAGAGAGAAAAAGAAAGAAAGGTCTGTGGGGCATATCTCAAGATCCTTAAAAAGGCCTTCGTCCATCTGAAAACTTCTATTAAGCATCAGATTAAATCAATTTTGCAAGATGAAAATGTTCTAGACATCTGTTATACAACATTGTGCTTATAACAATACTGTGCTGTACACATCAAACTTTCTTAAGAGGGTCAATCTCATGTTGCTGTTTCTTTACTACAATATTGATAAATAAATGAATAATGTCACAAGCTTGGCTTCATCTTTACACTAAGACAACAACCTAATAGCAAATTGGATTTTATCTCTTCCCTGAGAGTTCTACTGTTTTTAAGAACTGTTTTCTGGCTGGAAAAACTGTCCTGGTTCATTACCATTTCATCTGAATTCTATTCAAAAATGAAAGTTAGATTTTTCATTCATCCATTCCTTTCCTTATGATAAGCAAGTAGAAGAAGAAAAGTGACAACTTCAACATTTAATCCACCAATCTTGTCAACTAGATCACTGAGTTAATTTGGAACATGTATCTTCAATATTACTGCAGAATTCCACTACTATTTAACAAGAGACATCTTTTCTCTAGTTTCCAATACATTTTTTTCTCACTTCACTACAGACTCATACCAATAGAACTCTTTAGATTCTGACTGCCACCTAATCTTGTAACGAATATCATACGTTTTAGGTGTTTGTTAAAGCATCACCCCACTTTCAGATGCACCATTCTGTTTCAATTATTTTTTGCCATTAAAAAAAATCCCAAAATACAATGGTTTTAAATAACAATTATTTTGTTGATGTTGCTATTTGGGGATGAGGCATTTTAGCAAGACCTGGCTAAATGATCTCTGTGTTCCATGCAGCACTAACAGAGGTCATTTGGTGTCATTCAGCTGGTGAAAGGGCTGGAAGTCACTCGCATGTTTGGTCCTTTGAGGGAGATCACTGGAAGTCTGGGGTCTCTTGGATCTGTTTCCCAGTGTCTATATATTTACTTTCCTCCATGGTAGCCTCAGGGTAATAATTCTTAAATAACATCTAAGAGCACTAAGTGTTCCAGTAAATAAAACGAAAGTTCCATGGTCTTGGATTACCTAACCTTGGAGGTATCAAAGCATCATTTCTGTCATACTCTATTTTCCAAGGAAGACACAAACCCATCCTCGACAAAGGGGAGAAACCATATGTCTTAGCTCTTAAAAGAGAGTATGTCAAAGAATTTGCAGCTTTTAACATCACCTTTTTCATTAACAGGCTGATTGGTACATAGCCTGTCTTATGTTTGTACACAGATATATTCAGACAGCAGTAAAAGTAAGTAAACTACAGCTTAACACATTATCATGGATGAATTTTATAATGTAGCATAATGTTGTGTGATAAATACAAACCAAGTTTAATACACATGGCATGATTTGATTCATATAAATTTCCACAGATAAAAAACTAAGCAATATGCCATTTTTCATGTAACAATTAAAATAAAATTTAGGATACTGACTACCTTTAGAAGCAAGAAAATGAGTGCAATAGGAAGGCACATACAGGTGCTTCTAAAGTATGAGTAAATAACTTTCAGTTAGCTCTTGGGACCAGCAGTTTTTATTTTCTATTAACTGGGACACTTCAGAGTGTATGCTATGTTTCAGCCAGCTTTTGGGAGCACCAATTCTTGTTTTCTTTTAACTGATCATATATTTTTAGACACTTCACAGTATGCTATGCTTCAAATTTTGTAAAGGAATGAAGAAGAGATGAAGAAATGAACTCTGAAAAAACTCTTGAGAAATTTAATTTTGAAGCAGCATAAAAAGGTACAATTACTAGAAGAGACAGAGAGTAAATGAAAATTTTATGTTTCTTATTTGGGAAATAATAGAGCAAGAGCATAATCAAGGAGAGAGGGAGAAGGAAATATTTAAGAAAAGATAGATTAACAAAAGAACTGTGTTTCTAGTGATAAATAAGGAAAGGGATCAGAGCATAAGAGAAGGTCTGGTGTTTGATAGGAGGAAAGACAATGAATGAGGAGGAATCTGGGTTCAGATGCACGTAGATGTCTAATGACAGGAAAAGCTATGCGGATAATTGTCCTGCAAAATAGTCATATGAGGTTAAACATTCACTTAAAATTTATCAGGATGCCACTTTTTGTTTTGCAAAGAGAAATAGAACTGATAAGTGACCTGGACATAACATGCCCTCAAGACACCCTGCATTCTTCCTGAAGGAAAACCAAGATGAGAATCTAAATTTTAGTCAAAACAACACTGTTGCTCATAATATTAGAATATGAGAATTTGATCTGATCATTTAATTGTCAATGACATTAAGCTAACATAGCCATCCAGCTATTTCTATCTTTAATGATAATTCCACCAAAGAGGATAGTTGGCTATGTTACCCTGGACATTGCTGAATGAATACTGTCAAATTCTCTGAATCTCATTGACATAAATATTAGAGCAAAAATAGTTTCTAATTTTACCTCAGAAAATAGCCATCAGAATTTGATTTAGAATATCTTCTATTGTACAGTCTAGCAAAGATTTTAAAACATGGTTAAGACTCGAGGTAGATAATATTGTTCTCATACACTTACACTGACAAATTCATAACTCATTCTAAAATACCCTGAGTGAAATATATGAATACAAAAAGATCTCACTAATGCAACCTTTTGCTGTCATCATCCCTGCTGCTTTGCCTCTCACTCGTTATATTTTATACTCTCCATTTTCATCTAATGGAAATGAACTAGATTAAACAGATTTATCAGTCTAAGGGATATCTGGTGGTAGTCAATAGCAATGTTTTCATTTTCTAGCTTACATTTAAAACACAAATGGAGTAAATTACTGGATAAACATTTAAGAAGTGCTCCATACTTTGTGTGATAGTTTTAAAAGTTTTTGAAAATAAATATTAATATTGTGTAAGCATTTTCACACTGTTTTAAGTACAATTTATATTTAGAAACTTTAGGGGATCAATTCACAGAAATGAGAGAACAGCATGTAAAGTAGAAAGCTAAATAAATTACACACCACTTGTGGAAAAGCCACAGAAGATGTGAAATAGCATTGCCATTCAGATTTAATGTTTTCTTTATCAGGGTGTGTAAATCCCACCTCTAATAGATTGACTGTACTTAAGAGTCATTTTGGGCCATTCATGCTCTGAAGTTAGAAAAACCGTTTAAGACTTAAGGTGCATAAAGAACGTCAAGGAGATAGCCAATGATCAAATATGTAGTCTTCCCAGACTGTTATTCTATCTACTGGTCACTAGATAGTTATAAGTGTAAATCAAAACACTTACAAGCTAGATGTCCAACGCTGTATGTATGTGCACAGCATTGCTATCAAGTCTCATTTCACTCTTCCTTTGAATGAAATGATTGATTGATTGTTCACAGCTTGCAGGACTCAGTGCTGCCCAAGATCAATCTCTGCTCTGCACACTCCACATTGGGTTTGCATCATTGACTTTGTGCCAGCCATTTTGCTGCCAGGACAGAGAGTGACATTTAATGATCTTTCAACATGACAATGTCACATTTGTCACTCTTTATCACTTGTGACAGACCTAAATTCAAATGCAAACATGAAATGGAGACTGACTTCAATCCAAACTCTGATATACTTTTGAACTGAAAACTATCAGCACAAGTTGATGAGATACATGGGAAAGAAAATAACCTGTTGAGTGTACCATAAATAAAAATACCAGGTCTAAGATGATCCTGAAATATCAAAGGCATTTTAATTTTATAAAGAAATCATTCTGATAAAATTTCACTTTGGAAATTATAGTATCTCAACTGTCATATCAACATCCAATATCTATATGAACTTGGGAAAGATAATTTACTTTTAAAGTACTATTCTGATTTATAAACCAAATACCATAGTACCCATATGAGCTCTTTATAAAGTTCTTGAATGAGGAGAAGCCTCAAAAGTTATAACATTCATTTAGAAGAAAATAAAAATCACCGTAATTACGCAAAATTTTTCTAAACTCTTTCTTTTAGTCATCTTAGTTTTCTGGAAGCACTATTCTCCACTATTGTTTTTTTTTCCTAAACAAAATAACTTCCTCATACCTGTAAGTCCCCCAATGCCACAAACACTAACCCATATGTGTGTGGTAGAATTTCACTGAAATTTAGGAGTATATTAGAAAATTGGTAATGCATTTCAATACTGCTTAACAAATAATTATTAAAATGATTACAAAGATAAATGTATACAAGGAATTCAGGTTTTTGGAGATGCCTCAGCCATTCTTGATAGCTTAAACTGCAAGCGATGCTTTACTTCTATTTTAGAAACTAAAATATCCTTTGTTTAAAAGTCCTTAATAAGGAAAAGTTTGCTATTAAACCACTTAGTTTTCACTTTTCAGTTACTAAAAGAAGAAAAAAAGAAACTCTTCAAAATATAATGTTTATGTTAACCTAAATTTCATGAAGTTAGGAACTAACCTGTGCACATAGGCTAGGCATGGCTATTCAAGCCTATAAGCCCAGCACTTTGGGAGGCTGAGGTAGAAGGCTTGCTTGAGCCCAGGAGTTCAAGACCAGCCTAGGCAACATAGTGAGACCCCCATCACTACAAAAAATAAATGTTAAGAAACTAGCCAGGCATGGTAGTGCATGCCTGTGGTCCCAAATACTTGGTAGGCTGAGGCGGGAGGATTGCTTGTGACCAGGAGGTCAAGGGTGCAGTGAGCCGTGATCATGCCCTCCAGCCTGGATGACAGAGCAAGACCCTGTCTCAGAAAATTAAATAAAAAAGAAAACGAATACATAATTATAGAATTAAATTATATATATATGTATTTATATATCACAAAACTTTATTAATTTCACAATAAAGGGCAAGTTTTCTTACGTCTCACAAGAAAAAGAAAACCTCTTTGCTATTATACTATGAACTCACCAAAGTATTTTTTTCAAATAAGTGCTTCT
The DNA here is from genome assembly GCF_028858775.2 of Pan troglodytes. Classification (NCBI taxonomy): domain Eukaryota; kingdom Metazoa; phylum Chordata; class Mammalia; order Primates; family Hominidae; genus Pan; species Pan troglodytes. The sequence continues at coordinate 75,356,791 of NC_072415.2, read as the reverse complement.
TAAATCTAATCTCCCTTTACTTCAGATCTCAGGCAATTTTTACATTCTGTCCTACATTTTCATTACTGGAGTGCATGTCTAATCTTTTATTCTGTCTGTTGAATGATTCGAGAAGGGAGAACTATGCAGTATACGCAAGATAGGGGCAACCATATAATTTATCATACATTTGAGTACATACATACATACATATATAACATTTGAGTAAAACATTTGAGTGCAGTCTGTGTCATAAAAGCATTAGCTTCAAGAACCCCACAGAATCTGCAGTGTGTTTTACTTCCTAGAGTGGATTCTGGCAGTGCCCCACCAAACTTCCCCTTCATGTGAGGCCCCCTTTCCTTTATTCGATTGGCATTGACTGTTAACAATGCCCAGCTGCTTCCTTCTTCTGAGAATTGTCTTCAGCCAAGGCAGCCACATCACTCAAGGGTCCAGCCCCACTCCTACCCCATCTGGGGCAGACGGGGTGCAAGGTAGGACTAACTCAGTTCCCTTTGTGATCACGCTGAAGCCAACTGAAAGTGCACTCTTGCTTATCTTCTCTCTAATGCCATAAACTGTGTCCCATGCTTTATTTTTCCTAAGAGTACTCCCTCAATAAATCACTTAAACAGAAATCCCCATTGTACAATCTGTTTCTAGGGAACCTGATCTTAGGAAGTTGGCACTGTGAGTGGCCCTAGAAAGCAGACTTAAAGGGTGAGGTCCTGGATTTGGGTCACTTGCCAGATGAATGCAAGGAGTATCCCATCCCTGATGGCAGGGGAAGTGATGGAAGTCTATGAGACCACAGCAGTGTAACTCCTGTCTTTTACTTGCATGAATTGGAAAGGGATACAGTGCCTGTCTCAGGAATTTGAGAAGTATTGAACTGGGAGACTATTTCTCAGCTTGATGGATTTATATAATAGTGGAAATAACAAGGTCATATCATCAAATTAGAATTTAAAGCCAAGTGTGAGTGTCAGAGAGCCTTCTCAGCTGTATTGAAACAGATCCTCCTCTCTTGCAGCTGGAAAATAGACATGGCTGAGTACAAGGCACAACACTTAACTCTGAGAGGGGCCAACTTTCAGGAAAGCCTCAAACACTAAAGTTGGAACTCTGAGAGGGAAGGAGTGAGGCCCTAAGATTTTGAATGAGACTAACTCTGTAACACACTTGAGAATGTTGAATCATCAGTTCCTCCTGCACTATCTGGATCTCCAAGAGTGGCCCACCCTCCCCTGTTAAAAGACTCTCAGAAGATAAGGTAGAGCACTCAAATGAGGCAGTTGTCTTCCAAACAGTGCTATTCCTCTGCAGGGTTTTTCTCCACCCCTGGTCATGACATAATTAGGGTCAAATTTCAGCATGAATCTACTGGGAACCTGCCCAGAGTACAGATAGATAAAAAGAATATATGTAAAAGGTGCTGATACCTGACTAACATTACCAGTCAGTATGCCTGAGAATGGATCCTGCAGGTGCTAGAGTAAGAGAGTTGGAATATACGGTTGATAAGAGAGTTTGTAAACATCCAGGATCTAACATGCTGGCAAGTGCTCTAAGTGACAGTTCTGTTATGCTTCCCTGATGGCTCTTGGAATCTTGGAAAAAGTAATAAAAAGGGACGGTCCACAATAAATGGGGCAGAGATTCCAGAACTACCATAATAAAGTGTGGTGGAATGGATCAAAAATCTCAAGGATATAAACCTTCAGCTATAAGATGAATAAGTATTGGAGATCAAGTTTACAGCATTGTGACTGTAGCTTATAATAATGCATTAAACACTTGAAATTTGCCAAGAGTATATCACAAGTGTTTTTATCATATGCACACATACAGCCACACTCACAAATGGTAACTATATGAGATGATGGATATGTTAATTATCATGATTGTGTTCATCATTTCATGATGTATATAAACATCAAAACATCACATTGTACTCCCTAAATATAGGCATTTTTTATCTGTCAATCTTATCTCAATAAAGCTGAATAAAATGAAAGAAAATTAGCATCAACAAACAAACACAGTCTCACAGAAGTGGATGTGTTAGAAAAGCTCTATTACACAAAATGCAAGAAAAGCTCTATTACACAAAATGCAAAAACTCATAAGATAAGCATGTTCTTTGGGAGGACCCTTAGAAAGCTCCAGTTATCAAGAATACAGGGAACGAAATGGATAGAGAGGTCCCAAAATCATAAAAAATCACAGGAGTGGTCATTTATCTAGGCTAGGGCAGATGGTGGAAGATGCCACTATAGCTCTGCCCTCCACAGTAAGAATAGGGATGCTAGGATCCTAGAAGAACAAAGGCCATTTGACAGAACTTAACCATCAGAAGCAAAGTATGTATAATGGTGTAAGTTAGTCACAAGGTTAGAATTTCTATAACCAGTGGGAATCTGCAGTGACTACTCATTGTACCTGGCTAAATGGATAGACAGCCAAAATAGTGCCTTTTGATATATAACCAAAAGAGATTAAAATGAAGGTGCTGAAGCCAGCACTTTGCCCATTTTCCAGACCTAAACCAATTCCAAATTATGGAGAAGTCCAATCCCCATGAGGAAGGACCTTCTAACACCAGAAAAAGAGTAAACAGTAATGATCCTCCCAGTTTTTTCAAGAAGCCTATGGCTGTTTTGGGGAGTAATCACAACCAAGGGAAGCCTACCAAGTTATTTGAGGGATGGTAGATACAGTGCACACCTAAGACTCAGATCACTGTGCTTTTAGCCCAGATCTGTCCAAAATGTGTCGATTGTGTTAATGGATCCACCCGACAGTCATTTCTTTAGAGTGAACTTGTGCAATTTAAATGAACATTCTTTGTTGTTTATAAAACTCTTCAATGGGTTAAGAGCTATTATAGTAGAAAAATTCATGTGGAAGCTTCTGAAACTGCCCCTTTCCCACTGGAAAGATAATAAATATAAACTAATATAGTATCCCAGGATAATGACACACATTGATATCATATCCAAATATTTAAAGGGTGCACTTAATTCATAAGTCTATGCCCTGAAAAACTGGATAAATCATGCCAGATAATAGGGGGCTACTGCAAATCAACAAAGCAGTAGCTAAGTAATATGGATTTGGTGACTCTTTATGTCGCTATGCCTATCGAAAATATCTTTCAACCATGAAAGTAAAATAAGCATGTTTAAAAGAAGAATTCATCACCAGCAGACCCACAGTACAAAAAATGTAAAAGAAAGTTCTTTAAGAAGAGAAAAAAAGGTAACAGATGAAATATGTTTTGAAGAGCATCAAGATGGTAACATGGATAAACATACAACAAAATTTTCTTGATTATAAATATCTTTAAATGATAGTTTACTATTTAAAAAATGCTACACTGATTATCCTGAAGAAGTAGAATGGCTGCTATGTTTTGAGGTCAGGAAGGAATATATTTGGCATTTCAGTGATCCCTTAGGTATCTCTTGGCAAACAATGTCTACTTATAACTCAAAATTCTCATGTACAGCAACAATGACCTGTGTCTGTGCTTAGTGTTTCATAGGAGTGATGACTAACTACATCTAAACCAGCTGTAGAGAGGCCTGTTCAAATAGTATTGAAAAATAATCCTCAAGCCAGAATAGTTAAATATCAGTCTAAATATTAGCGCTTACTATCAAAGAAATGATTATAATTGTTCGAATGCCAAAGTTGTATTTTAATAGAAATTCCTAACTGCCTTTGTGTTCTACAATTAAAAAAAAAAAAACCTGAGTTCATTGTTATGAGATAACTTCAAAAGTTTTAACCAGTTTGTGAGCTTGTTACTATAATTCTCTACCGATATGCGGTGGCCGTAATAATTTCTGAATAAGCTAACATATCATTGGTGAATATTATGATACTAATAAATAGGCTCAGTGAATCAGCATACGTATTTATATAACTCTTCTTAAGAGGCAGATCTTAATGTTTTCTGAAGCAATGCATTATATAACAGCAAGAACATCAAAGTTAACATAGACACCCAATAATATAGATTTGTCCAAGGACTCTTGCTGTGAAAAGTCATTTAAAACATTGTCAATTCTCTCACTTTCACAAAACATGTCATTTCAGACCAACCTCCAGTATTTTCACAGTTGCTGATTCATTCTTTGTCCCATTCATTTAATGTCAGCATTTGGAAAATACAGTGATTTTTTTTCTATACACATTCACTTTTTATTGGAACCAGTCACTTCCTTCAATTAGTATACAAGTAAAAGAAAAAGAGTCATTTATATAATCATCACATGCCAACATATCGTAGAGAAGATTAGAATCAATATAAAGATATTTTGAATAATTATAGTTAAAAATTTGATGAACTGAATTTGAACACAGGATCCCACACATAGTCTTGGCAAAAGAACAAATTATTTGAATCAATTTTGTGCTTATCAAGACGTGCTTGACATTTCTGCAATGAGAAGTATCATGATTTGATTAAAAGCTTTGTAACCAGACCCCAAACAATCTAACGATTTTTATCTTCTCACTGTAAAAGGTAAGGATGGTAGATGTAAAATACCAGCTGATATGGTTTGGCTGTGCTTCCACCCAAATCTCATCTTGAATTGTAGTTCCCATAATGCCCATGTGTGATGGGAGAAACCCAGCAGGAAGTGATTGGATCATGGAGATTGTTTCCCCCACGCTGTTCTTGTGAGAGTGAGTGAGTTCTCATGAGATCTGATGGTTTTATAAGCATCTGGCATTTCCCCTGCTGGCCCTTCTCTCTCCTGCCACCTTGTAAAGAAGGATGTGTTTGCTTCCCCTTCCACCCTGATTGTAAGTTTCTTGAGGCCTTCCAAGCCATACAAAACTGTGAGTAAAATAAACCTCTTTCCTTTATAAAATACCCAGTCTTGGGTATTTTCTTATAGCAGTGTGAGAACATATTTATACCAGCTTTATACTAGTCAGAATTTTTTAGTAGGAAGGATGGGATTTTCTTATACTTTTATTGACCTTAAGTACCATTTGAGTCTGTCTTGACAACAATGATTACAGTCGTCTGTCTTGTTAATAATGATTACAGTCAATCTAGTGACTTTTACCCACATTATTTACTTAAGATAACAATTTAAAAAATATTGAGAACACTTCTACTTTAGCTTGGTTTACAGACAAAAAAAGTAGAAAATAATACTGAGGTTTAAAATAAGCCAAAAAAAATAAGTAAAAGCTTGATCAATTATATATAAAATATTTATACAAAAAGTAATGGAAATGGAAGAAAGTGCAAATTTTGCTTGGAGTATTCATGTAATAAATTAGAAAGAAGGTATTAATTACCGTGGTCTTACTTGCACTTATTTACAAAGCTAGAATAAGGCCATTATATGTGACATGCTTAATCTGTAGAATGGGTGATTCTGCTTATTCCTAATTAAATCTTACTTGATTTACTGTGATAGTTTTTTTCATGTTATTTCCATTTATTATAGTCATTCCACAACTGCAATATCTTCTCTAAATAGAAATGAGATTATAACATTCCTCTACCTAAATATTAATGGCTTCTGATTGAACTAGAAAAAATCCATACAACTGCTTACTATCTATAAGGCATTCCAAGGCTCATCCATCTAGTTATCTGAATCATTTATGCTGTTATCCACAGTGCTCCATTATGCCTTGGTCACTCTGAACATTTCCAAGGTACCTAAACACAGTGACTCAGGTCTTTAATATTTTCTTCCCTTTTTGCCTAGGCTAATTTTCTTCCAAATGTTTGTGTGGCTGACTCTTTCTCAACATTGAAGACATTGCCCAATTATGCCACCTGCCTCCTCAATGTAAAACACATCTTTCTCTGTTCTAGTCACTCTCTAATTTCCAATTTCCTACTTTATTTTTATAACACTGATAACTACTTGAAATAATATCATTTATTTATGTATATTATTTATTGTAGATATTACTTTACATTTTGTTTGGACCATATCCATAGCCTTTTAAACTATAGCCAGCATGTAACAGGAACTCAATAAATATTTTTGAATGACTATAGCCACCTTTAAATTAGGCATGGTTATTAAGAAGAAGGAAAAACTTTGATTTTCATGGTTTTTCATATTTCATGTAAGTACATGAAATATGAAACATACCATAGACATAAAAATAAATGGCTTATTCTAGCCAATAAGTAACATACTGAATTTTGGACTTAAAAATTATTAATATAGTTAAAAATTAATAATATGTCAAGCATAGTCCATGTTTTAAGAAGCTTGACTGGAACAAGAGGGAAATTTTGGCAAAGACAGATCACTGTCTCTCAATATCTATCTCTCTCATCTAAACAACAAGACCCTAGGTTTTATCTGGGCTCCTACTGACCAGCCAAAGAATTAAATATCCCAGCTCTTCCTGAAGTTAGGTGTGTCCATGCTAATAAGTTTTGGCCAATGATATCTGAGCAAAAATGATTTGTCAATTTTCCAATAATTTTTCCTAAAACACAGGAGAGAAGACATTCCCTATCTCTTTATAATGCTTACAGCCTAAAAGCAAAAATGTTGGCTATAATTTGAGTTTAAAAATGAATAGGAATTTAGAAAAGTCTTAGATCTCTGACACTGATGACCCGCCATATAAACATGGACTTTCCCTCTCTAGGCATTTAAAAAAATATTTTACAAAGGAAAAACAAAAAAATTACCTAATTTAAGTCACTGTCTTTTTTTTTTGTTTACTTGCTTCTTTTTTTCTGACACATGCAGTGAAACTAATCCCAAATGATAAAGAGATGAAAGATGACAGCTGATGTAGTAGTCAAGGAAAAATATTTTATAAGTCTGAAAGTTCTATTGAAATTATTACCTTGCTTTTATCTTAACAACCAACAGAAGGAATCAACAGAGGGCAGATAATTTCAGCACCTTTAGACATTTAAAGAAAGAAGTTAGTTTGTACATGACTTTTTCTCTTTAGTAATTTTATTTTAGAATAGTTTTATATTCATAAAAATGCAAAAATACAAAAATAGCCCCTTATTTTCATCACCTACCTTCCTCGAAAGTTAATATTAATATAACCATTTATATTAAAACTAGAAGATTAACATTAGTACAATCCAAATAACTACTGATTGTATTCAGATTTTTCCAATTGTTCAACTAATGTTTTATATCCATTGCAGAATCCAGTCCAGAATACAAAATTGCGTTTAGTCATAATGTCTCCTTAATCTCTTCCTGCCTTTGACTTTTTCCCTTGGATTTCTTCAGTTTTATGATCTTGACACATATGAAGAATATTAGTCAGATATTTTGTATGCTCCCCAATTTGTGTTTGAGATTTTCTTATGCTTGGACTGAAGTTAAGGGTTTGGGGAAATCATACAATAAAGGTGGCCTTGGTTTTTATTAATCTGAGAAATTCTTTATTTTTTTTTCACTTTTGAAAGATGTGTTTTGCTGGTATAAAATTCTGAATTGACAGTTTTTTCTTTTGTTTTTTACTTTTCCTTTCAGTATTTTAAAGATGTAACTTCACTGCCTTCTTTCTTAAATGTTTTCTGGTGAGGAATGTACTAAAATTCTTATCCTTGTTTCTCAGTATGATAATATTTTCTCCCCCTTTGGCTGCTACCAATATTTTCTTTGTTTTGTTGTTTTTATTTTTTTGTCTTTGGTTTTTAGCTGCTTAAATGAATATACTATGCTTGGTGTGCTTGCATTTCATGTTTTTCTTGCTTAATGTTTCTGAACTATTTTTGTCTGATATTTGGTGTCTGTCACTAATTCAGGAAAATTCTTGTTCATTGTGTCTTCAGATTTATCTTTTGCACTGTTTTCTCTTCTGAGATTCTAATTAGGCACATTTTAAGGCATTTTATATTGTCCTTCAGGCTTATATGTTCTTGTACATTTTTTTCTACTATTTTTTTCCCTTGAATGATTTTATCAACCAATTTTCAAGTTCACCAATTCTTTCTTCAATCATATTGAGTCTACAGGTGAGCCCTTTCATTTATGTTCCTGTGTTTTGATTTATAACACTATTTGTTCTTTTTTATGGCTTATATAAGAAACTATCCATCTATTCGTGAACCTCCTCACCCTTTTTGAAAAGAGGCTTTAATGTGTAAATCACAGTGATTTTAAACTCCTTGTCTAAAAGATTCAGTACCTGTGTCTGATGATTATTTTGTTTATTCAGATTGCTTTTTGCCTTCCCTTTGCATATGCTTTGTAATATTTTGTTAACAGCTGGGTATATTATACAGAACAATAGATGCTGAGATGAATATGTTTTAGACACAAAGGTACGTACATCTCATCTCATAGTAAGCATTTGTATGAGAATTTGTGTTGATCTAGCCCAGAGTTCATGTGGGACTGAAGTTTGTCATCACAGTTAAGGCCAGTGTGCCAGTGGATTTAAATTTCCTTTATTTCCACGGACTTCCTCTCAAATACCTACTCTCCAGTAGGCCCTGGGTCTTCCCCTTCTGCTGTTACTTAGATGATTCCTACCACAGCCGTCCCAGATGGACTCCACTGTGGTTTTTATTTGGTGCTTAGTAGTGCATTGGTGTGGAGCAGGGGAAATAGGGCATTCTCACATATTCTGATTAAGCCTCAGTCTTCAGCAGACTCTGTTGTACCTGGTCTCAAATTTGCATCTTTACAAGTCCTCTTGCACCTTCGACAGGGGTAAAGAATGTATTTTCCTTTTTCTTTCTAGCCACAGTTTTTACCAGTCCTAATTTGGCTGTGTTTTTGGTTCTTTCCTCTGAGGAACAAGCTTTTTCCATAGGGTAGATAGGGAAGATGGGAATAGGAGGAGCCTCAGCAGTGTCTGCCAATCCTTCCCTCTGGCAGCATGAGGGAAGATTTCTCAGGTCCCTGGTCGATCTTCCCTGTAAAATCATGGTGGGTTTCAGAGAAGAAAAGATTGTAGAAGCAAGCAACCTTTCTTATGCCAGATGCCCCCTGAGCTTCAAACTTTAATGTTAGCCACACTTGGCCTTTAGCAATTCATTAAAAATACTTAGCTGAATCTTCTCTCTGCCTTAGAGAGCATCCAGGAGAGTCTGCCCCAGGTACACACACGGTCAGGTACACACATGGTTAGGTCTTTTAATTTTTTTTTTCTTTTTTGGACCCTGTAGGGACTTGTCTTTCCCTAGATATCAGATTAAATGTTTGTCTTTCCCTAGATATGAGAATCTTCAGTTCTCTGATTTTTGTTTGTTTTTAAAATCATATGTTTGCAATTTGACCAGTTTCTCACTCTTTATTATTATTATTATTATTATTATTATTATTATTATTATTATTATTTGTATGGGTAGAAACAATGCTCTTTCCTGCTCTCTGTATTTTTAAGATGAAACTTGTAGTCCAAAGTAACACATAGGCTTTTCCCTGAATGGTTACAACTGTCTTATTGTTAATTCTTCAAAAAGAAGAATGGCAATATAAGAATATATTATAGTTTAAACTCTGCAGCCGGGAGCAGTGGCTCATGCCTCTAATCACAGAAATTTGGGAGGCTGAGGCGGGCGGATTGCCTGACCTCAGGAAATCAATACCAGCCTGGGCAACATGGTGAAACCCCGTCTCTACTAAAATACAAAAAATTAGCCGGGCGTGGTGGCGCGCACCTGTAGTCCCAGCTACCTGGAAGGCTGAGGCAGAAGAATTGCTTGAACCTGGGAGGTGGAGGTTGCAGTGAGCCGAGGTCGCACCACTGCACTCCAGCCTGGGTGACAGAGTGAGACTCTGTCTCAAAAAAAAAAAAAAAAAAAAAAAAAAGAAAGAAAGAAAAATATCTGAAGCTTTGTTTCAGTGGTTTAATTCCTCATTTTCAGACATTATTCAATAACTGTGTCCTGAGCATTTATTATAAATGCCATGTGTAGTCTACCCAGATGGCAATAAGCCTTCTTCAGAAAGCAGTTTGTAAGGTATACTGATATTTCTTCTACCCACTGAGCAGAATGATTTTAGCAGCAATTGTAATATGTGAGATATATATAAACACATGCGTATATCTCTCTATATACATATATAGTTGATATTTGGATGTATTCCAACATATATTTAATAACTAAATATGTTATTTAATTCAAGACAGAAAAGAAAAACAGCAAAAAAGAAATAGTCAACAGTGCCTAAACCCACCCACTCCATAAAAAGAACAGAATATCATTTTCTAAAAATTGCAAAAAAAAAAAAAAAAAAAAAGTAAGAGAGGCATACGGGCAGAGCATTATAATTAATGTGTATCACAGCTTTGTGCTAACATCTTTTTCCTCCTCACTGGGGAAGTAGTGAGGAACTTCAGCACATGGCTAGGAGAGGTGTCCCCCACCAGCTTCTAAAACTCTCCTTTAGATTGCTGGTTATGTGTTCTTTGATTCTCTTCTGCAATTTTATGCTTTTCTGCTTAGGAACAGCTTCTTTTCTCTACTGGAATTCGATAGCAGAGAACTCTCAGCTATTCCTTCTGCTGTTATGCAGAGTTCACAGTTGGATAACACATCTACAATATCTGTATTTTGAAAACAGAAGAATTTGTTTTAATGCCAAGCCATTTAATTATTGGCTAGACTGTAATCTGAGAATGGTTTACTCATTGATTCTGAACAATGAAGAAAAGAGGCCTGTGCTTGTTGGAGAGAAAATTTTTAAAATTTAATTTAATTTGTTATTTTGTCAGGAGAGAGCTCCTTTCCTTATGAGTAAAATCTGAAAGATATGCCCCCCAGAGCTCAGAAATCAGCAAATTTCTAATAACTTTCCTCTCATTTAACGGAATATCTTCTGTTGTAGTACTCTGATTTTACTAGTTATTAACTGATTCATGTCCACTGCATGTCAGCCTCATGGACAGGGCATTTTAATATTGGATAAAAATACACTCAAATTTGGCCAGGTGTGGTGGCTCCCTTTTGTACTTAGGCTGAGGCAGGCAAATCACGAGGTCAGGAGTTTGAGACCAGCCTGGCCAACATGGTGAAACCCCGTCTCTACAAAAAATACAAAAAAATTAGCTGAGTGTAGTAGTGGGTACCTGTAATCCCAGCTACTCAGGAGGCTGAGCCAGGAGAATTGCTTGAACCTGGGAGGTGAAAGTTGCAGTGAGCCGAGATCGCACCACTGCAATCCAGCCTGGGCTACAGAGCAAGACTCCATCTCTAAATAAATAAATAAATAAATAAATAAATAAATAAATAAATAAAATTTAAAAATATACACACAAATTTTGCATAGTTAACTTTTTTTAATATACTTTAAGTTCTGGGATACAAGTGCAGAACTTGCAGGCTTGTTACATAGGTATACACGTGCCATGGTGGTTTGCTGCACCCCTCAACTTGTCATCTACTTTAAGTATTTCTCCTAATGCTATCCCTCCCTTAGCTCCCCACCCCCCGACAGGCCCCCATGTGTGATATTCCCCTCCCTGTGTCCATGTATTCTCATTGTTCACCTTCCACTTATGAGTGAGAACCTGCTGTGTTTGGCGAATCCATTTTGTATTTCCACCAATGGTATATAATGTATAATGTATAATGTTTATCTTTTCTCCACACCCATGCCTTATTATCTCTTAATGTTTGTAATAACAGCCATCTTAACAGTGTGGTGTAATACCAGACTTAATATATTGGTGTAGTTTTGATTTGCATTTCCTGATGATTAGTGATATTGACAACATTTTATATTCCTACTGGCCATTTTTATTTGAAAAAAAGTGTATTCAGATTCTTGCCCATTTTTTTAATTAAATTTTTTTGGTTTTTCATTATTGATTTTCTTAGATATTTTGGATATTAACCCCCTTACCAATTATATGGTTTGCAAATATTTTCTCCCAATTCATAGGCTGCTTTTTCATTTTGTTGATTGCTTCTTTTGCTGTGTGGAAGCCGTTAATTTGATGCAATCCTACTTGTTTGTTCTTGCTTTTGTTGCCTGAGCTTTTGGTTGATATACAAAAATATACTGCCAAGGCCAATATAAAGGAAACGTTTCCCTATGTCTTTTTCTAGGAATTTACTCTTTCTGATCTTATGTTTAAGTCTGTAATCCGTTTCGAATTTACTTTGTTGTATGGTGTAAATTAGGATCCAAGATTTCAAGTAAATGACCTATCTTTTCACATCAAGAAACTAGAAAAAGGAGAAAAAAAACTAAGCCCAAAGTTAGAAGAATGACAGATATAATAAAGATTAGAGCAGAAATAAATCAGAGATTTAAAACTGTAGAAAAAAGTCAACCCACATGGATGAGCCTGGATAGCATTATGTTAAGTGAAATAAACCAGACCTAGAAAGACAAATACTAGATGATTGCACTTATAGGAAAAAATTTAAAATAATCAAATTCATAGAAGCAGAGAGTAGTATGGTGGTTACCAGGGGCTGAGGGTGGGAAAATATTGAAAAACCATGGGTAAAGGGTACAAAGTTTCATTATGAGAGATAAATAAGTTCTGGCGATCTGCTATACAGCACAGTGCCACTAACTGACAATAGATCTTATTTGAATTGTTCTTACCAAAGCTAGCAAAGAAAAACAAATACTAATAATACGGAAACTTTGGGAGTTTATGAATATACTTATGACCTTGATGGTGGTGAGATTTTCTCAGTTATATGCTTACCCTCAAGCTCATCAAGATGTATACATTAAATATGTACAGCTTTGTATATGTCAATCATACCGCAATAAAATAGTTTTTTAAATCATGTCACTGCTTTTTTTAGCTATTACTTTTTCTTTTATTAATATTATTTTAATTGACACAATCATATACACTTATGAGGTAAAATGTGATGTTTTGATATGTGTATACAATGTCTAATAATTAAATTGAGCTAATTAACATGTATAATACATTATTATTTAATAGTAATAACTCTGTGCAATAGAGTTCAAAATTTGTTCCTCCTATCTTAACAGAAACTTTGTACCATTTGACCAAAAACTCAGTACCTTCTTTCTCCTCCCCCAGCTTCTAGTAACCATCATCCTACTCTTCTATTAATTCAACTTTTTTGGGTTCCACATATAAGTGAAATCATGAAATATTTGTCTTTCTGTGCCTGGCTTATTTCACTTAGGATAATGTTACCCAGGGCCATCAACATTGTTGTAAATGGTAAAATTTCCTTCTTTTAAAGGCTGAATAGTACTCCATCGTGTATATGTACCACATTTCCTTTATCCATTCATCTTTTCATGGACACTTTTGTTGTTTCCATATCTTGGCTTTTGTAAATAATACTACAATGAACATGGGAATATAGATATTCCTTCAACATATTAATTTCAATTTCTTTGGAGAGATAGATATACATATACACACGTATGTATGTATGTATGTATGTATGTATGTATCTATCTATCTATCTATCTATCTATCTATCTATCATCTATCTATCTATCTACACATCTCCAAAACTGAAATTGCCGGGGCATATGGTAGTTTGATTTTTAGTTTTTGAGGAACCCCCATACTGTTTTTAACGTAAGAACTCTGCTAATTTCATTCCTACCAACAGTTTACAAGCTATCCCTTTCTCCACATCCCAGCCAATGCTTTCAGAAAGATGATAATATTTTTGATAATGGCCATTCTAATAGGTTGAGATGATATCTAATTGTTTTAATTGGTATTTCTGTAATGATTAGTATTTCTGAGCATTTTTGCATCAATCTCATGGTCAATTGTTATGTCATACAATTGTATGGCCAAGTGTATTTTGAGGAATGTCTTTTCAGGTCCTTTGCCAACTTTTTCATTGGATTATCTTTCTTTTTAGTTGGTTGAGTTCCTTACATATTTTTGGATATTAACCCTTTGTCAGATATATAGTTCGCAAATATTTGCTCCTGTTTTATAGGTTATCTCTTCACCCTGTTGATTGTAGTCCTTGCTGTTAAGAAGATTTTCAGTTTGGTGCTATCCCATTTGTCTATACTTGCTTTTGTTACCTGTGCTTTCAGGGTCATATCCAGAAAGTCATTGCCCATACCACTGTCACAGAACTTTCCCCACTATGTTTTCTTCTAATTATTTAATAGTTTCACGGCTTATATTTAAGTCTTTAATCCATTTTCGTTGATTTTTGTACTTGGTGCAAAATAAGAATTTAATTTCGTTCTTCTAAGTATGGATATACAGTTTTCCCAACATAATTTATTGAAGAAAATGTCCTTTTCCCATTGCGTGTTCTTGATACCTTTGTCATAAATTATTTGACCTTAAATATATGAGTTTATTTCTGGGCTTTCTATTCTGTTCATTGATGTCTCTGTTTTTATGTTAGTATCATGGTGTTTAGATTACAATAGATCCGTAAAAAACTGTTATAACTGATAAACTAATTCAGCAAAGTTGCAGGATCAACAACATACAATCAACATACACATAATCAATAGCATTTCTATATACTAACAAACTAGCTGAAAGAGAAATTAAAAAAACTATTCTATTTACAATAGCAACAAAAATAAAAATACATAGGTGTAAATTTAATCGAGGAAGAAAAACACTATGGTACTGAAAACTAGTTAATACTGATGAAAAAAATTAAATAAAAGAAATATGGCTGGTTGCGGTGGCTCACACCTGTAATCCCAGCACCTTGGGAGGCTGAGGCGGATGGATTGCTTTAGGTCAGGAGTTTGAGACTAGCCTGGACAACATATTAAAACCCCATCTCAACAAAAAGTACAAAAAATTAATCATATATATTATACATATCATAGGTATATTATATATAGTATTTATATATGTAATATATAATATATAAATGGAAAAACACATCTGTGTTCCTAGATTGAAATAATTAAGATTATTAAAATGTTGTATCACCCAAAGTAATACAGATTCAATACAATTCATATTATAATTTTAATGCCATTTTTTCACAAAAATAAAAAGCATCCTTAAATTTATATGGGAATACGAAGGGCCCCAAGTTGCCAAATGGTTTTGACCAAAAAGAACAAATCTGGAGATATCACACTCGTTGGTTTAAAAATATATTATAAAGCTATTATAATCAAAACACCTATTAATTACTTAAACTCAACGTAACTGGAGACAAATTGTTGCCATTATTGACGTTGTTGTTGTCGTTTCACCCTCTCAATCCAGCTTTTACTTACTCCAGGAAGACCGGGGAAGAGAAAAGAAGTTTATTGTATTTGTGTTTAAAACATTAAAATAGTTAAAAAGGTTAATCATCAGAGCAACAGACTTTTCCTTAGGTTGAAAACTGTCATTTTATTTAGAGCATTACCTAAATGGAATTTTTTGCTATTATGATTTGGGGAAGGTAAGTCTTTGTATTCAGTCTGGGAAAATAAATGTGATATGCAAAGCTGCGCAAATTTCTCTGAATAAGGCACTAAATATTTAGAATACGTAATATATACTATACTATAATAAATACCTTGGTAGTCCCAAAGAGAGAAAATTAAAGTGGAAATATACTAAAATAAAAGACATTTTTTACAGCTATGCAACATGCCTTTAACCACATCCTGGTTAAAGGGTGATCAGTGAGAAATTTCTAGGGGCAGGGTTATATAAGGAGCTTTTAAGAAGAATGATATAGAATATCAAATGAGAATGCAATGAGAAATCTCCTTGTTTGGTTTCATTTCTCACTTGAAAAAGGTCGAACATTTTTCAACTCAATATATGTCTTTTTTAAAAGAAAAAAACTGTATTTATTTCCATGTTACCTAATAGTCCAAACCTAGAATGGTTGCTGAGTGTCATAGGGTGCTCCAGGTTTTCTATTTTTGACTCACCATATTTAAGATGTTATCCTATTATGCATAGAGGGAAAAGCCTCATCACATCTGCATTCTAGCTTCTGGGAAGTGACAAACAGGAAGAAAAGAATAAGTTCTTATACATTGAAAACTGTGTCCAGAAATGTGGATGTCAAACTTTTTCTCCTCGTCCCTTAGCTGGAATCAATTCACGTGGCAAAACTTCACACCAAGAGCTTAGCCAAATATTCTATTACTATGGAAGAGAGGAGTAGATATTATCAGGACCTCTAGAAGTCTCTACCATATATTTTGCACATAAAAATTATATATAGACCTATATTTAATACATGCATATTTATAAGCAAATAGCCCATATGTTGCATATATAAATAATTATATGTGCAATCAGGTGAGAATATGAGACAGTATTTTTATAATTTCAGTTTTCTGGTTTCAGAATGGAAATTGTCATATTCTCATTTTGTGGTAATCATTATCTGATGAAACCATATGAAACTAGAGTAGTTTGTTAAACACTTACACACTATTTACTTAGATTCCACAGTTATTTAAGTCATGATCAAACTTATTTAATCTCTGTCTCTATTTATTTCTGCCCTCACTGAAATGCTATGAGGTAAGTCTCAGAAATCATGTTATCCATAAAATCTGCAACTATAAATTTGAAAAGAAAATGGCTGTTATTGTTATTAATAGTACTATAATGCAATTAACACAGCATGTTTTTAAAAACAATTATTGTATCCCAGATAATGAAGATGAGGTATCCAAACAGCAAAGTGTGTCATTTAAAATTATCAAACATCATGCAAATTTTTGAAAAAAAGAGCAAAAATATACTGTCAAGTGGTAGAGATACTAATCTCTGACTACTAAAGTTAAGCACATTTAAGAAATTTAAAAGATTTATAAGCTTAAGAGAAATGATATTTTCCTGAAAAGTGTATTAAATATTTGCTTTGTAGTTTGTCTATACAGCATGAAGTAGTAACTCAAATGAGCAGGTATGTTTAAGTATTGAAAGGAAACACTGTTAAAGTAGAATACAAATATGGATTATAAGTACTTATTTTGTTTTTTTAATTACAGTAACAACTTTTCAATAAAGAGCTCAGAAAACTTTCTATAGCATAAATGAGTAACATATTAGTTACAAAATAAAACCTCAAAAAAGGGAGGGATTATACAGAAGGAATGAGAGAAATATATCACATTGTTAATTATCTTATCTCATTTTTTAAATATATAAATTCTAATTTTTAAATATATAAATTCTAATTTTAGATACCGTATTTGACTCTCCCTAGATTTCTGGGCACTTTGTTTTGATATTGTTTTGATATTGTTTCCTGGACAGTATTTTATTACTATAATAAAACTAAATGAAGATGATCTTGTAATTTAAAATAATAGAGGCAAAAAAAATTCACTGCATTATCTAATAATGTCTATTTTCACTTGCAAAATGTATTTTGCTTTCACTATATGAAACATAGGTAAAACTTTCAGAAGACGAAAGACCAAAAAGATGTAACTTCTGACCCAAATACCCTTGCAATATTGTATGACCAGGAAATGCCTAAATATATTTAAACATATGCACTTCATGTAATATCAATTTTTATTTTTCTAACTACTTGTAATGCACGACGTACTTTACCTCTTATAATTAGAAAGCTAAGGCTGTACAAAACTGAACAAGAAATAATAAATTGTAGTGATCATAAGTCTTTCCAAATTTACTTTCATTTTTTATATTTATTTTTATTTAATTCTTCTTTGTGTATAAATTCTAGAAGCCAAATTCTTGAAAATTGAAATATTTTCAAAATGCCAAAAGGCTGAAAACACTTTTTAAAGTCTAAGTCAACAAGTCTCTATAGAGATTAAACATAATCCACTTTAAAACACAGTAAACTCTTCCTGAAATAGAGGTTTAATTTTAATACCTGTGATATTTAAACACGTATATTCAATAAAATTATTTGCTAGAGAGTGTAGGTTATGATTTTATTAGAGTAGGAGAAGGCTATGAAACCATTTTAAATGCACAAAATGAAAATCTGAGAACAAACTCAAAGATGTGTGATGAAGCAAGAACGATTCTTGTGATTTTAAATTTAAATTTTCAGGTAAAATATTTACAATTTAAATTTCAAATATCCTTTTCATGTTTTATAGCTATTTTATCTCCATCAGAAATCAAAACAAAAACTAAAGAATATTTAGGGACTTCTAAAATACTTATGCTCTTTTTTACATTATTATCATAATTATATGTTCTACTAGCACGCTTTTTATAATGTGTAGGAAATGCATGCTGGTTTATTTATTTGAAGATGGTTATTGCCAACACAAAGACATATTCTCATGTACAATGCTAATATTGAAAAGCAAATATAGCTCATATTGAGAAAGAAGCAAACCTGAGAGGCATTCATGCATTCTGAAATTAAGAAGTATTGGAAATATTAATAGATTCTAGTTTGCACTTTCAAAAGGATTAACCTTTGTTCATTTTGGAACTTGATATCCTGGATCTATTTTCCTTTTTCTCATTTCATCCAGACCTTGTCATCAATTATCTTAGCAATCTATGCATCTACATCATATTTATTCTTTATCTATATATATTTTTATTTACCATTTTAGTGTCTACATATAGTATGCTGATTATTTTTCTTACATTTGTGTCATGTCTGTTTTAAGTTGTAAACAATTCTCTAATAAAAATAAACTTATGTAAACTATCTTTGCATTATAGTTTAAATACCACAATGTATGAATGCTGTTTTTATGATAATGATGCCACATAAGTAAATTATAGACATACATAATAATTTAAATTTGGTGAACATATGTGTAACATGGATGTTGTAATATGTAGGTTAAACAGAAATGTTTGTTGAATCATGTTAAAATAATAATTCACAAGGAAATCCTTATTGTTTATTTAAAAGATGTTGATGGATCTTTGTTTTTATTTGATTTGAGCCTCGAAATAAACTAAGAGCCTTTGATCTTGCCTTATTCTGATAAAATAAACCTAAAATTTAACTAGAATCACTTTTCAATGAAGCTGCTTTCTTACCATAACAGAGTAATCTCTAGCTTATTCCAAGGATAATATTGAATTAAATGATGGCTTGATTATCCAGGAATCAGCCAATATAGGTTATTCTACAATCGACACCAACTATCAGCGGCTTTAAAAAAACAAGAGTCACACAACCTATGCTCCACAATATCTGCCCTCAAAGGTTTTCTATCACATTTTCTATTATTTACTCACATGCTCCACTGGCAGAGAGAATATATGTTTCCATTACGGTCCCAAAATGTTAATTATAAACACTGTTATAAGTTTTACAAATGTAAATACAAACTCGTTTTGTACAGAGAGGAAAATATTAAAACACCCCTCTAATTCATCAAAGTATTCTGGGTTGATTCCAGGTACGTACTATTTTCTTCCATTTCTTAGGTTGGTTGCTAAGGCCCAGCAAGAGATGAAGATGGTACATCAGTAGGGAGCCCCTCTACTGGTCATTTCCATCATTTTGTCTTTCAGTAAGTATGTACGAAGTAACTGGAGAGAGTGGGGTTAATCTGTTACTACACTTTGCTACTGAAAAATGATAGCAACATAGGTGCCACCTGAGGTCCACATCTTTGAGTATATATTGTATCACTTACTTGATGCGCAAAGACCCAAATCATGAGTTATGTTTAGTTTTGTTTTCCCCTGACCTTTTGTCACCTAAATCTATTTACTATCTTTGCTTTTTCTTTGCCACAAAGTTGTCACAATAAACTCAGTACTGAGTAAAATATCACAAACTACCACACATTCATCAAAAAATACCTCAAAGAAAATTCTGCTAATTTTGAAAAAATGTTTCACTGCATTTTACTATACAAGCTAATACTCTGTAATGTAGTAATCTTTATGAAGAAATAAATTTGTAGCATTTAGGAATATTCAATATTGATACTAAGGTCATCTTTCTTTTACTGATGGTACTTATTCCCCCAATTATTGATTATTGATGGTTTTATTCTAGGAATCAACTGCTTTCTAAAAAGGTCTAAACTTTATTATTCAGCTGGGCAAGCCAAGTGACAGTCTTCCCCACCTGGTTATCAGGGTTCATAGCACATAGGTTTGACAACCACAAACGACTTCAATCAAGAGAAACAGGCAGGTCAGAGTGTGAACTCACACAGCCAATGAAACTGACAGAGCCAATGCAACCGAAACAATTTTTGGGGAGTGCCATTCCTGCAGGTCTTGAAGACAGGCTTGACTCAAAGAAAAAAAAATAATGTAACTTATCTCTCTGACAATGAAGACCTTTCACGCCTTTTACTTTTGAAATTCATTAATTCAATTTTTGTTTTTTAGTGTGATGTCTGTATGAACTATTGTTGGTTTCAATCATCCTCATAATCTTAGCATATTTTTTTCTGTATATTTAAATGTTTACATTTCAAAGACGGTACTCAGGTCCTTTTCTGCATATTTATCTTGAAGAGCTTAGTGTTTAAGATTTCTGCTGTATTAAACCATTCTCTTCTTGAGAGATAATTTTGATGCATAGAATCTTCAACTTAGATATAAGCGAGTCATTCAGACACAACTTTCATTATACTGCTCCAAAGGCTATGGAATCATGGAAGATCGGTACAGAAGTCCACAGAAAATTTTTGCTCTTAAATATTACCTTTATATTCCCTTCCTATTTCTACTTTTAGTAAGCACCTTACTCCAGAAGCTAGTGAAATACATAAATATAATTAAAATCCTTAAATCTTTAACATATTTTCAATATGCAAAATTAGGAATATAATCAAGGGAAATAAATTAAAATTTAATATATTGCTTTAAGAAATGGACACTTCCTAAGACACATCAGTTATTCAGATGATACATAAAAATTAAATAATCAATTCATCTTGTGGAATGACTCAATAAGTAAACAGTGCAAATCAGCATTTCCCATGGCCTGTTTTAAGTGTCATGATTTCAATGAGGAAATGTAGGAAAAAAATGTTTTCTTCCATTGTCAAATATTTGGGGAGCCTACGTACTATACCTTTTTGGAGACTGATTTTTCAGATAATCATTTTAAATACTACTCATACAGTTTTCAATATAGTGACTTGTTAACTTTATCTTATACAGTATTTACCAAAGTTATTTGTTCATCAAGCTATTTTTTCTTTTAACTTATTGACATTGTATGAGATATGACCATCTATGTTAGCTAATTGACTTTATCCAGAGGAAACTAAAAACTTTTCATATCATTATGACAAGAAGTGGTTTTGCAACTTGGATCAAGGCATCACTGAAGTTATGTTTATAAACTCCAATAGATACTGAAAAATAGGGGTGCTATACCCCTTGATATTTACATTTCAAAGATGGCACTCAGGTCCTTAAGAAAGACATTTCTGTGTCATAGAGCTCATAAATGGCCTATCTAGTTTTTAAATTAATGTATACACATTTCAAAGGAAGGAGACAGTATTTATAATTACAAATTTTCTAAAGTAAGGGCTTTCAGAAAAAGGAGGGAAGAAAAATCTTATCCATAATTTCAACAGGGAGAGTTAAAACTTAAAAATTTTGTATTTGTACTTGCACTACCAATAAATTGTAGCTATTTTTTATTTTTATGGTGACTACAAAAGAGATAATAACTGTCTACCTGGGCAATCTAAGACACTCAGTTTTTAAAGGATACTACTGAATGAAAGAGTAGAGTATATTATCAAGTAACACAGTCAACCACCAAAAATCGTTTTCCTCTATATTAGCAATACCAAGTCAAAAATACAAATGGTTAAAAAATTGTAATTAACAATATAAAGTTCTCAGGAATAAATGTAATAATTACATTGAATCATTATGAATAAAAACCATTATACACTATTAAACTGTGTGAATAAATAGTTGAATACGTATGGAAATTATATTCTCTGTGACTAAAAGAATCAATATTAAATGGCGGCCAATGCATTCCATAGCTTGTCTCTTGGTTTGCTCAGTACTTTAAGATTTCAGCACTAAAAAGCATGATCCTGGGAACCTCCTCATTGTCCATGAAAACTAAGATCACGGATCACATTTCATTCTTCTGCCTTTTGTTCCTACATTCATCTCTCCCTTTTGCTTTCTTATATCCATGTTATAAAATTAAATTAAAACAAACCTGCAATAAATTAATCAAATAGCATTGGAAGGTGAAGGAGGAAAAATGGAGGCTTGCCTTATCAAATATTAACTGCGTAGCAAGTTGGGTCCTTTCAGAAGCCAGCTCTGAGATGATTTCATTGCCTTTGGGAGCCACATCTGTGAAAGGGAGAGAAAGGAGGCGGGAGCGGGCTCAAGGAGAAGTGCAGTTGCAATATAGCCCCAAAGAAAGTCAAAGGACCTTAAAGGAAGTGTGCTGGAACCTGAAGAACCCTTCAGGGTTGTCCCAAGTTGGATGTGGATAATCAAGCTTTTTATATTTACACAGCTGAGAAAAAGCAAACTTGGGCAAAGCAGCTCTCAGCATCAGAAGGGGCAGTGCCCAGCAGTGGGGAGCAGAGTGTACATCACTGAATCAACCCCAAAACTTGACTAGAAGTTTACATTAAATTAAAAAAAAAGTTCAGAAGAAATGAGAGAGAGAGGTAACAATGGCACAAAGTAGAGAATCCATAAACTCATCTGTGCCTACAATAATTTTCTTCAAATTAAACACAGCACGTTTAAGAATTGGCAAACAAAAAACGTGGGAAAATCCAAAGAATTCTTGGTAGGAAAAAAGAAAATCTATCCCTGTCTCACAACATGACCTTACACTAAATTTCAGATAGACACTACTTAAATTTGAAATAGCTCATTAGTGCATACAAGTGAAAGACATTTATAAAACAGAGGTGGGGAAAAGGTCTTTAAAGGATCGCATCTAAGCCTAAAAAAAGAAAAAGTGGATTTTAGCATGGGGTATTTTAAAATATATACATTTCCAAAATAATAAAATTAGCCGCAGAAAATAACAAAAATAATTATATAACCTAAAATAATAATAGTTAACTATTTATTTCGTAGTTTCCTTGAGTCAAGGTTTATTTATTAATTTTTATTCCTTATTTCTTTATTTTTTACTATAATTATATGAAGTGGATCCATTCTTCATTCCTTTTCCTAAAGACATGTAACTAGTAAATATCAGTGCCTGAATTTCAACCTGCCTGGGGCGTCAGGCTCCGATAGAGGTCACTCTAAAATTCATCCTATTGCCTGGAACAAACAAGAAATAATAGTAATCTTATTAATGTCTTTAATATGTAAAAAGCTTTCTTGAAGGAGAAAGGAAAAAGATCCACCTTGATAAAAAATTGAACCAAGATCACAAGCAAGCATGCCTCAAAAATAAAAATGCAAAAAAAAATTTAGTTATGGAATAAAGTTTATAACATTTTAATATCTCAGTATGTTAAAAATAAAAGTCATATATCATAAGCATTCAGCAATAGGAATTGCATAAATTATTTTTAAGCAGTAATGCAATTACTAAAATATGGAAATTTAAAAGATTTTTCAGAAGAACAGCAACAATGTCTGAGCATAGTGTCTCACGCCTGTAATCCCAGTACTTTGGGAGGTCAAGGTGAATAAATTGCTTGAGCTCAGGAGTTCAAGATCAGCCTAAGGAACACAGGGAAACTCTGAATCTACCAAAAATACAAAACATTAGCCAGGCATGGTGGTGAACATCTGTGGTCCAGCTACCCAGGAGGCTGAGGCGAGAGGACTACTTGAGCCTGGGAGGCAGAGGTTGCAGGGAGCCGAGATCATGCCACTGCACTCCAGCCTGGGCAACGCAATGAGACCCCATATCGAAAAACAAAAATTGTAGAAGAACAGCAACAAGAAATTACATGAATAAATATAAATCATACGTACATTTATGTATTAAAATTAATATATAAAATATATTAATATAATTTTAAATTAGTGACGATTTGAGAGGTTTAGGATTATAACTATTATTTTTCCTCTTTGTTTATTTGTTGTTTTTTTCCAATAAAATACAAGTATTTTCTTGCCTTACAGGAAAAATATAATTTATATTTTAATACTTATTTTCAGTGTTTATGATATAAGTACATTATTTTATATTATTTACATATGAATGTATTCATAGTTATATTTTCAAAAATTTGTTTATAAATTTATTTATTGTCTATTAAAATTACACACTACATGTGATCTCTGTTATTTATGTTATTTTACATGTCAGTGGTTGGCAGAGATTAACTTCAAAAATTCCTATCCTAAGTATGTGAGTATCATGATAAAGTTTGAGAGTCCAAGAGCAATATTTATGCCTTCAAATGGGTAAAATATTATTTTTAATTACAAGATGGACTGTAGTTTATTATTTTTATAACTTTGGATAATAAGTGAGTAATATTTTGGGAGATCATATTTTAAATACAAAAATATCTTGAGTTATCTCAAAAATGAATGGACTTACTAAAACCTATGAAGGTCTTTATTTATGAAGTAACTGTCTTTCCTCAAGGCTATTCACAGATAAAATGAATCTCCAAGTGATATTGTTCAACATGAGAAATTCTCTAAAATCTATAATTTAGCAGCTGGAATGTGCTCATGATATATGTATACATTACGTTTTATAAAGTTACAGATATTGTCTGTATTGTTCAATAAGATGTCCGCCACAATTAGTAAAACATATATGGCATTGGTAGGTTCCCACTAAAATATGTTGAATAAATAATTAAAACTAATATATTTGCTGAAGTGCATTTTCTAACCCTTGTCAGTAATTATCATTCTTTAAAGCTACAATTTCAAAACAAAAAAGCAAAAACCACTGCTCTGAGAAATCTGGAATGAATAAAAATCTGGGCATATATATATATGAAATTATGTATTAAAGTATTGGAAATTATATATTCATATATATGAATTTATATATTCATATATGTGAAATTATATATTCATATATATATGAAGTGCAGGCAGGAGTATTCCTTACAAAAAACTGGGAGACAATGTACTGCCAGCTCATCCAGGCTATTTTATATATAAATATTTTTTTCTTACACTCTACCAGTATAATCAAGTGTTATTCATAAACAGTGTTGAATTCCTGTGTTAGTCATTATCTTATCAATAACAAGATAGTAATCAGTTTTTCAAAAATGATGTATTTTTCTTAGAACATGATATTTAATAAAATGTTCATGAATTTCTCAAGTATTAGTATTAAAGATGCATATTTTTTTCTCTGAAAGAAATCACTGTATTTTGAATAAATTTAATTGCCTACATTGGTTTTATAGACAGAGAACCATGGCCAAAAGCCCTCATAATATTATGAAACAAATATGTATTGGCCAGAATTACTACTGGAGTAGTAACTTTCTTTATTGAGTGAATATATTAGTGGTCACTAAGAGCCAAAAATAGTTAAACTTGCTTCATAGAATGGCCCAAAGTGGCACAGGACAGAAAAACACTAACAGGTGACATTTTAAAATGTGACAACATAAAGATAAAGAAACTAAAGTTTTCTTTCTCTCTTGAAAAACCATGTAATACTGGAATTTTAATAGCAGCAGATTTTACAGATGAAAACCAATGAACAATATAGCTTATCTCCTGCTAGATGGGTGGAGGGTGGAGAAGGAAGTAGACATAATAAGATTTAGAAGTAAAAATATGAGCATATAAAATTACAATGAAAATTTTAAAATGTAAAAGAGAACCTTAAAGTTTCACTGAATGTAATGATGAAAGTGAAAAATTTGCAACTGTGAATCAGATAGGATTTCAAAGCTGAACGTTTCTTAATTACTTTCCGTTAATTAAAAGCCAAAAGAATTCTTAGGTATTGTATTCGTTTTATATTGCTATCATAACAAATTACTACAAACTTAGTGGCTTAAAACAATATAATTTCATTATGCCACAGTTTCTGTAGGTCTCATGGGTTCAGTTGGTTCGTCTGTCAAGGGATTCGCAAGGCTGAAATCAAGGTGCAGGCAGGAGTATTTCTTGCTAACAAACTGGGAAATAATGTACTCAGCTCATCCAGGCTGTTTCTTGAGTTCAGTTTATTTTATTTTATTTTATTTTTTGCAGTTGTAGAACTGAGATCCCTGTTGCTTTGCTATCAACCAGGGGCGGTCTTTCCATCTAGAGGCTGTCCTCATTTTTTCTCTTGTTTTCCACAGGACCCTCTCTAGCAAGGGCAGGTCAAATCCCTTTCACACTTCGAAACTTTCTTTCTCGGTTGCCTTTTTCAGACTCAAGTTGGATATTGTTCTTTGCTGTTAAGGGTTCATGTGATTATACTGAGTCCTCCAGATAATCCAAAATAATCTCTCTATTTTCAAGTCCATAAGTCTAATGACATCTTCAAAGTTCCTCTCCATAAGTTTCAAGTGTTAGGAAGTAGACATCTTCAAGGAACTATTTTGCCTACCATAGTCTATTTCATTAATAGCACTTTACGTGACACAAAATTTGATACATATATTTAATGTCTGTTAGGTAGGGTCTTTTCTGGATCCAAATCACTACTAATAAGAGGCAACATGTCCATGTAAGGTTTTTTTTTGTGCCAGGCAATATTCAAAATATTAGACATATATCAATAAATGTAATCTCTACAACTAAAATATTGGCAGGTTCTATTTTCTTAAGTTTTTTAATATTGTTTTTGTAGAGATACGGTCTTGCTATGTTGCCCAGCCTGGTTTCAAATTCCTGGCTTCAAGTGATCCTCCCGTTTCTGTCTCCCAACGTGCTGGAATCACAGGCAGGAATCATGTCCAGCCTAAGTTCTGTTTTTATCTCTATTTTATCAAAGAGAAATAGAGGTAAAATAACTCACCTAGGATCATTGAGCTAGTAAGTAGTGTAAATGAGGTGGTTTGTTTCCAGAATCAACACCCTTAATCACTCTACAATTCTGACTTCAAATATTAGAAATTGGGTTGTTTTAAAGAATAGAAAATTAGGAATGACTATATGTATTCTAGATGGAAAAAAGTACAGTAGTATAAGACAATGAACTACAATTATTAGAATAGTTATCTATCATACTTCATTGAATCTCCTCACTTTGCCTGCACATAACTTGATTTATTACATGCAGCAATTCACTCAAAATCTACCTCTTGGAGGAGCTTACAAGGTACTCAGATTAAAGAACATTCACAAAGCCACGCTACCGTACTGACAGCTCTCTGCATCTATGTTTTGGATTCCTAGCTATAGAAAATTATAGCGAAATCTGGTAGTCAATGACAGTTTTAATAAAGGTAAACTTTATTAAAGTTTATTAAAGGTTATTGAGTCAACAAAAACATTCAAGTGAGCCAAAATGGACTAAGGTAATTTAATATTATTCAGAACAGGTGATAGAATTTGAATTGAAAAGTATTGTAAATAGTCAATGAAAAGGAGGTAAAAATAAAATTTCACTATTCAGATATCTTTAAATGCCAAGGAATAGTTAAAAACAAGCAGAAAAAATTTATTTTACACTGTGAGGCAAAACAGTATAGAGATCTGAGGTTTTGGAGTCAGACAGGCCCTACTCCATAACTGCTATTTATTACCTATGCAATCTTATGCATTTTCATTCACATTTAAAAATTTTGTTTCTATGTTTAAAAATGGGCTTCATGATATGCTAACAAACATTGAATAATATTGCCATGAGATTTAAAATAGCTAAACAATGCAAATTCCTTAGTTCATAGTATATAATACTCAGAATGTGTCATTCTTAAAAACAGAACAAATTATGATAATTATTTTAAAATATGAGAATATTTAATTACAAAGAACTAAAGGGACATTACTGTGGAATTAAAATCTTAAAATTATGACTTGTTCGTTGCATATTTTAATGATATTTTAAAAAATACATATAGTAAAATCAACCTGTCTTAATAGCTGACAGTCAACAGAGATTAGTACTTTACCTTAAGAGTGTTCATCGATAAAATTTATATTAATATTTAATTATTCATTTATTATTAGGTTGAATGTTTATTGAGCTATTTGACTATGAGTTGCTTACAATTTGGAATGTGGAGAAAGGGAAATGCAGGGATAACTGTGATACAATGCAAAATGTGTTATATATGTGGTAGAATAGAAAAGTTGGAGATTAAAAAAAAGTTTTACCAAGGATCTGACAGATGTTCTGCAAGCGATAGAAAGTCATGGGTAATATTTAATGAAAATTATGTCTTATAGCAAAAGAGCATTCGATCAGGGAGGTGGAATGGAGGTGGAACAGGTGTTACAAGGAGAGCGTAATCGGTTTTAAGGATATAAGAAATACTTTTTGGAGATAAGTGAGTGGCTACGTTAATGGATAGAAGAGGAGATATTAGAGAAATATTTTGAGGCAGGATTTAAATAATTTACTAAGGGGATTGAGGATATGTTAGAAAGTAGGAGTTGACGTTGACACCAAAGTTTATATCATCAATAAGGTAGATGGTGAGTTTCTTGGGATAAGAAACAGAAGATGACAACAACTTATATAGGAGAATGAAGTCTGCTTAATTTGATATATCCTTTGAAATGGAGATATTAATATACATAAAATATGTTTACTAGATGAAAGAGAATCATATCTTCACATAAGAAACAATGTTTCTGTGTATGGTAAACTTATGGGCAAAGTTCCAATCAAGTTTAAAATTGGAACAAATCTTCTGAAATTTGTCCTAAATTTTAAATGGCTTTGAGGAGCATAAACTCTTACCAAGACAAAGATATTTACTTCAATTATCAAGCCTCATATGGGAATAAAATTAATCCCCAAGTTTTGTCACACACACAGACACACACAAACACACACACACACATCTACATCATAAAAGCAATCTAGATCCTTCCACAAATATGAATTTATATTTAAACAAACATACCACATTCAATATTGTCTGCATTTTCTAATATGTAAAAAGTAATCACTTTATGGTTATATATCATAATATCTACAGTTAATGAAGGCTCACAAGCCATTTTTTGTTAAGTAATTAATTTCAATTAAAATTAATTTTTCCTTAGGACTAACATGGTCTACCGCCTAAACGGCAAAGGGAGAATTTTAAAAATAATAATAGAAGTGAAATAGAAATTATATATGTGTGTGTGTGTGTGTGTGTGCGTGTGTATGTTTTTCTCACAAAAGCTATTTTCTTAAAACTCCTCACTAGGGCCAACTAGGCAGCTCTTCTGACCTTGGCTGAGCTTCCTGTTTTGGCTGGCTTTTTGCTAACCTAGAGTGGTTTCCCTGTGGTGACAGCAATGACTCAGGTCTATTTTGTAAAACCCTCATTGTCCAGTTGCATAGCTTGGATCAGTTCTCATAACAATGGAACAACCACAAAAGCAAATGTCCCAATGTGCAAGCCTATTTCACACTTTGCTGTGGCATATGTACTAGTATTGCATTAGTCAAAGTGACCACTGAGTCCCAAGTCAAAGCATAAGGTTTACTGCCCTGCCCCAAATGGGAGGGCTTTGCAAACTTACATGCAAAGGTTGCAGATGAAGAATGGGGTCCATCAATTTCAATCTGACACAGCCTGCTACCCATCAAGAACTGCTTAGGTTCTGAAATGTTCCCTGACTAGTAAGTTCACAAGTAAGCCTATAAGCCTGCCGCAGTTTCATCAATGCTTCCAGAAGATATAAGATGCCAGGGCAGAAACAAATGACAGTTATTACTCACAGTAATAGCAGAGGCCAGAATGTCAGTATATTTGTGTCCATTTTCTGCATCTTCATTCCCACAAGGAGATGAAAAGAAGAAGAGAGATGGCACCTGCACACATCATGGGTTGCATCAGATGAAAGAAACCCTGAGCTTTGGCAACCAGAATCATTTATAATGTGCAATGAGCATGTCTGTCCTTAGCTCCAGAAGGAAATACTAACTCAAGAATACGAAACTTTTCACCAGATATGAATAAACATGAGAGACTCGTGGAGAATTGTTTTCTAACAGGATTCAAATATGAAAGTTGGATATCTTCTCAGTATTCTGCTGAGTTAGTTGTATTGTTTTTGAATATCAGTTTTCTTTTTCTTACTCTCTCGTTTATTTTGAAAAAAGATTTCCTTCTACCCATTATTAAATAATAAAAATAAGACATACCTTTTGAAAACTTGAATGTTTTCAAATGCCTGTAAGAAAACTGAAAAAACGAGGAAGCCAAGGCCTTTGTCAGAACTTTTGTTTTTTGCTTCTTATCTTTTTTAAGAGTAGTGTTTAATCAACTCAAAAATAAAAACAAAAGAAATACCAAACCAGCAACTATAAATGCTGCTGGAAAATCTAAACTATCAAAAGATGCAGAGACACAACCAAACAAGAGAATTTTAGACCAATATCCTTGATGAATATTGATGCAAAAATCCTCAATAAAATACTGGCAAACAGAATCCAGCAGCACATCAAAAACTTATCTACCATGATCAAGTGGACTTCATCCCTGGGATGCAAGGCTGGTTCAATATACGCAAATCAATAAATGTAATCCAGCATATAAACAGAATCAAAGACAAAAATCACATGATTATCTCAATAGAT
The DNA here is from genome assembly GCF_028858775.2 of Pan troglodytes. Classification (NCBI taxonomy): domain Eukaryota; kingdom Metazoa; phylum Chordata; class Mammalia; order Primates; family Hominidae; genus Pan; species Pan troglodytes. The sequence continues at coordinate 75,326,346 of NC_072415.2, read as the reverse complement.
GCAGAAAAGGCCTTTGACAAAATTCAACAATACTTCATGCTAAAAACTCTCAATAAATTAGGTATTGATGGGACGTATCTCAAAATAATAAGAGCTATCTATGACAAACCCACACCCAATATCATACTGAATGGGCAAAAACTGGAAGCATTCCTTTTTAAAACTGGCACAAGACAGAGATGCCCACTCTCACCACTCCTATTCAACATAGTGTTGGAAGTTCTGGCCAGGGCAATTAGGCAGGAGAAGGAAATAAAGGGTATTCAATTAGGAAAAGAGGAAGTCAAATTGTCCCTGTTTGCAGATGACATGATTGTATATTTAGAAAACCCCATTGTCTCAGCCCAAAATCTCCTTAAGCTGATAAGCAACTTCAGCAAAGTCTCAGGATACAAAATCAATGTACAAAAATCACAAGCATTCTTATACACCAATAACGGACAAACAGAGAGCCAAATCATGAGTGAACTCCCATTCACCATTGCTTCAAAGAGAATAAAATACCTATGAATCCAAATTACAAGGGATGTAAAGGACCTCTTCAAGGAGAACTACAAACCACTGCTCAATGAAATAAAAGAGGATACAAAGAAATGGAAGAACATTCCATGCTCATGGGTAGGAAGAATCAATATCGTGAAAATGGCCACACTGCCCAAGGTAATTTATAGATTCAATGCCATCCCCATCAAGCTACTAATGACTTTCTTCACAGAATTGGAAAAAACTAAAGTTCATATGGAACCAAAAAAGAGCCCACATCACCAAGTCAATCCTAAGCCAAAAGAACAAAGCTGGAGGCATCATGCTACCTGACTTCAAACTATACTACAAGTCTACAGTAACCAAAACAGCATGGTACTGGTACCAAAACAGAGATATAGATCAGTGGAACAGAACAGAGCCCTCAGAAATAATGCCACATATCTACAACTATCTGATCTTTGACAAACCTGAGAAAAACAAGCAATGGGGAAAGGATTCCCTATTTAATAAATGGTGCTGGGAAAACTGGCTAGCCATAAGTAGAAAGCTGAAACTGGATCCCTTCCTTACACCTTATACAAAAATTAATTCAAGATGGATTAAAGACTTAAATGTTAGACCTAAAACCATAAAAACCCTAGAAGAAAACCTAGGCATTACCATTTAGGACATAGGCATGGGCAAGGACTTCATGTCTAAAACACAAAAGCAATGGCAACAAAAGCCAAAATTGACAAATGGGATCTAATTAAACTAAAGAGCTTCTGCACAGCAAAAGAAACTACCATCAGAGTGAACAGGCAACCCACAAAATGGGAGAAAATTTTCGCACACTACTCATCTGACAAAGGGCTAATATTCAGAATCTACAATGAACTTAAACAAATTTACAAGAAAAAAACAAACAACCCCATCAAAAAGTGGGCAAAGGATATGAACAGACACTTCTCAAAAGAAGACATTTACGCAGCCAAAAGACACATGAAAAAATGCTCACCATCACTGGCCATCAGAGAAATGCAAATCAAAACCACAATGAGATACCATCTCACACCAGTTAGAATGGCAATCATTAAAAAGTCAGGAAACAACAGGTGCTGGAGAGGATGTGGAAAAATAGGAACACTTTTACACTGTTGGTGGGACTGTAAACTAGTTCAACCATTGTGGAAATCAGTGTGGCGATTCCTCAGGGATCTAGAACTAGAAATACCATTTGACCCAGCCATCCCATTACTGGGTGTATACCCAAAGGACTATAAATCATGCTGCTATAAAGACACATGCACACCTATGTTTATTGCGGCACTATTCACAATAGCAAAGACTTGGAACCAACCCAAATGTCCAACAATGATAGACTGGATTAAGAAAATGTGGCACATATACACCATGGAATACTATGCAGCCATAAATAATGATGAGTTCATGTCCTTTGTAGGGACATGGATGAAATTGGAAATCATCATTCTTAGTAAACTATTGCAAGGACAAAAAACCAAACACCGCATTTTCTCACTCATAGATGGGAATTGAACAATGAGAACACATGGACACAGGAAGGGGATCATCACACTCTGGGGACTGTTGTGGGGTGTGGGGAGGGGGGAGGGTAGCATTAGGAGATATACCTAATGCGAAATGACGAGTTAATGGGTGCAGCACACCAGCATGGCACATGTATACATATGTAACTAACCTGCACATTGTGCACATGTACCCTAAAACTTAAAGTATAATCATAATTTTTAAAAATGCTGAGTACTTTAAAAATCCTATTAGTACATTATTCTAAAAGAAGTAATTTAATATTAAGATTGGCATCATCCATTTCAATAATCAAATTCTTAAATAACAAACTATTAACTTATTTTATTTATCTCTATCATCTCATATACTCTATTCCAAATATTTCATTGCAAGAGAAGAACACATCTGGGACTCCTTCAGTCATCCCTGGGCTACCAATGATATCACAAAGTAATGGCAAGCATTCTTTTATTCTTCTCCAATCTGAATTTTTTTTCATGTAAATGAAAAGAAATTTTATGTGAAACTTTTCTCATTTTTCCCTATTTTGTCCTATTTTTAACAAAATAACTTTGGAGACATAAAAGCTCTTTTTCTTGACAATACAGTGTAAGAGAAGATCCAACAGAACATTCGTTTTTTTGAAATGATCCTGTAATTGTTTGAAGTTTATCTGCCAACTATTAATTTTGGAAATTCAGCTGTATGAGTGTACAATCATGATATTAGTTTTCATGTTTTCCTTTACATGAAGAAAAATCATTGCACTCAATTTGTATTAAAAGCCATAATATTACAACATAATAATTTAAATAAAAATAGCTATTCATAGAAATATCATGCATTCAAATTCACAAATATTTTAAGATCGAACATAATTATGCTGTGGCAGATGTTCAGCATTGTCTTCTTTACCTAAAAAGTAAAACAGTCATACAGAGTATTCTGATAAAAGCCCAAGGCTAATATAAAAGATAAAGAGAAGACAAACAAGTGAAGATGACTGATATTAATCCATATTTTGTTTCCTCCTCTAAAAATTAGAAAAAAAAATAAGTTGACTTAAAGGATTGAGTTTGTTTCAAAGTCATGATGATAGTACATTTAATTTTTATTTAAATTTATTTTTCATATTTAAATAGCTTTTGTTTTGTTTTGTTTTTCTTGGAGACAGGGGCTTGCTCTGTATACCAGGCTGGAGTGCAGTGGAACTATCATAACTCACTGCAGCCTTGAACTCCTGGACTCAAGCAATCTTCCCACCTCAGCCTCCCAAAAATGAAGCAGACAGATATTTTGCAAATGTAGGATACATGCAAAAACTCATCTTCAGTTTATGCTGTGATCCTATTTCTGTGCTGTGGACCTATTAGCTGCGGTCTGTTTATAGAGTCTCTTGCTGTCAAACTGACTCACAGACAAAATTATCATTTTATATAACAATCACTATTTCAGGTGTGGTATATGCCTGTATTTTCTTATGTATTGATATTTTCCAGTTTTATATTGGCTTCCTTAGTTGCTTCTGTGTGGTTTATCTATATTTTTCCAGAAAATAGGAAAAAAAGTACACATTCAGAACTGATTTTTAACATTTTTGAAAGTTATTTAGTTCCCTAAGGATTTAACCAACAACCAGTTAAAGTTGACTGACTGAGAAACTTGATTTGGATAAATATTATAAAGTTTTTTTATGTTTTGTTTACCTTTCTCCACATTCAAAGTAATTTTGGTGGTTCAGTTCAACAAAACATTTTGCAAATGACAGTAAACATTTTGCAAACTGAATATTACCCACACATCATGTGTTCTTTAACAAGCACAAAATAAACATGCTTATTCAGTCACAATTACATTCACTCAATCAGAAACATCACCTGTCATCTTTTTAGGAAGAGCCCCGCTAGGGAGTCTGAGGAACAGCCTTCACACAGGCAGGTTTCTCAGTAATGGTTAGAATAACAATGCCTCTCTCTTCCCCAGCTGTAACTTTTGTCTATATTACTTCAAGAATCTTATGTTTTCCAAAAAACTTTTAAGTGAAACTTAGGAAAATTCCTGAAAAGAAGCAAAGTAGGCTCTCGGATTCAATATCTATTGAAATCAGTTTCAAATTTCATAACATTTGAAATACTCAGTCCATGTAAATATATCTTCACAATTATTTGTTTCCCCCAAAGTCTCAACTCTTAAAGAACAGCTTTATGCATAAAAGATATAGTATTTTTATTAATGTTAATTAACTAAATTACTTCAGGATTATTTACAAACAGACAGAAAAAATTTAGTTTTTTTCGTTGTTGTTGTTGTTGTTCTCCAGATTCAAAGGGCAAAGCTTTAAAGCACATGCAACAATCTGATAATTAGATAATTAGATTTTTTCCCCCTAGAAACAAACACAGAGTAATTAAGAGTAAAGTGGAATTCTATAGTATTACCTTTTCTGTGATTGTGACGGAGGGTATTTCAGAGAGGCATATATTGTTGGATTTAACATGTTCACATTTCTTTGTCTCTAAGAATGATAATTCAATGTTCTGCCATGACCAGGAAGAAATCGCTAGTGTTCTCAAATCAAACGACTGTTAGATGAATTTTTTCTGAGGAATTTTTGCAAGAAACATCTTTCTCTAATCTTTTCTTAGAGCTAAGCACGAATGATTGGCACAGAGTTTAGAATCTAACATGTATTTATATATGTATATTTATACATATGCACGCTAATATTACTGATGGACAAATAAAATATTTTCTTAAATGTATTATTATAGTTCCTATACGATTAAGGGATTCATTTTGTTAGATGCTCTTCTTAAGGCACTATATATAGCATTCTTTTCTATTTCTGTTGAATGTATGAGAGGAAACCCCTTGATTATCTGAGAGAGAGGAAGAAGATCTTCTAAAAGTATCAAATTCCCAGAATACTGCTTTGGTACCAGCTCCTTGGTAGGGAGTTGTGGTGGGTTGAATAGTGTCCTTCCAAAATCTATGTCTGCACAGAACCTCCCAATGGGCCTAATTTTGCAATAGAGTGTTTGAAGATGTATTTAATTAAGATGAGGTTATACTGGGTTGAACTGGGGGCCTATATTCACTGATTAGTGTCCTTATAGGAAGAGAAGACCCACAGACACACAAGGGAAGAAGCCCACGTGATGACGGAAACACAGACTGGAGTGATGCAACTACAAACCAAGGAACACTGATGTTTCAGGCAGCAGCAGAAGCAAGGAGAGAGGCATGGGATGGTTCCCTCAGAGCCCCCAGAAGCCTCCAAGTCTGCAGACACCTTGATTAAACGATTCTGGCCTCCTGAATTTTGATAGAATGCATTTGTGTTGTTTTAAGCCACTGAAATTGTGGTACTTGCTATAAGCAGCCCCAGAACACTAACATAGGAGTATGGAGAGGATATTAATTAAGTAGGAAAGCAACAGATATATTTTACTACAATCTTTTTTTTTTTTTTTTTTTTTACATATTGAGATAATTGTTACACTTCTTATGTAAAAACATATGCTCTTGGATAGGCTCAGTGGCTTATGCCTGTAATTCCAGCACTTTGGGAGACCGAGACAGGCTGATCGCTTGAGCTCAGGAGTTTGAGACAGGCCTGGGCAACATGGAGAAACCACATCTCAACAAAAAAATACAAAAATTAGCCAGGTGTGGTAGCTCGTGCCTGTAGTCTCAGCTACTTGGGGGTGCTGAGGCAGGAGCATCACTTGAGCCCAGGATGTTGAGGCTGCAGCAAGCTACATTCATGCCACTGCACTTCCCAAACAAAATATGTTCTTAAATATCGCAAATAATTATGTCTATATTCTCTTATTACAAAGAGTGGCATATGTCTATGCACATATGCATATATACAAACACATATACATATACAAACAGCATCTTTTCCTAAACACTTATTTATAATTTACTTGAGCACAGTAGCCAATAAAAGTCTAATGTTCATTAGATCTGTTATATTAACTCATTTGGAAAAGATGATTATTGGTGCCAGAATTACTTATTAGTGATATCTTGACAGCTAGGACTTTGGTTATTTTGTTCATGTTTCTAAATTGATGAAACAGAAGTCTTGGACAAAGTGAGCTTTAACATACTGCATATCCACTAGCTCCATGATCTCTCTACTAAAGAAATATTAAAAGTTTTGTTTCTTTCTGAACTCAACATATTGTTTCATTATGTGATGATATTTTTAAAGTTACAAGAATGTATTTCATTCCAATTTCCCAGGGAGGAATACCAGAGTATTGCCTTATTGAGTATGTATTTTAGCTAATTAGACAAATGTTTACTAATTATTTTATGTATATTAGGCTCACTGTCTCTGTTTGCGCAGTTTTAAATATAATAATGACCTGGTACAGTGACTTGGTGTAGATAGTGGATACTGATGTCTAATTCTGTATTAAAAACTACAGAATGCCTACGTAAACCAGTATCATAAAAAAATGCATTTTAAGTTATATGTAATGCAGTCACATGATACTGTGATGATGTAGCATGTGATTATTGACAATGCCTAGTAGTTTCTTCAGTTCTCTACTTCAGAGACATTTCTGTTGTTCATATTTCAGTGGCAAAATCTCTGTAGGTTTTGCTGGTATGCAGATATTTTACTAATGGAATTTATTAAAATGTAGCCGTTGAAGGCAATGCTAAATACTTTCTAACCCATAGCTTGGCTTGCTGTCGAAGTCATTTACTTCAAAGAAGGACAAGAAAATAAAATACTGTTCTTTTATTGAGTCCATGCAATGTGCAAGAAAACTTTACCCGGTGAATCTGAAGTGTCTTTGCAAAGCCTGTGAAGTGGCGATTATCTGAGTTCTTCTGTTCAGATGAGGGGCTGAAGCTAGTTTAGATTCACAAATCTTTGCTCAGAAGCAAAGCACCCTGGTTTTACATATAGCAGGTTATCTGGTACTGGGAGGCTCCCACAAGTCCACCTTGGCATTTTGCATTTTCTTTAAAAGAAAGAAGCTATGTGAATAAGCCCAAATATTTAAAATAATAAACTAGCATTCGGGGGCTTAATAAGTCAGATTTGAGACCTCTTAGGAATCAATGTAATGTCTAATTATATAAACCTGGGTGAATGACATAATTTATGCTAGAAATGATGTTCCAGTTTCACTGACATCTGACTTCTTACATTCTGCAGTTTAACTCAAGGGCTACACACAGATAGAGGTGAAGAGGACTCTGCCGTAGAGATGGGCGAGCTGGGAGAAAAGGAGTTAGGCTGGGAAGGCCGTCACACTACCAAGGTTATACAATCTTTGCATATTTCCTCTCCAAATGCCAGGCTATCACTTCTGCCCCCTGAGACAGTTACTCCTAACACGAGTTGACAAAGTGCTGAAGAAGACTCTTCCTGCAGCCCTCCAGATGACCTCAACTTTTTTTGGTGTTAATAACATTTTTTAAGAAACCCACTTAATCTTACTTTTTTCTTAACTTATTCACAACATGATCTTGCCAGTTTTCCCCAAATCCAGTTCCCAGTATTTAGTGGAAATATGCTTACTTGATGAACCAAGGATGCGGTCTTAGTGGCTCTATTTATTTTTCTTAAAAATATAATAAATCATTATTATAAGTAGTAATAGAAATCCAGGTGGCTGGATCAATAAGCTCATAAATATGAAACAATTCAAGTTTTAGTGAAAAATTTGTTAGTAGGAATATATAGTTACAATAATTATTGAAGGTTGGCAATGACACTTTTTTTATTTTAAATATACATTATTAATTTTAGAGTCACATATATTGATAGAAATATTGTATTCAAAACTACTTTAGAGGAAAAAAATGATTTAATGCCACTGAAGTGGAATAGTAGAAATTCAAGAAAAAAATAAAGACCTACCTTTTTTGTCTATGGAATAATCCAGAAAATTAAAATATTTAAAATTTGTTAGTATGTGCTTACAAGTCTAGAGCTTAGCAAAATTTGTTATGTTCAAACAAATCAAGAAAGTCAGCTCTAAAATGTTTAAAAATGTTGAGCATACATGCATGAACAATTTATGCGATGACATTCTCTTTTCATATGAACTAATTTCATTGTTTAAGAGGGATTCATAAGCGATTTTGTTCTTTTGTTGACATCAGAGTACTAGAGAGAGGAGGAAGGATGATATTGGCAGGAGTGAATGAGGAAGTGAGAAAAATTCTGTTGTGTCTCAGACTGTTATTAAAGCTGTCCATCCTATTGTCGGTGGTGCACCAGTGACATCACCAAATGAGGCCCAAGCATTGCGTTGCATATTGTACTGTGCTAAGACAACTATGAGAAAGATCATGAAATCAGTAAAATCTTAACAATTGTCTTCAACAGTTATCTTTTTAAAATATTTTGTGTAAAAATAATGATGTGTCTCATAATAAGTAATATATCCTTCTTTTCCTATAGTGTTTAATTAAAAAATATTTTATTTCTTCATTACATAAATACCATATAAGAAATAATTTCAACAAGTAATACTTGTAAAAAAAAAAGCCTCAATACATACTGATAGTATCCTACTGAAACCTTCCACTTGTTCATTTGTCCAATAATGAGTATTTACATTTAAATTTGGAATTTTTAAATGAAAATAATGTAAATATGAACAATGTTCTGCCACTTATTATTCCTTAGGTAACTGTTAATATGTAGGATATTAAAAATGGTTGAGAAGCTTTGTGCTGTTTACATTTTACTATATTAAAAAATATGTTCTTTTTATGACTTGTCTACTTATGCAGGCTTTCTGGATTTTGGTATTTTAAATATCATAAATATGATGTAGGGAAATACATTCAATGCAAAACCTTCAATTATAAAACATAATCATCTTGCCTTGTGTGATTTTATTCTGGGTGTACATATGCAGTTTAAATTTATACATGCATGCACATCACTTGAAATTGTTCTCCATTTTTAAGGGAAGATAATTTTCCAGTCCTTCAAGAAATAAATATGAATGTTCCCTTACCCAGCCTCCTGTTGCAAGATATCAAATCCTAGGAGAATTAAGAAAAGCAAATTTTGTATTAGTTTGTGGCTGTGGCATTTTAGAGCAGGCAAATTCAACTTGCAAATTGGAGCCCAGCTGCTGGTTTAAATCAGCTGAAAATGAAATGGGAACATCTTATTGAAGTGTTCATTTGATATAGATGAATGTCTTTCCAACAGGAACAATGTGGACTCAATTTATAGGGAGGACTAAGACGATAAGTCAGGAACAGTGTCTAGATCACAAGATCACATCAAAAAGTAAAGTAAAATATATGGATTATAAAACATTGAAGTATCAGAGATTATGTTCCGATAGACTGAGAAGCAATCTAAAAGGAATTTGATATTTGTGTTTGCTCATCACTCATGAGTTAAGTGAGGGAGGACTGGAGCTGAGATTCATTTATTTACCTAGTGGCAATGAAGCCTGACTTTCATCAAAGGATCCTCCCTGCTCTCACCTGGGAGGCATTCATATCTTTGTTTCTCATGACAACATAATGGCATGTTCTCTTTCAATGATCTCCTATTTGTCAGAATTATCATGTTGCTAAAATTTCAAAGAATCTTATGTTAACATAAATGCATTCAGGCTCTAGAAGCCGCAGTTCAGGTAAGTAGAGCGGCCTCGATCCGTGGCTACAATAAATCCAAAGGAAATTCCAAGGCAACTGTCAGTGGTCATCTGTATTGTTAAATAATGTGAATGTGAAATTATATTATGCACTACATTTGTTTACTTCCTTATCGAGGTATTGATGTATTTATTGAAACCCTTTGTTGTGCAAGGCAAGGTGACTGACAGGTGGACATTGGGCAAGGTCAAAAGAGTTAATTAGGTGGGAATAAAACATGGTCATCTGAAACTTGCCACCCCTTCACTTCCATGAGATTTTTTATGCCACAAAAAATTTATTCATGAATGCAGGGTTTTTTAATTTTTATTTTTTATTTATTTTTATTTTTTAGACAGAGTCTCGCTCTGTCGCCCAGGCTGGAGTGCAGTGGCACAATCTCGGCTCACTGCAAGCTCTGCCTCCTGGGTTCACGCCATTCTCTTGCCTCAGCCTCCCGAGTAGCTGAGACTACAGGTGCCCGCCACCACGCCCGGCTAATTTTTGTATTTTTAATAGAGACCAGGTTTCACCATGTTAGCCAGGATGCTCTCGATCTGACCTCGTGATCCACCCGCCTCAGCCTCCCAAACTACTGGGATTACAGGCATGAGCCACTGCACCTGGCCTTAATTTTTTATTTTAGGTTCAGGGGTACAGGTGCAGATTTGTTATATAAGTAAACTCATGTCACAAAGGTTTGATGTACAGATTATTTCATCACCTGGGAACTAGGCCAAGCACCCAATAGTTATTTTTTTCTGATCTTCTCTGTCTTCCCATCTTCTACCCCCAACTAGGGCCCAATGTCTGTTGTTCTCCTTTGTGTATCCATGTGTTCTTATCATTTGACTCCCATTTATAAGTGACAGCATGTGGCATTTGGTTTTCTGTTCCTGCATTAGTTTGTTAAAGATAATAGGCTCTAGCTTTATCCACATTTCTGCAAAGGACATTATCTCATTTTTTTATACCTGAGTAGTATTCCATGGTATATGTACCACATTTTCTTTATATCCAGTCTTCCATCAGTAGGCCTTTAGGTTGATTTCATGTATTTGCTATTGTGAATAGTGTTGCAATAAACATATGTGTACATGTGTCTCTTTGATTGAACGATTTATATTCCCTTGGGTATATACCTAGCAATGGGATTGCTCTGTTGAATGGTAATCCTGTTGTTAACTTCTTGAGGAGTTGCTATACTGCTTTCAATAATTGTTGAACTGATATCAGTCTTTCTTTAATACAGGAATGAATTGAACTTCACTACTGAAATTCTGACAGCCATTCTACACAGCTGTCTGGAGTGTCTCCAAGGGGAATAAGCCCCAGTTGCCTGCAGTAGTAAACAGCTCATTAATGTACTCTATTGACCTTTACTCCTTCCTGGGGCCACTGTTCCTGATCCCTCAATCCAGCTTTCTGGGATTAATTTCATAAGAAACTGCTAATTCCATTTTCAGGATATGCTTCCTGGGATACCCAAACTAAGAAATATACAGCATTCTATTATGATTAAACTCAATGTATTAATCCTGTATTAGTCAGGGTTCTCTAGACGGACAGAACTAATAGGATAGATGTAAATATGAAGGGGAGTTTATTAAGGAGTATTGACTCACATGATCACAAAATGAAGTCCCATCATAGGCCATCTGCAAGCTGAAGCACAAGGAAGCCAGTTCAAGTCCCAAAACCTCAGAAGTAGGGAAGCCGACAGCGCAGCCTTCAGCCCCTGGTAAACCAAGTTCAAGATGTAAGTCCAAGTCCAAGGTATAAGTCCAAGAGTACAAAAGCTGAAGAACTTGGAGTCCAATGTTTGAGGAGAGGAAGCATCCACCACTGGAGAAAGATGAGGGCCAGAAGACTCAGCAAATCAAGTCCTTCCAAATTCTTCTGCCTGCTTTATTCTTGCCGTGCTGGCAGCTGATTAGATGGTGCCCACCTAGATTGAGGGCGGGTCTGCATTTCCCAGCTCACTGACTCCAATGTTAATCTCCTTTGGCAACACCATCACAAACACACCCAGGAACAATACTTTGCATCCTTCAATCCAATCATGTTGACACTCAATATTAACCATCACAAGTCCATTCCTTCAAATGGCATTTATGTAGTTTCTACTGTTATATTGCAATCAAAATTCCTCTACACCTCTCAGGTGTACAGCCTCTGCATACAAAGGCTTGATTATACACTTAATTATTAATAGTGACTATTTCTCCTAGATAAGATTAGAGGGCATTGACTGTCTATGAAATTGATTTCTTATTTTCATAGAAATATATTACATGTCATTTTTTAAACATTCCATGTGCTTTCTGCTTTCATGACTTTCGTCATGCTATCCTCCAGGGGTTCATTCCAGCACAGCCTGTTGATGAGACAAAGCTGAGTTTACTGCCTTCCAAAACAAAGGAATGTCTCAGGATATTAATATTTTACAATGTACTTGTATTTGTAATTAGGACTTCATATATAAATATAGATAGGTAGATAGATAAATGCATAAATAAGTATAGAAAAGAATTAATAAGAATACATATAAACAAAGAAGAAAATTACAGAATTAAAAGCTATGTAAATTCCTGGATGTATTTTTGGTTGTTGATGTCATATAACAGTCAGTAAAACATAGTGTTCACTCTAAGAAAAGATTCCCTGTTTGAAATTCTGCATTGGCCCCTACTGACTACATGAGCAGAGCCAACTCACTTAGCTTCTCACCACCTCAGTTCCTCCAAATATAAAAAGAGTTAGTAATAATTCATGATTTTGTTACAGGAAATAAATTATATACACATTGATATACAAACTATGTATATTTTTTGGAAATACATTCTCTCTGTATTATAAATATCACTAAAAGTTTTGCCTTGCAATGAGTTAGCATTACATGAGTTTGCCACTGGTTTGTGATTCAATTCAACTCAACTATATTGAAAACTTAATCAATAGGTACAGAGATCCTTTCAAGATACTATTGAATGGGAAAGATAAGACACATATCCAATTCCTTTAACATACACAAGGACATATGTGATTAATGCAATGATAGTGATACAAAAGAAAATGCTATGAGATGTGGTAGGAAGAGTACTTCTGACAGGAAGATTAACAAACACTTTATTGATGATGTAGAATCTAATTTGTCTTTGTTTGTGGAAGAAATATCAATTAGTGCCTAATGAAGGAGAATTTTTTTTGTTTTTAGATGGAGTCTTGCTCTGTCACCCTGGCTGGAGTGCAATGGCTGAATTTTGGCTCACTGCAACCTCCACCTCTTGGGTTCAAGCGACTCTCGTGTCTCAGCCTCCCAAGTAGCTGGGATTACAGGTGCCCGCCACCATGCCCAGCTAATTATTTTTATTTTTAGTAGAGACAGGGTTTCACCATGTTGGACAGGCTGGTCTTGAACTCCTGACCTCAGGTGGTCCATCCACTTCGGCCTCCCAAAGTGCTGGGATCACAGGCATGAGCCACTGCACCCAGTCTCAAGGGGAATATTTTGAAGATAGAGACATCTCTAAATAAAACTGCTGCTAACTCATTTATATATTATTTTAAGTATTGACCTTGTCTAAATACTAATTATCATACTTAAAGATTATATCCTTCTTAATCCTAGAGTACAATCTCCAAAAGGAGTCTTACTTTTTAATCTTTTATTTAAATGAAGTAATGTTTTCTAGGTGATGTGATCATATATATTTTTAATTTTTTTTGCATATATGCTTTGTCGTAGTATGCCTATATTATGTTATATGTATGTATATTTTCAGTTTATGACACACAGTGTTATATATATAAGACCTGAATGGAAAGAACATGTGAGATTTGCCAATTTCTCACATATATATTATAGTGTATACTTACATTACATTATGGAAGTATAGATTGAAAATTTGCAGAAATAATTGCAACCCCCAAAGTCTCTTATTCCAGCGTCATTCTTTCTGATACATATGATTAAATTATACCATTGGCTAACAAACATTTTTTAATCAAACCAATATCCCAAGTAGGGGATAGTGTCGTGATCAGCCATTAACTCATTAGTGTTAAAACATGTTAGTTTATCATTAGTGACCTGACTAAAATTACACCTGAAGGTTAGAGCCGATAGGGGTTTAGGTACTCAGGTGCAGTAGGACAACACTGGGCCTGTTAGGGAGAGACAGCCTGAAAAGAGAGAAGAACTAACTCTATCCACTTCTCATTTTGTTGTGATCATGTCAATTATGTCTTCTGGTATAGATTAAACGTCTTTATTTGTATGATCATTATATATATATATATATTATATGAAGTTATATATAATTTTATTTTATATATATAAAATCTATCTTCTATCTATCTATCTATCTATAGATTTAAATTGGAACTTATTTTGTTCATGGTGCCATGCCCGGGGTGTAGAATACAGAGGTAATCCAAGCAGAATGAATACTGACGCTCTTGTGTTTGACTGTTTGAATAATTTTGGTCAAAAGTCTCCAGACAGTAGACATAAACTTACTGTTGTGTCGTGAAGACATGCCAACGTAGTTGCTGTCATCCAGCCTGGCCCTTCTTAATAACTAAGGAACAGACAAAGAGAGAGAAAGAGAGATAGAGAGAGAGTGCTGGCAGTGGTCCCTTTATTCAAATCACTGACAATCTTTTTCTCATTGCGTGCTCTAAGCAGATTTCTTTGGAAGGCCATGCATTCTTGTCAGAACTTAAAGAATAAACATTTATCTAATATTTTTCTTTGTGTTATGACTAGCACAGCACCATGTGCAATCGAACTTTTTTTTTCTTTGTGAATACAGTAGACTAAAAGACTGTACTGGAAATTTCAGATGGGAAATTCAATAAGATTTTCTTATCTTCCAGTCCACAGGCATATAAATTCTAATATATCAGCACCTTTTCTCCTGCAGTTTCAGAAAAATTGGGGTCTTCACGTACTATATCTGCTCAAAAGATTTTTCTTTTGTTCTGCACTGTCTACATCAGCAATTCATGAAAGAATTATTACCAAATTAGTGGGTGGGTGGCCCAGAAAAAACAGAACAATGCAAAATAAGATGAAAAACTTTAAATCAACTTTTTCCTTTTTGGAAATTACATTTTTTAAAATTTTGATTAATACAATTCATACTAATCTGTCACAGATATCAATTTGCCAAGATATCCCTAAGTATTGGCAAGGCTTCGTGAGAGAGTATAGGTCTAAAAATATCCAAGCTTTAAAATGCTTTTCAATATGATCCTACCTTAGCTTTTCCATTTCTGTAACTATTCCCAGGCAATTTACATTTTTGCGAAAATATATTACATGTCTTTTTTTAAACATTCCATGTACTTTCTGCTTTCATGACTTTCATCATGCTATTCCGCAGGGGTTCATTCCAACTCAGCCTGTTGATGAGACAAAGCTGAGTTTACTGCCTTCCAAAACAAAGGAGTGTCTCAGGGTGGGGAAGATGAGGTCAGAATTTATTGAGATTTGGATATTTGCTTTATCATGCATCTATCAGTACAGGAATCTGATTAGGATTGGGAAGAATCATAACACAGTAGTCAAGATTTGAGAACAGTTGGCTGGGAATGATGGCTCCTGCCTGTAATCCTAGCACTTCGGGATGCTGAGGCAGGTAGATCACCTGAGGTCAGTGTAAGAGTTAAAGAAAGAGGAAAGAAACACGAAACGTGGCTCAACATTCAGAGACAGGTGTATTTTTTTTTTTTTTTTTTTTTTTTTTTGACAGTGAGTTTCACTCCCTCACCCAGGCTGGAGTGCAGTGGTGCAATTTCGGCTCACTGCAACCTCCGCCTCCCGGGTTCAAGCGATTCTCCTGACTGAGCCTCTGGAGTAGCTGGAACTACAGGCATGTGCCACCACGCCTGGCTAATTTTTGTATTTTTAGTAGAGATTGGGTTTCACCATGTTGGTCAGGCTGGTCTCAAACTCCTTACCTCGTGATCTGCCCACCTCGGCCTCCAAAAGTGGTGGGATTACAGGTGTGAGCCTCCCGCCGACAGGTGTATTTTGGAGAATAAACCTGAAGGGGGCTTCTGGCCGATTTCTGTCCAGAGCCCTCTCTCTTATGGACTGAGTATTTATTGTTTTTTTAGGGTGAGAGAGCTTATCACAAGCTTGGAATGTTTCTGTATGGGGGAGAAGTTTATGTCAGGGTTGGAATGTCTCTGGTCAGAGGGGAAGTTATCTTGGGGCTGACATCTCTCTGGCTGGAGGGGAGGTTATCTTGGGGCTGGCATGTCTCTGGTCAGGGACGGGTTTATCTTATGGTTGAAATGTTTCCGGTCGGAGATGTTATTTGTGGTTGATGGTCATGCTGACCTTAGCCATTAGACTGATGCTGTTTGGATTTAGGCAGTTTTTGATGGAGGGGAATTATAGAATGGTGGTGCTTGTGCAAAATGTCGATGCTCATGCTCTGTCAGTTCAGGGGGGAGTTCGAGACTAGCTTGGCCAACACGGCAAAACCCAGTCTCTACTAGTAATACAAAACTTAGCTGAGTGTGGTGGCACGCACCTGTAATCCCAGCTACTCAGCAGGCTGAGGCAGGAGAATCAATTGAACTTAAAAGGTGGAGGTTGCAGTGAGCTGAGATCACTCCTCTGTATTCCATCCTGAGCGACAGAGCGAGACTCCATCTCAAAAAGAAAAAGAAAGAAAGAAAGAAAAAGAAAGAAAGAAAGAAAGAAAGAGAAAGAAAAAGAATCTCACTTTGGCCAAGTAAATTTAAAATTAGGATAAAATAACACAAAGGCTACGTAATTCCTAGAAATGATAGGAATGTTGTTTCTTCAATTCATTTCCTAGTTGATGGGAGAAATAATAATTGTATTTACTACTTGTAAAATGTTAGCCAGTTTTTCTACATGATTTTGCCATTGTAAAGCAATAATACATAGAACTACTGGCACCCATTTAGTAGAATAAAGTAGCACTTAAGCAGGAAAAAAAAATTGTTTGGCAAGTGTTCCTTAAACATCAATTAATTAAATAATTAACTTGCATTCACAGTAACAACTAAAGTACACTGTTTTTTTTTTGTATTTTTTTTTTCTCCTCAACCCTGAGTGAAGATTTCACAGTCCCAAGCAAGTTTTTATCTATGCAGACCACAGAATCTCATTTGAATATTTTCAAAGTGTTTGGATATGGGGATAATATATCTATTATTCTCCTGGATTCTGATTTTTTTTTTTTTTTTTGCTTTTTTTTTTAGGGAAAGCAGGGAAAGGAAGAATCAAGCAGACATTGAAGCAACTCCCTCCTCATTTTTCCCATCTGTTCCTGGGAAAAGAGTGCTTCAACTGCTAGGCAGAAATAGTAATAGGTATTAGATATTGCGAATCGAGATGGAGAATATGGTCCTTTTATTATCACTCTGCTTCCTCAGCTTCAAACAACAACAGAGCTTACTTCTTCAGAATGTATATGAAAGCAGTGCTGCTATCAAGGTGGCCTTAGGCAAAATATTGAAGCTGAGAACAATGGCCTTGAGTGATCTGCCTTCCCTTGCTTAACAACTTCACCTCCCTCAGGAACAGTCACTTTTGTTCCTTTTCAGAATTGTAATTCCCTTATAACAAAACCTCCTTGCAAGAAGGGATTTGATCTCAGTCATTTACAGCACAGAATAAATATAAATCAATGAGATACCTCTCCGAAATACTTGTGTTTTTAGCTTCTAGTGATATTGTAGAATAAAGTACTATCTGTCCCAGTTAAAGGAATCTCAGGCATCAGCTATGCAGATGAGGGTGTGTTTTCCAGGAGAGAGTTGTCTTTCATGTATGAAATCAGACCACATAGATTGGGGTTGCACTGCTATCATTTTGTTCTCAGCATAGCCTTTGGTGCATATATAAATCTAGAAGTGGGGGCCTTTGAATTTTACCTCAGTAACCAGAATCATTTGAAATTAATTCTGTCTTTAAACAGATATGCAAACAAAAAATAAAATTCTATGCCGCCCAGCTTGAGGCAGGAGAATAGGGTCTGGCGGCAGGGAACATAAGGCCAATTCATGCTGACTTCCTAAAGCTAAACCAGATGGAAACACTTCAGCTATGACAGGAAATATCCTCTCCATATACATAGGGTGTACACCAAGTAACCAGTGGACACCTCTAAAGGGTATTTAAACCCCAGAAAATTCTGTAATGGGGTCTTGAGCCCCTAGGCTTGGGCCCGTTCCCGCCCTGTGGAGTATACTTTCATTTTCAATAAATATCTGCTTTTGTTGCTTCCTTCTTTCCTTGCTTTGTTTGTACGTTTTCTCCAATTTTTCGTTCAAAATGTCAAGAACCTGGGCACCCTTCACCAGTAACAAGCTGACTGAATGGACCTCCTTTTGGCCAAGTGGACCCCAGAGAAACCTGAAAAACTGAATTCCTGGACACGACAGGAAGAGTGGTCAGATGTATGTAGTTATACCGCCTTCCTTTTAAAGTTTAGGCACAACTGACCAGCATTAACATTAAAATAGAGTACGTAAGACCAACAAAAGAGACTTTGCAGCAATAAGGTAGAAAATTCCAAAGTGGTATAACATCACATGACAATGAACAAACCCTGAAGGAAATAAAAAATATTTTACCTGAAAATATGTTTATTTGACATATTTTGAAATGACCCTGCAAAGCTGTCTTGTGCAGGGAAATTGTACTGTAGATAATCTCCATTAATACAGCCAGGTTTTCCCTCTCCAGCCTATTCCTGGATCTAAGAGTCTAACACATGTTAAGGTCCCAAAAGAGACACTTACTCTGTGTTTTCTCTCTGAAGACTGTCACCTATGAGGTTCCATCTACATAGTAAGAACCTTGGCCTCCACAACCCTCCTTTTGTTAACTGAAATACTTTTTTCTACTGACTGCAAATCTTTAGACAAAGATCAACTTTTTTAACCAATTGCCAATCAGAAAATCTTTCCACGTGTGACCTGTAAGCCTCCACTTCAAGATGCCCCACCTTTTCACCCAAACCAATGTAAAGTTTCCATGTATTTATTTATGTCTTTGACTATAGTTCTCACCCCCTTAAAATGTATAAAATGAAACTGCAACATGACCACCTTGGTGTCCTTCCTCAGGAACTCTTGAGACTCTTTCACAGGCAATTGGTCACTTACATTGGCTCAGAATAAAAATCTTTAAGTATTTTACAGAGTTTCTTTTTTTATTATCAGATGATTACACCCAATTAAGTCTTTGTATTACATTTTACAGAATGTGGGATCCTGGGACAGCCTGGGTAGCAGACAAAGAAATCATTTAACTACATAATAGGTAGATAGAATGTTTCATATGATGGCAATGATAACAATCAACATGCAATGGTAAAATAAGAGCAGTGCTATCTTCCAAACAGGATTTGGTGCATTCAGATCATTAGCAGCAAGATGTGACTATTCAGTAAACATAAGAACTGAACAACAAAAAAGCAAAAGTTGATTCCTGTTGTTCAATATTTTAAGTCACTGCTGAATAGGCAACCAATCTGAGATACTTTGGCCTCTAAGGTAAGTACAACAAAGAAAAAGTTATTTTTGTTAATGAATAGCATTTACCAGCTTATGGTTTAAATCAAACTAGAAGTTAGGTAAAATAATCCTGAGCAATTGGCTACTTTTTTTTTGCTACTGTAAAAATTTAACTTTCTTTGTATACATTCTAAATTGGATTCTATTATCAAACCAGTAATTAGAGTGCAGTGCATTTTTATTATTTTTAACCTACTGAGCATACCACAGACATAATAAACTGATGAATAACACATGAATATTTTGATAAACAAGACACTTCAGTAAAGGAAAAGGATGACTATGGGAAACAGGTTGGCAGAATTTTAAAGCCAATACTCTATTTGGCAAAGAAAAACGCTCTTCATAGGAAAGGAAACAGTGTGATTTCAGCATTTAGATATTTCTTTATGCTCTTGGTGTGCTGATGCCCTATGGCCTTATCATTCTATAGCTCATTAGATCTGTTTGTGATTTATTCACCTTTATTGGGATTAAAATTTTTTACCCACAGTCTGTATTATTCTTGTCTTATATGCATGAGTACAAATTGTTAAACTTTGATAGGTATATGTATCACACACGTCCCCACCCTGCAACACACACACCCCCACACACACAAACACAGAGAGAGAGAGAGAGAGAGAGAGAATTAGAAAGTAAAAAAAAAAAAGTGGGGAAGCAAGTTGGCTTTTTAAAACTTTGATTTTTCTCTTCTTTTGACTACTATATGTATGACCTACTTTTGGCTGGAGACAAGTTCAGAAAGCTATTTTCAAAATGGACTATAACTTTCTGTGTAAAGAATATTGCTTACAAAATACCCCATAACAATTGTACTATATATTATAGGAAGAAAGAAAAAAGAACATATTGCAAGATAATATAGACATGAATAACTTATTATATGTCATAATTATGTTAAAAATGATACTAGATTACTGTCTTCCATTGTCAGCCTTTTAATGAAATTTTGTCTAAAAGGTCTCTTCCTCTTCCAAAATTAACCTCTTGGAGTCGTCATTATTTGCATTGACAGAATTAAACATCACTTATACTTAGCTTCCAATTGTTCCATAAATATTAACTTTGTCCCTTTAATAAAGACTATACATTTTCAGGGGGAGCAATTGTGTGTACACTTCAAAAACTTTAAAGTACTTATAGTGGAGTGGAGTACCTACTAAAGTACTTTGGTGGAGTACCTACTAAATTCTTAATAAATATCTGTTAATGATAATATGATAAATGATTAAAAAGTATAGAAAAGAAAAGGAAAAGGGAGGGAGGAGAAGAGAAATATAAAAGAGAAAGGAAATAAACTAAAAGGTAAGGGAAGGAAGTATGGAAGGAAAGAAGGAAGGAAGGAGAAAGAAAGAGAAAGATTCATTTGACTAGCCTAAAAAAAAGAATATTTTATTTAACAAAATAAAAGCATAAATGTATTTATGCTCTAGATATTGCTCAAAAGCTTTCCAAAGATCCTAATGGAACATGATTTATAATAAACTAATATGTGTATGGAATATATATTTCTGTGTGTGTATAAGATATGAATATATATGTTGTATAAATATATATGCAATATTATGTGAATGCTGAAATTTATCTTTAAATTTGTAATTGATAAAATTAGTCCATGAAAAATTTATTCTAATTCTTATTGAATTACCATTAGTTAATTGGTAGTGATTTTAAATGTATCTTTGTTCAAAAGCAACTTTTATATTCTATTTCATATGCATAGTATATATAAATTGTTCAAATCAGATATCTAGAAAAATAATATCTAGGAAAAAGTAAATACATTTATTTACTAAACATTTTCCAGATTCATAACTATATTACTCCCCTCAATTCTGTTGATTTTACCTTCAAAATGCATATGAAGTTCCTCCATTTTTCACCTTCTCACCATGCTTTGCTATCAACATATTCTTACTCCATACTGTTACCTTCTTCATCTATGCACACTCCTAACAAAATCCCCCAGGGCAGTATATTTCATCACTTCTCATCTACTCGGGGACATTACTCCAACTAATCGCATCATTTTCTCTTACATTTGTATATATATTTACTCTATAGTATTGTTCACAACAGCATATAATGATACTTTTAGTCTTACCATATTAAAAAATTATTTTTAATCTACATTAGCTACTGCCACTTCATGTGTGTGTGTCTGTGTGTGTGTGTGTGTGTGTGTGTGTATGTGTGTGTAATGATTTATTTCAAAAAACTGTCTCATGTGGTTGTAGACATTTGGAGAGTCCAAAATCTGATAAGGAAGGTCAACAAGCTGAAGACTGAGAAAAGAGCTGCAGTTTGAGTCCACAAGCATCTTCTGGAGAACACCCTTTTGCTCAGGGAAGATCAGCCTTACGTTCTACTTGAGCCTTCAGCTGGTTGAATGCACACTCCCATGAAGGGCAATGCGCTTTACTCAAAGTCCACCAATTTAAATTTAAACCTCATCCTGAAACACCCTCACTGAAACATTCAGAATGTCTGGCCATATATCTGGGCACTGTGGCCTAGTCAAGTTGTCACATAAAATCAACCATCACATGTCCAGATCCTTGTCAGCTTGGCACCCCACACACCTCTTTAAGCCATGCTTAATCACCAATAAAACAATAATGAGGTCATACTTTCACTTAACATGATACAACCATCCTGTATTCAACTGAGAATTCACTAATCCTTTCCTCAGAACCAATGTAAAGTCCTTGAATGATGTTTAATCTTCTTTTTGATATTCTGTAACTTAAATACTGTGATATAAAGTCAGTTCATTTATGGTACATGATAAAGCAATAAGAGGAAAGTAAACAAAGTTATTTGATCAATCTGTCAATAGATAGATGATAGACACACAAATATTCATAAGAAAATAGAGATGATATATTCTTGGCAATTACAGTTCTTATTTCTATAACTGGTCATGTGGTCATAGCTGGTATTTATAACTACCTTCTTTTACAACCCATTCTGGATTCCCTTTGCTCCCAGAAAGCATCTTGGCTAGTTGTGGTTCTTTACCTGGCAGGGTGACCCCAATTTTCATTCCTGGAATCTGGGTCATTAATAGTTCTGCGTGAATTGCATTGCAGTTTTCCACTAACTTTAATCACAGAGTAGGGTAACACTAAACGATACCCTAAGGGATCTCTTGTGTTACCGACATAATCTTCCTTACCTCCATTATGGAATAGAAGCCCAATTCCTCCCTTAGTAGCCAGGATCAATAAGCCCAGCTAGCACAGTAACCCCCTTTTTTGCCTATTGATTTAGCGGCATGAAGAGCCCAAAGTCTCTGGGTGGCAGTCTTAACTTCCAGTGTAATGAAATCATTTTTGTGTCTCCTGGTAGAAACATGTCGCCCTTTGGAAATAAACCTCGAGGCCAGGAGAACATAAAATTATAAGGACAGGAAACAAAACCAGGCCACCGTATTAAATATGGCTCATTACACATTCCAACAACTCACATACCTCTCACACACTGTGATTTGTCTTTTATCCGCAACATGGAATCTCGTAATACAATATACAGGTTACCTACTTATCATGTTTCTTTTTTAATTTTTTCAAAGGCCGGCATCATTTTTTCATTTTGTTTTTGGTGTTCAGTGTAGTTCTTGCACAGAGCATACATTCAACCTGTTGTTTGAATGAATAAATTAGTCAACAATCAGATGAATGCATAAGGTTCTGCTTTTACCACTCTGCTTCAATCCACCATCAACTCTGACCTGCGTAATTACAATTCCCTACTAAGCAGACTTCCTTTTTACAACTTAGACCCCTTAACTGAATTCCCCACCTACATCCTTCTCCCCATTGCCACTGTACACTTGAAGTATTATTTCTCAACTGAATTAGAAGCTCAATAAGGCCAGAGATTTGGTGCATGATTATCATCACTGATATTAATATGTTCCCTACTATCCGGAACCATGCTAGATGCATAAGAAACATTTCAGATATCCTTCTTCCTGTAAGTGAACCTTCAGTTTTTCTGGCTCTGTCTTCAAAAAATAATGCTGAATTAGAGCATGCATTTCATCTTCTGCCTAAAGGAATAAGACTATATTTATACGAAGCACAATATATCCATCAGAATATGTGACTGGTAAGTAAAGAGTTTGAAAAAGAAAATAATTAGGGGATGATGCAACCATTGACAAGGTTTGGGGAATGGAGGTCAGAGAAGCTATCACCAAGGATGTCAGCATGCCACTTGAAAGTAGGAAGTTCTGAAATTCTCACTCAGCAATTGCTGAAAATCCAATATCATCTCACCCGAATCCCCTGTCAATCTCACCAACCTTCGGAAATCTCTACCTTCTATTTCAGTCTGCATTGCTGACATGGGTGATGCTCAAAACATTTCCCAGAAGCGATTTGGACTTCATATCTAGCCATGCAACTGAAGAATAATGACCTCTCTCTTCTCATTCCCCCAAATCTTGTGAAATTGCCTATGTTGGAAGATTCTATCCTATGATCTACAGGCAGAAGGGGATCCTGCAGGATTGGCTTTTCCTCTGCAATGCAGGCGAAGTCTCAGGAGTGGGTAGCAGTAATACCTAGTTAAAAACAAATAATGAAGCACACATACTAATCTAGGAAGTTAGATGTCTTAGGAAAAAAGATATCGTTTTCCACACTCATTTATTTTCCTTCATAGAATATTGTTGTTGTTATTCTTTGTTTAGTTTTATTTGATTATTGTCTTTCTACCTTATCCTATGCACAGATCTTGGATGAATCTAACATATATTTAGCACCCACAAGGCATCTAACTCAATTATCTGGTCCCAGCTGTTGTATGGGGTGTACAGTACTTCTGTAACAAAACACATCTTCAACGGAAGTGTTTGATTTATCTAAAGTACTAACTAGGCTGTGAATTTTATCCTGCTCTGAGCTTATTTTCTCTTTAAAATCTCCCATCATACTGGAAGGAAAATGATCAGTTTTTCCTGTGACATTACACATATCATCTTACAGAATGAGTAGGTATTATTGCTAACGTGATAATACGCTAGTTATTAGGAAAAAGTTAACTATAAACAAAACAACAAAAGAGAAGCCTCATACTGATTTATATTTAAAATAATTAATTTATGACCGGGCACAGTGGCTCCTGCCTGTAATCCCAGCACTTGGCGAGGCCGAGGTGGGTGGATTGCTTTGAGCATAGGAGTTTGAGAGCAGCATGGGCAACATGGGGAAATCTTGTCTCTACAAAAAAATAGAAATAAAAAAATCACCTGGACATGACAGTGCATACCTGTAGTCCCAGCTACTCACGAGTCAGAGGTGGGAGGATCCCTTAAGCCCGGGGAGTTGGGGGTTGCAGTGGGCAGTTATCACACCACTGCACTCCAGCCTGGGCAACAGAGTAAGACCTTGTATCAAAAATAAATAAATAAAATAATTAATTTAGGTCAAACGAATATCTGCTAAACTACTTTTTCACTTCCCCTCTTCTGAGAACAATATTTACCTCATTTTAGCTTTATTTCATTTTTACCTACTACAATGTATATATTAATTTTTAAATAGTTAGATACTGAGAGGCCTAGAGAGAAATGAAGATGTTTTGAAATAAGTGTTCACAGGCAGTTCTCTGTAAAAGCTTTGGTGTCCCCAGAAATTCATACCCATCTTTTACAGTTGCCAAGAACTATTGTCATGAGATCAAAATCGCTGTGACCCTCAGTGTTCACCAGAATCCAAACAGTTATAAACTGCAATATACATTTCACTAAGAGGGAACATTTATCATGTGTGCCCTTGCAGTGTCTTTAAGTTGCCTGCATTAAAAATTAAAGTATTTCTGATTAGAAACTTCTCCACTGGAATTATCCAAACAAGAACACATTTCTGGAATGAGACAGAAGTATCACTGAGTTTTTGTCCTTGCCCCAATTTAAGGCAATACCTCTGTGTGCCATTGGCAATGATAGCTCAATAGATTTTTGCCGCCCAGTTGCCAGAAAATTCTATCCTGTTAAAAATGCAATAGGTTACTTCTGAAATATGTTTTGACCTTTTGTATATGACACACAAGGAATGAGCAGTGTGTGATTACATAGAGAGAGACAAGTGAATTTCTTTCTCCCCAATCTTTATATACATTCGTATACATGACTCAATATTCTCTGTGTGTGTGTGTATGTGTGTGTGTGTATTTATATATGTATATTTAGATGGAGTCTCATTCTGTTGCCCAAGCTGGAGTGCAGTGGCACGATCTCAGCTCACTGCAACCTCTGCCTGCAGGATTCAAGCAATTCTCCCTGCCTCAGCCTCCAGAGTAGCTGAGATTACAGGTGCCCACCACCATGCCCTGCTAATTTTTGTATTTTTTAGTAGAGATGGGGTTTCTCCATGCAGGCCAGGCTGGTCTTGAATTCCTGACCTCAGGTGATTCGCCCGTCTCGGCCTCCCAAAGTGCTAGGATTACAGACGTGAGCCACCGCACCCGGCCTGTGTTTATATTTTCATTTGATTTTTAAGTTAAACAGAAAGTCTCACCATAGATACAATTCTGCTAAGAACCTCATCAGCATGAATCAGTAGCTAGACCAATTGCCATGTTGCACCTCTTCAAGAAGAAGCAACCACACAGCATATGCACAACTCTTTACTCTAGTGATGTCAGTTGTTTTTTATCTCACTTGGTGCATTCATTGGGACTTCCAATTTTACTTGTATTAATATTGTCTGCTTCCTCCTATTTCCATGGCAAATTAAAGTATATTTACATTTTGATTATATGAATCACTGTATGATTCCTTCTGTGTGTCCCAATGGGATCGTATACACATATATCCTCACAAATCAAACCACACAGATATATACAACACAAAAACACCAACAGTGTTTTTGGTAAAATATAACAGTGGTAAAATATAACAGTCAAATATCTTTATAAAAACAAGGTCTTAGCATGGCATTTGTTGAAAACTTCATTTGATTCATTTTGTAAAATGTTATGATTTCACTCAGTGATTAATAGTGTATGTACGATCTCTGATGGAATAATGATTGATGTTTCATGTCAAAAATCTTGAGCACAGACCTCTCTGCATGTCACTGGTTGTAACTGTGATGTGAAACGATAGTGCTCTAACAGGGAGAAAAACATGTCTCTTCAATTAAAGCCCCCACTGTTTATATGCAGGGCACCAAGCACTGGTAAGGGCAGGGCAAGCTGTCACCAACAAACAGGTTCTGATAATATGCTTTCAGGCACAAAGGGTGAAAATGTTCTGTAACCTTAATTCCTATCATTGTCTTATGAGCTTATGTTCACACCATTCATAGAAAATAACTAAGGGTGTTAATATTATACAAACTGCATAAATTAAACTACTGCAATAGGTCCTTGCCTTCTTGACAGAATTAAAGATATTAGGTAAATGTGTGATGCTTTGGAACTCACTCAAGTGACCTTTCCAGGTGTGTAAATTCCAGGTTTGCCTATTGTAATTATATTTGATGGGTGAACAGATATTACACATTTAGGAACTGGATGCAAATAAAACCAATGTTGATTTTACACAAAAATAATTCTAGCCTTCACAGTATATAATTTGCAGGAAGAAAAACAGCGAACTTTCCAGAATAAAACCATATAAAGAAAAACAAATTACTAGAAGTAGAAAAAGACAAGACATAATAGGATGATCATGTTTGCCAACTTATTGAAACATAAAATTATTATAGGTAGCACAACACGTATCAAGTGCTAAATATTAACGGAAGTCGTGATGGTAATGGCATTATTTCATATCAGCATGACACATGACAATTTAAGTATTAACTTTTTTTCCTTTCATTGTTTATTTTTACAAACTTTTGGCAGGCAAGTTCTATTTTTCCCATGGGGGGCTATGGCCCTGGGGGCTGGCACACCCCTTCTTCTACTTAGGTGGATGGTTCTAAGCTGTCCCTTGCTTGTAAGACTAACTTTGATTCCTGACTTTTCTAAGGGGCTATAGACTGAAGATGTTTTCTTAGCACATTAACCATAGGAGAAAGAGATTTTTTAAAAAATTATACTATATAATTTGACTTTAAAATAATCTTGTTGGCAGCTATTACTAGCTTCGTTTACCAGGATCAAAGAAAAATGAACAACAAACAAACAAACAAAACATAAAACAAAACTACGAGGCTTGTTTCACCTCCTGAGACAAGATTTGTAGAACAACGGATGTCCAGCTAAGCTGAAATATCACATTGTTTTAGTTCTTAGGTACTAGGAAAGATAATTTAGGCTAATAATAATTGTAGTTAAGATTATTTATAGGCTTGTGGAAAGCTTAGAGAGAGTAAAACATGTTGCAACAATACCTTCCAACACAGTAAGGGGATGAGTAAGAGTGTCCCCATTTTTCACACTGAACCTGGGGGCTTAGTGACATTGTCCTGGCAAAACACCGTGTGGCCACAACACTGGAGAGCCTGCAGCAGAGCCCTTACTGCTCAGGCAGAACGTGGCTTTGTAAAAATAGGAAGAACTGGAAGAAATGGTATCACTGAAATACAACCCTTCTTAGGTCTGCAAACACATTTTATTGCATATGAAAGATTACTATGGATTAAAAACACCAATGATGAAACTTCTAAACATTTGGAAAATAAAGAAATAGAAGTTTTTTTTAATCATGTTATAGGCACATTAAGATATCAGAAAACACACACACATACACACACACACACACACACACAAGCAAATAATGCCACATTCCTGAGATATCACCATAGTCGGCATATGTTACTCCATTAGTACACAAAACATGATTATTTTGAATGCGGGAGAAACAACACAGAGGCAGAAAAATCACAAAATTTGAGACTTAAATAAAGCACAATGTACCTTTTCTTTTAATTTTTCATAAAAAGTAAGCATTTTTTTTCTGAAGAAATCACTAAGTTATTTGGACGATGAAATCTATTGGAAAGTCCTTTCGCTCTGAAATGTGAAGGTTATGTATCTTCGGGAGACGTTCTTGTTCACCATTTTAGCACATTATATCCATACATAAATTCCATTTATATTTTTTACTTGAATATGGTAATAAAGAATATATTTGTGTATGTAAAAAAAGATCAACTCACATGTACTCATATAATTTAATTTTTTAAATATGTTCTCTAAGATTTCTCTATATTCAGATTATTAAATAATATATTATATTAAAGTATTACTCATTCCACTCAAGATTATTTAAAAGCACAGCAAAAATACTAAATAAATCATTTAAATTTTGTATTGGGAAATCGTTTGGGGGATCAAGTATCCAATCTCTTTGATATATTCTTCCTTATGCAGTTGATGAATAACTATATATTCAATTATATATATTAGAATAAAATCAGAAGTCAGAATGAATGGCTTTCACTTTTTAAATCTTTTTATTCTCTTAACCTGCTTTTTTCTTTTTCCAGGAAAAATGAAAACTAGAAAAGGGACTATCATTCTACAAAGATTGGCAAGGTGTTCTCATTTCGTATAAGAAGCAATGGGTGAACTATGCTGTCTAATATGAAATATAAGCAAACGAATATTCAATGTATGTCTTTCTGATTGAATAGTTTCTTGAATTGGTCTACATTATAGTTTGCTTATTCATAGGTGCTATATAATTTCAAAATTTATACTTGTACAACATTTTTTTTTACACAACCAACCTGAAGCTACTGGCAAAATTAATTATTTAAACAAGAATGTGACACTCATAGAATAAAATAACCTAAAAGCTGACAAGGAGGCTAAGCAAATGTGCTAGACCAGCCAAATCTCTCTCAGTTTCAGTGCCACATCATCAGGATGTGTACAAGCCATTAGCTGTCAGGAAGAGCACTTTGGGGTAATAAATAACCTTACCATTGTAGACTTGATCTCTCAAGCACTATAGATGTTTGGGAAGAGATACACGCGGTAAATTAAAAATATATGTATGTGTGTGTATGTGAAAATATTTGCTGACATGACCTATGGTTATTCTACTTCTCATAGGTCCTGAATTTTAATATATACATTAATTTCATCAGCTCATATTACTTTCTGTATTAATAAAGTGCTCATAAATTTATATTAAATCTAGTTGGAATAACTTTCTAGTATTTAGTTGACTAATTTTGTAGAAGAGACCGCTTAGATATTGTATAATACACTCATCACAGAGTCTTGCCATACAGATACTCAGAAATTGTAGTTGCAATAATGACCTCATCAACATAAGCTACATTATTTTACATAAACTTCCAAAGCACATGGTATAATATGTACTTTAAGAGGCAACAATATTCAAATTGCATTATTTTTTGGCTTATTGAGAAGGCATAAGCAGAAAAGATAAGAAATGAATAAGTGGAGAGTAAAGAGAAGAGAAAACAAAGTACAAATGCCTAAGATATTGAAAATATCTCACTGAGCCTATGAACCCATGTCTAGACTAGATTATCCTAGGAGAATAAAGGCAAACTCAGAGAAAGAAAGTAGGTAGAGCAGGCGGGAGAAAGGGAGAGACATAATAAGATGAGATAGAAATTGTCCAAATGTTTACTTTTACCATCCTTTCAATCAGAATTTGAATATGTTAAATAATGTCCTGTCCATATGTCCTGTGGTCCTCACTATCTCAGCTTACTTCCTGTCGATTTCACTTCCTAGCCAGCTTTCAGGACACAAAAATATGATTTAAAGTTAGTCAGAAAGACCTTCGATTTCCACATCAGCTCTCCCAGTTTTTGTTCAGCTCCTTCTTGCATGCAGAGAATGAGATTAGGGGTCACTGCCCACAGGGGCACCACTCAGATGAGGGGTCCTTGACATTCAGCCTAGCTTGGGCAAATGCTCAGCCAGGGTGGTCCAAGACCAACAGGTAGAGGAAATAGGAATCCTAATCTGAGAGGAATACAAAATGAAAAATCAGAAAAGCATTACCAGGTCTGTAGAAAGCATAACAAGTTTAGAAGCTGGGTTAGTACTGCAGTACAACTCAGCGGTTTCCTCCCGTGGCACCCGGTAGTAGCCAGCAAGTAGAAATGCCTGCAACATTTTTGCCCTCCATGCTACAGAGTAGTCTTTTCAAAATGCAAATGTGAACTCACTTTTCCTATTAAAGAAAAACACATAGAATGCATTCTCATTGTTCTTAGGATATATGGTATATATAATTCCTAATGATACGATGTAGATCTTGCGTGTATATTCTTTTATTTTCTGACACTGTTAATGCTGGTCTCTATCTACTATACACACATTCAGCTAGTAAATCTCCAATCTCCCTTTTCCACAGGAACTTTTGTGTGTACCAGACCAGCTGCTTGGAATCTCTTCCCCACATTCTTTATCTGTTTAACTCCTGTTGTGGTTAGATGTGTTTCTCTGCTCAGTAGCTTATTTGCAGTCTATATGGTTCAGTGGTGGATATGCGGTCCAGGCCTGGACAGTATAAGTGATCCTATCCATTGGTTATACCACATTTTTTTTTTTTTCTGAAATGGCTTATGCCTCAAGCCAGGGCAATTATTGTTCCCTGGGTCTTTTATCAGAAAATATCTCTTTCTTTCCCCTTTTTTTCTCTCTCTCCCTTTATCTCCGCTCTTGCTCTGATGTCTAGGTCTGAGAAATATGCCTAGAAAATCACTGGGGACTATCTTAGCCACCACCTTCCACCACTGGGAAAGAAGCAAATACAGAGAAAGAAAGAACTAAGAGAAAGAGAGCTACTATCTTGGCAGTATAATGGAAGGAAGCCACAGTTTCTAATCATCTCTGAAGTCAGAGACATATCTTGGACTTTACTTTTGTAAGAGCTAATGAACTCCTTTCTTAATCTATAAATTTTACTTGGAAACTTCTAACTAAAAATTCATCAGTAATACTCACATTGGTTCCCAGAAGTGGTTTGTTACAAAAGACAGGCCTGATTATGTGAAACTGACTGGGATAAAGATAAAGAGAAGTAAGTTTTAAATCTCCATTATAGACTAGCAAACCATTTGATTGAACCATCTTCTGTTGAATCTCTTGGGACAGAGAGCATGTACTAATTGAGGATGGAGCTTTAGGAAAATTGCAGAAAATGTTTAGAGGTTGAAATATAGTGGTTGCTACTTGCAGCATTCTGTATGTTGTCAAAAACAAGTAATAAGCTTCAGTTCAATTTAGTTTAAATATAAGCAGCAGAAAATCATTTAGCCTTGTTTTTTTTTTTTTTTTTTTTTTTTTTTTTTTCAGACCTTGTCTTACTCTGTTGCCCAGGCGGGAAGGTGGTGACGCGATCTTGGCTCACTGCAACCTCTGCCTCCCAGGTTCAAGTGATTCTCATGCCCCAGCCTCCCAAGTAGCTGGGATTACAGGTACATGTCACCAAACCTTGCTAATTTTAGTATTGTTTTGTTTTGTTTTGTTTTTGTTTTTCCATTTTTTTTTAATACTTAACTTCTGGGATACATGTGCAGAATGTCCAGGTTTGTTACACAGGTATACACGTGCCATGGTGGTTTGCTGCACCCATCAACCTGTCCTCTATATTAGGTATTTCTACTAATGCTATCCCTCCCTCCCCTAGACCCCCAACCCCCAACTTTTTAAAAAAAATTTTTTTTAATTTAATTTATTCTCAATGGAATTGAAACCTACTCTGGGTATGGACTTGCCTTCTTTGCCTATGGTAACTCCAAAAGCTCTATCTTCAGCTTTCAACATAGTATCCCAAATAATATTGCTTTATACCTGGGTACTCATTTTATGGCAAAACAGGTGTGACTGGGAATTTAAACTATAAGATTCATTGGCTGGCTGGGCATGGTGGCTCACGCCTGTAATCCCAGCACTTTGTGAGGCCAAGGTGGATGGATCACGAGGTCAGGAGTTTGAGACCTGCCTGGCCAATATGATGAAACCCCGTCTCTACTAAAAACACAAAAATTGGCCAGGCATGGTGGCACATGCCTGTAATCCTAGCTGCTCAGGAGGCTGAAGCAGGAGAATTGCTTGAACCCGGGAGGCGGAGGTTACAGTGAGCTGAGATTGCACCACTGTACTCCAGCCTGGGGGACAGAGTGAGACTCCATCTCAGAAAAAAAAAAAAAGATTCATTGGCCATTCCATGCACCTCCACTACCCCACTGAACTTGGCCTGATTGCAAAGTGGAACCACTTGGTAAGTCAACTGAAGATGCCAATTTGAGGATATCACCTTGGGTTGTGGGAAGGTTGTTCTCCATGATGCGTTCTACTGAACCAGTGGCTGATACATGCTGTTATGTCTCATATATAAAACCAAGGTATAGAAAGTGGACGGGGCAGATCCCATTCATTAATACTTTCTAGTGACTCACTTTGGCACTGTACTTCTTGTCCTCATAAATGGAGGCTATGCTGGGTGAAAGGTCTTGGCTTTCAGATGGGAAAATGTGATGCTTATCCTAATTGACAGAATTAATGTTGCACTGAACCAGACACTGTCACCTGGGCACTTTGAGTCCCCTCAAGCCCTCGGGCTGGCAGGCAACAAAAGGAGTTACTCTCATTGTTGAAGGTATTCAACCCTAATTATCATGAGAAGTTAAGGTTGCTACAACAAAGTGGGGAAAAGAAAGGAGTATGTCTGGAGTTACAGGGAATCATAGGGTGTGTCTCAGTGCTCCTGTGCCCAGTGATCTATTTGTGGCAAATGCATCCAAAGCAGGCAAGTGAAATAACAGCTACAAAAGCCTTTGGGGAATGGAGCCATGTGTCATCACGCCATGGTACAATGTTGAAGTGCCCACCAGGGTGAGTGTGTGTGTGCAAGTATACATTGTCTATTTTTTACAATTTCATTCCTATATACCTATATATGTATAATGTTTTCTACATTACATTACGTATAGTTAGATATCATACTGTTTCCATAAAGCTTAATCACCAGCCATTTTTTTCTTCTCTGTCCCTCATTACTGGAAACTTCATCTAAGAGATACTGCCTTCCAAAATGCTTCCAATTTCCTCCTACAAGTGAAAATTTTGCAATACTGCCATTGCTTATGCCTGCACATTTCAACATCCTCCCCTTTTCATATCCTGGCTCTGATCAGCCAAATCTTTATCAAGTTCTAAGTAGTTGTATATTTAGGAACAGTCTCTTCCTGATGTTATCTGAGTATCTGAGTTCTTCTAGTGTTAGGATTCCCTTGACTCTGCATTCCACCCAAATCCCAGCAGTGGGGTATTGTCCAAGGCCAGTTCTTCTGGCCCTCTTGATATACCCACCTGGTTATATCATCTTCCCTGCATTCTAGTTATTCCCCAAACACTGCATTAGATGATGTCCATTTATTCTCATGGTTTTTCTATATGGTTGTAGATAGACATGGGATAATTTTCGTATAGGTGGCTGACATTAATATATGGAAAAGTGGGAGGCCTCCATATGCCTTTAATGCCTTATTTGGGCTCTCTAAATTACTTTATATGCATACATGAAAGATTTAAAGGGGTTTATTCTAAATTAGAAAGTCTCCCATATTTATAAATATCTTGTGAGCCTTCACTATTCCGTCTGTGCTGCCCTTATTTGTTCAGGTGGATTGCTTTAGATTCTACCACCAGTATGAAAATACTGTGAATCAATTAATGTTCAAATTGTACCTTCATTTAAAAAACTTTCCTAATCTTTTTAATGCTATGAAGCATCATAATACTTGAAATACTGTTAGAATATATGTAATTTTAGGGGATCAGATTTATTTAACACACTAGATTATAGGCTCCTCTTAAAGCATGTTTATAACTTGTTCTATGGCTGGCTTTATACACAATAGGTGCCCAAAAAACAACACATGAATGAATAAATGAATATGTTTTATATAAATTCCTGAAAATGAAATCAGATTTGTTCCTTCATGTTAAAGCATTAAAAGTGGAAGAAATAAAAAGGGAAACAAATTTCTTAATATGCCTCCAAAACCTGAACATTTATGGGACTTCTGATTTATATCAACATTTCATTTTTCTTTGTTTAATTGAAACTGAACTTCCTCTGGAGGAACTATTGTCCCAAAAGGCCATGTCCCATTCTTTCTGGACATAACCCCAGCAGTATCAGCATTAGCAGTGAAAAGCTCAAGGCAAATGTCACTTTGGATAAAATGCAGCATCAAAATAGAAAGTGCCCCCATTGACCTCAAAGCATACCCACAAAGGTGAGGTCACTGCCAAACTTTCCCTAAGGTGGCTTCTGTTATATTGTGCCACACAAGTTTGGGAATGGGCTCACATGTTAGCCTCTCATAGTGCATTGAGAAAATGGTGCATTGTCAGGAAAGAAAACAATAGAACTCAAAGCAGGTTACTATTCAAATGGCAAGATGATTCTACACAAGTTATTCACAGAGGCATAATGATGAAGGCACCCTACTATCTGCAAGCAAAGATAAGAAAAAACAAGGATAAAAAGATGGTTTAATGGCACTTACTCCCATTTAGTTTTCCAATTAAATATCTCATATTCTCTGCATTTCTTAACTCAAAGATGAATTTTCTGGCATTCTGTGTAGACCAATTAATAACCTGAAATAATGAGAGTAAATTCTACTATACTGTAATGCTATTAATCCTTACTTGAGCTACCAAATTTTTCTATGAATTCATCAAAAGAGTATTTGCTTTATCGTTTCTCTGAAGATTCATTAGCAATCTGATGATTTGGTGTCTAATTGCAGCAAGGTGGAAGTAATCGATGAAAAACTTACCTGATTACTCTAGGCACTTTGCAATTAGTTCTGAATGGTGCAGTTTTCTATGGAAAAGAAATGTAGTCAGGCTACCTGCTGTGGGACAGACTTGTTTTAATAAAATAAAGATAAAGCTTGATCTCCGCCAGAGATCATTACACTGATGTAAAAATGTTATATATTTTCAGAGATAACACATGGCTTGAGATATATGAGAAACTCAATAAACAAAACTATGTTTTAAAACAAAAGAATGAATGAGTCTACTGTGTCCAAAGGTCCATTATTGTCAATAATTTTGTTTCTTAAGTTTGGCAGAATTCTGATGTACTTTGAAGAGTTGAAATGGTTTAGATTATTTCATCCCAGCTTGATCCATTTACTCTGCTACTTCCCGGACATTTTAATTGAGGCTAAAAACTTCAAATTGGATTCCAGTATGTCCTTTTCTAGCTTACTGCTTTCCTAGCCAATCCATATTGCCATTGTTTTTTGCATTCCAGTGTAATCCATTATTATCACTTGGCTAAGCAAACACAGCTGGGTAGTAATGAATGAAATTTCTACATTTATAGATAAACTTAGTTGTAATGGTTCTGTATAGTTCATTTTCTAAGACAGAGAAACCATATAACAATTCCAGTGTCTGATTCAGCATCACAAAGGATACAATGTTATACTGAAATAGCGGGGAGAATTCCATCACTGATCCTTTACTTTTGTTATTAAATGCAAACTAATATGTTAGATGAGGAGATAAATAAGTGTGGCACAGTCATTCCACTTTTTCTGCACTTAATTTATTCCAACCTAAGAAAAGAATAAGTGACTTTGGGTCAATTTAGAATATATAGTTTGAGGCTGGGCGTGATGGCTCACACCTGTAATCCCAGCACTTTGGGAGGCCAAGACAGGCAGATTACTTGAGCCCAGGAGTTCAAGACCAACCTGACCAATAGGGCAAAACCCTGTATCTACTAAAAATACCAAAATTAGCCAAGGGTGGTGGTGCACACCTGTAGTCCCAGCTACTCAGGAGCGATGCATGAGGATCGCTTGAACCAGGGAGGTGGAGATTGCAGTGAGCCTAGATCATGCCACTGCACTCCAGTCAGGGAGACAGAATGAGACTGTCTCAAATAAATAAATTTATGAATAAAATAATAATAAATTAAAAATAGAGTATACAGTTTGAACAACTATGAAGATTTTCAAACTGAAAATCTTGTCTAGTACCCTATTCATTGCTGTCTGAATTTGGTTCCCTTCTAGTAATAATTTTAAATGTAATGAATAATTAAATATAAAGACTAAGATTCAATTTAAATATCTAGGAGTCCAATCCAGTTTAATTCTATTACTGTTTGTTTGTTTTTAAATTCTATTGCACTTTGACTACTGAAAAAAATCTGAACACAAAAACTCAGATCATAAGTCTATGGTTATAATATGTTGTCTTATTCACTTGAAGAGTCCACATACCACAATCTGAAGTTACAAATTTTAAACCGATTCTTGCCAATTAAAAATTGGCAGTCATTAGATATAGCAGAAACAAGGTAAGGTGTAATGATTATATGCTTTACTATAAACTAAATGCTGTTTCACCCAACCGAGTTCCTAGTCTGAAATTTCTAACATTGTAAGCAATTAAGTTTGCATGCTCAGTTAATACCAGCACCTGGGAACCTGATAATTTGCATGTACACAAAGTTCAGGCTTCTATTCACAAACAATCTCCTTGCACAAATAAATCTGCAATAACCAAAAGACCAGAAGTGATTTCATAGTTCCACGAAACTCCGGCCTACCATAGGCTCTCTGCTTGTTCATCAATTTGCAATTGTCAAAACTGTTATCTATTAAATAAAAAGTGTAAAAAGTCAATTCTTTGGAGAGGACCCAGAGGTTTCAGAAAGAGGAATTGGCTCATTTTGAATAATTCCTGAGCTTTCTTTATTTTCTCTCTTTAGAATATGTAGGTCTGGGCAGACAGCTTCCCATAGCTTTGGAAGAGGCATTCTTTCCTACATTATACATTGAAAAATAAGACTCACAAATAGTCAAGTCAGCTAAAAAAAGAAATAACATTGATCCAGTAGGGGTGTTTTTCTTAACCTCTAATCAGTTAAATAAAATTAATGCTTACTTCATTTTCTAATATTCTTAAATTCGGATTTACACATTTTAGTTAATCTCTTGTTATATTGTATCTATGTTGTCCAGTTTGGTAGATTTACAAGAATTACAATGTCATAAATTCAAAATAAAAGTGTCTCCTTCAGCACTATGCATTGTGTGAATTTGTATGATCTTTTAACTTTTGTCCTGTAGTCTCTTTAACTCTACATTTTACCTTTTCCATTTCTTACTTTTTGGGGACAATTTTATTTTTGCTGTGAATATAAACTTTAAAGGTTACCTCTAAATGAGGTTTCTACCTTTAATTACTGTCTAGAAAAAGCAAGAGAAGAGAGAGAGAAGGGACTATCAATAGAAAAAAAATGATGATGAATTCAATGAGCAATGAATTGAATTAAACTTCCAGTTTAAATGTAATGGCTCTGAAACCAGTCCATGTCTTTTAAACATGTGAAAATAAATGAGAAGTATCAGGTAATGATAAATGAATAATAAAGCACTAACAGGTATATATTTGTGAGACAAGTATGCCACTTTTATTTATTTATTTACTTATTTATTTATTTATTTTGACACAGAGTTTCACTCTTGTTGCCCAGGCTGGAGTGCAATGGAGTGATCTAGGCTCACCACAAACTCTGCCTCCTGGTTTCAAGTGATTCGCCTGCCTCAGCCTCCCTAGTATTTGGGTTTACAGGCATGCACTACCATGCCTGGCTAATTTTGTATTTTTAGTGGAGATGGGGTTCCTCCATGTTGGTCAGGCTGGTCTGGAACTCCCGACCTCAGGTGATCTGCCTGCCTTGGCCTCCCAAAGTGCTGGGATTACAGGCATGAGCCACCACACCCAGCCAAGTATGCTACTTTTATGAGTAATACCTATTCACGTTGCACCTGAAATTAAACTTTATTAAAACACTTGACATTAACCAGCAATCTTGTTCAATGTGCGTACTGGGAAATTTTGAATGGATAGAAACCAAAACTAGTGTCAAAGCAAAAATTGCACTGAACAAAATTAAGCATCAAAAGTATTTTGTTTAGACTTTGATCCATTTTGAGTTAACTTTTGTGTATGGTGTGAGGTAAGAGTCCAGTTTCATTTCTTTGTGGGTAGAAATCCAGTTTTCTGAGCACCATTTATTGAAGAGACTATGTTTTCCCCATTGTGTCCTCTTAGTGCCCTTGTCAAAAATTAGTTAGTTTCTATTTAGTTTCATTGGTTTAGGTATCCATTTTTATTAGTACCGTACCGTTTTGGTTAAAACATTTCTGTAATATAATTTTAAATTTTAGAAAAGGGTAACTATGTGAGATAATGGAAATGTTAATCTACTTGACTATAGTAATCATTTCACTATTTATATGTATATCAAAACACCACGTTTACCCTTTAAATATAGTCATGCACCACAACATCAGGAAGAATTTCTCAGAAATGTGTCTTTAGGCAAAATTGTCACTGTGCAAATATCATGGAGTGTACTTATTGCAAAACTACATGGTACAGCCCACTACACATCAAGGCTATATGGTACAGCCTAGAACTCCTAGGCTACAAACCGGTACAGCATGTTACTGTACTAAATAATGTGGTCAATTCTAACACAATGGTATCTATTTATCTAAGTGTTCTAAATATAGAACAGGTATAGTAAGAAACATCATATAAAAGATAAAAAATGGTACACCTGTACAGGCAGTTACTATAAATGGAGCTTGCAGGACTGAAAGTGGCTCTGGGCA
Organism: Pan troglodytes; assembly: GCF_028858775.2. Taxonomy (NCBI): domain Eukaryota; kingdom Metazoa; phylum Chordata; class Mammalia; order Primates; family Hominidae; genus Pan; species Pan troglodytes. The sequence goes on along the minus strand of NC_072415.2, from coordinate 75,287,497 downwards.
AGTCAGTGAGTGAGTGAATGTGAAGGTCAAGTATGTAACTGTATGTTACTGTAGAGTAATACTGTAAATACTGTACACTTAAGCTACACTAAGTGTATAACAATATTTTTTCTCCAATAATAAATTAACTTGAGTTCACTGAGACGTTTTCACTTTATAAGCTTTTTTAAAAAAATTTGAGTCTTGTAATAACATTTAGCTTAAAACACAAACACATTGCACAGCTGTACAAATATAATTTTTCTTTACATCTTTATTCTACAAGCTTTTTCATTTTTAAACATTTGAATTATTATTTTTTACTTTTTAATTTTTTTTTTGTTAAAACTAAAACACACACACACACATTAGTCTAAGGCTACACAGGGTCAGGATTATCAATATTACTGTCTCCAAGCTCCACATTTTGTCCCACTGGAAGGTCTTTAGAAGGGTCAATAACACACATGGAAACTGTCATCTCCTACGATAACAATGCCTTCTTCTGTTTAGCTCCTGAAGGACCTGCCTGGAGCTGTTTTACAGTTGACTTTGTTTTAGTTTTTGATAAGTAGAAAGAGTAGAATCTAAAATAAAGATTAAGATATAGTACTGTAAGTACACCAACCAATAACATAGTAACTTATTACCATTAATAAGTATTACCTACTGTACATAATTGTATGTGCTATACTTTTATAGGACTGACAGTGGGGTAGGTTTGTTCACACCAACAGCAACACAAATATATAAATAATGCACAGCCCTATGGTTTAAAGAAGGCTCCAATGTTACTAGGTGATAGGAATTTTTCAGCTCCATTATAATCCTGTGGGACCAAGGTCTTATATACAGTCTTTTGTTGACTAAAACCTCATTATGTGGTGCCTGCCTACATATACAATAAAATTAATCAAACAAACCATGTAAAGAAGACTTTATTGAATACAATTACATTAGAAGAGAGAGAATACCCCAGCCGGAACTCAGTTTAGGCTCAACTCAACTGAGACAAAAAGCTGGGGAGGTTTTAAAAGCTGGAGTGGAGTTCAGGGGAGTTTAAAAGCTGGAGTGGAGTTCAGGAGGTTTTAAAAGCTGGAGTGGAGTGTGTTTGCTAATTGGTGCCCATCAAAGTTAGACTCCTACCCTCTCATGGAGACTGGGAGTTAGGCTGCTACCTTTCTTGATTTCAAAGAGATTGCTCCTAAGGGCATTCAGAAAGAAAGTTCTGCACTGTAAAATAGGAAAGAGGCTTTCAAACATATTTACATCTCAAAGGGACAAATAAAGAGTTTACAATACAAGTTTTCTAGAGTAAATGCTCTGTAAAGAGGGAGTTGGGGCCTAGAGTCAGGAAGCATCCTGTGTGAAGATTAATCCAGTTGAGGGGGAACATTACAGCTTTCTTGGTCAGTAGGAATGATGATGGATAAGGGAAGCACATATCCCATTTTGCTTGTTGTCTTAGTCTACTGACCGACGTAAAGTGTAATTAGCTGTAGAGAGCATTGGGGACTTCTGGGTCCCAGTTTGAAACCATGACTGGCTCTGAAAAGCTCTTTCCAGCTCCTCCTTTATTGAACAACACTGCTTCAGAGTGTCCTTTCTCTTTAGCTCTCCCCAGGTGATTGCAAGGCAGAAACAATATCCTCAGATTAAGATATAGTACTTGACTGGGTGCAGAGGCTCGCAGCTGTAATTCCAGCACTTTGAGAAGCCAGGGCAGGAGAGTTGTTTAAGGCCAGCAGTTCAAGATCATAGAGTGAGACTGTTGTCTCTACAGTTAATAATAACAACAATAATAATAATCACCATTCTGACTAGTGTGAGATGGTATCTCATTTTGGTTTTGATTTGCATTTCTCTAATGATCAGTGATGTTGAGCTTTTTTTCAAATGTGGCAATTCATCAAAGACTTAGACTGAGAAATATCATTTGACCCAGCAATTTCATTACTGGGTATATAACCAAAGGAATATAGATTACTCTGTTATGAAGATACACGTATGTGTATGTTCATTGCAGCACAATTCACAATAGCGAAAACATGAAATCAACCCAAATGCCCATCAGTGATAAACTGGAAAAAGAAAATGTGGTCCACACCATGGAATACTATTCAGCCATAAAAAGGAATGATATCAAGTTCTTTGTAGGGACATGGATTATCCTCAGTATTATCCTCAGCAAACTAAACTAATGCAGGAACAGAAAACCAAACACTGCATGTTCTCACTTATAAGTGGTTCTGAACAATGAGAACACATGGACACAGGGAGGGGAATGACACACACTGGGGCCTGTCACGGAGCAGAGGGAGGGAAAGCATCAGGAAAAATAGCTACTGCATGCTGGGCTTAATAGCTGGGTGATGGGTTGATAGATGCAGCAAACCACCATAGCACACATTTATCTAAGTAACAAACCTGTATGTCCTGCACATGTATCCCAGGACTTAAAATAAAATAAAATAAAATGTACAATACTTCAAAAAAGTTATCATTCTCAAATAAAGCAATTTGAAGTGTAATAGAGTAAAATATTCTAATACAATTGGATATTACAAACATGAATTGAAAAACAATGTCCAATACCTTCAAGAACAGATAGAGAAAGGATAAGAAACACTTTTTTGTAACTGTACTATAATAAAATTTCATAAAAGCCAAGTATGAAGGAGAGGTCATAGTTCTGTGAAAATGTTTTCGCTCAACCCAGAAGTGATATAAGACATTTTGTTAAACTTGCTTGCTACAAAATGTGGTACAGGCCAATCCTGCTCAAAAATGTCTGTATTTCCCTGGCTCTCGGCCCCCTAAAGGTCAGCTGAAAAATCACTGTCATGAGGCAAATTGAACAATAGGAGAAAAAACATACACATTTATTTAATGTGTCTATACAAGGGAGCCTTAGAATGAAGACCCAACACCGAACAAGGTACAGAAACTTCTATACCATCTTGAAGTTATAGAAAGAACATAGGCTCACGGGATGGACAAAAACAGGGTTTAGTAGCAAGACAGTTTAAGGGAGGAGGAAAGGAAGGCGCTTGGCTAGCAAAGGCGGCCTTGTGATACGCATGAAGCCTCAGAAGTAGCAGCCCTTAGAATAAATGGTAAATGTTTCTTTTTAGACTTTTAAAAGGGTCAGATTCTCAATCTCTTCTGGATCCAGGAAAGGCCTGGAATGGGAAGGCCAGGCTGCATTAGTGCAGATTCTCTACAGAGGCAAAGATTTCCCGCAAAAGATAGCTATGCGTGGCCACGTCTGTCTGCTGGCTCTGTGGCAGCCATTTCAAAAAATAACAAAGAAATACATTCGAGGTTAAAGTATTTTTATTTTCTTCAGTATCCACCCCCTAATCTTCAAGGAAATGTGATATGAATAAAAGAAATCTTCATATATTAAGCCTCTAAGATTTGAGTTGTGGTTATCACACCAGTTTATATATGATTTATATATAACAATAGTGCTTAAATTAGAGAAAATGATGTTTAAATATCTTTTACATTATCCCCATTAGATGTTAGTCATGTTACAGAAGTCAACTGGCAAACAACTTTAAAAAGCTTTCTCACACTTACTGGGAGTTCAGTTATTTGAGTTATAGATGGACATGTGACTTTTTTTTTAAAAAAAGTATGGACTTTACGAGCTAAGTATACAGATTTCAAAGTTGACATTTTTTTTTAAGAAAAGTACAATTCGTGCCTGGATACAGGGACACCTATTCTCTGCAGATGATGGCAAGTTTTTCTGGAGGCAGGTCTAAAATTTCCCTTAAATATATATGGCTTTAAGCATATTTACTGCTCTAAAGTAGATTTGATTAAAGCCTCAACATCCTATACCAAAAATTAGGCATGAAAAATTTTGTGAACAAAAATTACTAACCTACCCCCACTATGGTAAAAATAACCTTGGCCAGATTTATAAAAATGATTTAGCTGTGAATGAAAAGTCTTCAACTCAGTGGTTCTATAAAGATCTAAAATTCAAGATATATGCCCATGTAATTAGGTGAACTTAACTGTTAAATGGAATTATTTAGTGTCATCCATAAGAATATTGAAGATACTCTTGAGGAAAAGAAATGTAAATTGGCTTTCACCTTATTTATATGGAACAGTTTCTTGATTTGACTTTCTTAAGAAGAATATTAAGCTGAGGTTATCAGCTTTAAGATGTACAGTTGTCTTCCTGTGTGCACGACAGGAGGGCAATGGTTGTTTACATAACAAGTAGATCCAATCATTTAGGTATATACATAAAGAGAAAGATAGCTCTGTTACTAAACATTTAGAAATAGCAATTGGTTTATACGATGAGTCTTTTGTAATAAAGTGAAATGCTATGGTAATGATTTAAATAATGGAAAAAAAAGGAAAGAAAATATAAAAATTTTTGTATCTGAGGCAGCCATGAAGGTGCTCCATGAATACCCCAACTCCACCTTAGAAAAACTTACTGTAGGGCATAGATGATGGACAGGCCCCAGCTGCTACACATTTGGATGCATCTTGGATTTTAATCCTTAACCAAATTTCCACTGGGCTGCTCCAAGCCAATGACAGGGCATGTCAGGGACAGTGCTAATGGGCTTTCTTCCCCGCTGTCGCAGTCGTGTTCATATGGGCAACTTTTGCCTGAGGACTCCCAGTCAGGTTAGCTGAAATGTTCTCAGATCCACCCTGTGCTGAGGTTCTTCCTGCCCAGTCCTCTATCCTTTCAGTCTCCTTGCATAGAAGTCAGATCTGAAATTCAGAAAGAAGAATCTGCTCTGGATCTCTCTGCGTTCAATTTTCACAGGCATTTCCACCAATATATTTCTTGAGCGTCTAATCCCATTTTGTCATCTCTATCTAGAAGAGCCTGAACTGACGCCGTATGTATTTTGAGATCAGACCACCTGGCCCAGGGACTATTTTTGTCTCTGAAATGAGATGTTAGAGAAACAGAGATGAATGCTGTAACTAAGTTTTAAATGTTTTCATGTATGTAAAAAAATAAATATGTATTAAAGGTCAAAGGCAGAACCTATCACTTTTTAAAAGGAAGTCAGCACGTAGAATTGACGAGATACACAGTAGGTAAGCCTTGGCACACATTACCTTCTTATTTTCTATTTTGAGAGTTTAGACCTTAAACATCTTGACACAGAATCCCTCCTGGTGGATCTTCATCTTTCGGGTAGTAACAAATACTGCTCTTTCAATGTGTAGCTGTGTTCCATAATCAATTCAGGTGAGGAACAGTGACTATAAAACAAGTAGAGGACAATTTGTACTTTTCAGAAACAATGTTTGGGATGAAAACTAGTATAGTAAGGTAGTACAGAAACACATGAACACATATAAATAAAACATTTTAAAGAGCTGGATGTAAAAATGGAGACAACTTGTTATATACTCAAATTAAGGCTGATTTATTTTAGATGATACAATACGTAAATGCACAGTAAGAAATAGGTAAGCTATATCATGCCTGTAATAGTTTAATTTTTCATTTCAAGAATGCAAGAAGAAAAGCTTAGTAGAACAATGTAAGGAAACTGAGCTTCTCTGGCAAAATTCATGAAACAAACAATCTAACAAAAGTTTTACTCTTCCACAAAGTTGTTTGCAGGAGCCCGATAGTCAATGACAGATTGGTTTAGTCTCAAACAAGCTGCACACAAAGAGATCCAATCAAGATGAGAAAAACATTGGGATAGAGAATGAAGACACTGCACTTCCTTACATCACTGAAAATTAAATTATTCCCAGCTATATCTTAGCAGATATCTCTGCAAAAGATAAAACATCTTTGTCGTTAAATAAATGGCACCATCTGTGATTGTCCAGGACATTTAAAAACATTCAAGAGTCTCAACAAAAAATTAGGATAAATTTTTAAAATGGCTATATTTTATGCTTGTGACCTTAACTGTATGAGCCAATGTAAGCATTTTCTACACATAATAAAGAGATTGTTACGTATGGGTACTACATGATCCATGTCTTATATATCATGTGTATAGTTTATAAGATATTGTATACATATGTTTCTGTTGTACATAACATGATCTCACACACATATGCATATGTATGTATCTTTTTTCAAGTGTTGCTTAAATATCCTATACTTAGTAGCATTCCATTTTTTAAACAAACCTAGTAAAATTGTGATCTTCATTAAGAGCAACGTAAATTGTTTTTATTGACTAGTGTGTCTGTTTTGCGTTTTACAAGGACTAGAAGTCAAGGAGAAGAAAGGCTGCCAGATGGAAGCTGAATGCTCTAAGCCCCAAAGGCACTACAGAAAGCAAGATTTAAATCTCTCTAGATACTGCCATTGTGTGTTCTCACTGTTACACTTATTATTTAGTAAGCAAGAAGTACTTATTGCTTAAGAAATGCTTTATACCTGGCCATAATGGATGAGTGCTAATTCAGTTATCTATATCCTTAGATGTACTCTCTTCATTTTTTAGGATAAAAATCTTCCAAGATTATTTTGCTAAAATAGCTTCAAATGACATTTTTCTGGGCACTCTTATAATAACTTAGACTTTTTATCGTTTTTAGAATGAGGCCTCTTTATTTTGAAAATAATCAGATATTCTGATAATAGTTTTAAGTACTTTGCTATATCAAGAATGAATGGGTGGAGCGTGATGTAGACTAAGGTAAGGGTTTGGCAACGCAGGATCCCTTTGCCTTTTCTCCAGAATTTCAGCTTGGTAAAATTTGTTTTGTACGTACACAATGTCCTGTGCTGGCCAACTAGTTTGAGTTGAATGTATAATATTAATGAAGGAGCCATTATTTTTGTGTAGCAAAATTTATCATAATTTTATGAGACAAAAAATAAGAGTTCAGTAAGCTGATTTGAAATAGTCTGTCTAAATCTAAGTTTATAAAATTTTATTGTATGTAAACAACTAATACAGTTGATGGGTTAATATAAAACCATGATTAACTCAAGAATACAAATATGGGATGTTTCCTTAAAAACTAAGGATATAAAAATGTCATGGAAATATACCAAATTTGGTGGAAATTTGGCAGTAATATAGACTACAAATTTTCCTTTGCTTATCAAATAATGTCTTTTCTGTTATTTTAAAAGTATTAGGCAATTGTTTGAAATATCCAGAGAACGTTCATGAGTTTTTTATTTGATGAAAATATGATAGAAAATAGAGTTCTCACCAACCTAGTAACACTTTATTTTTATTTTTATTTTTTAATTTTTTTTTTGAGATGGAGTCTTGCTCTGTCACCTAGACTGGAGTGCAGTGGTGTGACCTCGGCTCACTGCAACATGCAACCTCCACCTCTCAGGTTCAAGCCATTCTCCTGTCTCAGCCTCCTGAGTAGTTGGGATTACAGGTGCACACAACCACACCCAGCTAATTTTTATATTTTTAGTAGAGACGGGGTTTCACCATGTTGGCCAGGATGGTTTCCATCTCCCGACCTCGTGATCCTCCCGCCTCGGCCTCCAAAAGTGCTCGGATTACAGGCATGAGCCACCACGTCCAGTCTCCTAGTAACACTTTAATAGTCAGAATGTGATTAACATTATTTCTATTACCAAATTTTGTTTTCAAGATTCTTAAGAAAATACCATGTATATCAGAGGTACTTTTTGTTTGTTTGTTTCTTTGAAGACCAGAAATTACACATGTGTAGACTAAGAAATATTTCAATACGGGAAGGACAAAAAACAGTGTTAAGAGAATGTTTTTTGTATTTATGCTCTATCAACAAATGAAATACTAATATTTGAAAATCAAGCTGACAAATGGCACTGAATGTAGTTTCAACAAATAGGGTGGATTTTGTGGGCTGTTTTATTTTACAGAATATCTTCCTATGTTATGATTCAGCACCCTTTTCTGATACATTGCTGTAGTAGCCTTGTACTTGACTCTGACGTCAAATAATAATTAATTATTTGGAAGATATTCAAAGAAATTAAAAGCATTTTTGGTTCAAAAATAAACCTCTGGAACAAACAAGCACTTGTGGGCAACCACTTTAGTATATAGAAAAGTAACAAGTGAGAAAGTGGGAAAATTGTAGAACATAAGATCACAATAAGATTTATTATGGCTTATAGGTGAACACCATATCCCAAGTCCAGAATGATAATCATGCCAATAATATACCTTCTGTTTATTGAGCATTGCTTTGAGCTAGGCTCTAGACCAATCATTTTATTGGTTTAATCTACTTTTAGAAGTCAGTAAGGGCAGAGTCATGATACAAATTCTGGGTTTGTCTGACTCTAAAGACTCTCTTTTAACTACTGTGCTATGGCTAGTATATTAAATATGTACAACTACATTATTTTCCTTAAAATTAAAAAGTTAATCATAAATTTATTTTTATTCATTGGGTTCCCATACTAGGCTTCAATAGCTATGCCCGTATGATTGGTAATCACTTATTTAACAATGATTATAACTGTGACTAAAATAAAGAAATCTAATAAAAGATTCTAGTTTTTAGATTTTCATATAAGTAAAATTCAAATTGTTTATGCAAGATGATGCAAATAGTATGTTAAGTAAATTTTTCTGAAAGTGACTAACAGAAAAGCTTGGGAGAAGAGAGGTAATTAAAACAAAATAGTCTGGCCACAATGGCTCACGCTTGTGTTCCCAGTTATCTGGAAGGCCTAGGCGGGCAGATCACCTGAGGTCAGGAGTTCCAGAACAGGCTGGCCAACATGGTGAAACCCGGTCTCTCCTAAACACACAAAAATCAGCCAGATGTGGTGGCACGTGCCTGTAATCCCAGCGACTCAGGAGGCTGAGGCAGGAGAATCACTTGAACCCTGGATGCGGAGGTTGCAGTGAGCCTAGATCACACCACTGCACTCCAGCCTGGGCAGAGGCGTGAGACTGTCTCCAAAAAAATAAATAAAATAAAACCAGATAAGCATTTTAGCTAACTAAGGAGATAATAGACACTACCAGGATGTGGTAGTGGGAAGGTAGGCTCGGAGAGAGTTTTAAATACATTATGACAGGAAATATTGTGAGAAAGTGGGATTTAGGCAGCATCATAGTTTCCGGAGCTAGATAGTCATGAGAAAAAGGGCAAAAGTGAAAGAAAATAGTGACTTCAGGTAAGAATTGCTAATGTTTTTATTGTTGTTCTAGTTTTATGGACATAAGCTATACACAGGAGTGCTGATTTGTAGAGCAGTTAGGACGAAAGTCATACAAGGAAAAAAAAAAAATGCTGTAGGAAAACATACGTCACTGTACAGAAGATAGCAGAGTCCAGGCTTGAAGAACCATCAGCCAGCCCAGGAAGCTGAAGATACAAGTAAACAAGGAAAATGCATTGCCCAGGAAACCAAGTAAGATGTTCTAAGAAGGTGGTGAGTGACATTCACTGCTTCAGAGAGACATGCAAAATAAAGATCTAGAAAAACAATCATTAGTTATTACAATAACCATTACATGTCCAGTCATGTATACTCTTTGCAAAGTTTTTTCTTAATATCACTCAAAACTGGAATTTTATCTTTTGCTTGTATGCAAAAGACATATTTATGAACACTTCCCTATTCACACAGGCTTGTAGTAGTTTTTGGCCAAATGCATGCTTCGAAAAAATGGAGATTGTCCTGGATTCAACTCTGGCTCTTCGGGAGAGTAGAACACTTTTTTTTTTTTTTCTTCCCAGAATGAGTTGCCTTATCTGATGTACAGACTGAGTTTAACTGTGTCATATATCAGCTTTCCAACACTGAGAGCCCAGTGTTGCAAAAACATTCTGTATTCTTTACTGTTTGATTGTATTTCTTCCTGCTTCCTGAGTGCTCGTATCACCATAAACTAACATCAGGTCACCAAAAATTTGACTTAGTCTGAAAGAACTATGGTCTGACATGAAAGAGATAACAAGTGTAATTAAAAGCATAAACTCTCTCAAATTACAACCTCATTAGTCTTAGAAACTATACCTCATCATTCCAATGTTGAAACTGCATCACTACAGTATTTCGGAAAATTTCATTTTAGAAGTAGAACAAAATATGAATTCAAGATACTCCCTTTTCCAAATGCACATGATCATTCAATGCCATTGTTAAAATGAAAAGTCCATTGACAAAATAATTTATTTTCAGGAGCATGGACGTGTCTGTTTGCCATCTAAATTAAATATATTTAATTGGAAGATCTTAATTTAGAGAAAATTAAATTTATAAAAATTGAAGTTTTAAACAATGTTATCAAAAAAATCTATGATTAACAGAGTAAAAGTTCTGGTAATCCATCACATTTGAAAAATGTGGGTGAAGCTTTTATTAAAATCCTGGAAAGAAACTAATGAATGCATATAGCCTGAGTAACCTAAGACAGATTATTATATCCTTTGAAGGAATGGTGCACATTTTATTTATCTTTGTCTAATACTTAATATAGTATTTGGCTCATAGTATGAGTCTAATAAATATTTGTAATAATAATTGAATCATATAATGAGATGTAATTTATTTCATTTTCATTAATTTTATTTAATTAGCTCTGCCTGGAAGAGCAGGGCTGTTTTCTGCACAATTTCAATAGATTCCCCTACCCTGGGTTTTTCAGTAGGTAGATAGATAGATGATAGATAGGTAGATAGATGATAGATAGGTAGATAGATAGATAGATAGATAGATGATAGATAGATAGATAGATTTTATATATAGTATATAAAATCTACACACACACACACACACACATATTTGCCTTTCCTTGACTGTCATACTCGTTTGCTCAGTTCTTTCTTTTTTTTTAATTTTTGTTTGTAAATCAAAAATGCTTTGTACCGTATGGGTGCTCAAGCGTTTTAGAGGTAGTGAAAATAATAAATAATTTTAAAATATATACATTTTAGCTTTATGTGTGTCTGAAAATCCATGCTAGTGCTACATTCACCCCCTCAAAAAATCCTACATGATTAAAACCTCACATGGTAATATATTTAAAATTGTTCCTTTCTCCCATCTGATATACATTTATACAACTTGCCCTTAAAATTATTCCTTTCTCCCATCTGATATACATTTATACAACTTGCCCTTAAGGTTCACATTTGAACCGAATGTCATTGAATAAATTATGGGTAAAAATTCAGATCTCCTTGGTGTTACTGTCAGCTTTAGCCACTTTCTCTCATTTATCAAATCTTATTCTTTATATCTTTTTCTAATATTTTTTAAACTCTCTGGAGTAAGATAACTTTTCTCTTCTTATGCTATTCCTTCATTTTTAGCCCAATTTCCACTTCAGAACCACAGTAAGAAGCTTTAGATTTAGTCATCATAGTAGAGACACCGTAGAGTTCTGTTTCCATGTGATTGCTTATATAAGCAGAATCTTAGAAAATGCCTTCACCTCAAGGAAATTTATGATTATCATACTTAGCAGAAAATTTAAAAATAATTATAAGCACTGAGTTTTAAAAATTCCTCAAATATCCTTTTTATATCCTCCTTGAGTTTATTAAAAGTTGTTTAATCTGAGAATTGCAAGCTCTTCTCTCTAGTCCTTGCCCTTTTGAACTCTTTAGTTGCAAAGATGTGTGCACTTTAGAGAAGTGAGCTTATGAAAGTAGAACATGACTTTTGAAAATATAAGCATAGAATCTTAGAGCAGAATTAATCTCTAGTATAGATATTGGCAAAAAGAATGGCAATTTTTATCATTTTGGCTGAAAATGTAATTAAACATGCTTATTTACATGCAAAATGTTCATTCTTTCCTTCAACATAGATATTATAATGTATTTACAAATGGTGGATAAACATAATTTTGGAAGTTAAAATTAATTTTATGTTCATAAAATGATAGAAACACATGCATTTTCTTTTATCTATTAGACAGTTAGTGGTATTTGAAAAACATCAAGATATTGCACATCCTCAAAATTTTATCTTCTGACTCCTAGAGTAGAAGTAGAATAACATCAGTATGCACTATCTACATTAGTATTGTTTATGGGAATTAGTAAAAAATATTAAATTTTCCACATGTCTATTTCGATGTTATATTGGGATGTAGTTCACTTTTCCATTTTAAAAACCCAAGCTTAACTTTGAGGGTCCTGCCATTGTTTCTGGGACCCACCAGTGAATCTTCCATGAATTCACAGCTGCAGGAGAGCCTGCCATGTGTAATTTTCCAGGGCTTAAAAATGCAAATAAATAGGCTTATATTATCCCTGATGGTCACCTCAGCAGTCTCTAAAAAAGACGAAACCATAAGAGTTAAAGATCAAAAATTGTTTCTGAAGACACTCAGAGTTAGAGAATTGAATGTACCTAACTGCTCCTTCTTTGAAATTGATATATAATCGTTGCATCAATGCAAGAATATTGGCAAAATTATTCATCTTCTTATTTTCAGATATTGATAACTATCTCTCTTTTTTCTGGAGCTACTTTTTGCTCCCACAAGTAAAAAGAATAACAAAAAATAATCTTGACAACAAAAGACATTTCTCTTTCTCTGACTTTCTTCTATATTCCCTAGAGACATATGCGAGGTAATTATTTCTCTTATTGTATAATCTCAACTTCTGTTATATTTTACCTTCAGAATTCAGGTAATAAAAATCTTTGAGGAATAGAATGCAAGACATATTTAATTGTGTAAAATGATAAATCTATGTCATGAATTAGGAAAATGCTAATATTTCCAGTTTGGAATGATTGTATTGAAATAAGTCAACAATTACTCTTTGGCTAACCCAGGAAGAGCTGATAGAAGGCGAGTTCGCTGGAGTGAAGGTGGAGAGAGTTTAGTATTTGGGGACCAGAGAAAATGTGAACATAAATAAAATTACTGGAAGTTCGGGGCAGTTAATCTTATCGAGAAAATGAAAATGAAACTGGTAAATTAGCGACTACCTTTAGTAAAAATTTTACCGGTCTTGGACTTCTCAAAAATGAAAACAAGTAACCAAAAAATGTCCAAAAGGGTTCTGGAATTATGATAGTGATGGACAGATAAAAGTTTTAAGTAAACACATGCTCTATATTGCACAATAATGATCTTGTTTTCATTAGGTTCACTTGACTTAGAATTGATATTTATTAAATTTACAAATTTGTTTCTCTTGCAAGGGACTTTTGGAAATATTATTAATTCTTGTTTCCACTTATTTTTTGGACAACTTATTGAGATAATTAGAATATAAAAGGACCTGAAGCTTATGTACTTACTTTGCATTTAGTAAAGGAAGTTCCCTTGAATACCAAAATTATCCCCAAATGTAAGCAATGTAGGTATTTCTCAATCGTAGGGATTGCTGAACATTCAGATTTTGGTTGGCTTCAAGACTGCTCAGATCTCCACATATATAAAAGGCAATTTTGAATACATAGGCAAGACAAAAATAATAAACTCAGGTGAGAAATAGAAAAAGCAATGATTAGGTCATATACAAAACCATGAATGGTAAAGCTGAGACAAACTAAACCAGGCATTTGGCACATTTTGTACCTTTTTGTGGGGAAGCTTTATGTTCTCTTATTATACACGGTTTCACCCATGTAGTAGTTTAGAGAGCTTTGGCCAGCCTTTAGTTCACATATTTCCAGTTTCTCATTAAAAAAAAAAAAAAAAAAAAAAAAAAGGAGTTTTCTGCTCTCAGTTACAGTTTGAAAATTCTGAGGGATTATTTTGAATATCTCAGCTTGAGTCTCACGTGCACCCTTAAACCAAGCACAGTGGCCCATGAGATGGGGTCAACCAATGCTCATGAGTACCATATAATAAGTGAGAGTAGAGAGAGCAATGGTGCCTACTCAAAGGATTTTTGAGGAGTAGAGGGTTATGAGGATAGCGGTATTGCTGAAATCCTTGTGAGCCAGGCAGCTTCTCCATTTTATTCCTATTACTCAGTGTTTTTTTTTTTTCTTCCTTACCATGTGCAGGTTCCAGAATTTAGAGCGTTATCTTCTCTTGTACCTTGTATTTTCTTTGAATGTTTGCCCCTTCCTAGCTGGTTTAAATCTACATTTAAGTGTTTGCCCCTTCCTAGCTGGTTTAAATCTACATTTAATCTTCTGGTACTTGATAATCTCAAAATAAGTCCTTTTTGTATTAGGCATTTTTTACTTGTGATTTGAATAGGTAAGACTCAAACTGTGAGCTCCTTCAGAAAACAGTCATGAGTATTTAGTTATGACTGATAGCAGATGCCCAATAAATACTGAAGTGAAGAGAAGCTGAAGAGGGGATAAGATTAACATTTGGAGAAGCTATAGATTACATAAGTAATGGTCAATCTACAAAGAAAGAAAAGTGAAGTCCTAATCATTTTTTAATCTTCATTATTGCTTCTAAACTAACTATCTGAAGGATAGGGCATATTCTTATCCATACTGGCAATTTTGTACCTCTCCATGGCAGCACTTGAGAGTGGGAGGTGAAAGACATCCACATTTGTCAGAGCCTCCCGGAGGGAGCTTGAGAAGAATATCTCAAAACCTTCCTCTCCACAAACAATTATAAGAGAATGCCTTTTCACTCTGGAGAAACATTTCCCATTGCCTTTTAATCTGGATCAGTGAGAGTTTTGACTTTATTAGATTTGGCTGTCACTCATCATGAAGCACAGATGATGAAACTCAATAAACATAATTTGTTGAGGTCAGAAACTTGGGTGTCACTCTTGATTCCTCATTTATCCTCATCCCACCCCCACCCCATAGCCAGGAACTAATCAAGTCTGGCTCAGTGCCACCTCCTAACTACTAGGTTCATGGGGACAGCTCTTTATTCCCACTGACACCAGCCTTAAGGCTGCCATTAGCTCTTGCCTAAGCCGTAGACCATCCCATCCACTACAACTACAGCTTCAGACTTGGCCACTTCATTCGTTACTCCCGGAATGATCTTTCTGAAACCTATATCCAGCCATCTCATTCCCTAGTTAAGACCATACAAATAAGCTTTACATCGCCCTCAGTATAGGTTCAACATCTTCAAATGGCTTTGTGTTTCTCTTCCTATTCTGGCTCTGTCTTATCCTTCACTTCCTTTGTGCCCAATTCCATTTCTCACATGTTATATTCCAGCCACACTGAACTCCATCCAGGTGCAAGAAAACACTTTCTCCTGTCAAACATTTGCCCAGGCTGTTTCCTCTTTCTAAAACTTTCTCTCCTCTGTCTTTCACCAGGCAAACCTCTACTCATTTTTTTTAGTTCTCAACTTGAGGTCATTTTCTTTGGAAAGTATCAGAATCTCTAGGTCTGGGTTGACTGTCCCTTATACATGCATTTCTCATTAATAGTATTAATCACTCTGTATTTTTATTACCCATTTATATTTTGTCCTTCACTAGATTGTAATATTAATGAGAATACCCACTGTGCTATTGTTTATTTTTACACCTGTTATTTCCAACACATCACTGAGCTTCTAACATTTCCCAAAACTATCTTTTCTGTGTATTTCCTCACAATCAAAGAAAGTTAACTTGACTCATTCAAAAGCCTACTACTTCAAGATAAGAGAGTAAAACATTATACCTATCTTATGGGAGGAGGAAATATTTACAGCCACCACACCACAGTCCATTCTGAAATTGATCCTCAAAGTTGAGTGGCAGTTTATCACGGCATTGTTAGTTGAAAGGCAGAGGAGTTAAACCCTGAATCTAGGCAGTTGGGTCTTCACACTTCAGCAATGAACAGGTGAGTTGGCCAACTCAGGTTTTCTGACTATGATTACTTCATCCATGAGGAAATGCCCAGAAGGGATAGTTTAAGGATGTCTTCGAAGCTCAGTGATGTGTTTGGAATCTGAGGTGTCAAAATGAATAATACCAATATAGTCAATATGCTCACAACCAGATAATTTTGGTAACTGAGAAAAGCCTTATTAGTGAAATACGTTAACATTTAATCTGGCCATCAGCATCTCTTTTGCAGTTCACTCTCAATGAATCCTCTATGCAAGTGATCTGATGGACATCAAAGACTGAAATTAAGCAAAGTTTGTTTTTTCCATTCAGTGTTGTTCCACTTGGTGCCTGGTATCTCTGACCAAAACTCCGGATCACAATATATCGACCTTGTTGTCTAGTACTATTCTGAAGTTCCCAGTTGTGTTTGCCAAGAATGATTCTGAATCCACACGTATTTCCTACACTAATCTGTGAGACTGGCATAAGGCATGGACTTCCTCAGCCTTTTCGGTCAAATTTTTCACAATTTATAATTGCACACTGGGTGCTGACAGTGTGCTAGTTAGTTCCCAGTGAGAAAACGTGATGTCTAACTCAGTTTAAAATACTTAGAAACATCAGATATTGACAACAGGTGTGGCTCCCACCTAAGGAGTCACATGATAAAGATGTCAGAGTTTGTAAATAAGCAAAGTGCCTCTTTCAAGTTGAAAATTTTACATGTTTAAAATTGTATCTAAAAATACTAATACAAAACTTTATTTTTTAACTTTATATAGGTGAAAAAGAAACAACTAATTAAGCATACTAATTAACAAAGCAATACATTAATGTTCAATGTAAATTTTACATCCTACAAATATTTCTTGTGTCTATTTACAGTGACCAGGAGAATGTATTATCAAGTAATTTCATGTTATTGTTATAAAAGGTAACAATTGTAAAAATGTTTTTTGACATCTGTTTCCATTAATACACTTCTAACTATTTCCCAGTCCGTTGAAATCACGATAGTAAATGAAAGGAACATTTAGTTACTGTCATTAATTCTCTATCTCACAAAAAGTAGCTGTCTACTTTCTAAATTATCTGCTTCTTGTGTAGTGAATGGAAGAAAATTACTAAGCTGGTGTCCTGTCAAAGAAAACTTTCCATTGTATATAAGTGTATAAAATCTCCTAGGGCTTAAAATGGTACCAAAGTAAAATTGAACAGTCTAAGAACACTTAGAGTTCCAGAATCAGCTACAGATAAGTTAATAGACTCATCAAGAAGGTTTAGTGTTCCCAGTAATTTCTTTGTTGGTGTGTGCTCTAACATTAATATTTTATTTACCTCTTAGGAAAAATGTATCATTCAAAATAAATATAATAGGTAACTTGGCTTATATAAAGTAATTATGATAGCATAGTAATACTGATAAGGGTTTGAAGTAAGGAAGTATTTAGCATTCTGTATTTCACTAGAAACATGACACACACAATATAATAATTACAAAGAACTAAGAAATGTGCTTGTCAGTAATACCAACATCAGTATTAATCATTCCCTACTCATTAAAGTAATAACCAAGGTAAATTATAATTTTCTTTTGGATTTTTAAAGAAAACATTGATGGATAAAGACAATAATAAATCAAAATAACAAATTTATAATCCAGAATATTCTACAAGTACACATATAACAATTATATGAAAAATGTAAAAAATGTAAAGAGACACATGAAAATATTAGGTCTTACAATAAGGGAAAAAATCATTTCAATTGGCAAGCAGAGGGATTATAAAACATTCCTCCCTGGGCTGGTTTGTGATAACCTAAAGAGCTCACACAATTTTAAGAAGTGGAAATGAAAACAACAATGGGATAAATGCAGACTAAACAAAGAAAGCAGCTTGGGGAAAACAGTGTGGGGTACTGTAGGGCTTAAGAAAGAGTGTGTTACCAGTTTGGTTGATATAAAAAATATGGGAAATAATAGCAGAAAGGGTAGAAAAGTTGAGTACAATATTCCTTGTTTGGTTCACCAGTCTCATAGAATGTTCTCAGAATAGAAACAATACTGTTGACATTGCATATTTTCCTTCCTTAAACTTGTCACTTTATAAACAGAGGTTTTCTTTTTTAAAGAAATAAAGCATCAGACACATATTGACAATCACTGAGAAAAGAGGATACGTGTTAAAAGAAATTTAATTCTTAAAATACTTTAATGTTTATGTTCATAAAACTAAAGATATATATTATAGATGTGTGCATATATAGATATAAAACTAGGAATATGTATATTTAGAGATACATATATAACATATATATAACAAATATATACAAAACAAAAATCCTTAGTTTTGTAATCTAAGTGTATATGTTGTGTGTGTATGTGTATGTGTGTATATGTGTATGTATTCATTTTTAGATTATAGAAGAAGATATATGTTTTTTGTTAAATTGAAATAGAAAATACCTGAGTCTTTAATGTTTAAATGTTTTCAACCATAAAATAAAGCAACGACAATTTATTTTTTTCATAATGAAAGGACTAATTAAAATGAATGTGTGAGATGTATCATTGTGATTATTTAGTTTTTGGGAAGTTATCAATAATACCATGTATGACCGCTGTTTAATTCAATCTAGGAGGTACAGATAAGAATTTTGCAAATAGAACATATTAAACAGATGTATTGTCTTCCAGGTGTAAGGTTTATAAAAGGAAAGATTATTTCCAATCTCATTTCACTTGTAATTGAACAATTCCCTGTGAAGATAAATTTTCACTAGATTGCATCATGACATTTTCATGGCTTCAGTTTCCTTTAATGCTGTCTCAAGTAAGTGTATGAAATATTCTGTTTTATTCATCACTGGGAAGCCAAGATTTTATGTCAAATTTCAATAAGTTAGAAATATTAAGAATAAAAATAATCTCAAATTAATTGAAATCCCCTGGTACAACACTTGTTCTAAACAGTTAATAAAATAGCATTTAACACACAAACTTTATAAACCACACACCACCAATCTATGCATGCTTCCAGTATGATAGAATGTGGTCGAAGTGAGAATACACAAGCAGACATAATCCAGGAATTACATTTTACCAAGTTTTATGGAAAGACAAATTTTATAATTTTCTCCAGTGCAACCCATTTCAGTTGTAAACTATAAGTTTCATCATCACTTTCACATTCTGTCCAGTCTAATGTAATCATTCTCCTTTGGTGATACCAAGAGAACATGGATGAGATAAAGATTGGTTGTTGTTGTTGTTTCTGTTATACTATGTACTGAATATCTTACTAAAAAAGAGGAATGCTTGTGTTGTGTAGTTGTCTCTGTGTGAATATGTATGTGTTTGTTTCTGACAATTCAGCAAGCCCAGAAAGTGTAAAAATTTCTATTAATACTTAATCTTTCCAGGATAAAAATTTACCAAACAAATATCCCAAAGCTGTCATACTATTAGACATTGAATAAATAATAGTTAATTGTCATTAGCTCAAATCCCCCTGCCCTGCTTTGCTCTACCAACTTCTCTCTCCGCAGCCTCCATTACCTTAATCAAGCAACTCGGTGTTTTCTAGTTCCCAAATATTTTCATCCAAACCTCTTTGAAATTCTTACTTAGGTTAATGAAGTCTATTCCAAGTTTACATCTTACACAAATATGAAGTTTCTTCCTTTACTACCACATAAAAATCAATTGCTTCTTTTCACATATACAAATTATTTTATTCTTCACAAGTTAAAAAATATTTTCATTTTAGTCATGTCACTCACAGTTCTCTCTACAAGATTGCCTTTCTGTAGATTAAAGGAGTCAATTCTTAAACTCACTCTGTACAGCATCTAACACTGATGGAAGCATATACGTACTTCATAAATGTGTGATGCTGATGGCAGCAACTGTCAGCAAGGGCTGTTGTTTTAATAATTCAGAAAACCAGAAAAATCTGGAAAGACTGGCAGTTAGTGGGAAAGAGACTGCATATATTTTTATGGATCCCAAGTGAAGGAATCATTAGCATACTAAGCTTATAATAACAAGGTAACAACCTAACAGCATAAATACAGAAAGAATTTTCTTAGGTTAATTTTATAAGTATTAAAAGAATCTTCTATGAGATGTTAGATTTGTCTGTCTTATTAGTGTGATTATGTGGTGTGGGTAACAAAGACCAGAAAAGCGACAAAAAATCTATTAAACTTTTTTTTTAAATATACCACTGAAATCTTGAAATATCTGTTAAATTTACAAGATTTTTTTTAAAGTTTAATTTCTTAATCCAGCTTGAATTTATCATTTCCCCTATTTGAAAGATTTCATTAGTTATTTGCTAACTTTTTGTATTTAATACAAGGACAGAAAAAAATCTCTTTTCTTCTTTTCTTACTTCTACTACTGCCCCTCCCTCCTATTCTTCCTTTCTTCCTTACTTCCTCCCTCCCTCCCTTTCTTCCTTAAAAAATAGTTTGCTACTTGAGAAGCAGAGCTTGGAAATGTTTCATTAAATACAATACATAAATAAAGGGGTTTTTTCTTTGTTTCTTTTTTACTCACATCTACCTCTTCAGGAGAAGAGTTATTACTGCCACAAAACTGTTTGGGATGCTCTCAGATATGTAAGGTTGATTAACCTGTAAATGTGCATCAGATAGTTCATCAACTAAGCTTTATTGATGCTGCCAACATGTGTTAGCCATAGACAACACAGTTAGAACCAGGGCCAAGCAGGGGATTTCTAGAGAGGGGTACTGGGTTTTGTAGGAGAAAATTGAAAAAGATCCTGGAATAAGGAGCTTCTGGGTTATGACATTGTTTTAAGGTACCGACTCAACTCTGCAATCATCAAAAAACAAAGAGATATTTTAAATCTCAATCCACAGCCATAGAATTGGTTCACTGGCATTTTTTTTATCTAGACTTTTTCTTTGGAAGCTCATTGTACCTACCACATCTGCAGGAGTGGCGCGCGCGCACACACACACACACACGCACACGCATAAATAAATATAGATAGATATAAATATTGTGCGAAATATCAAACAGTGAAAGATAAGGCAGAAACAGATCAGTTACAATTAATTATCAAAAAAGGGGAGTTACAGTACTCTTCTAAGGGACAGAAAGCCCCTGAAGAAAGCATGTGGTGCCAAAATTGCCACCTAGTCCCTGGAGACCGATAGCTTAAGTTCAAATACATTCAGTGCAATGCAACTCTGGGAAGTCTGTGTGCTGTCCCTCTGTTTCTTCAAAATAATAACAAATACAAAATAATTTATACAATAATTTTAAAAGTAAAATTAATAAAATTGCTTACAAAACTTTGATGCTGCTTGATTTAACCAGTACATGTAGAACACTACGGGACATACCTGGCAACGAGCTAACATTTTCTAACTGCTTTCATTAATGTTGTTAAATGATATCCCAAGTGCCTACCAAAGATCCAAAAACACAGCATGTGCTTAATATTGTTTGTTAAATAGCAATTTACTAGGACAGATCAGTCAGACATCTCCCTAGGCATTACTGACCGAAGAATTCGCCTGACTTTTTTTGAAATTCATCTTAAATCCCCCAGATAGGTCTGCAGGCTATGACATTAATCTGGCTATGAAATTACTCTTTGCTGCTGGGAGTATTTCACCTAGTTTACCTTGCCAGCCCAATATCTCCCTTCGATTTCACTGCACCATGTGAACCAGCAAGGAAATTTATTCTGTTAAGAAAATAAAAATTAAAATTGGAGCCTTTGACCACACCTGCCCATTTGCTCGGCCTAATGACTTATAACCACACATGTTTAGAACATGTTAATAAATTATATATAGTCCCTTTTATTATTTCCAGAACACTGTACTCAAACAATATCTGCTTTTTCCCAGATTGAAAAACCCAATTAAAACAACACACAGGTACCCTGGAGAATGCAGCCTCAAAAGTGGGAAACCTGTTAGAGGCATTCACTTGTTACAAATACACCAAAGGCAACCGAGAGAGCAGATAAGCCTTTAGTTGTGAGGGTTAGTCGTGGTTGAATTTTAGACCCTATTGTCCTGAATGTTCTCCTTAAAAAAAAAAAAAACCCTTTATTCCTCGCTTTTTTGTATTGCTCCAGTGTTTCCATGCTCTTTCTGCAGTTTAGCCACTCACAACCAAGCACCAGCACTCAGTTATGCTTTCGTCTATGTTTGAGTGCATTTCTTCAGCCTTCCCTGCCAGCATTCAGCGTCTTCAGGAGCAGACAGGACAGCTGCTTCATCCCTTACTGTCAGCTGTTCTCCTCACGCTTCCTGCCCACCAAAGCAATGTTATGGCAAACCTTGTGTTAGTGCCGGGGATTGGCTGGTCGCCAAGACCATATTGTCTTGTCACTAGTTGTTAAGTATGGCTTCAGGAGGACACTAAAGGCACTTTTCAGTAAAAGACATCTGTACCAGGTCCAGATTTTGCAGTCATATGGAGACAGCTTGGCATTGCCCCTGCCTCCTAGTCCTTTAATTTAAATGGACTCTTAAAGCTGCATTGGTTTGAAAGTCAGGTTGTCAGCCTCCCAGAAGATTGGCTTGCCTGCTTTATTCCGTTGTTCTTCTCAACCAACCTGACATAACAGATTCCCGCATGCATGCAGCTGTGACTCAGCATTGCTCACTAATGGAGTTCCTAGAAGGTCCTTCCACTTTCAAATAGGAAAAAAACACATAGAAACATGCAGGTAAGCACACAGAAGCCAGCCACAATGCCCTAGAATACTGAGCATAAAAGGAAAGTGTTGTCTTTACACACATACAAACACACACACACACACACACACACATACCAGCTGGAAAAACCCTTCCTTAACAAGAATTAGTTTTAGGCAAGATTTTGACGTTGTAACCCAAAAACGGGACAACAAGGAGTTCCTTTATTGCCAGGACAAATGGCTGATAATCCATTTATTTTATGTCACTGTTTTCTAAAGTCACATATAAATGTCAAGGACTTTCAGAGCCTGTCATTCTGAGAAAAGTTTTGGTAATAAGTACTCAGTTTCTTGGGTTTTCAACTTCCAGGAATAATCAAAAAGTGAGTACAAGCAGAGGCTAGCTTTTCTGACATTTCCACTAGGAAAAGAAGAAAGCCTGTTTGGAAAGAATCAATAGGAACATTAGGTAAAGATTATTTTTAGGGACAACCTGGCAATGAACCCTTCAGAGCATAAACAAAGCAGTGATTAGGACACTACATTGTGCTCAACCTTCCTGTGGGGGTTTTCACACATTTTTTACTTTTTCTTGTATGGTGAGCACACTATGCTCTTAGGCTTATCATAGTTCTATCCTTCAGTCTCTTTCTCTCTCTCTCTCTCTGTGTGTGTGTGTGTGTGTCTACATGCACATTTACAATGCATTATTAGGTAAACTAAACAGGGTGCTGATGGATCAAGTGAGCTGAGCCATGACAATGGGAATGAGGACATTCATCTATGTATATGTTTGCAGGAAGGCTAGGATAAGTGTCTGTACCTAAGTTAACAGGGAATCAAGCAAGCACTTCAGAAAGTTAATATTTGTAAATCTTACTAAACTACTAGATTAATAATAAAAGTTACATAGATATTTGCCCATTGAGGAAAAAAGTACTCTCTTCTTAACCACAACCTTGGTATGAGATTTAAGAGGTAAAATGCATAGAGAATACACATCCTTATTGCAAAAGACACCCATCTTCTCTGTAAAATAACATTTCATTTTTGCTAATTTGGATAATATTAATTTTTATCTGTAAAATGGGAAAAATAGTAACTGTCTAACACAGATGTTAAATAATTTTTTTGTGATGCTAATGTATGCAAAGTGATAGAACAATAATTAGTTCTAATCAGACCATTGGTAAAAGGTGGTTGGTGATGTTATTGTGGTGGTTATTTTAACTGTTTTTATACATATCTGTTTGATGGCTTTTCATTGGAATTGTTTGCGACTAGAGACTGACATAGAGGAGCTTTTCATATACCTCAAGAGTTTGGAAAATGAGACAATATTATTTAATTGACAAAACTGCAAAGTTAATAGGATTAAGAAAAATTATTACAAATTATAGTGACTTGTTCATTAAGCTTTATTTATGATAGCCAAGCTTTCTAGTTTACATAACATTATTTCCCACTGCTAATGTCTATACCTGTGGTTTAAGAATAATGTAAGCATTAAACACTAGATGATAATCCATATTTTCATCTTCAAATACATTGTACACTCTTTTACACAGATTTTGATATTGAGTTCCTAGTCTTTGAGATAACTGAAATAGCATCAGTGTTATGTTCTTTAAATGATATGCACTAATGGGGAAATTTGATTCTAGCTTCTGCCCATACCAGCCAATATAATCATTAATCACCACTTCTGAAATTGCTACTTGGAAAAACAAAGTTTAAACAAATGTCTTTAAACCCACTATTTATAATTCTTTCCATAATATAAATAAAAAGCTGACCCTTTTATTTTGTAGCTGGGCATAATAAGAGTAAGGAAAGAAGTTTACAGTTTACTTCAGCAGCTGTGGCTAGAGTCGTTAAAGATAGCTTATGCTGACTTGGAAAGTTCATCTTAGAAAAAAAAATCCATAGCTTCTTTGTATTAGTCCATTCTCATGCTGCAATGAAGAAATATCCCAGACTGAAAAATTTAGAAAGAAAAGAAGTTTAATTGTCTCACAGTTTGGCATGGTTGGGGAGGCCTCAGGAAAAACAATCATGGCAGAAGTCACCTCTTCACAGGGTCACAGGAGAGAGAATGAATGCCAAGCAAAGGGGGAAGTCCTTTATAAAACCATCGGATCTTGTGAGAACTCACTCACTATCATGACAACAGCATGACAGAAACAGCCCCCATGATTCAGTTATCTCCACCTAGTCTCACCCTTGACACCTGGGGATTATTACAATTCAAGGTGAGATTTGGGTGGGGACACAGAGCCAAACCATATCATTCCCAAAGTCCCCCAATGTCTTAACTCTTTCCGGCATCAATCCGAAAGTCCAAGTCTGAAGTCTCATCTGAGACAAAGCAAGTCCCTTCCACCTATGAGTTTATAAAATCAAAAGCAAGTTAGTTCCTTCCTAGATACAATGTGGGTACAGGCATAGGGTAAATACACCTGTTCAAAATGGGATAAATTGGCTGAAAACAAAGAGGCTACAGGCCCCATGCAAGTCTGAAATCCAGCAGAGCAGTGAAATCTTAAAACTCCAAAATGATCTCCTCTCACATCCAGGTTATGCTGATGCAAAATATGGGCTCCCTTGGCCTTGGGTAGCTCCACCCCTGTGGCTTTGCAGGGCACAGCCCCACTCCTGGCTGCTTTCATGGGCCGGCATTGTATCTGCTGTTTTTCCAGGCTCACAGTGTGAGCTGTTTGTGGATCTACCATTCTGGGGTCTGGAGAATGGAGGCCCCCTTCTCATAGCTCCACTAGGCAGTGCCCTAATGGGGACTCTATGTGAGGGTTCTGTTCTGACCCCACATTTCCCTTTTGCATTGCCCTAGCAGAGGGTCTCCATGAGGGTTCTGCCTCTGTAGCAAATTTCTGCCTGGACTTCCAGGCACGTCCAAATATCCTCTGAAATCTAGGTAGAGGTTCCCAAACCTCAATTCTTGACTTCTGTGCACCCACAGGCCCAACATCATGTGTAAGCTGCCAAGGATTGGCGCTTGCACCCCCTGAAGCAGTGGCCTGAGCTGTATGCTGGCCCCTTTTAGCCATAGCTGGGATGCAGGGCACCAAGTCCTGAGACTGCACAAATGAGCAAGGCCCTGGGCCCAGCCCAGGAAAGCATTTTTCCCTGGGCCTTTGATGGGAGGGGCTGCTGTGTAAATCTCTGCCATGTCCTGGAGACACTTTCCCCATTGTCTTGGTGATTAACATTTGGACTCATTACTTATGCAAATTTCAGTAGCTAGCTTGAATTTCTCCTCAGAAAATGGGTTTTTATTTTCTATCACAATTGTCAGGCTGCAAATCTTTCAAACTTTTATGCTCTGCTTCCTCCTTTTAAACAAAAGTTCCAATTCCAAACTATATCTTTTTGAAAACATAAAACTGAATGCTTTTAAGGGCACCCAAGTTAACTCCTGAATGATTTACTGCTTAGGAATGTATTCTACAAGATACCCTAAATCATTTCTCTCAAATTCAAAGTTCCACAGATCTCTAGGACAGGGACACCAGTCTCTTTGCTAAAGCATAGCAAGGATCACCTTTATTCCGGTTCCTAACAAGTTCCTCATCTCAATCTGAGACCACCTCAGCTTGGACTTCATTGTCCATGTCACTATCAGGATTTTGGCCAAACCCATTCAAGAAGCCTCTAGGAAGTTTCAAACTTTCCCACACCTTCCTGTCTTTTTCGGAGCCCTCCACACTGTTCCAATTTCTGCCTGTTACTCAGTTCCAAAGTCACTTCCACACTTTTGGGTATCTTTACTGCAGCAACCCAATACCTGGTACTAATTTACTGTATTAGTCCATTCTCATGCTCCTACGAGGAAATACCCAAGACTGGGCAATTTACAAAGAAAAGAACCTTATTTGACTCATGGTTCTGCATGGCTGGGGAGGCCTCAGGAAACTTACCATCGTGGCAGAAGGCACCTCTTCACAGGGTGGCAGGAGAGAGTATGAGTGCTGAGCGAAGGGGGAAGCCCCTTATAAAACCATCAAATCTTGTGATAACACACTCACTATCAAGAGAACAGCCACAATTCAATTATCTCCACCTGGTCCTGCCCTTGAACACATGGGGATTACTGCAATTCAAGGTGAGATTTGGGTGGGGACACAGAGACAAGCCATATCATTCTTCTTGTCAGGAATGATGAAAGTTTTAGATTTTCTCTCTGGCTAATATCACTATTGGCAAGAAAAAGGAATTATGAGACACATTTTAGCAACAGAGAATTTTACCGTCTATGAAAAGATTAAGCCTTATTATGAATTCAATTTATAAAGTATAGTGTCACCAAGAGATATTTCAGCTGTAGACTTTGACTATAGCAATATGCTTTAGTTCTAATTTAAAGTGACCAGAGACTCAACTGACAAAGGAAGGACATTCTATGACATAGAAAATCAGACACGACTTGGCTGTATTCTAATTCTCTCCACATTTTTTATCTTGAAAACTCTTTATGATCGTCAGTGTTCATAGAGAATTTTACACCCATTCTTATGTAGCAAAAAGCCTCCCTGTAATTTCTAACAACCGGAAACTAAAGAGATGAAGAGAAAAACACTCCTATTTGTCCTCAGATTGTAGACCTACTTTCTTTCTCCCCCACCCCCTAAAGTTATATAGAATCTCACAGCAGCTCAACAAGTAGTTGGAATAAAATATGTTTAAAGGATATAATCCTGCAGGCTGTAAAGCCACCAAGTCCCAGGAGTTTTCACCTTAAAGACGTTTTGGAGCCCCAGGATTTGGAATTTTCCAGCATCTTCCTCCTAGAAATAAAACCACCAGGGGAAAGGAGTGAGGTTGTTATATTCTGCTTCCTTTTCTAGTGCTACTCTGAATCATTTTCTATTTCTATTCTTAAATCCTTTACAACTGAAATACTTTGCTTGGTTGAAGACTGAAATGTTGCTCCATCTCAAATAAAGACAACATTTGTTCCTAGAGCAATTGAGACAAGACTGGAATTGAAGCACGAAACAGGATTTATCTTAAACACTCTCTTTTTTAATGTCAGATTATTTCCATTTCTGGCACATGGTCAGAAAATAAAATGGGGAGAGAAATAATACCTGTTCATCTTATAATGTATTTTTATTAGAATTAACTTGGAAAAGAAACAACATTCTGCAGGTTATTTAGTCCACTTATTAAGTGACAGCTAAAGAAAATGACTGTGCTAGCTCTTTCTCATTAATGGAATCATTCCTTGTTTCCCACTTGAGTAGGTAACCCTACAATATATTATCCAAATCCTCCCCCCAAAATGTTGAAAGAGAGAGCAGATGCCTAGTTCATGGGGAGTAAGAAATAAATTACACGATGTTCATAAAGCCCTTATTATGAATACAATGTCTGAAACATACTATGTATTTAGTTAGCTCATATTATCAACAGTTAAAGGGAGTGCAAAACTGCTCTTAGTCAAAATCTGCGTCCTCCAAATGTTGGCGCTACTGGTGTCTCATGGCTGCCTGCTTCAGAATCAACAGCCTTCCAGGGGGCTGGGGTGGACACGTTCTTCTGCTTTCTCTTGTTTTCCTGCCTTGTTTCCATTCTAACACTCAAGAACATTACTGGAGGTGTCCTGAAGAAATAAGAAAGTGAAGGTAGAATGCAAGGGAAAAGCAAATGTTTTTCTTTCTAATGTAAACACATACTTAAAACATGTGTTCTACCATTACAACTCAGACCCCAATAAGGGCTATCACTGTATCTTCTCAGCATTACCTGACCAGGTTTTGGTCATATTTTTCCTCATGACTACCGTTCGTCAATCATGTCAAGATTGTCTTCTAAGTTTTCACCTGAAGTGTAGATGAATTTTAGATCCTCCTTTACATAAACACAATTGCAGAACTCTTCCTGAGCTGGAAGCTTCTGGTGGCTTTATCTTGAGGAAGAGCTTTGCTGCTGAAAAATTTATCTTCTAATTCCAACTCTTCCTGCCCAACTTGAAACAGACCAAAAAAACAATAACAGTTCTCTATGTTTACCAGCTTTCTGTTTCTAGCTGATAAGCAGCACAATGAGGCATGAATTTCAGAAGGAGTGGCATATAAACATTGTAAATCTGAGGCAGTAACTGCAATATGCTTGCCATTGTGCCTGACTTCATGGCATGCTCCTAGAGAAACATGCTGATGTGTTAATTTCAATTATTTATATTAGTAGAGTTTTATAATAACTGCTTGTTTCCCAAATAGAACCTCCTCATATGAAGCTAACTAAGATATTCCCAGACAGCATCTTTCCAGCACAATGAATCCAGTGAATACTGTGGTCTAGCTCCAGTTCTCCCCAGGCCCCAAACTGTGGAAAGATAAGAAATAATTAAAATTCTTCAAAAGTTGACATTATATTCTGTTTGCCACTGCCTTGGTGCTCTGAGTTTCTTGCAATGGTATTTATATTTGTTTTTTTGTAGTCTACATTTAATAATCTATTTTGATTTTATTGAAAAAAGATTTGACTAAAATAAGTTATTCTAAGGAAATATCTTGAATTAAAATATAAGGATTTAAGAGTCAACATTGACTGTGATACCCTGGAAGGGGTACATAATTGATGATTAATCATGTTTCTGTGATCTACCATTAACTTTCAGATCAGAACCATCAGCCCAGTTGCATCTTCTAAAGCTAAAACTCCATATCCAATTGCCTCCTAGACCTGCCCAGTTGGATGTCTAAGAGGCAACTCAATCTCAAGAGGTTAAAACAGCATTCACTATTATGTCCCACCTTCCATTATTATTGCTGTCCCTGTTTCTTTACCCTGATTAATATTAACATCATCCATCCAATTCCCTGAACCCATTAACTAATATTTCATTCTAGAAATTACCATGTTCTGCGGATTCTCTATGTTAAATAACCACAGATCCTCAGTGACACTACTGTAGCCCTCATCATATCTAGCCCAGACATTATAATAATATCTCAATTCACTCTAATCTGCCATTCAATTTTCTCTTCTAAGTCAAAAACAGTGATCTCTCTAAAAACAATGGATGTATAATTGTATATTCAAAATGCAGGCGTGTCTGGAAAGCACAACCACGGTGCTTACTACAGAATGGTTACCAAAGAAATGTCAATTCAACATATGGTGGCACATCAAGGAATTTTAATTATTGGAGGGTTTTTAGAATGATCATCCTCATTTAGTTCAGAGGATTATTTGAATTGGATGTGAGCAAAAATTAAGAGAGAAACAGTGAGTAGTTCAGAAATTAGGACATTAGACCAGGACATTCATAATAAATTTCTGAGTCTGACACATAGAAATGATGGAATGGAGATTTTCTTATTCTGTTTGGGCTGCTATAACAAAATACCAGAAATTGTGTATCTTATAAATAACAGAAATTTATTTCAGTTCCGGAGGCTGGGATGTCTACCATCAAAGGGCCAGTAGATTCAGTGCCTGGTAAGGGCCTGCTCCCTGGTTCATAGATCCTGCTTTCTCACTTGCTGTCCTTTCACATGGTGGAAGGGGTAAGCCAGCAATCTGGGATGTCTTTTATAAGGGCATTAAATCATATTTATGAAGCCTCCTTCCTCATGACCTAACCTCCTCCAAAAAGCCCCAGTCCTAATAGTACCTTACTGGTGATTAGATTTCAATGGAAAATTTTACAGGGATACAGACATTCAGACTATTGCACAGGTTAAAAGTGAAAGCTCCTTAAGAAGAAGAAAAAGAATTGGAGATAAAACAGCAGGTAGTTAAAAACATTACTATCTTTGAAATCACCCAAAGCAATTTTGTGGGGTTGAAAAAGAAAAATTGATGCAAGAACCCCATAAATATCAAAATTTAAGAGAAAAGAAAAAAAAACCAGTAGTAGTAACCAGCATATATATTAACAGCTACTACTTTAAAATATTATGATAATTTACCTATCTACACCATCTCACACAATGTTAGAACAAAGTCATTGAGTATTTAGAAAAGAAAAGTAAACCGAGGGTAGACTAACACTCAAATAGGAAAGAAGTTGCAAAATTCAGGAAACAGGGAATTCGATAAACCAAACACTCAGAGAAATTAAATGGACTAAAAATCATTTGATTTGGAAGATAAGAGGTCATATTACTTTAAGAGAAAATATTTTACAGTGTGCAGGAGATTACTATTATGTTGGATTTAGCACGAAAGGAGTTGGCTTAGAAACTGGAGAAATAGCTATAGATATTTCATTTTTTGATTAACCATAAAATAAAAGGCAGTAGGTTGTTTACCAGTGAAATCTGTAAGGTTTTCTTTACTTTTGTTTTACTTTCTTTAGTTTAAGTTTTTAAAAAACTAATTAATTAATTTATTTTTTAATTATACTTTAAGTTCTAGGGTACATGTGCCACAATAAACATACGTGTGCATGTATCTTTATGGTAGTATGATTTATAATCCTTTTGGTATATACCCAGTAATGGGATTGTTGGGTCAAAATGGTAATTCTAGTTCTAGATCCTTGAGGAATCGCCACACTGTCTTCCACTATGGTTGAACTAATTTACACTCTCACCAACAGTGTAAAAGTGTTCCTATTTCTCCACATCTTCTCCAGCATCTGTTGTTTCCTGACTTTGTAATGATCGCCATTCTAACTGGCATGAGATGGTATCTCATTGTGGTTTTGATTTGTATTTCTCTGATGACCAGTGATGATGAGCATTTTTTCATGTGTCTTTTGGCTGCATAAATGTCTTCTTTTGAGAAGTGTCTGTTCATATCCTTTGCCCACTTTTTGATGAGGTTGTTTGTTTTTTTCTTGTACATTTGTTGGAGTTCTTTGTAGATTCTGGATATTAGCCCTTTCTCAGATGGATAGTTTGCAAAAATTTTCTCCCATTCTGTAGGCTGCCTGTTCACTCTGATGGTA
Source organism: Pan troglodytes (assembly GCF_028858775.2). NCBI lineage: Eukaryota > Metazoa > Chordata > Mammalia > Primates > Hominidae > Pan > Pan troglodytes. The sequence continues at coordinate 75,256,219 of NC_072415.2, read as the reverse complement.
GTTTCTTTTGACATGCAGAACATCCTTAGTTTAATTAGATCCCATTTGTCTATTTCGACTTTTGTTGGCATTGCTTTTGGTGTTTTAGTCATGAAGTCCTTGCCCATGCCTATGTCCTGAATGGTAATGCCTAGGTTTTCTTCTAGGGTTTTTATGGTTTTAGGTCTAACATTTAAGTCTTTAATCCATCTTGAATTGATTTTTGTGTAAAGTGTAAGGAAGGGATCCAGTTTCAGCTTTCTACATGTGGCCAGCCAGTTTTTTTTTTTAATTGGAAAAATTTAAATATGTCTTATAGGTAAGGGAAACAACAGTAGAGAGGAAAAAGTCAAAGATAAAGGGGTCAGAAGCATAAATGAATAAGGTTTCAGGTGAAAGGATTCAGAGAGAAGGTAGAAAAACTAGCCTGGGAGAGCCAAGTGGCAGGGAAGTGGGCAGTCATTTGCACCTCTAGTATTGAATAAGTGAAGAAAATACAGGTAGGAGTACAACTAAGAGTGGTGAGTTATGTGGGGATGGGAGTAAATTTATGCTTAATAACTCGTTTCTCCATGAGTAGGAAGTGAGATGGAAGTTTGCCATTGTTCTGTTCCTGGAGTCAGTTTGAAAAGTCCATCTTCCTGACTTCTTCAATGTAACCTACTGTAATCAGGTTAACCCTTGATTCCTAGGTTGGGAAAATAAGAAAGCAGAGATCAGCATTGACAAGTGAGAACTTGATCTTCCTAAAAACTTTGCCTCCCCCCAGTAAATAGATGCCAAATATCAATATTAATTCATTTGATAACCATTAATTAAATATATATGTCAGATATTGGGATAATTGCTTGTGTTTATGAGGACAAAAAAATAACTTTTGATGAATTCAATATCCAGTAAACAAATTACTGACATGTTAAGAAAAATACTAAATACCTCCATTAGTAATTGAGAAACATTAAATCACTGTAGAACACGGATAGAGATAGCAATATGGAGATCTACCCAATTATGGAAACTTTGAATGTTAGAAATGGAAGGAGCTTTAGACAATGTCATTTTCAACCCCTTGATTTTATGAATCTGAAAGATAGGAAAGGTAAAAGATTATATAAGCCAATGATTTTTTCCCTCTCGGTCTCAACAACAAACAACTGAAACACCATAGAAGGACTCCAAAAGATATTAATGTGCATTAGCTTAACAACCCAAATTTCAGAGTAAAATAATGTAATGGATTGTAATATTTTCCACTTAAAAGGTAGGACACAACTTGAAACTGATGAACGTAGCTTTTGCCCAGGTTCTGGGAAATATGTCTGGGTACTAAATTTCTTTCAGAGTATAACAGCCAGTAGGAAATAGCAAATTAGATTTAAAAAAGAAAATTTTGCAAGGCAATAAAAATGTTTTATGATGGATAGCTAGTCTGAAAGGTAAGAAACTCAACATTCAGGAAGGTACTCTACAGAGACCTGATCTAATTTTTCAAAATACTTTTGGATGAGAGGCTCTCTGCGTTGGCAAAAGCCCAGCAATTGGAACATTTGATATATTTTCTGTACAAGAAAAGTAGGATGCAAACTTGCAAATGCTTAGGCTTATGTTACCAAGAGCAAGAATGAGGGCTGAACAATTTAATAATAGTGCTACACATAAAGGCTAAATGATCTCTGGTTGCTCTCTACTGCTAATAAATAGATACATTTTGGATTTTCTTGTGATTTGTGCATCAGGGACAATGTAGAATATCAGAAATCAATAAATCAGTCACTCACTATTTTGCAGAGATTTCAAACTACCTGTGGTATGGCATATGCTAAAAATCCAGTCATGTTTTAGTTCCTAACCTAAAGTAAATAGCAGTGTTGACACAGCTGTTAACACTTTTAAACCTGTTCTCCAATATCCGGCAATAACTACCCCTCCTGGTGATTAACTTGTCTGTAAAAGGATTACTATTCTGTCAGTATGACTTAATGGTAGCTACTGTTTGCAGGATTCATTGTGCAGTGGTAGTGTAGCAAATATATATATAGTATATATATATTTGTGTATATATGTATATATTTTTGTATATATATATTTTTAAAAATATATGTATGTGTATATTTTTTGCAAAAGCTATTAATGAGTATGTTCTTTTAAGACACAAATACACAGGGGAGAGAATTATTGCCCAGGAAATATGCATAACTGAAAATTTTATTTATCTTTTGTTTCTTAGTAAAGGTAAGTGCAGTTTGCATGATATTAGGCACTGCGGGCTATAATTATGTTTAACTTTGGTGAGTTTTAATTACATAAATTCATCTAATAAAAAGAAGTAGGGTAATAGATTAGACAGATAAAGGAGAATAAACAGGTGAAATAGTCATGAAAATTAAAACAAAATGAGTACAGCAGTTCCTATGTATAATGTATGTAAAAATAACTTTTAGCATTTTAATGGCAGTATTTCAGAATCAATTCTGTGGATAAGGAAACACATAAGGGGGCCAGGCGGGGTGGCTCACGCCTGTTATCCCAGCACTTTGGGAGGCCAAGGGGGGTGGATCGCTTAAGGTCAGGAGTACCCAGCCTGGCCAACATGGCGAAGCCCTACCTCTACTGAAAATACAAAAATTAGCGAGGTGTGGTGGCGCATGCCTATAATCCCAGCTACTTGGGAGGCTGAGGGAGGAGAATCACTTAAATCTGGCAGGTGGAATTTGCAGTGAGCTGACGCCTTGCCACTGCACTCCAGCCTGAGCAACAGAGGGAGACTCTGTCTCAAAAAAAAAAATGGCCAAGCTCGTTGGCTCACGCCTGTAATCCCAGCACTTTGGGAGGCCAAGGTGGGCGGATCACCTGAGGTCAGGAGTTTGAGACCAGCCTGACCAACACGGAGAAACCCCATCTCCACCAAAAATACAAAATTAGCTGGGCGTGGTGGCGGGCACCTGTAATCCCAGCTACTCGGGAGGCTGAGGCAGGAGAATCACTTGAACCCGGGAGGCGGAGGTTGCAGTGAGCCAAGATCACGCCATTGCACTCTAGAGCAAGACTCCGTATCAAAAAAAAAAAAAAAAAAAAAAAAAGGAAAATACATAAGGGTATATCCAAATGAGAGGTTTGAAGAATGTCAAAGCATATTCCCAAGAACTTTTAAAGATAAACATTCAATGTTGCATAAGTATATTTAAAACTAGTGATAAACTCCTTATGTTTATAGAATTTTACTACCATAAAGACCAAATCCATTTACAAATTAAATCAATGTAAAACTATAACCAATAAAATTCTAATTAGCACTACTAATACTATGTGATATATGATGTTTTATAAAATTAATTTGTGATGCTGACTTTCATCATGTAATACCTTGCTTTATGTCTACTTGATTCTTTTGAATTTGAACGTGATAAACTATCATTTTAATCATCATTCTGAGAATTATCTTTGTAATTTATCCTTTTAGAACAATCTAATTTCTTTTTAAAACATTATTTTCTTATTTTGATAGACCATCCTTGAACTGATATTAAAATATTTTTAAAATGTAAAAAAAAAATTAAAGATTTTGTGTATTACTAGTAACTTGGTACAAATATATACATTTGGAGTCCAAGAACCACATCAATCAGTCACAGTGGTTGTAGTGATCTATACTCTCTTGCAGATCTGGTCAGGGCTCAATTCTCTTCTTCCTTTTTCTTTACAAATTATGGAGAAAACTTTGTACATTATAGCATAATATTTTATGACCAGCTTGGGACCAAAACATTAAACACAAATGAAAATATTGGCATCAAATTTTTACGCCATATTCCCGAGTATCACTTTATTAACTTCTTTAAAAGACTAGTGTGAAGATGAAAACATAAAATATTGACAAAACTAATACTATTGTCTACATCGGTATGGTAGACAGAATATTGAGCCACCCCAAAGTTGCCCTCACCCTAATTCTTAGAATGTGTAAATACGTTATTTTACATTGCAAAAGGGACCTTGTAGACGTGATTAAAATTATCAACTTTGAAATGACATTCTTCTGGATTATCCAAGTGGGTCTAATCTGTTTATATGAGTTATTGAAAGTTGACAGTTTTTTCCTGTGGAGATTAGGGAGGGTTGCGAGTTCCTCGTCAGACTCCTGACCTACACAACTGCAAAATAATGCATATCTTTTGAGCAACCAACTCTACAGTAATTCATTACAGCAGCCATAGAAAATTAATTCAGTTATTCTGCAAATAAATAAAATGTCGATCACCATAATCTATGGTCTGATGGTAGATGTGGTCAGATCTAAGTTAAAAGCAGTGTGATTATTGCTGAAATCTGGAAAGAAAGTGTTACAATGGATTTAAGAGAAGCATGAAAGTAGACTTGGCTTAAGGAGTAGATGATATCTACAAAATGTGAAGGAAAGTGGAAGATAAGTAGGATCTATCAAGGAAGGGTCAGGATGCTCTAGCAAGCATGTGTCATTGGGCGGGCAGCAAGAGAGCACAGCATGTGGTGGGAACTAACTTAAGTACCCTACTGTGAGTGCAGTGTAAGAATATCTAAGCCAGCTTGTAGCGTTTGGAATGTATACTGTGGGAATGTGTTTTCTGCAAGCATGTAACAATGTTCTAGAACTGAGTCGTTGATATTGGGATCTTCGTGTATTGTAGAACACAGAAATGCCAGTTTACATTTGATTTCTTTGGTAAGAACTGAGAAACTTCTTCTTGTGTAATAATACCACAATGGGAGATTTTGCTTCTTGCAAGACCAGAAAAGAACTTCGCTATTAGTAAGAGCTTTGAACTATCAAATTGTTTTTCTTTTCATTTCTTTCTGTCTCACAAACCTACCTTATTATATTTTTTAATTAAAAAATACTTAATAACTTAGAATACCAGCTATTTTTAGTCTTTGGTTTAAATAGAAATTAAAATAATAGTGAAAAATGCTAATAGCATTGTTGATAACACAATTTATATATAGCTTAGAATGATTAAAGAACGATTCTCCAATAAAAAGGTCTTGAGTCAAATCTTAACAAGTTTCATCTATGCGTTATCTCTTATTTAGGTCACATTAGAATGGATAGCAGGGAAGACAGCTTACATGGTTGAGCATATGATGGGAGAGGTACTATGCCCATGTTTTGGACACAGAGAAAAAAATCTTGAATCTTTCACCTTGAAGGATTTTGTACTTTTGGAACAGAGACATGGATACGTGAATAAATCATAGTGGATAAATCATTAGGTTATTGTCTCTCTTGGGTAAGTTACTTAAATAGCTGACCCAAGCTTTTCAACTTCTCTGGCTCCATCATCCATACACATTCAGTATTCTTCTTATTAAATGTTATTCTGTAGCATCTTAGGGTTTTTCATTGGAGTCTTAGAGAGTGCTCTGGGGGAGGGGGCAGAAAGGATGAAACACAGCACACTACTTCAAACAGAAAAGTTTCACCAGTGTCTGTTTTACTGACTGTCATCTATATACTGAACAAAATTATATTTTGAAAAATATAAAGATTTGACAAAGCGTTGCAATGCTTTCATATGTTAAGTGTCTTCCAGGTCCAAGATTCTGTGATGGAGGTTTCTGTGTGTTTTTTTTTTTTTTTTTTTTTTTTTTTCCATTTTATTGCAGTTGGCCTTTTGATACCATTTTAAATTTGAGTAAGAACAGGAGCTCCCAATAAGATTTGCTTTCCACTTTCCTTGCAAGAAAAGCCAGAAACAGCTGTTAGACACAGATTCGATGGGAGCTTATCATGTTTCCAAGGACCAAGAAAAAATTCTAAACTTATGGTCCAGCCATTTCAGGTAGAAGGTTTATAAACAGAAATGAAACATTACATTGCATAGTACAATCATGGTTAATCTCAGGGTGTAATGTTTTAGATTTTGAAACATCATTCTCCCTTTTCTTTTCTCTATATGTATTGGATTACCCCATTTTGATCATTTCACTGCTCATTAACATTTCCATAAAAATACAGACCAGAAAAGGAGGCAGATGTATAAAATATACATTTAATGTTGTGTATTATTAGTAACTTTTCCTGAAGGTTAGAATGGAGAAAAAGTTGAAACTATGAGCTAATAGAACTTTGAAGTTATTTATCATTTTCATTTATTGGTGCCTTGCTACTATTCAGTGAGCTAAGCATGGATAATTGAGAGTCTGTCATCAAATAAGGGTCCTTGAAATTACAATTTTAAATATAAATGATTGTAAAGTCAAGTCATACACACACTACTAACTTGTAGTTATAATAGATGGATTCAAAGATCTTTTTACTTATTCAGGAATATGCTATTTCCTTCTAGTCAGCCACCATTTATTTAGTTGGAAAGCAATTGGGGATATGAAGACATATAAAGTAGGAGAGTAGGAGAAATAGTATCATCTTGGCTGCAAGAGTATTACAAAAGGAAAACAAGGAGAGAGATAGAGAGAAAGAGAGGGAGAGAAATATCCATAGGAGCCCTAGTCCAGAGTTTATGAATACTCTTAACCTACTACAATAATGCCTGGCTGAATGGTTTGTGGTCCAACAGAAAGTAGGCTTTCTAAGGAATAAAATAACGAAATATTATTTAGGGGCCAGGTGCAGTGGCTCACACCTTTAATCCCAGCACTTTGGGAGGCTGAGGCAGGAGGATCACCTGAGGCCAGGATTTCAAGACCAGCCTGAGGAACATAAGGAGACCCCATCTCTACAACAACAACAACAACAACAACAACAACTAATAATAATAATAATAATAAACCAGGAGTGGTAGCACGTGCTTGTAGTCCTAACTACTCAGGAGATATGCAAGAAGATTGTCTGAGCCCAGGAGTTCTAGTCTGCAGTGAGCTATGATCATGCCACTTCACTCCAGTGAAGTGTATATATATATATATACACACATACACACACACATATATACACATACATACACACCCACACACTTATACAGTGTGTATATATATACACATATATATTATACAGTGTATATATACACACACACATATATACATATACGTATATATACAAATATATAAGTGTATATATGTCTAGATATACATATATGTATATATACACACTTATATGGTGTGTATATATACATACATGTATATATACATGTGTGTGTATATACATACATGTATATATACATGTGTGTATATATACATACATGTATATATACATGTATGTATATATGTATTCTGTATATATACATATGTATATGTATTCATATACATATGTATATGTATTCTGTATATATACATATGTATATGTATTCATATACATATGTATATGTATTCATATACATATGTATATGTATTCATATACATATGTATATGTATTCATATTCATATACATTCATATACATATATACATTCATATATAAGTGTATTCATATATATACACTTATACAGTATATATATACAGTGATATATATATATATCACTCCATATATATATACACACACACACATATATATATGTTTGTGTATAAAACTGAGAATTATTGGTACATTAGTTAAACATCTTTGGCTCTATTTAGAAACATTCAGGCTTTTTGTTCCTTCTGTTCTTCCTCCTGTGGATGATTTTGTGTGTGCCCAGTTTGTTTTTCCTGAAACTGTGTAGATGGCTCTGTCTCTCAAATAATCCCATCCACTTCCTTTCGGACTTTTTAAGATGGTTATCAACCAATTATCATATTACAACATTAAAATGTATCTCATTTTTCTCATCAGAATGCCAAGATAATTTTTATTTACATTATTTTTTATTGCAAATCCATTACTCAGTGATGAGATTAAAGATCAGATCATGAAGCCTTCCCACTTCTGTTATTTACTTTTGCTTAATCAAATTGCTGTCCGTGAAACTTTGAGCATCCACAGGAGAACATGGCTGTAGCCAGAGGTGTCTGGTCTAGTTGGCTATTATTTACACATACCTGAATTCTCAGGCAATTAGTTCTAAGCAGGGACATAAAGGAACCCTGCAGGCACGAGCGTGGCCAGCCATTCCTCAGATGGCCTAGAGGTTTATCTCTTTGCATGAGCTGTGTCTTCTCATGCTTGCAAGACAAACATGCTGCCTTCTGATCTTTCCTATGCTTTGCTGCTCCCGCACGTTCCGTTCCTGCAGTTTTTGACAAACATGCTCACAGATGCTGTATCTCCTGGATCAAGCCTCCCTTTAGAGCTATTCTAAATCGTTTCTGGAGTCTTTCTTACATGGTCCCAACTGTTGTAATTTAAAATTGCTGTTTGGGGACGCAGATTCCATTCTCCGTCATCTCTGTTTCCTAAGTACTTTTTGCTACAGTGGAACTGGAAATTGTTCTGCAATTTAAACAGTACTTTGTAGGAATTTCTAGCCATACGTTTTTACCTTCACTTTTATAAAAAGTTTGGCCAACATTTTCTTGTGTTGTTGCCTACAAGAGGGAAATAATAGCCCACTAAAAGATCTGTGTTTTTTGAAAAGTAGATTTTGTACTGATGAAAAATACTATATAACGTCACAGTAATTTCCTATATTCTTCAACTTCTACCTTGTACCACCATAGAGAGGCAGAGCAATGTTTTCCTTCAAAAATGGATATGTGGAGCTGTGAGAAGGATCCTCTTTGCAGTCAAGCGTGAAACTAATAGAGGAAGAGTGCCTTCATTATAATCGTAACAAATCTTTATTACGTGTCGTTTTACCTAGCACATTGTAACAAATTAGTACTTCCGCTATTGTTAAGAAAAAACAGGAAAAATATCTATTGTATTTAATAAAGGGTGGAGAAGTTAGATAACTGAAAAAAATGTATGTAAGCAATACATTGTGTAATCTACGCATGTAACGAAATTGCACTTGTACCACATTGATGTACATAAATAAATTTTAAAAAGGGTGTGACCATTTTGTGTTCATCATAATATGAAATACACTTCAGCTTTGTCATTTTGCTTATCTTCCTAAATATTTCCAGTGAGATTGTCAGTTCTTAGAGGGCCTGAGGCTATGAGTAGTAAATTCATTCATTTACTTAGTCATCTTTTCCTTTACCAAATAATAATAGCCAGCTTATATTGAACATCTCATTCTTATAAAGCACTGTACCTGTTCATTACAAGATGGCTCATTTGAGGCAGGCCATTTAATCTCTCCATGCTCATATCCTTATCATTAAATTTGGGAGAATAAATAGGCCCTTTCTCATAGTTTATAGGATTCTTGTGACAATAAAATCAGACAGTATGCTTAAAACATATAGCACGGGGCTGGCACTTAGTAAGTGCAAGTAAACGTTAATATAACCTTACAAACAAAGAAACTCATGTAATTTGCCCCAAAGCCCTACAAAGTAATTATTGTTCTCATTCAATGAGTCTCATTTCGAGATGCAGAAATTAAAGCTCAGATAAGTCATTTAGCTTACTCAAAGTCTCATAGCACGAAGACAATGGGGTTAGAATTTAAATCCTACTTTGGTTTGCTGCACACTAGGCTTCTGTCCCCATTTATATCTTGTCTCTCATTTCTTGAGCAGCTGCTATACAGAAGCGCTTGCCAGGCCTTAGGGACTCATGCAGAAATGGAAGTTTTGGTATGATGAGTCCCAGCTTCACGGGCAGCCAAAATGGTTCATATGTTGGCTTTGTCATTGATAGTGAGAACTTGTTAGTTAATCTGAGTTTTAATTTCTTTATTAAGACAATGCAGATAGTAATAGCTATCTTCCAGAACCGTCATTGTTTTGTGCTTTACACGAGAAAAATACATTGTGTGGGGCACTTAAAAGGTGAGATGAAATGAAATGAAATGAAAAATTGTTATTTGTTAACAACACAAAGCACTCCGCCAGGTACTGAAGACACAATGTGGCCAAAATGGCCAGTTTCTAACCTTATGAAGCCAGGACACTAGCTATGAAGATCACTTTTAAAGTTACTACAGAATGGACTACATAAATAAAATTTTGATAAATACCACAAAGAAGACGGACAGATCAATGAGCATGTGTAACCAAGGGAACAGGTCTGGTTGGTTTGTATGATGAATGGGAAAACAACAGCTATAAGGTAAGTTGCACAGAAGGATATCGGGTTTTTATTAAGATAGAGAACAACAGCTAAAAACAATTTTAGGTAGAAAACAGAGTGTGAGTTTGTTCTTTCTCCTGAGAAACTCAGCCAGTAATTGAAGCACTACCTCTGAGGGGGAACTTTACCCACTAGGAGTAGAGTTTAATTCATTTCCTGGATACTCAGAGATAATGACTTATGATTGGAGTTACAGAAATTAGAAACTTTCTAATCAGGACTGTGTTTCATTTGGTCTTAAATAGTAAGAGCCTTGTTACCTCTAGAACTGATAGACACTGGTACTTTCCATTTTACCTCAATATAGTATTTTAAGCTGTTGTTTCTGCTTTCCTTATCATTCAGGCAAACTCCTTTATGGATGAAGAAAATTATTATTCTTTATATAAAGACAACTAATTCAATTGCAGAATTCTAGAATGCATGTAAGAATATTAAATCTTTTTTTAAAAAGTATTAGTTCACTGTTTAATATTAATGCCCACTAAAACAAAATAAGTGCTGGAAATGTTATAGCCATCTTATTCTGAATATTGAGTATGAGTGTTGTCACTAAAATTGAATATATATCATTTTTTTCTAGTGGCTCCGTGAATTATATCTATTGTACTCTCTGATGGGATTATGATATAAGCTCTTAAGAAGGAAGCTCTATTATTTGTCGCTTTAAAAATTTTAATAAGTGTAATTTAATCAGACTGTGGAATTGAATAACAAAGATTCTCCTCTGTTTTCTTTGCACATGATTACAGTTGAATGAAAGAGAATATAAATGATTTATAAGAGTTTATAACCTCAGTATCTGGATTTCTACATTACCACAGTACGGAATGACAAGATAAAAATAACCATATTTTTTGGGTCCTAGAATTTTTCTGAGATACCTGATTTCTTGAATATATTTTCAAGACAGTTTTCCTTCTAAAACGTTTTTGATTTAATTTTTTTTTAGTAAAAACGGTCTAAATCCAGAAAATTACACTAAAAATAACATCAATGCATGCTCTAATTACTCAGAGAAACACTGCTGATAAAATTTAGAGTAAGTTTAGAAAATTTATATGAGCATTCAAATATGTTATAACTCCACAGATATTGCTTTCTTGTGATTTATAAAATATCTACTCATGCTTTTGCCTTCACTTTTGTTCTTAATATTGCTATTAAATTTTTTTCTTTTATTTTCTGTAGGTCCTTGCTTCAGTTGAGTCTATTTTACTGGTATTTTTTCCCCAAAAGCTCAGTTTGTGTTTTGTTTTTCTCTTTTAGTATTTATTTTTAATTGATACATAAAAATTGGTTTTATTCGTCAGATCTTTTTCATGTTTTACTGATTTCTATTATTAAAATATTATTCCATTTTTTCCTGTTATCTTTATATTTACTATACCTTTCCAGCTATTTATCTTGAAATTCTAAGACATTTATTTTAAACAACTTTTTTTTTTTTTAAATAATGCAGGCTTGGCTTTCATTTAATTTCAGACAAATTTGAGATCTTGTACTCTGATGGTTAAGGTTATGTGTCAACTTGACTGGGCTAAGAAATGCTCAGACAGCTGGTAAAATAATATTTCTGCATGTGTTTCTGTGAGGGTGTTTCCTAGGAGATTAACACTTGAGTCCGTAGACTGAGTAAAGAAGACCAATCCTCAGCAATGTGAGGTGGCATCGTCTGACCTATGGAGGGTCCAAATAGTACAGAAGGCAGACGAAGGGCAAACAGCACAGCAATGACTTTCCTGATTCCCTAACTTGCAGATGGTAGATTATGAGACTTCTTGGCTTCCATAATTGTGTGAGCCAATTCTCATAATAACTCTTTATAGATCTCTTCTTATATACGGATGTATGCTGTTGGTTCTGGTTCTAAGGAGAACCTAATATAACAAATACTTTCATTATTTAAAAAATGGTGATCATTTTCTGCTTAAAACAAGCTATTTAGAAGAGCATAGAAAATGTTTAAAACTTTTAAATTTTTATTTCAAAATCAAATTACTTGCAGGAAGATATGTTCTGTATTACAGTAACTTTTTGAAATTTGTTAAGGCTTTTCTGAGAGCTTATATTCCCATTTAATTAAAAGCATGTCAAAATTTAAAAATTACTATATATTAATTTTAAGTTAATTTCTAAAAATATGTATTCCCTATTCACTTGGTTCAAGATTTAATATCTGTTATTTTTAATGTAAATCTGTGTAATTTTGTTAAAACTTTGAGAATTATTTTTGTCTGCATGATCTTTTTTATGAGATTGTGTTTAAGCCAGTCACAATCATTATAAATTTGTCAATTTAATGTGTATACATAAGACTATGCTTTGCATATTTGATTCTGTGTTCTTACTATTAAGTAAAAAAGCATCAGATTGATTGAATAAAGAATTACTCTCCCTAATAATAAAATATTCAACAAGAAATAGGGATATTCATAATTGTCTTAGTCCAGTTAGGCTACTATAACAAAGTGCCATAAACTGGGTGCCTTACAAACAACAGAAATTTATTTCTCACAGTTCTGAAGGCTATCAAGTTCAAGATTAAGATGCCAGTAGAGTAGCCGTCTAGTGAGGACCTAATTTTTGGTTCATAGATGGCCATCTTCTTACTGTGTCTTCACATGGTAGAAGGAGAGGGGAATCTCTTTGGGGTCTCTTTTGTAAGGTCACTAACCCCATTCACCTGTGGCTCCACCCTTATCCCTAATTACTTTCTTAGGACCACATTTTCTATCACTATCTTCTTGCACATTAGGATTCCAGCATATGAATTTTGGGGAAACATAAACGTTCAGTCCAGTCTGCTAACTCACATAGAAAATGCAATATTTTATGATAGTAGTAATATCCTAACAGCTTTTTTAAGTAGTATTTTTGTGACATTTAATGACATATTTTTCAGTTTTTATTTTTATCTTATTATTTTACTTTATAGTATATAGTGTTAGTAAACAACATACATATACTGAGGACTTTGTTTTCAATTTTGAAATATGTATCTTTATCATTTACAGATATATTTGGACACATTTCTGCCATAGTATTTTTTTCTGCTTAACAGTTTACTTTGTTTTATTAGTTCTTTTATTCCATTTTTATATTTATCTATTATATTCTTCTTTAAAATTTCTAGATTATCTTTGTCATGTAAATGCCAAATTTAAAAAAAAAACATTTTTCCTTATTGCCTTCTATTTCTCTCCTGCTCTTTTGAAATGTATAGATTGTTTTTGTAGCATAAACGATGCTTTTTCTATTCAGTTTCTTTCTTCCACAAAGAATCTATGAAACTTAAGGATTAAAAATAAAGACTTAATTTAAGTTATCATCCTATCATATAATTTCCTGTAAAATTGTTTCTTTATCTCAGGCTTTCTGTCTTCACTATTTTGGTGCCGTTGCATCTGATTTTCTTTCACAGGAATTTTATTCATAAGGGATTCATTTTCTTTATACATCTCCTTGAGCCTCCTAAACTTAGTTGTTGTGATGCTTTGTCAGACTGATTCAAAGAATAAACTTTTTCCTCAAGTTAATTGCTGTTTCACTTTTGATTTTTTTTTTTTTTTTGGTTAACTTCTTAGAAGACGATTTATTATTTAGTTTTGGAATTTTGTTTGTTAGGAATTTTACAAATGTCTTGAAGCCAAAAATACAAATATGAATATAAATAAAAAATGATGAATATCTCTAAGAGAAAAGGACAAAAAGTTAGAGTAGGGTGAAGTCCCAAGTAGAAATCAACAGTCTAGAAGCCCATAAGACCTATGGGATGAAGGGAACCCTCCTTCCCACGCAGTTGGTAAGAATGTAAAGTGGTGCAATCACTATAGAGAACAGTTTAGAAATTCCTCCCAAAACTAAAAATAGAGCTAATATATGATCCAGCAATCTCACTGCTGGTTATATACCCAAAAGGAGGAAAATCAGCATATCAAAGAGGTAACTGCACTCCTATGTTTGCTGCAGCCCTGTTTAATAGCTAATATGTGGAAGCAAACTAAGTGTCCATCAACAGATGAATGGATAAAGAAAATGTGGTACATATACACAACGGAGTATCATTCAGCTATAAAAAGATTGAGATCCTGTCATTTGCAACAGAATGAATGGAACTGGAGATCATTATGTTAAGTGAAATAAAACAGGCACAGAAAGACAAATATTGCATGATCTCACTTATTTGTGGGATTTAAAAACTCAAAACAATTCAACTCATGGGCATAAAACAGTAGAAGGATGGTTACCAGAGGCTGTGAAGGGTAGTGGGGATGGGGGTGGGGGAACATTGGTGGGGAAGTGCAGATGGTTAATTGGTACAAAAAATAGAAGGAATAAATAAGACATAGTATTTGATTGCACAACAGGGTGACTATAGTCAATAACAACCTAATTGTACATTTTAAAATAATTAAGAGAGTGAAATTGGATTGTTTGAAACACAAAGTATGAATGCTTGAGGGTATGAATACCCCTTTCTCGATGATGTGATCATTTCACATTGCATGCCTGTATCAAAATATCTCATGTACTGCCAAAATATATATAGCTACTATGTAACCCCCAAAATTAAAAATAAATTTAAAAAAAGAAATTCAATTAACCTCTATTTTCTAAGGATCCATTATCTACTTTGGTTCTACTTCTGAAAATTATTCTCAAGGACAAGTCTAAAATGCATTTACTATAAAATGTAAATCACTGATAAGGCAAAAGGGTTAAACTAGGTATCAAGACAATTTTTACTTTCAGAAAAATTATATTAATATAAACTAAAATTTTGATTCTCCTACTATGAAGGTAATTAGGTAGATGTGGAGACCAGAGAAGAACTTTCCAGTGACTCTGTAATTACCCAAGCAATAACGTTGCCACCCAACTACCACCATGATTTTGTTGCCCTCTGGAGAATCAACTTTTTTTCTTGGTTAATGACGAGACCATATGTAAACTTTGTAAACATTAGAGTTTTTTTTAATATTTGCTCTATTTTATCCTTTATTTCAGTTTATTTCTGGTAAAAGCATTAAAGACAGAAACTTCTACCAAAAAAATCTTGAAATTAAAAAAGCATGTTTAAAAATGCCATTTGATATTTTGCATGACTTGACACTCAAAGCTTTTTTTTTTTTATAAACTAAAAACACAAATACACAAAAAGGTTTTTGCCTAGATACATTCCTGTTATCTATTTCTAGAACAAGAAATTTGTACACACTTTTTATCTGGGATAATGTATTTTTCAGGAATACCTTAAATTGGATTTTTTCCCAGTATTATGTATGAGACTCAAATTTTTCCTTCTAAGGGATCCATCGTCCATTATGAGGAGTTATTCTCATTCCTTAGCTGTTCAATAGCAATTTAAGGGTAATTTAAAATTTAAGACGTAATTTATGAAGAAAAATTAAAATAGTAGTCTTCACATTACTCACTACATGAGTTAATTTTCAAAGTAAAAAATAATTTTCATAGTAACAGTTTCTCTGACATCATTTCCCAATATAAATGCATATAAAATATTAATGCTAAAAGCTAAACAAATGGCAATGAGAACTTCTGAGAATTTAAAGGTAATTACCATGATTAATTTAGCTTCACCACTAAGCAATACCAGAACGTATCAAATGCGGACACCATTATCACTCACATTTTGTCTTTGTTAAAAGTTAATATTTTGAATAACAATATCCTGAGTATTCTTTATTTCTACTGCGTTCTTCAAAGTAGGGCATTTTGGAGGTGATCCTGCCTAATAGGACAGCTTTATTCATGTAATATATTTTTATATCCTGACATTTATGCTATCACACGGTAAATACAAAGCTGATATGCTATCTAGATATACATTTTACATACAGAGACGTTTAAAAATGTATATAGCAGAACTACCTTATATTCCAAACAATGGGATATATCAAAAGAATGTGAAATATTATGGCTTAGTACCACTTATTCTAGCACATTCCAGCGTATCTTGCTTTTTCACTCGCAGATGACGTAACATGAAATGTGGAAAGTACAGTAAACTAGGAAGAAGACCTGAATTCTAACTGCGTTTCCCTGAATTAGTTAGCTATGTGCCACTAAGCAGAAGTCTCAAACTCTCTGGCTCTCCTTTCCTTCACATATTTTATGTCAAATTCACTTGTTTGTCAATATGATTAAAATTTTCAAAAAATGTAACTTATGTGTTTATGTTGTTTAGAACTGTATGTTTGTTACAAGAAAGTAATAAATTGTGTTCCTCATTAATGATAATTTGTAATTGTTCAACATCATCATTAGTATGCATGAATAGCATTTAAAAGTCCATCCCCCAACAAGAAGGATTTATCCCTAAGAAGTATAAACACTAAGTTGTTATAAATCATTTCAAGAGTTTATTTTTAAACAGAATGTTGCAATTATAGGGGAGGTTTGATTTGGCACAATTTCACTTATATTAATGTGATCATTTCATCCACTTCTAGCAATAATTGTATGCTCACTAATGCACATGTCATATTTCTTTTAAGATGATGGAGAATGAAAAAAAATGCAAAGAACACTAACAGCAAAGCAAATTATGTATACAGATAAACTAACACAATTTGATCAGAGTTTACAGAAATGTTAACAGGATATATAAAAATATCGAGCACCCCTTTATGCTAGCCCGTGCCTTCCACATGTAATCATATTTAATCTTCATAACAGTCTTAATTTATTTTAAGTTTATATTTTATTTGAAAAAAATGTCATGTGCATAAAATTTGGTTAATCATAATGACGCAGGATTTTTCTCAATCACTTTGCCAGCAGGAGACCACTGACTGGTGACGCCTCAACCCCGGGCCTTGTTGGGGCCTGGGTTTACCGCAGCAGACGCCCATCTCGGCCTGCACATGGCGCAAATCCTGCGACCCCCGCAACTGTGCGCTCAGCCCCCAGCAGGAGTGGGTGTGTGTGCGAGTGAGTGCAAGGTCCGGCCAACTGTTCCAAGCGCCAAAGCGGGCTCCCTGCAGGGCTTGCAGTTGAACCAGCCATGTTGCAAGCCTCTCCTGCAGTGGACTCTGGCGTCCAGACGAAGGAAACATGGTGGCACCCAGGCAGGGGCGCCTGGGGCCCCAAAGCCCCAGAGGGAATGTTACAGTGTGCTCATTAGCTCTTTTAGTCCCTCCATCCGCAGCCTGATGGATGGAGGCGCATTAGCTGATCTGTCAGACCCTTGCTCAGCTCCAGCCTGTGTCTCCGGTGCTGGTTTGGCCCTGCCACTGCTTCCCGTCGCGTGGGGTGGCTGCCCTCCACCGGCAGAGGGCCACAGTGTCATAGCCTTCTGTGTACCTGCATTCCTTGGGTCCTGAATTATTGTCCCCCTTTCAAGAATGAAGTTATACCGACAGTGGAAGGGTGAGGAGGACGGAGAACAATTTTATTAAGAGACAAAAGAGCTCTCAGCAAAGAGGGGACACAAGGGTGGCCTCTCACCCGAAATCAGGCAGTTTATCTCCTGGTGAGGCTGGGCCCAAGGCTTTTATGGGTTCAGAATGGTGAGTGCACACTGATTGGTTTGTGAGTATGCAAAAAAGAAAAAAAAAAGGTTAAAACAAAGGCACCACTCAAAGGTGGTGGGGATGACAGTATAAAAAAACAATTAAGGAAAGGTAGGTATATGTAAAATAGGTGAAGAGTGGGGATTAATCAGAGTAAAGCATGCCAAATGGGAAGAAAGGTTCTTAATCTGGTCCGTGGATTTACCCGGGACTTGTAGCTAGGCTTAAACTGTCCTGGGCTTGGGTTTCACCCGGGACTCGCCCCTGTCTGCCTAAATTGTCAGCTTCCTGTCGCTATCAATAATACTAGAATCATGACATACTTTCAGCATTGCTGCATACGTGGACTTTTTCTTTTCTTTTCTTTCTTTCTTTTTTTTTAAAGTTTACTTGCTATTTAATTATTCACTTAAAATGTATTAATCACCCACAAACTCACTACTGCAAAGGAGAGATAGGACCTTGAAAATAATCTCCATGTCCATCTACTTGACCCCTTAACCCCTATCTAGTCCCTTCCAGAAATAATTTCCCAGCTAAATTCCACATAAACCATTTGATTCATTAACACAGTTATTGTATCAACACACACCCCTAAAAATGAAAGATCCCCTAAAATAATATATATTTATAAAATTGTATTATGCTATCACTTGTTATAATTAACTTTTTTCCACTTTAACGTGAGACTGCTAAGATTCATCCATATTGTTGGATATTACTGTATTGCCTATAATATTGTATAAAATTCATTGTGCATTAATAAATATACAATGATTATTTTCATAATTCACCTTTTGATGGGCATTTTGGTTGTTTCCTGGTTACTGCTATTATGAATAGTGTTGCTGTCAATATTTTTTTCTATGTACTGAGTCGTACAATTGCAAGATTTGCATTTCATTATACAACTGAATATGCATGTTCAACTTTAAGAAATAAAGCCAAATGATTTTCCAAAGTGGTTGTACCTGTGTATGCTTCCACTAGCAATAGAAGAGTAACCACATGCATTCCTTTAGTTTATATTTGGACGTTAATCACCTGTCCACCAAATGGATTTTTTTAAAAAAGATACCTCAGTATGGTCCATAGCAGTACAATTGCAAGTTTTGCATTTGATTTGCATTTATCTGATTATTAATGACCTTCAGCATTTCTTCATATGTTAAGTGGCTGCATATGCTTCCTTGGTGTGAGATATTTATTCATAGGTTTTGCCAATTTTTTATTAATTATCTGTGCTTTACAAAAGTTCACTTGTAAGTATTTTAAAAATATTTTTGGTATTTCTGTTTCACAAACATCTTTATATTTGTAATTTGCCTTTTCATTTTATCTAAAGTGTCTCCAATAAGCAAAGTTTCACAATTTTGTAGAGTTTAAAATTAGAGATTGCCTATATATTTAGAACATTTTTTAAAAAGACCTTCCATATTGCAACCATTTTTTTTCTATTTCATTAATTTCCATTTTTATCTCTCATCATCTATATTCTTTGGGTTTATTTTTAATGTCAAAAATTTCTGCTTGGCTGTTTTTAAAATATATATTTATATGTTTTCTTTTACTGGCTAATATCTTCCTCTGTTAGTAGGTGATTTAGGCTAATTTTAAATCTTGGTCTTTTACTTTTAATATCGTTGTGTCTGATGAAACCCAAAATCCAATATGTTTTCCTAAATATTTTGTTCCATAAGTGTCTTATTTTTTTTAATCCTTAATCTCTTACCTCAACCCCATATTAGTTACTCTTTCTGGCAATGGTTATTAGGGATGAACTACTTAAGAAAGTCAGCTCCAAGGACCTTCAGTGGGAAGGATGAGAAACAAAAGAATCCTAGACTGTGGACCCCCAGACAACAAAACACATTTCCCACAATTACTTCTCATCCCATAAAGCTGTCTGGAAAAGGTTTCAATCTTTGGCCCCTGGAACAAGTACCATTAGAAGGAGATACTAATTTCACTAACATTTATGAGCTCTGGAGTGTTAGAAAGGAAAATGTGAAAGAAGTCTTGTTTTTTCCTCATCTATTCTCAGGTCCAGGTCTCTCACTCTTGCCCAGAATTTACTCCTGAGACATTTGGGTGAAGGTTTGTGTCTACGCAAGTGTGGGGGCCATCACTGTCCTAAGGCAATGGCTACAAATTGAGTGGCTTCTAAACGGCCTTCATGAACTATCTCCTAATTGGAGGTGAAAGTCACCATCTCAAATACACACACACACGCATGCACCGGTCCAACAGGGCCCCCCATCAATGGCAGGAAGTCTTACATATTTCTTCTCTATATTTTCACATTTCTTCTCCATAACACCTCCGTAGATGATTTGACAGTGGCATGCAGCATTCATGCTAGGTATGTATCTTTGTAGAAGCAGAGCCTCTGATCTGGGCCTCTATTGCCATTTTATTGATGAAGAAATTGAGATTCTAGGAGGCTAAGCGTTTGTTCGTGACTATAGATCTATCAAGTAGTACAGCCGTAGAATGGCCATATTCCAAAGCTGATTGGTGTTCCTGACTTCCAAACATGCATTTCAAATACCTTTCTGCATTTTATTTCTAAGAAATTACTGTGCCATGAGTAGGAATGGCAATTTTCTTTATGAAGTAAGTAGAAGAATAACATCTAAGAGATTTGCATATCATGATTCTATTTTCAGTTGAATCCCACAGCCACTAATATGATTCTATATCTTCAGATTATTCTTGAATCTAGTAGGTTTTCACTAAACCAAAATATGACTTTACTCTCGGTCAAAAACCAGCAAAATGGTAGGGTGATAGTGATACCAGTTATTAATTTATCTGTTCCTTTTTGCTGTTTGTTTCTAGGATTTTTGGATTTTATTCTTGTTTTTATAATTTGAGTCAATGGATAAGGGTGAAACAAACAAATAATGTAAGACTGAATAGTCAAATCAAATTAACTGAGGATAAAGATGTTGGACTTTTGAAATTCATATAGAGGAATACTCAGGGAGTTTCAACATCATACATGTTCTCTCTGCCATTCTCAGCTTCACAGACAGAGATGATATTAACACTTGAGAAGTGTTTTTTTTTTTTTTTTTTTTTTTTTTTTTTTTTTTTTTTTTTTTTTTTTTTTTTGAGACAGAGTCTTGCTCTGTCGCCCAGGCTGGAGTGCAGTGGCTCAATCTCAGCTCACTGCAAGCTCCACCTGCCGGGTTCACACCATTATCCTGCCTCAGCCTCCCAAGTAGCTGGGACTACAGACGCCCACCAGCACGCTAGGCTAATTTTTTGTATTTTTTAGTAGAGACAGGGTTTCACCGTGTTAGCCAGGCTGGTCTGGATCTCCTGACCTCGTGATCCGCCCACCTCGGCCTCACAAAGAAGTGTGATTTTTAATCCTAGCTTGTTTTTTCCCCGAATTATAAAATAATAAAACAAAACCAAAAGTAGAAAAGGGATCTCTGGCTTTCTTAGGAAAGCATATTCTTAGCCCTTCACTAAGACACAGATGTAATTTTTATTTTGTAGACCAGAATCTGGTTAAAACAGTATACTATAATGTCTGTTAAAAGAGTAGATGTTGAGTGAAGAGTCTAGCAGAGCATGGTTTTCTATCTCTGCTAGGTGAATATTAGCCAGGATGTTAGCATAGGACATGTGATGCTGTCTACACAGTCACTAAATATGTGCCCAAGGAGAGTTCTTTCTACCTATATGACTTAAGAGTTCTTTTTAGGGTAAATCTGATAAATAAAATAGATAGGCCTCAAGATGCCTATTTTCATTTTGAATGAGAAATATTTGATTTGCTCTTTTATAAAAAGTTATTCTCCATTTATATTTTTTTCTTTCTAAGCTAAAAGAAATAAAACACCAGGATAATGCCTGAACACTGAAACAAATGCAAAAGTGACTTTCTAGTTTAGGTAACTTTTCTAATTTACAGAACACATTAAACTCAGGGAAGACGAAGGAGCTAGCAAAAACAAATAATGGGGGAGTTTTATCAGCTCTTTGCTGCCTTAATAGAGTTTTAGATCTAGGTAGCACAGGAGCCTACACATTGTGTCACACGGTTGCTTGGACATAGATGCCTGTGACCGTGTGCTTCAGAGCAACATCTAACTAAAAACATAATTTTTTTGTAGGAAGGATAGAAATGTCTCATGGAAGAGAATGTGCAATAATGAGAGAAAGCCAAAGTGGATAATGTAAACCCAGGACCCAGTCTTTCCCATCATGATGTCTGTCACATGACCGGGTCCAGGTCCTGATGAGATCAGATGTGTTTTGGGTGAGAGGAAAAGAAAGGCATCTAACACATAAGCTGTCATTGGGAACATAAATATTACTGTTCGACCGCCTCTTTACAATATTTTGGCCAGAGCTAGTAAAAGAGCCCCCTGCCCTTTACTTCACACCATGATGTAGCCCCTGAGGGCTTCAGAGGCAGAGGCACTCAGAAGACGTCCTAATTGCAGAAGTCCTGGTGCTCAACAGTGATGTGGATTTTCTGTAGATACAGATGTGTCCAGAATCAGCATAAAGGTTCACAGGGAGAGGCAGGCAGCAGCTGTCCGGTGCTCTGCTGTCTTGGACTAAATTTTTGATATCCTTGAGAACTTGTGTCCAAGCACGTTTGAAATTCCCTTAGGGCATCTTCTAGGAAATCCAGAAAGGTTTACTTCAAGATGCTGTCATATGTAGGGGTAGACAGGGGCCAGAGACAATGACATGCAGTTTTTTTCAAGCAAACGGTCTCATTTGGACTCACGGTCTGGTGAGATGCTGAGAAACCAGAGACAAAACATTTCCCATCCTTCTTTCCCTTTCTTTTCCAAGCCCCTCTTCCTCAGCCCTTTGGCTTCTTTGGAAACTTGTTATTGCTGCCTTATTTCAATGATTATTATTATCTCGTGTAAAAATAGTTTAAAGTGTGAGAAATATCACAGCCACATGTACACACAGAGGGTGTATTTAAATATATCCAGAGGATCAATTACAATCTCACATTAATTTTGAGCATTTTCATTGCATATGGATCCAACGCAGAGTACTTTAAAAGGCTAATTTTTGTCTCAATTATCATAAGCAACAAAAAAGTTTATTTTTCAACAAGAGAAAAACTAGAAAGAAAGCAGCATCACAAAACAACATCTAAGAATTAATAGCTAGCTGTAAAACTCCATCAGAAATAATCCCCAAAGTACATACATTAGGTTGGGGAAAGATGAATAGAAACCAACAAACATCTTAGAAATTCCATATAAACATTTAATCATCAAAAATAAGCTGTATAGATAGCTCCCAGAAGAGTACTGCAGGAAAAATATGTTCCTCACTTAGATCCATTGATCTTCAATGGATTTTCAGGACTAAAATATTTGGTGTAAAACTGGCTGGTGAAGCCATAACTCTATTGAAACATGGCAGGGAGACCATTCGGACAATTTTCATTTATCCTTTAAGCTATGGTTCCTTAAATAATAAAATTGCATCTCTACCTATAGCCAGTAGAATTTTGATTTCATCTTTCTTTTGAAAAATAGGATCACCATAATTTAGAAAATATCTTCTCCTCAAATATATGTTGTTACCATTAACACACTTAGCAAAATTGATCAATTGAGCAAACATTAGTTACCTAAAGTGTGGGATTAGTCTGTCATCATATTTCCACCCAGTAAAATCCTAGAGAGGAAGAGGGATTAAATTAACCAGTAAACATTTGAATGTGGATCTCTTTTTATAAGCTTTAAAATCTGCTAGGTCGTAAGCAACATAGTAGTTTCTGGGATGTTAAGAACGAAGAAATAGATTTCATCTGAGCCTACAACGAGCTTAACACTTAAGAAGACAACACGACGGGAAGAACAGCATGTGAAAACTGATAATAAATATAAATAGGTGGCAAATTTTGAAGTTAAGAAGAAACAGAGAAAATAATTGTTAAGAGTCACATGAGGTTGACCTTAAAATGGTTTGGAAAAATGAACAAGTGCCCGGGGAATAAAACCACTTTCTTCAATCGAGTTCTTCAATTACTACCAATAGAATGTGGAGTGGGAGCTGTAGTGCGAAGGTAGGAGGGTGTCAACCTCTTTGCTCAAGCATTCGTGTTCTACGTGGCCTTTGTTAAATCTCTCAACTACTCAGATATCCATTGTTTTAAGTGAGTGAAAAACAGTATTAAATTCTATTTTAAAGGACTACTTTGAGTGAAAAAGAATTAAAACTTAGAGGGCTATTCTGAAGTTCCAATGAGATAGTGGATATGGATTCTTTTTATAAACAGATAAAAGTATTACAAATCTGTGTTGCTATTATTATTCTATGATTGAACTTTAAATACTAATAGTTCCAATTATTAATGACACAAATAAAGATATTATTCAAAAACCTCATTCTTGCTTTAAATTAAAAAAATTAAACTTATGTTATTGATCTATAATATTTTCTTTTAAAGCATTTTTATTTGAATAATTTAGCAGTTCATTCCTCCCACTAAATTATATGCCTGGGCTCTGTGTGCATTGTGTGTGCATGTGTCTGTGTACACTTTAATAATTTTCTTCATTGAAAATAATAATTAAATTTTAGTTAAACAGCTGCCTATCTACTACAAATGATCATTGTTAGATGTTGAAACTAACAAATTGGAGTGATGTTTCTGGACCTATACTTCAGTGTGACATCCAGCCTACTGAAGGTCTATCAGCCAGGTACTGGCTAACTACTAGACAGTGATTTAAGGAAGGATCCTAGCAGCACATGGCTTTCATTGCAGGCATCAGTTTTGTTACTTCCTTTCTGTAAAGTATACATTTGCCTACCTATTGTCATTTTGAATTCATTTTAAACATCTACACATCTGTTAACTTGGGATCACCTTATGTAAAATATTTGGCCATGAAATCATAGCAGCATTAACTTTACTAGATCTCTATTCTTTCTAAATGGACATGTAATCTATAACTTCAGATAATCAGAGAAAACACTTCTTATGTTCAAAACTCTAGCTAGCTACAAAAATAATGAAATTTTAAATAAAATATGACTCGTGAACTACAATCTGTGAACTACATCTCACAAATTTACTTAATTCAGAAAATTTGGTCCACCCCTTTCTATTTATTTCTGCTTTAAAATGAGACAATGAGATAAATCAAGTGTCTTGGCAGTAAATTAATCACCATTGGAAAAATCATTTCTGAAATTTTTTCTTTTTTCTGCACTGAGCAAATTTGTTTGACTTTAGCGAAACAGAAATATGTGCTTTTCAACAATGTTTTAACTATTAAGAAACAATACAGGTTGTTAGTGAGTTGCTTGAGATTAGGCACAGTGTGAAGGATGACACAGGAGTTATTTCTGCACAGGCAGTTGTAACCTTTGGCTCAAGAAAAATTACATTTTCTTGACTAAGCAAAATTTCTGCCTATATTACTGCCCATGCACCTATCTAATTCATCTAGGAAAGATTTTTGAAACTCTGCATTAAACATATTTGCTATTTTGACAACATGGTTATCTACAATACAGCTGAACAGATGAAAGTATACATAATGGGAAGTGGTTTTGAGATTAGCAGTGTGAAAAATAAACTGTTGAGGTATAAATAAATGCATAAACTTGATTTTCAAATTTTCTTTTTCTATTAAAAAAACATACAAATGTCCTTACTGTTGAAATTGTACCACTTATTTATTTGTTGTTTATTTATTTTGCTTTGTGTATGTGCATCCATATGTGTCTGAAGGTTTGGATAAAAAAAATTCAAAGTAAGAGATTACATTTCAGTAATACCACAAATAACATACTGATTCTTGGGAGATGATTGATACCACATAATGTAACCTGCCCTTAAATCCAGCAAATGAAACAACAAACATAATTGGCATAATTGATCTTTAAAACCCACGATAACAAAGGAATAGGGTTGAAAAGAAATACTTCCTAAGATCTCACTTAATTACACTGTCAACTGGATATCTTCGAACATAAGGAACCAAGTGCTCTAATTAGAATTCTGTTAAATGTTAGAAGAAATAAAGATACTTCGTTACATTCCTAAAGTCCTTTGGAGCAGATTTCTTTCCTGTCTGCATCACCTTTGCCCCCTGAACTGCGTGCAGTTTCAGCTTAAGTTGGCTTTTAACCAGTATTTGTTTAAAAGTGAATGAATAATTATATTTGCCTTTTAGCTCTCTAACCTAGGGAAAATGGGGAAAGGGGAGAGTTTTAAAATGCCATTGATATTCAACAGATATTCTCCAACAAAGTAAGCAGTTCGTAACGACTGATATTGTATTTATCAACAAGTAAGGACTAATAATGTATGGAAATATTTTCTTGTCGTGGTTTGATCATACCTGCTCAATAGTGTCATGTGGCTAGTATTTTGTCTTTTCACTTATCTTTCTACACTTATGCCAGTAGGAAACATTTTTTTTCTCACCTGGGGGATTCTTCCCTTGGTAGCATCTCACCTCCCTTTCTATGAAAACACCCTTCTTCACAGTGTCTTATCAACTGAGGACACTTTTCTGAGCTTTACAAAAGGGCAACAAGTTAAAATTGTAAATAGTTCTCTGCTACTATATTACTGTGTACATATTAATAACCACAATGAAAATATATTACATATAGTATTATATGATGTATATAAGTGACACAATATAAACATGATACGATTAAATAGTAGTATTCCACCTAGCTCCTAATCAAATTTCTTCCCACTGAGAAATCCAGACCCTCTCTTCTCACCAAACCTTTCAGAACAATGTCAATTCCACAGGGGAAGAACACACCAGCTGCCAAAACATTAGGATATTCGCATTCTAAGGGAAAGAAGGCTCTCTCTTCATAGATCTCATCTGTAAAGCCACATGCGAATTTATAACAGTACGTTTTTCAAAAGTATCATTTGTTTCTTTGTTATTTAGCCCATATAGCCCAAAACATGGAGGGGTGCACTAATAAAGGCACCTTCAATTCAACCTTTTTACTCTGCCTCTTTGCAGCTTCTGACTTTGATATTGGGAGGTAATGCAGATCTTCACAGTCAGATTAGGACTGGAATATGGAGGTGTTGACTCCAGTTTCCTCCCAGAAGAAAGATTCAAAAACTTAGGGAAAACTGATTTGTTTCCTGACATATTCAAGGAAAGATGAGTCTGCGTATTTATCCCCTAAAATCTGCCAACCCACCAGCTTATTTACTTAAAGCATGATTTTACTTTCACTTATACAAATGCTGTCACAAGTAAGAGTAAAACGTGAAAAAGAACGCAGATGTCAGTTGATGTCACTTGGAGGGTAATACATACTGGAATGACATCAATGTTGATTTACTGATTGAACTGAATCAGTTCCCGTGGGGGACTGAGAATGCAATCCTTAAAATTTCAGAAGATAGAATTATTCATTCTTCCTCTATCCTTTTTATTCCTTCTAGCTTTTGAATCAGATGAAAAAATGGGCTGAGCGTGGTGGCTCATGCACTGTGGGAGGCTGAGGCAGTTGGATCACCTGAGCCTAGAAATTTGAGACCAGCCTGGGCAACATGGTGAGATCCTGTCTCTACAAAAAATACAAAAATTAGCTGGGCATGGTAGTGTGCACCTGTAGTCTCAGGTACTAGGGAGGCTAAAGTGGGAGGATCACTGGGGCTAAGAAGAATAAGAATATTAGAGAAATGGAAAAAATATGTATACTTCTAAGCATTTTCAGAAATAAATTTAGCATTTTCAGAAATAAATAGAACAGATGGAGAAATTGCAAAGTAAAAAATATTTACATAGACCTGTGTGAAAGCATTTCTATATAGCAAAATATCCATACAAATTAAAATTTACATGACAATCTTTTTAAAAAATTAAAAATGCATAATTGACAACTAAATATCTTTAATATAGATAAAACTTTAAAAAATAAAAAAACAAATATTTAATTAGAGGAGGAACTAATGACTGTAAAGAAATAATTTATCAAAGAAAAATAAACAAATCCCTACCAATTGAACATGAAACCATATATTCTCACTAATAAAGAAATGCTTGTTAAAATTAATGGATAATATTTTCACTCACAAAATTGGTAAAGATTAAAAATAAAAAAGAAAATCAATGCTACTGCAAAAAATAGTTTGGGAGAATGAGCAATATGAGTCATAAATAGTAGGTACATACCATAATTTTATGGAACTTTTCTGGGATGGGAGTTTGGCAACATTACTCTTTAATTAAATTCACAGATACTTTTGAGCACCTACTCTTTGCCAGGATGTCTGCTATATGGTGAGCTACAACAACAAAGAAAGAGATACCACGTGCTCAAGGAACTAAGCTTGTAGTTTGAGAAGATAGAAAAGAAACAATGTCAGGAGATGCTAGGTGTCATGAGGAAGAAGCAGGCTTGTCATGTCAGAGGAGAAGTGGTAAGGTTTTCAGATCCTGCAGCCTGCAGCCTTTGAAAAATTCTGCAGATTTCACTGTGAGTGAAAAGGGAAGCCATTGATGGTTTTGGGTGGAGAAGAATCATGACATGACTTGAATTTTGAAGGATTACTCTGGGATTCTGTATGGGACAATTTGTTGTAGATGAGGGAAGATGGAAACTGAAACCAGTTAAGAAGCTGTGCACACTCAACTATAGGAGTACAAATGCTTAAAGCCCTCGATGTGAATTGAGTGATGATCCCATAAATATATGTCCCCTGGGTCTTGCAAATTTGACCTTATTTACAAAAAGGGTCTTGCAGGTGTAATTAAGTTAAGGATCTTGAAATGAGATCGCTTGGATTTAACTCAGTGGACCCTAAATGCAACAAGTGTCCTCATAAGAGACATAAGGAAGGGCACACAGAGAAGGGCACATGATCCCGGAGGCAGAGACTGGAGTTGTGCCATTTCAAGTCAAGGAATACTTGCAGCCACCAGAAGCTGGAGGAAGCAAGAAGACATTTCCTCTAGAGTCTTTGGAGGGAACACAGCCCTGCTCACACCTGGATTTAGGACTATCTGAGATACATGCAAAAACAGTACAGATAGATCAAAACAGAGCTACACTTAGAAATGAAAATAAATTATTAGTACATGTGGTAACTGGAATAATTCTCATGGACCTTTTCCTGAGTAACAAAACAAATCTCAAAAGCTTGCATACTGTAGGAGGCCATTTATATAACATTTTTGAAATGGTGAAATTATATGGATTCAAACAGGTTGCCAGGAGTTGAGGATGGTGGGGACAGAGCAGAGTGGATATTACTATAAAAGGTTAGCGTAAGGGAGGTCTTCGCTGCAATTCAATAAACTATCTTGAGTTTGGTGGTGGGTACCCAAATTTACATGTGATAAAATGACATTGAACTACATGCACACCTTCCACCAGTGTCCATTCTGTTTTTGATATTGTTCTATAATTGTGTGTAATGTGATCACTATGGGAACCTTGGTGAAGAGTACTATTTTGTAATTTCCTATGAATCTATAATCATTTTATGCTGATATATTTTTAAAACATTATCAAGAAGGCTTCAGCTTTTTGGTGTATGTGTCCCTAACTCTTGAGAAATGTACAAGTTAGGACCAACTGATTTGATTTTTTGAAAATTTCCTGGATAAACGATTGTTTTGCATGTATAGCTATAAAATGACTCATTACAGTTTTAGACATATTATGAACAACTTCAATAAAACAGTAGAATGTTATTGCTGTGGCATACTACAGACCTTTTAAAATTCTACAAAAGTCTGCACAGTTACATAAAAATGCATATAAATTACCCAGTTGTGTTGGAATTATTAGGCTTTTAGAATTTTCATTTGATATTTTTCTGACTTTCATTGTTCTCTTTTTCATTATAATTAACAAAAGACAAATATTATAATGTTTATTAAACATATGGCATATATTAATGTAGCTTACATAATGAAAAATGAGCCGTGGTCTTCTCCTCAGGTTATGTCTCCTAAAGGAATGTTTAATGATGTTTCCCAGGAAGTTTCATGGCCCTACAGAAATGGAGAGTTTCTTTTCATCCATTCTCATTAAGATCCTTCCTATATACAGAGAATGTACTCCAGAGAAAGCAAGTACTGTATCCATCGGATCCACAAAAGCTGATAGTCCCAAAGAGGTGCTTAGCTTAGAGAACACTGGTGCTGCTGTCACAACTCCATTCCTAGGTTAACAGGTAAAAGTAAAACCTACTTTTCAGTAAGAGCATGAGCTAGACCAACAACTAAGTAACAGAGGCCCTGAAAGCTGTCATTAATATCCTACTATATCTCAGATGACCTGAACAGGGGTTGAATGT
This sequence comes from Pan troglodytes, assembly GCF_028858775.2. Taxonomy (NCBI): domain Eukaryota; kingdom Metazoa; phylum Chordata; class Mammalia; order Primates; family Hominidae; genus Pan; species Pan troglodytes. Next base: position 75,226,307 of record NC_072415.2, on the reverse strand, counting down.
AACTATCACCAAGCCCATTCACTCAGCGAAAGTGATTAGTGCTCTCATTAGAAATGAGAAACTAGAGATTTATCATAATCTTTGATGTACTGTTGATGGTTCCTCACATTTAATTACATATTACAAGTTTTATACAATGTTAATTACAGTTTGTGGTTTTACTCATTTGGTCAAGTTCACAGAACACTTTTGCAGGCATTGTTATTTTTAGGTAACTGAACTAAGAGAACACCAATTGGCTATCTGATTTGAGATTCTGGTATTCAAAGACAAATGAAGCAAATAGTCAATCTTATGTTATTCTCTCTGGATGTGCTACACAAAACTCAGATACATTTTTTCTGTATCCTCACCACATAGGGTTTCCTAATGGGAAACAACAGGACTTGAGAAAAGAAAGTTTCTTCTCTTTCCTTATTGTATGAAAAGCTCTATTCACTGAAGTAGCTTATACTGTATGCACTTCATTGTAATACTTCCTATCAGAGTTAGGAAGACCCTTAGCAATAAAATTGTGCCAAATCCATATTTCAAGGGCTCTAATATGATAAGAAAAGATAATGGGGTCCTTCATTTAAGCTAGAGACAATAGGATTGTTTATGTATAATAATGAGTTCATTTAGAAAAGGATAAGTCACAGTGAAAAAGGTTAGTTTTCACTTTAATCAGATATGACTTTCCTTAAAACTTGCCTACTTTAGAACAGAGAAGAAAAACAATTACAACATTTAGGTTAAATATGCTGGTTCTCTAATGTCAAAATAAAGGCATACAAAGGAAAATACATGTGAAAATAATTCTAGCCCTTGAATTTGGCATGAAATCACCTTCATATATGTATGCATTTATAAATGAGGTATTCAAAGCACTGATTCATTAACTATGACACCACGTAAATGTGGTATCTGTAAATGTAACGGTGGACTTGAGCTAAAGCAGTACATAAAGGAAATTTATTAGCAAATGTATTAATAGGAGGCAGATTGTTTGGTTCTATTGCAAATAATAATTTTGCTAACTTAAATGTGTTTGTAAGAACGTATTTAGAATTGCATTTATATGATTATATTGACTTAATGTATAGCAATTTTAAGAAGTAAAGATGTATACAGATCAAATGCACTGGACATTTCAAGCATTTTTAATTAATTTTCTTTTTCACTATGTGAACATTAAAATAGAGAAAAACTCTCATCTTGCCAAATTGGATTACCTTTTGCAAGCGTTTTAAATTTTAGAAGCCAAAAACAGTTTTAAAAAGACACTCTAGAGTACTTTTTAAAAATCTTGATTAATTTAAAGTTTATGTGACCTTTTTAAAGGTGGTGACATTTCTAATGCTCAGAGAAAAACTGAAGAAATAAAATTTATCTAATGCAAAAACTTAGCACATCTGTTTGAAAACTCTTAAATTATTTTTCAATAGCAACCTGCCACATTTTAACTATTCTGTTATTCAGCTATCTACATGATGCATTGTCGTGGGAATATATAGTAAAATAGGTGTGATGGATGTTCATGAGTTGTGGGCTCCTTTTTGTATTCACTGGTATCCATCCTATTTAATTAAGTGTCCAAGCATCAGAGACAGCAAAAAGAGTAGTCATTGGAAAGAGTAAAAAATAGATCCCCTCACAGTGAGGCAATCTGAGGAGGGATAATACTCACAATGAGACAGACTGAAGCCATTGAAGTCTTCAGATTGTGTAACTTAGGTCTGGAAACTCGAAGTAAGTAGTGATAGAGAAATAGTATGATTCTCGGTTGTCCTTTCATTACTCATAAGTAACCTTCAATCAAACTTTCCAACTTTGGCATGTAGCACATCAACCCCTGGCACCCACCTTGATCCTTCCTGAATAAGAAATGCCCTTATTTTGCCATATTATACTGATGTGCCAACAGCCCTGAAATGGTCTCTCTCTCTCTTTCTTCCTTTCTGTTTGTCGTATGCATAAATTTACACATACACGCTTGTTCTTTTTCTTTGCCTATGAGAATTTCATAATAGGTCTTTCTAGTAAAAAAGTCAGAAAATCTCATAATAATTTCTTAACATGTTATCCATTTTTCCAACCTACATTGACCTTTGGTTCTCTGAACCCTGATATCTTTTGTTCAAAACATTACATTTAGCACTCTATCACAGGGAGAAAGGAACTAGCATTGATTAAGCATGGGACAGATCCTGTGCCCCTCATGTATGTGTGATAACTTAATATTCTCCAAATCCTGTGAGGTGTTATTAATTCCATTTTATGGTGGTGAATAAATTAGGTCTCAGAGATGTTTGTGCATAATGACGAAAACCTTACACCTGATATAAGGTGGTCCTTAGATTAAATATCCCTGTGCTAATACAATGATTTAAAGTCATCTACCTTAAATTGGAAAGCTGCAACAATTAACAGTACATCATAATACAATATAATATAGTGAATATGCTTAAGTTTGCTCAATATAAATTGTTTCCTATCTCAAAAGCTTCTTAAAGGTAGTAATAATGCATGTAACATATGTAGCACACCTACTCTCATGTCTGAAACTAGTAGCTCAATAAATGATGAATGAACAAGATCTTCACATCTCACAGACCTGGGATGAACTTCTCAATGGCAGCACACTAAGCACTGTTGAGTGCAGAAAAATTTACAAACAGTATGCTGTGTCTGCGCCTCACTCCAAATGGGTTAAATATTATATCTTAAGTTTATCACATATGGGACAGCTCATATTTTTTCATTTTGTGACTTTGATTATACTTTTTTCTTTCTGGTTGAAATTATATATGCCCTTTACCCCACCCATTTTTAGCCAAAACAATTGACTAAGTTTGAAAATCCAGTCTATTCCATCTCTTCCAAGAAAAATTTTCTAGTGTTTTTAGATCACTCTCACTGACCTTTGAGGCCAAATTTTACTCTTTTCATTTTAATTATACACTTACCTTAAAGCTTTTCTGTGCTAGTTACTTTCCTCACTAAATTATAACTTAAACGCTCTGCGATTTGGCAGGCTTGGGTTCCAATATCGATTCTCCCCATTAGTAGCTGGCCAAATTAATTTGTCTGACCAGTTTTCTCATCCATGACATGCAAGATATGTAGATGTGTGCATGAGTGTGTGTGTGTGTGTGTGTGTGTGTGTTTGTTAAATAAACACCCATTACAGACCACTCATTTATGGGCCTGAGATGTATGAATAGTACGACCCCTGGGCTGCTTCTGCTTAGCAGTTTTACACAGCATGCGGTATGGCACAAACAGCAGGACATTTAATTGAACTTACTGCTTTCCACAGTAGAGACCTAATTATAGCTAAATTCTATCAGAAAAAAAAAGATGTCCAGTATGCTACATGAAAGTTTTTGAACACAATAATTTTGATCCACTGAAAATTTTTGTAAGTGGCATGTAAATGATGTTATAAGTGATATGGACATTGTCAGAGCTAGAAGTAATATGCACTTTATTTGCAATATTCCAATTTACAAGAGACTTATTTAACATCTCTACTCTAGAGAATGACTTGTGTCAAGGAATACAGCAGGGAAATTAAAGACATCACAAAATATAATGCATGGGGAAATAATGCAGCCTCCACTGGATTATTGAGAAAATGTTAGAAAATGCCAATGGGTAAACAAGAATGCTTTAGATGGAAGCACCTGTGTGTTGTGATATACACAGCTTTGCATAAGACAGTTGGGTTACTAGCCAGCATTTTATACAACCTTAGAAGTTTTCCTGATGTCAAATTAGAGTATTTGCAGATGCAAAGAGCACGGAATATCTGAAAATAATAAACTTAATGAAATGTTATCCCATCCCTGAATGGAGTGAGAGAAATGAAGAGATTAGATAAATTGGGCTTACTGGGGGTAGGATAAGAAGGGAAAACAACCCCTAGGAAAAGATCAGAACTGGAACACCAGGACGACAGGAATTTGGAGCAGGCCAGATAAGATCATTCTTTTAATTACAGTGTTTTAGAAGTTATCATCAGATGCTCAATAAGAAAAAAATTGAAATTCTATTAAAGGACGTTATCTAAGAACTCGATATATATAGAGAGAGTTCTGCCTGAATAAACAGTATACTTAACCATATTTAACTTTTATTGTAGAATACATATTAAACAATTTGTAACAAATTCTTGTGAATCTTTATAAAGCTCCAAACTGAAGATCCCTTCTGAGGTTCTACATATATGTATGAATATAGACTTGCATATATATATACATATATATACACATTATGTATGAAGTATATATAATACTTCATATTGTTGGATAAAATATGTGCTACCAATACATATATATATATATGCAGACAAATTTCCAAACTCTATGCTACACCTATGCTTCAATCCAAATGGGTTAAATATTATATATTATATTTATATAATATATTAATAGAATAAAATTGTATTAATTTGATATTACTTGTATTAAATTAATATAAATATTTTTACATTTTATTATATTAAAATACATGTTACCATATATGTATATAATATAATATAATGTATATAATACCATATTTTATCCAACAATATGAAATATTCTGGTGTTTAGAATGGGCTGCTTTAAATAATAAGTATCACTCATAAAAAATTTTTAATTATAATTCCATGTGAAGATCCCACACTTCATTTTCGCACCTTGCCTATATAGGGTAAAAGCCTATTGCTAAACAATTATTTTCCAGTTAATGCATATAAATTGTGGCATTCAGGGACAAATAAAAAAGATAAGAAAGTCTAGTTTTTTTCAACAAGTTTATGAGCTATTCTCAGCTGATAACTGTAGCGTTAAAAATCTAGTAGCTTCTCTGTAAGTAATTATTAATTAATTAGTTTCATTCTCTCCCTCGTGCTATCTAAGCTGAAGACATGCCCAAGATTTCAAAGACTAAGTGACAGTAGAGTGACAACACTAGAGATGGCACTTGCCTTCCTTATTTATTCAGGATCTATTTAGAAAATATGTAGGCCATTTGAACGTATTCATTTATTTGTTTATTTCTACTCATTCATAGAGTGCTTCATAGGGTCTTGTACAATAAAGGGTAGGCGATGTTGTAAAGATGAAAACAAGCAGATTTGGGAAAAGATGATGAAAATTAGCACTTTCAATTTAAGAGCTAAGCTATCCAATCAGGAATTCACAGGTACTAGAGTGACACCTGCCTCTGTGTGGAGCCAGGCAAAGCATGACACTGACAAGGACACTTGTGCTTGCTTAGGCTTCTTTGTTGGGAGAATTCAATCTGGAGGGCAGAGGTGAGGTAATTTCTGGCAAGGTGAATGTCATATGCAGAGGAATTGAGGCATGAGAGATTTATGTGAGAAAAGGTAAATGATTCAGAACTGATAATGTCAGGGAGGGAGGCTGCAATGGACAGAAAAGAATGCCTTGAGGGAGAACATACATAATAAAAAGGAATTACATGTGAGAGGACAGAGACAGGAGCATGTTCATGCATTAAGTATAAGGTACCTTTACCCAGGGTTGGGAGACAATTGACGGAAAGAGGGTGAGGGAGAGAAAAGAGAGTGCACATTTGATGAAGCAATGTGTCAAGAGAAGAGGCTGCGCCAACTCTGTTCAGAGATGTTGTCTTTTCTCTGTGGAATAGGAGGTGCTTGAGAGGAGTGATAATGCTGTGGATTATTGGTGTGGGGAATCTCAGGGGAAGTGGACCGCAGGCAACTGCAGGCCAGTCAGAAATTAACAGGTGGGCAGAGACTGGAAGACAGAATAGCCACAGGGATGAAAGGGGGAAAAAGCAGATTTAAAAGGAATCGCTGGGGATAAACTGACAGTTTTTGTTACCAATAAGAAGGAGAATAAGCATTAGCGTGGAAGAATGGGAGTTGCCAAGAGCAAAAGAGGAATAAAAATTGAGGGATGAGAGTTTTCCAGTGAAAGTAGTGCTTTATTTTACGTATGTCAGTATATAGGCATTGACTGGTTTAAACCAAAAAATTCATCTGTTTCAGAAATTCAGCCGTATTATAATAATTTCATTCAAGCTAAACTGGCTGTCTATATACCTGTAGTACTGATGTTCTTGATTACAGAATAGAAACATAGGCCTTAAATAAAAGAGAAAGTAGAGGGGTTTGGGGAAGATGATGAAAATTAACACTTTCAATGTAAGAGCTAAGCTCTCCAATAAAGGAGAAAGAAGGTAGAAACTGCAGATGTAGTTAGCACCAGTGGTGGAGTCTGTTGAAATAAATCCCAATCCAACAGAAAGAGAAAGAACATTAGAGAAAGATTCAGTGAAATTTGAATAAATTTTGTAGTTTAGCTAAAATAGCATTATACCAAGATTTTTTTTTTAGTTTTAATAATTTTCCATGGTTTTGTTCAGATGTTAACATATGAAGAACCTGGCTGAAGATCGTATGGAAATTTCCTGTACTATTTTTCAGTTCTTCTGGAAGTCTAAAATTATCTCAAAATAAAATGCTAGAGGGAGAGGGAGGGAGGAACAGAGAGAGAGAGGGAGAGAGAGAGAGAGAGATTATGTCTAAAAGATAGACTTTAAAAATCATTGAAATCAAACCCATGATATAAAAACCTACATGATATAGCTAACAAGTGTAATGTAAATATAAAAATACAATAAAATAAGATTTTTATTGAATGTACAGGTCCTTCCTATTTTGAACATAAGAATTTGTAATTTTTGCCATGGTTTTACTGCTTTATACAGTACTTAAAGTACTAACAGAAGTGATATTTATGATTAAACAGTAAATGGAATCACATGAAATATAGAATATAATTGAAGACCATGGCAGAACTTATACATTCTAATTAAAATCCAATTTAAAAATAAGAGAGAATGATCATTTTCCATTGTTTCAGGAGTCCCAAATGCTTGAAAGTGAAGATGAATAGAATGAAAAATATTGTGCTTTCTGTATGCTTCATGAAGGCTTTTCTTTGTAAGCAATAACAAAAGCATAAAGAAATAAAGTGGAAAGGCCACTGTTGGAATATCAATAGATGAAAGACCATGGTACTAAGTATAGCTATTAATAATCAAAAGCTCTGGAATCTAATGGTACCCCACAGATATTTGAGGAAGTATTATTTAGAGTTCTTTATCATCATGAAGTAAAAATGCAGTTAATTAGTCTGTAATATATTGAACTGTGTCATGGTATGAATAATTTTAATTGTTGTCAAAGTAAAGTGTTTCTATTCAAATCTTGCTGTTCACATTGAAATTCAAGTTCAGTAAAAGCTAGAAAGAGAAAGATAAAAATTGATTAAACTACCCAAATGATATTCTCTTTCCCTTTAAAAAGACCATCTATAAATGCCTCAAAATTAATAAACCTAGAGGACAATGTTTAACTAATTGTTATTATACAGTCTACAAAATCAAACTTATTTTGCATAAAATTTATTTCATATATTTTATCGTAAAAATAGTTACTAAGTGTATATTATATATCAGATCTTGGCATTTGAGATAAATTAGTGATTACATAAAAGCAGCATATCTCACAAAGCATATACTCTATTTAATTAGTTATAACTTTTTTGGTTACAATTAACTGAAAACACAACCCAAATCAGCTCAAGCTGAAAAAGTATTTGTTGACTGAAATAATCTCAAAATTCAAGGGATGGGACAAACAACACTTAAGCCTGGACTCTCATGTCTCTTCATGTTTGAGCTCCATGCCTGCTTCTTGGATTTAATCTAAAGCATCAAATAGTATTAAATATGACATACCAAGGCTTTAGTCCCTAAACCATTTCAGATTTACAGCTTATGGATGAAAAGATATTTTTTTTTCTGAGAACTCAAACTTACACTTGAATTTCGTATTATTAGCTTTGAGGGATCATATGTCAATATTTGAATGATTTATTTTTCTAATAAATGTAAAGCATGGATTAACTTACTTCTGGATTTTCACTCCTTCTGATACTGGGAGATGAAGTCGCATTTACAAAAAACGCATGGACTGGATTTTGATGGCCACAAATAGAGAGATACTACAGAAGGAAATTGTAGTACAATTAACATTGTTGTCCCAAAAAACAGTGGCTACTATATAATCAATTATTTTCTCTGAAAATAAAATAAGAATTTTATCAAATTCTTCTAGTAATGGAAATGGTTATATAGTATTAGGCACGTATATTGAAATGAAACTTTTGCCTTTTTAGGTAAAGATGAAGAAGAGAGTGAAATATTATACAACTTAAGAATTCATTCATTTACACACATACATACGCTTTCTTTCACTTTGGAAATTTAAACTGTTATACAGAAACACTTTCACTATTGGAGATACTTCTTAATGTATACAACTCTAGACTTAATGAGATAAGTTTGGGAATGGGCCCTAAAACTAAGACTTTTTACAAGGGAGTTTGAGAGCACATATTGGCCAGAGACGCCACAAGTTTGCTGGTCTCCGAAGCTTCCACTGATTTCAACCGTCTTCTGCGTACCAGAATAAACTTCAGAAATATTAGATACAGCTGTCGAATTTGTTTTCTTTAAAATTCTGAGCGTTAGTTCCACCCAGCACATCCTTTCGGCTCTGAAGTTATGGAACCCTATCTTTTTCTTTTCTTTCTTTAGCCAAGTTTTAGCTATTTCTCACCGTCTGTCACAGTGATCACTTCCTTCCCTTTTAGCAGTTAATTCTTATATATTTGATTCCCTTTATTAACGCTCTTCTATTTGAAAAGCCAAGCAAAGATTCTCTTTGCCTCACTGAACTATAAGTACCACATAAGAATTATGAATGGAGGAGTTTCTATCGAGAATAATAAATTTTTTAAAAGTTACAAAAGGATTTCAAGGTAGAGTTATAGGAGATAATCTGAAATAATCATCAGCTAAATCGATATAGATCATAAAGTAATATGGAAATGTGATGAAAATAACGTAAAATACAATTATAAGATTGTCTTCTTTTGGGCCAGCTACTTTTTAAAAATCAAATTTAATCTAGTTTAATGTAATGAATCCATTTGTTTATAATTTTTAAAAAGATACTTTTTTCCCCTAAGTGTTTAGTTTTAACTATTACAGCTTCATACTCTGGAGGGTGTGTAAGTATATGTTTATATTTGTTATCCTTAGGACAGATTCAATTCAATTTTTTTTTTTTTTTTTGAGACAGAGTCTTGCTCTGTCCCCCAGGCTGGAGTGTAGTGGCGCGATCTCGGCTCACTGCAATCTCTGCCTCCCGGGTTCGAGTGATTCTGCCTAAGCCTCCTCAGTAGCTGGGATTGCAGGTGTGTGCCACCAGGACCAGCTAATTTCTGTATTTTTAGTACAGATGGGGTTACACCACGTTGGCCAGGCTGGTCTCGAACTCCTGGCCTCAGGTGATGTGTCTGCTTCAGCCTCCTAAATTTCTGGGATTACAAGTGTGAGCCACCACACCCGGCCAATGAATTTTTAGTGTATATATTTTTTCTGCATTTAAGGTAAAGGACCACACAGTAAATCACAAAAATAACGTAAAGAATTTTGATAAATATATATACATATTTATCATGAAAATTAAGACATATTCAGAAATACTAGGCTTTCCCTCATTTAAAACATAAGCTCGAATGTTGAAAAGTTATGATGATATCTTGGAAGTTCCAAAGAAAATTTCAAAGCATAAAAAGTTTAAGTAACATACAGGAGCATGGAAATTCATGCATCCCCTAACATCCTAAGAAAATTACAGTTTTTGCTGTCAGATGAAAGAAATGGGATTAATAGGTATTTTATTTATAAAGATTAATAGTCTACCAGATGAAATTGGGGAAAAAATCTTAATGATTAATTTATTTCTTTTTTGGAAACATCTCAACCTTAAACCTTCTTTTGCTTTCATAGGAATTGGAGAAGCCAGTAACTGTAATTTTTAAAAATGAACCATTTATTATAACCTCTAATACAAGAAATATTTTTTCTACTTTGGATCTCTTTACCTTAACCTTCATTTACATTCATCCACCTAATATTATGTTTATTACATAGAACACTGAAAATAATTTAAGTGCTTTAAAAATTATTTTTTTGCTAAAAATGTAGAGTATTGAATTGCTTGGATTCTTTCCCCAGAACAAGGGTAATTTGCTTGTTGGTTTGAATTCCTCATGCAAGTTTCCCTACATTTATCATTTTCCCCTTTTAAGTTGAATAAAGAAACACACACACACACACCACACACATTTTCTTTTTTTTTTTTTAATTATACTTTAAGTTCTAGGGTACATGTGCACAATGTGCAAGTTTGTTACATATGTATACATGTGCTATGTTGGTGTGTTGCACCCATTAACTCATCATGTACATTAGGTATATCTCCTAATGCTTTCCCTCCCCCCTCCTCCCACCCCACTACAGGCCCCGATGACACACACATTTTCAATTAACTGGAGCTCTCATTAATTATGTTCCATTAATTAAAGTTTTACCATGCTTTAGAATTTGAATGTATATAATACATTGGAGATAAAAGGAAGAGAGAATTTCCACATGGTTTAACCTAATTATTAACAAGAAACAATTATCCAGAAAAAAACATGTTCCATCCCTAGAACATACCCTCTCTCACGCAGTTAAAAATAGTGAAATAGATTCTGTATTTTTGAGTAAATAGTGAGTGAAATTACTTTAGATAAATACTTGTGTTAATTTTTTATTGCTGCTATGACAAATTACCACAAGTTTAGTGGCTTGAAAAAACACAAACACACTATCTTACAATTCTGCACGTCAAAAGTCCAATAAGAAACACATTGGGCTAAAACCAAGGCACCAGCAATCCTGCATTTCCTTCTGGAGATTCTAGGGAAGAATCCATTTTCTTATTTTTTGAGTAGAGAGAGCCCACATTTCTTGGCTCATGGCCTCCTTCCTCCAGCCTCAAGCCCTTATCATGTCCCATCACCCTGGCCTCTTCTTCTTCTTGTGAACACCCGTGTCATTGCATTGAGACCACTCAGAAAATCCAGCATGATCTTTCTATTTCATGGTCATCTGAATTAGTTCCATCTGCAATCTTAATTTCACTTTTCCATATTTACAGGTTCGGGGATTAAGACGTGGATGTGTCTGAGAGGCCGTTAACACTGTTAATAAAATTGATATCGGCCGAGCGCGGTGGTTCACGCGTGTGATCCCAGCAATTTGGGAGGCCGAGGCGGGCGGATCACGAGGTCAGGAGATCGAGACCATCCTTGCTAACACGGAGAAACCCCATCTCTACTAAAAATAAAAAATAAAAAAAATTAGCCGGGCGTGGTGGCTGGCACCTGTAGTCCCAGCTACTCGGGAGGCTGAGGCAGGAGAATGGCATGAACCCGGGAGGCGGAGCTTGCAGTGAGCTGAGATGGAGCCATTGCACTCCAGCCAAGGGGACAGAGCGAGACTCCATCTCAAAATAAATAAATAAATAAATAAATAAATAAATAAATAAAATAAAATAAAATTGATATCACATACAAACCACTAGACAGTGCAAACCAATAGAAGTTTTTGAAATGACAGAAGTGTTTTTATATCTGTGTGGTCCAATATGAAGAATAAGATTTGTATCTGAGGTTCAAGGGTCCAAAATTATTCTGGTGTCACTATTTTTCAATTTATATTCCTCTTCCATTCAAAATTCCTTGACCATGTTATTATTACTCCATTCACCAACAAGTGTCCTTCGTTATCCGATCTGAAATCCATGCACCTTAAATTGTTGATGAAAACATAAATATTACCTGAGGATTTTATTGTAATAGGAATTATCAAGTCTTAAGGAAACAGCACATTATATAAATTGTAGTATTAACCTTCAGTTTGAAGAGATGTTAGGGGAGGCAGAGGCATAATTGTGCTGATCCTGAAATCACCTCATTTTGGAAACACACTTCATCTATATTTAAAACTAACTCTAGTTCCCTGTTCTAATATACTGTTATGGAATTATGTTTATTTACCATATAAACACACGATAACAACATTACTATTTATTCACTAAAAAAAAACATTAAATGTAGTGGAAAGTCATTGCCAGAAGCAACTATTACAGGGCAATAATATGATAATAAATTACCTAATTTCTAGACTTTACTGTGTGTACATTCATTTAAACACAGACACACACTTATTTATATCACATGCAGACATGTAGTTATTAAATTTAAAATTTTATTATATAAACAATCTATACATAAAATTAAAAGTCAAAATAAATACATCCATTTGCTTGACATTCAACTTAACAGTTATTTAAAAGCCACTTAATGCTAGACCAGAACTGTCCACTGAAAATATAATATAACCTGCATATGCAAATAAAAATGTCTTCATAGACAAATGAAAAAGTAAAATAAAATAGGTGAAAAAATTTAAAAATATATTTTATTTAATGCCATATATAAACAATATTATTCTTTCAGTCTATAATCCATAGGAATAAATTATTTTACCTTTTGCATGCTGAGACTTGAAATTAGGATTTTTATTTTATACTTACAACATCTCTGAATTTAGAGTAGCCATAATTCAAGCACTCGATATAACATGAGGCTCATGGTTATCTTATGAACAGCTCAATATTAGACAAAAGAGGGATCCAATGACAGAAATGAAAATACTGTAACTTCAGCTTGTTTGCCTTCTAATGGAGTAAATTATGTACATATACAACTAAGACACAAAATATAATATCTTAAGATAAATTAGAACTGATATTTTACAAACAAAAGTGATGAAGAAACTAATTCCAATGAAGGGGACTATCAGTGATTTATAACTTTCTCTTTCATAACACAAAGTTATACTTTTTTCTGCAGGAGACATGTCTTATTTTCTCTCAATATGAAGTCCTTACTGATCATATTCAATTAACAAATAGAGACAGATTGAGAAATGACAGAACTATGGAGTAGTCATAACTGACTCTTTAATCTCAGCTCCTGGCATTACTAGCTGTGTGATTTTGGGTGAATTCCTGAATGCCTCTTTATGTCTAGGGTGATTAGACCTACTGCATAGAGCCATCATTTAATTGAATAAAACAATCCACCAGTGTAGTGGCTTTCATATAGTGGGTGTTTGAGAAATGTTAGATGTCTTCTATTCTTTCAAAACATACAGGCATTTTTCAAAAAGTCTATTTGTGTCTTGTTTATTTTGTGCCTACACTCAACAAATCTGTGGTTCTAAGTTGGAGCACATTTGTCTTCCAGAGCACTTTTGGTAACATTGGGAGACATCTTTGACTGTCACCACTGAGAAGAGTCTCCTGGTATTAAGTGGGTAGAGGCCAGGGATATTGCTGAGTACCCCATGTTGCACACAGTAGCATTTCCTACACCCATGCCCCAACAAAGAACTATCTGGAACCAAATGCACATATGACTGAGGTTAAGAAACTCTGCCCTAACTAAACAGCAAATAGAACTTTTTGAGAGTAGCATCTGTGATGGTTAATATTGACTGTCAACTTGATTGGATTGAAGGATGCAGAGTATTGTTCTTGGGTGTGTCTGTGAGGGTGTTGCCAAAGGAGATTAACATTTGAGTCAGTGGACTAGGAAAGGGAGGCCCACCCTCAATCTTAGTGGGCACCATCTACACAGCTGCCAGTGTGGCTAGGATAAAAGCAGGTAGGGGAATGTGGAAAGACTAGATTGGCTAAGTCTTTTGGTCTCCATCTTTCTCCCATACTGGTTGCTTCCTGCCCTTGAACATCAGACTCCGAGTTCTACAGCTTTTGGATTCTTGGACTTCCACCAGTGGTTTGCCAGGGACTCTTGGGCCTTCAGCCACAGACTGAAGGTTGCACTATTGGTCACAGACTGAAGGTTGTACTGTCGGCTTCCCTACTTTCAAGGTTTTGGGACTTGGACTGGCTTCCTTGCTCCTCAGCTAGCAGAGGGCCTATTTTGGGACTTCACCTTGTGATTTTGTGAGTCAATTCTCCTTAATAAACTCTCCTTCACATATACATCTATCCTATTAGTTCTGTCTCTGGAGAACCCTAATGACAGCATCTATTATCCATAAACTTGATCATTTTAAAATTATTTTAGAATTTAAAAACCCAGTGCCACACTATGAATTCTATATTTGCAAAAATTTTAATTTTAAACTTTTCTGCTTAAATTCTTTTACCAAATACATCTTCACTTGCATTGTCCAGTTCTAGATCTCACACTTTATATAGTTTAAATTGATCTCTTCTGGGATTCAGTTCCACATAGGTTTTTTCCATTGTACTCATTTGGATGAGTTACTAATAATGCTTATTTTTTTGCTTAAAAAATCTCATGCATAAAAATTATTTTTAACTTTAGCCATAGGATTTTTAAAATGTTTTCTTAAACTTTTCCAAGAGACAGGATGACAAATTCAAAAACGGCAAAATTAAATTCTGAGACATCTCTTATAATCAAATGAGGGAAGATCATATGCAGTAGAGTTTAATGATCCATTACAGTTTCAGCAGCAGCATCACTTACAATCAGTGTTTTAAATATTTCCTCGGATTTTCCTTCTTTTCACCAAGGATCTTCCATTAATAGGAGGCAGAAGAAGATGCCAAGTTGGTGTTTCTAAGGACCTACTCTTCCAACATGATTTAGATTGATATTGAAATTATCTCTTTATAGATTTATCAAGAAAGCAGGGGTAAGTTCCACACACTTATTAAGTCTTAAACACAGTTGAAAGTTTACTTAATTGCTAAATAGCACATTGCTCCTTAAATTAACTTGCAAGATTAATTTAAAAGCATTATTAGTTGTCAAAACTATGTCAATTTCTGCCAATTTATTTTTACGGTGGTATAGAGAACACACAGAACAGGACTGGGCTTTCCTACTGCAAAAACTCAATTTAGTTGTATCATGGTCATGCAGGTAAGCCTGATTACGGCAAAGTGTTCAGAAGCAGAATTCAAACTTTTCTCTGAGCATGTCAAAAAAATTACACTAGACAAAGTTAAAGAGGTAAGAAAGACTTTAATCAAAACTAGTGAAATAGGAGGGTGAATTCAACTCTGCTGAAACAAAAGGCTGGAAGTATTTTAAGTGCTATGGGGAGTGTAAAAGTACTGTAGGGCATAGGGAAGGGAATATGACCAGTGGAATGTGTCACATATACTCAGCTATTCCTGAGATTGCAAACACTTTTCTCTGGGATGAGGCCTTCTGTGTTTGCTAAGTGGAGTTCAAGGTAAGGCTCCTGCCCTCCTACAGAGTCTAGGAGAGAGGGGTGCTACCTTCCTTCATGATTGCATTTCAAATGGATGACTCCCTGGTTCTTGTGAAAGATATTCCTGGATTGCAAAACTGTCAAAAGGCTGGGAGAAGATTTACACACATTTCAAAGCAGCAGAGAAAGAGTAAATGCTCTAAGGAAAATGCGGTCAGGGGCCTAAAAGCAGGGAAAAAAGCCTGTCTAAAGTTTAGCAAACCTGAGGGGAATTTTAAGGCCACCTTGGTCACGTAGTACATATTCCTTGTGTGAAACTGATTGCAAAAGAATGGCTCTAATTCTTCACCCCTTCATTGATTCATGTTCCCTGTCATGTGATTACAGCACCTCCCATTGAGAAGTTGAGTCTATTTTCTAACCCTTTAAATGTGGGCTAGCCTTGACTTGCTTGGCCAATAGAGTGTCATAAAAGTCCCTGTTTGGTATCTCAGATTAGGCCTTGGAAGACACTGCTTGATTCTCTTCTCAATCTCTCTCTCTCTTTCCCCCACCTTTATGACTGCCTCCGCCACAGGAACAAAGCCCAGCCAGTCTGCTGGAGGAAAAGAGACAATGTGTACCAGCCCAGGCCCTTCCACCGACGAGTAGATCTTCCCAACTCATTCCTAGTCTTGTGAGAAAAACAAAAGTCAATTGTGCAGCAAATGAAGATTGTAATTGTTATGTAAAAATATCTAGGTTACACAGTGTTTGTGTTTCCTTCTATTTCTCATCCAAGAGTTTTCAAAATGTATGATGCTCCAACCACTTGATGACAGAAAAGCAGAGAAGTCTGTGGTAATTAACACAAACTTTTCAATGCAGGTTAATTCTTGTTTCCATCATTACCGTATTTTTGTTTGCCATGTAGATAGCAAATACCCATCATGTTGGGGCCTTCTGAATATTTTTTTGTCTTCTTCTGCCAAAACAGACTCACATCTAAAACAAACATATTCTAGATTGACTAGTAACTCAAGAATGCCAACAAACCAAAAATTACCTAATCAGAAAACATTTTAGAGAAATGTCATTGCAAACTGTTACATATATAGGGCATATTATATTCATTTTATTACACTGTGTGTAATTATTTATATTTGAAGATGAAGTTGCTTTTATATACACTTAGCTTTCCGAAGCCTCCCATAACCTTTTATCCAATCTAAATAGTGAAGAAAATAAAATATTAAGTTATAATCAACAAGTTAATGTGTTCTAATTCTCTTTCTCTTTCTTTCCCACAAACATACTGAGTGTATAAATAATGAACTAATGTTTTTTAACAAAAAAAACCAAGAGCATGTATAATTTCTAATTTTAGGACAAGAATGGCTGAAGTACATCTTATTTTATAGGCATGAAGAAAAGACTAAACATATAAAAAAAGTACTCTTTGAGAATAACAGATCAGTTAATTTTTAATATTTACTTGACAATTAGAGGAAATGTCTGGATTACTGTCCAAGCCCTTCCATATATGTGTGACCTTGGGTTATTTCCACTTTCTTTTAAATCATTTTTAATTGCAGATGTTATTTTTCTCTAGAGGCTCAGTGTAACAATTTTAACAATTCCAGATCCATATCCATTCTTCTGTGGGGTTATTCACTATTCTCTAATCATGTAATTGACTTTTATATGCTGTTAAATGGATGTGAAATAATGGTGTACTAAAATAATTGGTCACATGCATTTGTCTCTATCTGTAATCTGAATTTCCTGAAAATCATTTTTTCCATTCTTTAATTACAGAAATATAAGACTACCTTCAAGGGTGAAGAATTAGAAAAATGTAAGGACCCTACTGGAACAATGAAAACATGATATCGGAAATGAGAATTTCACTTTAAGCATGGAATTATTTTAAATAAAGGGACGATAAGTATATCACTGGAACTTAAGTTTTTGATCATTCAGGTGTTTCGCTGTGTAAATCACCTTCTCTTTACTAGTAAGAGAAGCTAGAAGATAAACAAATTTTTATCAAGGTCTTAAAATTCTTGTATATTTTTCTCCTCCACCTCCCTTTTCTCCTCCCCTTCTTCTTTTGCTACTTAATTAGATTAAGAAGTCTCAAGTGAGACTAAAAACTTGACCCTACACTATCAGACTGGATTTCCTGTATCAAATTTTCTTGTCGTTCATTCTAAAAAACAAAACAAAACACAAATGAATTGTTACTTGCTGATAAGTTATATTGTTACCCATCTAAATATAAACTTTTATGACTATCAAAAATTGTGAAACTTTACCAGGTTAAGACAGATCATCAAGAATGACTGCCATGAGAAATTATGCTGGTTAAAGATTGTAATCCTTGTTTATCCCTTCAAATGTATTTATGTTTCACAAGACCACTGAGGTTTTCTGCCTAAAGCTCAGCTTCTGTGTCGCAAACAATAAATAAACAAATAAACACAAATGGTTTTTAGTTGAACATTACAATTTACTAATTCAATTTTGAGAAAAAAATTTTAAAAATAAGCTTGAAAATAATCAGTTGAAAAAGTATTTCTGACAGTATTAAACTTATTTAAATCACCTCTCCCAAATACTGATCCCTTTTGTAGTCTCCTATAGGTTCCTAAGGAAATCGTTTTTCCTTTTACCATTATTATTATCAATCAAACTCAGGTATTCACTTCTACTGTTTTCTTGGTACCCTCCAGGAATATATACAGAAGACTTTCCTCTTTTCTAGTGAAGAATACTCGCATTTAAAATTCAACATTGGAAATATTATAATAATGATATATACTGTATGATTCACGTAACAAGTGTGTTTAGCATTTAGTATTCAATGTTGAGTATAATTATTTGGATAGGTATTTTGCATAAGTCCCATATAAATATTTCCTTGAGAGCAAGGATTATAATATCTATGGCTATATGATGTTGAAAGTGTTTTTGATCTGTTTAATTTTTTGAATTTATAAAATCAGGATGGTAAGGCATCTACATCATTGGGCTGTTGGGTGAATTTAATAATCACTTAGAGCACAGACCAGAAAACAGAAGGAGCTGCTAGACTAATGGTACTATTATTCTGCCTATAAATCCCGGATCATGAGGATGTCTTGCGCCTTACCGATAATGCATACATTTGGTTAAATGAATAATGATACATTGTTTCCATTCAAAGAGGCATTGCAGCATCCTGTAAAGTGGGCTGAGCTACACTCAACTGGTTTTGAGCCCAAGCTCCGCAAGCCCAAGCTTGCTGGCCCATAAAGAAGTTTTCTTTGCTGTTTTAATGCTCTCAGCTGCACTGTCTGTATCTGTAAAATGAGGGATACACTAAAACCTGCAGCACCAGATGGTGTAAGATTAGATAATTTTATTAATGTAAAAATAGTATAATTATTAATATAAAATACTATACTCATCATATAGAAGTAATTATTATAATAATATTTATTAGATTTCATAAGTAATTTGGCCCCCTGCTTTTTCGGAATTTGATGCTACATAACATGGAAAAGCAAGATGGTGCTGTTTTTGTTGTTGTTCTTACATTTCTTATGATGTATTTTTCACTTTCTGTTTTTTAATATGGTAGTAGTAGTAACTGTTGTTGTTTTAAATGTTTAACATTTAACATTTCATAATGTTGTTGTTGCCAAGAGAGACAACACTGAAGCTGTATTAGTCCATTTTCACACTGCTATAAAGAGTACCTGATACTGGGTAATTTATAAAAGAAAGAGGTTTAATTGACTCAAAGTTCCGCATGGCTTGGGGGGCGTCAGGAAACTTACAATCATGGTAGAAGGCGAAGGGGAAGCAAGGCACATCTTCTCATGGCAGCAGGAGAAAAGAGAAAATGCAGGGGAAACTGCCACTTTTAAGACCATCAGACCTTGTGAGAACTCCCGCACTGTCACGTGAACAGCATGGGGGAAACTGCCCCTATAATCCATCACCTCCCACCAGGTTTCTCCCTGGACACATGGGAATTACAATTCAACATGAGATTTGGGTGGGGACAAAGAGCCAAACCATATCAAAGGCTTAAACAAAACTGGTCTCATAACTAGCCACGACTTGTAAACCAGTAGTGCCTTCCAGAGCCCAGGCAGAATCCTGCTAATTAGACTCTCCTGTCTTCCCAGGCATGCCCCCTTTTTCTTGAAATTCACTGACTCAGATACCCAAGCACAATTGAGACCTCTGAACATACCTCATCTTTGTTTGTTTCTTTCTATCCCCAACCCATTCACACAAATTTGCTCTCTCTCCTCAGCCTCCCACGCATACCACATAAATATATATTTGAGAGTGCATCTAATTTGCAAATACTATATAGAAAAATATATAATTTTTTTTATTCTTAGAATGCTGAGCACATTTCAACTACAGTCTTAGATATGGGTTAGGAAGGAACTGTACATGGCACTTTACACAATGTTTAAAATTTTTAGCATATATATTTTCAATCAATCCCAAAAGGCAGATCTACTGGTCAGAATTTTTTTTTTTTTAATTTCCATAGGTTATTGGGGAACAGGTGGTGTTTGGTTACATGAGTCAGTTCTTTAGTGGTGATTTGTGAGATTTTGGTGCACACACCACCTGAACAATATATGCTGCACCCTATTTGTATTATTTTGTCCCTCACCCCCTTCCCACCATTTCCTCTGGAGTCCTCAAAGTCTATTGTGTCATTGTTATGCCTTTGCATCCTCACAGATTAGCTCCCAGGTATGATTGAGAACATACAATGTTTGGTTTTCCATTCCTGAGTTACTTCAATTGGAATAATAGTCTCCAATCTCATCCAGGTTGCTGTGAATGCCATTAATTCATTCCTTTTTATGGTTGACTAGTACTCCATCGGATATATACACCGCAGTTTCTTTATCCACTAGTTGATTGGTGGGCATTTGGATTGGTTCCACATTTTTGCAATTGAAAATTGTGCTGCTATAAACATGCATGTGCAAGCATCTTTTGTATAATGACTCATTTTTCTCTGGGTAGATACCTGGTAGTGGGACTGCTGGATCAAATGGTGGTTCTTTTACTTCTTTAAGGAATCTCCATACTGTTTTCCACAGCGGTTGTACTAATTTACATTTTCACCAGCAGTGTAGAAGTGTTCCCCACTCACTGTATCTATGCCAACATCAACTATTTTTTAATTTTTTGATTATGGCCATACTCATGGGAGTAAGGTGGTATTGCATTATGGTTTTGATTTGCATTTCCCTGATCATTAGTGATGTTAAGCAGTTTTTCAAATGTTTATTGGCCATTTGTACATCTTCTTTTGAGAATTGTCTATTTATGTCCTTTGCCCACTTTTTGAGGGGATTTTTTGTTATTTTTTTTCTTGCTGATTTGTTTGATTTCACTATAGATTCTGGATATTAGTCCTTTCTCAAATGTATATATTGTGAAGATTTTCTCCCACACTGTGAGTTGTCTATTTACTCTGCTAACCATTCCTTTTGCCATGCAAAAGCTTTATTTATGCATTTATTTTATTTTATTTTATTTTATTTATTTATTTATTTTAAGACGGAGTTTCGCTCTTGTTGCCCAGGCTAGAGTGCAATGGCATGATCTCACCTCGCTGCAACCTCTGACTCCGAGGTTCAAGAGATTCTCCTGCCTCAGCCTCCGAGTAGCTGGGATTACAGGCATGTGCCACCATGCTCAGGTAAGTTTTGTATTTTCAGCAAAGACAGGGTTTCTCCATGTGGTCAGACTGGTCTTGAACTCCCAACCTCAGGTGATCCACCCGCCTAGGCCTCCCAAGGTGCTGGGATTATAGGCGTGAGCCACCGCACCCAGCTGCAAAAGTTTTTTTAGTTTAATTAAGTCTCAGCTATTTATCTCTGATTTTATTTCATTTGTTTTTGGGTTCTTGGTCATAACATTCTTGCCTGAGCCAATGTCTAGAAGGATTTTTCCAATGTCATCTTCTAGAATTTTTATACTTTTAGGTCTTAGATTTAAGTCCTTAATCCATCTTGATTTGAATTTTGTATAAGGTGAGAGATGAGGATCAAGTTTCAGTCTCCCACAATCAGTTTTTGAAAAGGGTGTCCTTTCCTCACTTTATGTTTTGGTTTGCTTTGTCGAAGATCAGTTGGCTGTAAGTATTTGGGTGTATGTCCTTAGGTTCTCTATTTTGTTCCATTGGTCTATATGCCTTTTTTTATACCAATACCATGCTGTTTTGGTAACTATAGTCTTGTAATATAGTTTGAACTCAAGTAATGTAATGCCACCAGATTTGTTCTGCCTGTTTAATCTTGCTTTGGCTATGGGGGCTTTTCTTTGGCTTCATATGAAATTTTTCGTAGTGCCAGTATAATCATTTTATTTAACAACAGATATTTGTAAAAGAAATATCTAATAAAGGACTGCTATCCAAAATACACAAAGAACTCTTAAAACTCAAAGATAACAAACAATCCAATTTAAAAAGTGGGTCAAAGACGTTAACAAACACCTCACCAAAGAAGATATACAAATGGCAAATAAGCATTTGTTTTTTGTTTGTTTCTGTTTTTATTATTATATATTTTTTTATTTATTTATTTTTTGCTTTTCTTTTTTTTTAATTATACTTTAAGTTCTAGGGTACATGTGCACAACATGCGGGTTTCTTACATATGTATACATGTGCCATGTTGGTGTGCTGCACCCATTAACTCATCACTTACATTAGGTATATCTCCTAATGCTATCCTGTCCCCCTCCCCCCACCCCACGACAGGAGTCAGTGTGTGATGTTCCCCACCCTGCGTCCAAGTGTTCTCATTGTTCAATTCCCACCTATGAGTGAGAACATGCGGTGTTTGGTTTTCTGTCCTTGCTATAGTTTGCTCAGGATGATTGTTTCCAGCTTCATCCATGTTGCTACAAAGGACATGAACTCATCTTTATTTATGGCTGCATAGTATTCCATGGTGTATACCTGCCACATTTTCTTAATTCAGTCTATGATTAATGGACGTTTGGGTTGGTTCCAAGTCTTTGCTATTGTGAATAGTGCCGAAATAAACATACGTCTGCATATGTCCTTGTAGCAGCATGATTTGTAATCCTTTGGGTATATACCCAGTAATCAGTAATGTGATGGCTGGGTTAAATGGTATTTCTAGTTCTAGATCCTTGAGGAATCGCCACACTGTCTTCCACAATGGTTGAACTAGTTTACAGTCCCACCAACAGTGTTAAAATGTTCCTATTTCTCCACATCCTCTCCAACACCTGTTGTTTCCTGACTTTTTAATGATCGCTATTCTAACTGGTGTGAGATGGTATCTCATTGTGGTTTTGATTTGCATTTCTCGGATGTCCAGTGATGATGAGCATTTTCTCATGTGTCTTTTGGCTGCATAAATGTCTTCTTTTGAGAAGTGTCTGTTCATATCCTTTGCCCACTTTTTGATGGGATTGTTTGATTTTTTCTTGTAAATTTGTTTAAGTTCTTTGTAGATTTTGGATATTAGTCCTTTGTCAGATGGGTAGATTGTAAAAATTTTCTCCCATTTTGTAGGTTGCCTGTTCACTCTGATGGTAGTTTCTTTTGCTGTGCAGAAGGTCTTTAGTTTAATTAGATCCCATTTGTCAATTTTGGCTTTTGTTGTCATTGCTTTTGGTGTTTTAGTCATGAAGTCCTTGCCCATGCCTATGTCCTGAATGGTATTGCCTAGGTTTTCTTCTAGGATTTTTATGGTTTTAGGTCTAACATTTAAGTCTTTAATCCATCTTGAATTAATTTTTATATAAGGTGTAAGGAAGGGATCCAGTTTCAGCTTTCTACATATGGCTAGTCAGTTTTCCCAGCACCATTTATTAAATAGGGAATCATTTCCCCATTTCTTGTTTTTGTTAGGTTTGTCAAAGATCATATGGTTGTAGATGTGTGGTGTTATTTCTGAGGCCTCTGTTCTGTTCCATTGTTCTATATCTCGGTTTTGGTAACAGTACCATGCTGTTTTGGTTACTGTAGCCTTGTAGTATAATTTGAAGTCAGGTAGCATGATGCCTCCAGCTTTGTTCTTTTGGCTTAGGATTATCTTGGCAATGCAGGCTCTTTTTTGGTTTCATATGAACTTTAAAGTAGTTTTTTTCCAATTCTGTGAAGAAATCCATGAGCATGGAATGTTCTTCCATTTGTTTGTGTCCTCTTTTATTTCATTGAGCAGTGGTTTGTAGTTCTCCTTGAACAGGTCCTTCACATCCCTTGTAAGTTGTATTCCTAGGTATTTTATTCTCTTTGAAGCAATTGTGAATGTGGATTCACTCATGATTTGGCTCTCTCTTTGTCTGTTTTTGGTGTATAGGAATGCTTGTGATTTTTGCACATTGATTTTGTATCCTGAGACTTTGCTGAAGTTGCTTATCAGCTTAAGGGGATTTTGGGCTGAGACGATGGGATTTTCTAAATATACAATCATGTCACCTACAAACAGGGACAATTTGACCTCCTCTTTTCCTAATTGAATACCCTTTATTTCTTTCTGCTGCCTGATTGCCCTGGCTAGAACTTCCAACACTAAGTTGAATAGGAGTAGTGAGAGAGGGCATCCCTGTCTTGTGCCCATTTTCAAAGGGAATGCTTACAGCTTTTGCCCATTCAGTATAATATTGGCTGTGGGTTTGTCATAAATAGCTCTTATTGTTTTGAGGTACATCCCATCAATACCTAGTTTATTGACTGTTTTTAGCATGAAGGGCTCTTGAATTTTGTCAAAGGCCTTTTCTGTATCTATTGAGATAATAATGTGTTTTTGTCTTTGGTTCTATTTACATGATGGATTACATTTAATGATTTGCGTATGTTGAACCAGCCTTGCATCCCAGGGATGAAGCCAAGTTGATCGTGGTGGATAAGCTTTTTGATGTGCTGCTGGATTGAGTTTGCCAGTATTTTACTGAGGATTTTTGCATCGCTGTTCATCAGGGATATTGGTCTAAAATTCTCTTTTTCTGTTGTATCTCTGCCAGGCTTTGGTATCAGGATGATGCTGACTTCATAAAATGAGTTAGGGAGGATTCCCTCTTTTTCTATTCATTGGAATAGTGTCAGAAGGAATGGTACCAGCTCCTCTTTGTACCTCTGGTAGAATTTGGCTGTGAATCTGTCTGGTTCTGGACTTTTTTTGGTTGGTAGGCTATTAAATATTGCCTCAATTTCAAAGCCTGTTATTGGTCTATTCAGAGATTCAACTTCTTCCTGGTTTAGTCTTGGGAGGGTGTATGTGTCCAGGAATTTATCCATTTCTTCTAGATTTTCTAGTTTATTTGCATAGAGGTGTTAATAGTATTCTCTGATGGCAGTTTTTATCTCTGTGGGATCAGTGGTGATATACCCTTTATTATTTTTTATTGCATCTATTTGATTCTTCTCCCTTTTCTTCTTTGCTAGTCTTGCTAGTGGTCTATCAGTTTTCTTGATCTTTTCAAAAAAACCAGATCCTGGATTCGCTGATTTTTTTGAGAGGTTTTTTGTGTCTCTATCTCCTTCATTTCTGCTCTGATCTTAGTTATTTCTTGCCTTCTGCTAGCTTTTGAATGTTTTTGCTCTTGTTTCTCTAGTTCTTTTAATTGTGATGTTAGCATGTCAATTTTAGATCTTTCCTGCTTTCTCTTGTGGGCATTTAGTGCTATAAATTTCCCTCTACACACTTCGGTAAATGTGTGCCAGAGATTCTGGTATGTTGTGTCTTTGTTCTCATTGGTTTCAAAGAACATCTTTATTTCTGCCTTCATTTCGGTATGTACCCAGTAGTCATTCAGGAGCAGGTTGTTCAGTTTCCGTGTGGTTGAGTGGTTTTGAGTGAGTTTCTTAATCCTGAGTTCTAGTTTGATTGCACTGTGGTCTGAGAGACAGTTTGTTATAATTTATATTCTTTTACATTTGCTGAGGAGTACATTACTTCCAATTACGTGGTCAATTTTGGAATAAGTGTGACGTGGTGCTGAGAAGAATGTATATTCTGTTGATTTGGGGTGGAGAGTTCTGTAGATGTCTATTAGGTCCACTTGGTGCAGAGCTGAGTCAATTCCTGGATATCCTTGTTAACTTTCTGTCTCGTTGATCTGTCTAATGATGATAGTGGGGTGTTAAAATCTCCCATTACTATTGTGTGGGAGTCTAAGTCACTTTGTAGGTCTCTAAGGTCTTGCTTTCTGAATCTGGGTGCTCCTGTATTGGGTGCATATATATTTAGGATAGTTAGCTCTTCTTATTGAATTGATCCCTTTACCATTATGTAATGGCCTTCTTTGTCTCTTTTGATCTTTGTTGGTTTAAAGTCTGTTTTATCAGAGACCAGGATTGCAACCCCTGCTTTTTTGTTGTTTGTTTTCCATTTGCTTGGTAGATCTTCCTCCATCCCTTTATTTTGAGCCTATGTGTGTCTCTGCATGTGAGATGGGTTTCCTGAATACAGCACACTGATGGGTCTTGACTCTTTATCCAATTTGCCAGTCTGTGTCTTTTAATTAGAGCATTTACATTTAAGGTTAATATTGTTGTGTGTGAATTTGATCCTGTAGTTATGATGTTAGCTGGTTATTTTGCTCGTTAGTTGATGCAGTTTCTTCCTAGCATTGATGGTCTTTACAATTTGGCATGTTTTTTCAGTGGCATGTTTAATGCTTCCTTCAGGAGCTCTCGTAAAGCAGACCTGGTGGTGACAAAATCTCTCAGCATTTGTTTGTCTGTAAAGGATTTTATTTCTCCTTCACTTATGAAGCTTAGTTTGGCTGGATATGCAGTTCTGGGTTGAAAATTCTTTTCTTTAAGAATGTTGAATATGGCCCCCCACTTTCTTCTGGCTTGTAGACTTTCTGCTGAGAGATCCGCTGTTAGTCTGATGGGCTTCCCTTTGTGGATAACCCAACCTTTCTCTCTGGTTGCCCTTAACATATTTTCCTTCATTTCAACTTTGGTGAATCTGAAAATTATGTGTCTTGGAGTTGCTCTTCTCGAGGAGTATCTTTGTGGCATGGTATTCTCTGTATTTCCTGAATTTGAATATTGGCCTGCCTTGCTAGGTTGGGGAAGTTCTCCTGGATAATGTCCTGCAGAGTGTTTTCCAACTTGCTTCCGTTTTCCCAGTCACTTTCAGGTACACCAATCAGACGTAGATTTGGTCTTTTTATATAGTCTCATATTTCTTGGAGGCTTTGTTCATTTCTTTTTACTCTTGTTTCTCTAAACTTCTCTTCTCGCTCCATTTCATTCATTTGATCTTCAGTCACTGATACTCTTTCTTCCACTTGATCAAATCAGCTACTGAAGCTTGTGCATGTGTCATGTAGTTCTCATGCCATGGTTTTCAGCTCCATCAGGTCATTTAAGGTCTTCTGTATGCTGTTTATTCTAGTTAGCCATTTGTCTAATCTTTTTCAAGGTTTTTAGCTTCTTTGCGATGCGTTCGAACATGCTCCTTTAGCTTGGAGAAGTTTGTTATTACCGATCATCTGAAGCCTTCTTCTCTCCACTCGTCAAAGTCCTTCTCTGTCCAGCTTTGTTCCATTGCTGGCAAGGAGCTGTGATCCTTTGGTGGAGAAGAGGCCCTCTGATTTTTAGAGTTTTCAGCTTTTCTGCTCTGGTTTCTCCCCATCTTTGTGGTTTCATTTACCTTTGGTCTTTGATGATGGTGACGTACAGATGGGGTTTTGGTTTGGATGTCCTTTCTGTTTGTTAGTTTTCCTTCTAACAGTCAGGACCCTCAGTTGCAGGTCTGTTGGAGTTTGCTGGATGTCCACTCTAGACCCTGTTTGCCTGGGTATCACCAGCAGAGGCGGCAGAACAGCAAATATTGCAGAACAGCAAATGTTGCCGCCTGATCCGTCCTCTGGAAGCTTCATCTCAGAGGGGCACCCGGCTGTATGAGGTGTCAGTAGGCCCCTTCTGGGAGGTGTCTCCCAGTTAGGCTACTCGGGGGTCAGAGACCCGCTTGAGGAGGCAGTCTGTCTGTTCTCAGATCTCAAGCTGCTTGCTGGGGGAACCACTACTCTCTTCAAAGCTGTCAGACGGGGATGTTTATGTCTGCAGAAGTTTCTGCTGCCTTTTATTCGCTATGCCCTCCCCCCAGAGATGGGGTCTACAGAGGCAGGCAGGCCTACCTGAGCTGCAGTGGGCTCCACCCAGTTCGAGCTTCCAGGCCACTTTGTTTACCTACTCAAGCCTCAGCAATGGAGGATGCCACTCCCTCAGCCTTGCAGCTGCCTTGCAGTTTGATCTCAGACTGCTGTGCTAGCAGTGAGCGAGGCTCTGTGGGCATGGAACCCTCTGAACCAGGTGCAGGATATAATCTCCTGGTGTGCCATTTCCTAAGATTGTTGGGAAAGCACAGTATTAGGGTTGGAGTGTCCTGATTTTCCAGGTACCTTCTGTCACAGATTCCCTTGGCTAGGAAAGGGAATTCCCCAACCCCTTGCGCTTCCCAGGTGAGGCGATGCCCCACCATTCTCCATGGACTGCATCCATTTTCCAACAAGCCCCAGAGAGAGGAACTCGGTACCTCAGTTGGAAATGCAGAAGTCACCTGTCTTCTGCGTCCCTCACGCTGGGAGCTGTAGACTGGAGTTGTTCCTATTTGGCCATCTTGCTGAGTAATCATCATATGAATTTTAGAATTTTTTTTTCTAGTTTTGTGAAGAATGATGGTGGTATTTTGACAGGAATTGCATTAAACTTGTAGATTTATTTTTGCAGTATGGTCATTTTCACAATATTGATTCTACCCATTCATAAGCAGAGTATGTCTTTCCATTTGTTTGTGTCATCTATTATTTCTTTCAGCAGTGTTTTGTAGTTTTCCTTGTAGAGTTCTTTCTCCTCCTCAGTTAGACATATTCCTATGTATTTTTTTGTTTTTTGAAGCTATTGTAAAAATGGTTGAGTTCTTGATTTGATTGTCTGCTTGGTTGCTATTGGTGTATAGAGGAGCTACTGATTTTTGTGCATTAATTTTGTATCTGGAAACTTCGCTGAATTCTTCTATCAGTTCTAAGAGCTTTCTGGAAAAATCTTTAGGGTTTTCTAGGTAAACAATCATATCATCAGTTAAGTTTGACAAGAGGGATACTAGATCTTCCTGGAGGTGAATATATTTGGTGTTAAAAGTAGGATTTTGTAAAAAAAATAAAAACAACAACAACCATATTTTATTATCAATAAGACTGTAATTCATCTATGTAAAAGACAATTTCATTAAGTAAAAAAAAATTAATTGTATGAGATCCCATGTTTTGTGATGGACACAATTTCCACCAAGAATTCACTTGACTCCTTGTATCCAAGTAAAATACATTAGTTGGCTTAAATAAATTGCTTTTCTCTCTACAGAATGCCAGACCAGTGTGATTAATGGAGCAAGAAGCTGGGGTAAGTGATAATATTAATGTAAATGCAGTAATCAAATTCATTGATCCCTTCAACTTCCTACAAGTGTAAAATCACAAAATTCTACTCATTCATTACTGTGTCAGTTTCCTTCATTATGAAATTTATCATCAAGTTTATAGTATGGAAAAGCTACAGTTCATCTTCAGCAATACATTATACTACCCATCTCTGTTTGGTTAAAAGCTGTGTTTCCCTCCCATGTAACATAAAATAATCAAACACTGTCTCTGTTAAAGGCATTATTTTTCTCTTCTTTATCACCTATAGAATTGAGAAATTTTTATATTAACATATTATGAAGAGAATCTTTATCATTTGGAATAAAAAGCACAAATCTCCAAAGAAGCTATGCTATTTAAACAGGATTCTACTATAACTTGTTAGACTTCCAATATTTGCACTGTCCCCACATTCTTGATGCAATGTACCACAGGAAGTGTATGCCTAGGAAATATTTACATGAGAAAATGTTTATCAAATTTGTTGCAGAGAAGACGGAATCTCATCTCTGTTTTCATCAGCAAAGAGCTGTATTGGGAATTAATAGCCTTTAACAGCATAAAATCTTGACAAATTTGTCCTTCAATTTAAAGTATATTTATATATTATGATATTATTTTTAAAACTCATATAAATTATTGGTGCAGTTAAATAGATTTTTCAAAATATTAAGATACTCAGAATTAAAAATATAAGTTGAAAGTTGTTTTAAGTCACCCTCTGCCACCAAGAAGGCTATGAATAACTAATTATTAGATGGAGGGCAAACTATAAACTACAGTTGAACCTTGAACAATGGGGTTGGAGGCACCTCCCTGCCACACAGTAGAAAATCCATATACAGCTTTTGACTCCCCCAAAACTTAAGTGCTAATTGCTTATTTGCATGGTGAAAAATTCTTTTAACAAATATCAAATTATTGCACATTTTATTGCTTCTGTTGTTTTGTTCTTATACATAATATTTGATGAATATCTTTATAGATAGCTCTTTCAATATATCCATGCCCATTTCTAAGCTATATTTCTTTTGATATCCACAATTTGCCCTCCAGAAATCTTATCCTAATTTATTGTCAACAACCTTTTTATCAAAGTACCCATTTTTCCAAATACCCTTGACAATATTCAATATTGAAATTTGTCTGTACATTTTTCCTCCTCTATCTTTTGCAATTTGGAATATCAGGTTAATACTAGAATATATAAATAAATTTGAAACATCTTTTTCTGTGCTTCAGATCAGACTAAAAAGGGAAAGAATTATCTGTTTCTTTAAGATTTAAAAAGCATTCTGTCATTAAATTAGGAGAGATTGATACAGAAAATAGCATAATATACAAACTTGTTATATTCTGATTTTTATTTGTTAGGTGATCTTTGTTCATTTATATATTCCCAGAAATTTGTTCATTTTTCCAAATTTGAAATTTATTAGTAGAAACTTTGACATCAAAAAGACTTACAACTTTTAAATTTTTCAATATGAGTATATTACTGTTTTAATTTTTCATGGCATGAAATTCATTTATCTCTTTTTTTTTTTTGAATTACAATTAGCAGAGTTTGGTTTATTTTTATATCAATCTTAAAAAATAGTGCTTGTGTTTCTCTATTAGTCCTTCTGGATTTGCTATTGTTTTTGCAATTAAAATTATAAATTTCCACCGAGTATTACTTTGGTGGGTTTTCCATGTTTTAACACACAGTATTCTCATTAATTTTATCTTTCAAACATTACATAACTCTTTAGTTTCACAAATATATGAAGGGTGGGCACGGTGGCTCATGCCTGTAATTCCAGCACTTTGGGAGGCCAAGATGGGCAGACCACTGGAGGTCAAGAGTTGGAAACAAGCCTGGCCAACATGGTGAAAACCCATCTCTACTTAAAAATACAAAAATTAGCTGGGTGTGGTAGCACACACCTGTAGTCCCAGCTACATGGGAGGCTGAAACATGAGAATCGCTTGAACCCAGGAGGTGGAGGTGGAGCTGGCAATGAGCTGAGATGGCATCACTGCCCTACAGCCTGGGCAACAGAGTGAGACTCTGTCTCAAAAAGAAAAAAAAAAGGTATATAAAAAAATGCTGAAAAAGCAAATCACCAAGATTCCACAACTCACCAGTACCCTTTAGTAAATACTGTTGAATGAAAATTGAAAGTTTCATCTCAGTTTTGTTCAGAAGCATTTTTCTTAGGCACCGTGTTATTTTTTGGTTTGTTTTCACTTAGTCTCAAGCATAGTAAGACCTATACACATGCAGTATTTGTTTAACAGTGTACCGTAGTAGTTCGGCTACTACAAATAGCTTTCAGTAAATTGGAGGGGGCATTGACAAGCTGCAGTTGTCTTGGCAAAGTGGCCTCCTCTTTTTCCAACATCTTGTTCTGATATAATGCATCTTATTGATTCCTTGATAAATGTGAATTCTCGTGATGCTCTTACACTGGGGTCCTTTCTATCTCAGTTCCATATTATACCTTATACATGGTTTCTATTTTTCCGGAATGCCAATCTACTTAACTCTTCTCTTGCATCTGTTTCCTAAGGTTTTCATTCTCTGCATAAATTTAGAAATATTGTTTGTCATGAGATGAGAGATAGAAAGAAGGAGTACATTACTGACGCCTTCACAAAGCAGCCCCTGTGTGGTACTGATACTTAGGTCCTAAACCAAAACATCCTAACTAGTTGTGTGACAGAAGAATTCTAAAGATCTAAGTCATCCATATAAGCAGTTACTCTCCTATGTATTCTATACTGTTACTAGCTCTATATTCTTATTGGTATAATTGAGAAAATAGTCACTCCTATAATTTATTGTATTCAGTGCTTCAAATGAGGAGCCTTATTTGAGAAAGGCTGGTTGTCAAGAGCATGGAGATATTCGTAACCCTGTGCTACCAAGGTGGGAAAACCATGGTTGTAGAGGGACAGCGACACAGAACACAGCTTTCTTGTTACAGAAATCTATCTAGGTATCTTGGTCATAAATCAGACTTTGAGAGAAATGGGAAGTGTCAGCTTATCTTTTTCACATAAATGTTTATGAAGTAAATTGGCTTATGTTATACAGTTGTGCCTATATAGGTTTTCCTCCATTAACTACTTTAAAAACATTTTTAGTGACTATACTATCTGGATTCTGGTTATTAAATTAATTGTTTTTTTAATTAATTTATTTTTTTGAGATGGAGTCTCGCTGTGTCACCCAGGCTTTATATATTCTAGTATTAGAATTTATATATTCTAGTATTAACCTGGCAGCAACGAGTGCAGTGGCGCGATCTTGGCTCACTGCAACCTCCACCTCCTGGGTTTACACCATTCTCTTGCCTCAGCCTCCCGAGTAGCTGGAACATAGGCACCCACCACCACGCCTGGCTAATTTTTTGTATTTTAAGTAGAGACGTGTTTTTGTCATTTTGTATTTTAAGTGGACCGTGTTAGCCAGAATGGTCTCCATCTCCTGACCTTGTGATCTGCCCACCTTGGTCTCCCAAAGTGCTAGGATTACGGGCGTGAGCCGCCGCACCCGACCCTAATTGTGTGTTATTTTTTTCCAAGCTGTAATTTCCTTCTTTCTTTTTAACCTCTTCTTATATATTTTACAAGGAAGTTGGGAAAAACTTTATTCAAAATTACTCTCAATGTATCATTCATTATTGGAACATTTTGCAATTTCCTAAAAGGATGAGAATGCAATACTCTTTTAATTTCTACCATTAATCCATGTTACTCCCAAATGAGAAGAGAGTTTATTACTTGAGATATTTGATTGATTATGTTTAATGTTTCCACGTAATTGACAAATAAGAAGAAATTATTGTCACCAGTCTGTTGGTAACTTAAGCCTTATCATATTCAGTAGCATATTCTCTTTGGAGAATTGTTAATAAATTATATAGTTTATTAACAGTTTTTAACAGAAGCAGCTTTGACCTTTTCATTTTTCCAGATATATTTCTACAAGCAGTAGCTTTTCATACTATAAGTGAGTTTGTTTCCCCTCCATATCAAGTTTCATTCCATTTGTTTTTGACCATTTCATCTATATGAAGTCATTTTCAATCTATGTGCAGACAATGTGAGGACACTCTTCTTACATTCTGATGTCAAGATACTAAATTTGGATTAAAGGTCCAGGTCATAACAAGTCAGAAAACATTATGCACTGTAATTTTCTGGTCTCAGAATCAAATATATTTGCCATAACATCT
The DNA here is from genome assembly GCF_028858775.2 of Pan troglodytes. Lineage (NCBI taxonomy): Eukaryota > Metazoa > Chordata > Mammalia > Primates > Hominidae > Pan > Pan troglodytes. Next base: position 75,193,449 of record NC_072415.2, on the reverse strand, counting down.
CTATTCTTGCTACATATATGTTAAAATACTTTCCACTTTTCTTAATTTAACCTAATCAAGTCACTATTTTGGCACATGTTGTACTCCACCAAAATGTCATGGAATAGCCACTCAGGAATTTCTGAAGTTAAAAACAAAAGTGTGATACATGTTCAAAGATAATCCTCTAGCTATAACTATCTACTTACTAGAAATAGAGAATCTATAGTCCTCAAATCATACTGAATCTTCAAGAGCATTTTATTCAGCTGATGGGACAATTATTAAATAGCAATGTTACGATTTCTACTTTTGATTGGGAAGTTAATTTTCACTTTTAATATTTATCTAAGTAGTCATCTCAATGGCTACAAAATAAGTTTGTGGTCCCATGAAGTATCTTGTCCATACATTAGTTGTATTTCAGTGTGTTTTGTAATCTCTTTCAATCAAAAAGAACTTTACTAATTTAACACCTGCTATGTGATAATCATCTGGCCTGGTACTGGGTGCTGGGAACATAAGATAGAAAAACTGTTATATTTTTAGTCTCCGATGAGGTCAAAGAGTAATGTCTTAGGTATAATATATGAATGAGTACAACGGCTGTGGAATCAGCTTTAGTTGGTTCCTCACCCAAAGTGAGCATGAGGTTTCATGGGAACTTTAACCCTGCTCACTGATATTAGGAAAGTCTATATAGAATGGTGATATATATATATATGTATGTGTGTGTGTGTATATATATATGTACACATATATATACATGTATATATACACACACATATATATCTATGTATATATGTACATATATATGTATATATATATACACGTACACACATACACACACATTCCATATATATAGACCGTCTTAACCATTACTAATGAAGTGGACTGGCATTGAAATTTTAAACAGAAGTGTGGTGTTAATTAGCATAGCCCAGTAAAGAATCACTGTCAAAAAATGAGATGAAGAGAAAAAGCCAAAAGACACCCAGAGTGGAGCCAGAAGGCAGAGAATAAAGGGCAGCAATCGTCACAAGAAGTGTGAAGGAAGCAAAGCCATTCCACCTGGAGGCTGAGGTTGCACACAGGGCAGGTAGATGTAAGAATATTATAAACATAGATGGAAGAAGAGATTGTGAAGGACAAGACATCAGTCCTGACACTGAATATGTCAAATCTGCACGAGTTTCCTATTGCTGCTCTAAGAAATAACCAGAAACATAGTGCCTTAACATGAATCTATTATCTTATAGTTCTGGAGGTCAGAAATCTGCAATGGGTATACAGGGATGCATTCCTTTGGGAGGCACTAGGGGATAGTTTATTTGCTTGCCTTTTCCAACTCCTTAAGGTTGCCAACTAGCTGCCACTGCCATCACCTTCAAAGGCAGCAACGTTGGGCTGACCCACCTCATACTGCCAAACCTCTGTTCAAACAAAATGCTGTCAAATCAAAATGGAATGCAGCCAAGATGTTTTTGATGGCAATAAAATGCAGTAACAGCTATATAAGGTCTATTTACAAGATATGGTGCAGTAAACAACCATTATTTGTTTTATTTTTAAATATTTTCATTTGTTCATTTATTCATTTGACTTCTTATATACCATACACCATTGCAGATGGCAAAATTAGTTTGCCTTTTATTTTATTTTTTCTTTCTTTTTTTTTTTTTGAGACAGGGCCTTGCTCTGGTCATCCAAGTTGGAGTGCAGTTGTGCAATCATGGACCACTGAAGCCTTGACTCCTGGACTCAAGCAGTCCTCCCACTTCACCCTCCCACGTAGCTGGGACTACAGGTGCATGCCATCCATTCCCGGGTGATTTCTACACTTTATTTGTAGAGACAGGGTTTCACTATGTTGATCAGACTGGTCTCGAATTCCTGACCTCTAGTGATTCCTCCCACCTCGGCCTCCTAAAATGCTGGGATTATAGGTATGAGCTGCCGTGTCTTGCCTTTTATTATTTATTTACTTATGTATGTATGTACGTATTTTTCTTTCTTAAGTCTATGTTTTGTTTTTATTTTTTCAGTAAATGATTACTCTAAACCAGGCCATCTGATCGAGATTAGGATAGAGTAATAAATCAATGTGTGCTGGGTTTTTTCTATCTTCAGAGTTTTCAACCCATAAAAGAGCTAGACACTGAGATGAAGTCTCATAAAAGTGTGAAGAGATGATAAGAGTAGTTAAAATTCATGAAGCCCATAACAAAATGATAATCCAGATTAAGGTTAAGGAATAAGAAATGCCTTTTGGGAAAAGTAACATGTAAACTGAAACAATAAAAATGAGAAGGAGTTATCCAAGCAAATAAACGGAGGAAATAGTGTGATAGCACAGGAACCAGAATTCCCATCCAGCCAAGTGTCTCTTTCTCAAGTTAGTATATCATCCGTGCTCATGAAGTGAGGGGATCTGACTCTGTCTGATTTCTCATGAGTCATTATAATAAACATCCGATAATATAATTTTAAATCAACAATATTTTAACAAGATGTTTTTAATCCTTTAAAATAAAAAGAAAATTATGTATATGCTAATCAGCAAACATCATCTTTGCCAAAATGTTCAAAAGAACCATGAATGCTGTTATTTAACACACACACACACACACACTCACTCACTATCAGTCTCCATAATGTGAGCATTACTGTTTCTGTAGTGACTATTAGTTTATTTCCATATGCTTCCCTCATGTGAATATCCAACTAATTAAATGGGAAAATTTCTGGTTTTTATATATCCTACTTTGAATAGTTTATTTTTTTAAGTATGTAACAAAATGTATTTCTGCCAGTATATTTTCAAGTAGGATATTATAGACATACATCAGAGATATGGCAAGTTCTGTTGCAGGCCACCTCAAAAAAGAAATATTGCAATAAAGCAAGTAACATGTTTTTTTTGTTTCTTAGTGCATATAAATGTTATATTTACACTATACTGTAGCTTATTATATATGCAAGAGCATATATAAGGTATACACAACATATATACCTTACATTACATTACCTATATACACAAGTTATATACAATGTATATACCTTATTTCCTGTTTGCCCTTACAAGAATACTAACCCATGGTGCTTGCGACTGCAGCATTTACCCAGAAATAACTGCCATTAAATACCTTGCTTTTATTATTATTTTCGCAAAGCTCTAGTATATTGACTTTGGAAACAAAAACATTCTGTTTTTAATAGTGGCATTTCCATTTACAAAATGTAGTAATTCTTTATCATTAAAAATGCCAAATCCTAGAAAACTAAGCATTTCTACGTGTGATGTTAACAGCATTCTTGAACAATTGTTGGCCTAAGATTAATTTGATGAATCCAATTTTTCTGAAGTAGACAATTCTGATTCAGATAATTCTGACGTTAGTTCTGTGTAGAATTACCTCCAAGAACAGTTTTTATATTTTATTTTCACATTGAAAAAATCAGCCAGATTTGCTTCAGCCTCAAAGAACCTATTTATGTAAAATTAAATGAGCACTGGCAGTGAGCTGTGCTTTTTTCTTTTCTGAATGGAATAAGGGTTAATCAAAAATACTTTATTACTATAATCATGTGAGTCTTCAGCACGTTGTAATTTTTCAGCTAGTGGAGGGCCTTTCCTGATGATGACAGCTGCTGACTAATCAGAGTGGTGGTTGCTAAAGTTTGGAGTGGCTCTGGCAATATTTTAAAACAAGACAACAATGAAATTTGCTGCATTGATTGTCCCTTTTACGAAAGATTTCTGTGTAGCATGCGATGGTGTTTGATAGCATTTTACCCATAGTGGAACTTTCAAAATTGGAGACAATCCTCTCAAACACTACTGATGCTTTATCAACTAAGTTTATGCTATTAATATATACTAAATCGTTTGTTGTCATTTCATTTCTTTCTATGTATGAAAGATCTAGATGGTCTCCTCTTCCAACAGAAGACTGTTTTGTCCGCATTGAAAAACTATTGTTTAGTGTACCCATCTTCATCAATTATCTTAACTAGATCTTCTGGACAATTTGCCTCTTCACCTTGCACTTTTATATTATGAAGATGGCTTCTTTTCTCCAACTCATGAACAAACTTCCGCTAGCTTTAAACTTTGCTTCTGCTGCGTCCTAGCCTCTCTGAGTCTTCATAGAATTGAGAGGGCTATGCGCTGGATTAGGCTTTTGCTTAAGGGAATGTTGTGGCTGGTTTGATCTTCTATCCAGACTATTCAAACTTTCTCTGTATCAGAAATAAGGCTTTATCTCATTCTTACCTTTGGTGCTTCCACTGAAGTAGCAATTTTAATTCCCTTGAGACCTTTTCTTTGCCTTAACAACATGGCTAACCGGTGCAAGAGCTCTGGCTTTCAGACTACCTCTGATTTAGACATGTCATTCATTTCTAGCTTTTGATTTAATGTGAAAAGCTTTGAACTCTTCCTTTAATTGGAACTCTCAGAGGCCACTGAAGGTCATTAATTGTCCCAATTTCAACATTATTGTGTCTCAGGGGATAGGAAGGCTCAAGGGGAGGGAGAAAGATAAGGGAACAGTCAAATATTGAAGTAATCAGAACACACAACATTAATCAATTAGGTTCACTGTTTTATATGGTCACAGTTTATGGGGTCCCAAAACAATGAAAATACTAACATGAAAAATCACTTATCACAAGTTAACATAATTAACATAATAGATGTAATAATAATTTAAAAGTTTGAAACACTATTAGAATTACCAAAATGTGACACAGATTCATGAAGTGAACACATACATGAAGTGGACACATACTGTTGGGAAATGGTACAGATAGATGCTCAATGCAGGGTTGCCGCAAATCCTCAATTTGTAAAAAACACTGTCTCTGAGAGGTGCAATAAAGCAAAACACAGTAAAACCAGGTCTGTCTGTACTGTAAAGATTATTTCAATTAAAAATATCCCTGTCCCTTTATTTATTTTGAAAACATTCAACATAGGAGCACATATATGACTTTCAGGTGACATGTTACACAGTATCATTTGGCTACAGAAATTAAAAATTTTACCAGGCAAAATTAGATGTACACTCTAAATTTGAAATCATATTTTTTTACTAACGTGGGTATTTTAATGTGTAATTAAAACATTTTAAAAATTAAAGACATTTTAAATAATGATTCTAAACAAATATTATGCTTTATAAATTATAGTTTTCAGAGTAAATTATAAATAATTAGTTTTACAAATAACGTGTAACATAATCATTTAAAATTAAAAATAAATTTTTGAAGAAATAATACTTTTATGTGAAGAGAAAGCAGCAGATGTTTGGTGTTATAAGAAAAATGATACCAATAAGCATTTTGATCTTTTAGTCTCATTCACTGCATGTAAATCAGGAAGAAATAAATTAAGTCTATAATACATAGTGAAATTATGGATCTGACATAAGGCAGATGCATGTTCGGAGTAGCCATTACACCTTTCCAACATTCAGTTTCCCAAAAAGAAGTGAATCCAGTAAACTAAAATTTCCAGAATAGTTACCAAATCAGAGGGATCATGAATGAAAGTTTCTAATAATTTTGAGTTTGCCTTTTCTTCTAAAATACAGAATAATTGAAGAATTATAATATCTCTAAGACTGAAGGGCTATTGTTAGTTGTTTTGGAAATCAAAATCAAGATATTTGTTTGGAGGTTTCTAGTTTTTCAGCAGACACACTCTAGATTTTACAGATATATAATGTAGTGTGTACAAGTGTTTGTAATTATGTAGAGAGAGGAGAGAGAGACAGAGAGAAATAGATTGTTAGAAAAAAACAATAAAAAACAAAAGGTCAACTGATAGTAATCCAAACATTATAATTATTTTCAACAATTGTGACTAATCTTAAATTATTTTGATTGCATTTGATTGCCCTGATATTTTCTCTAACAAAAATACCTAGCCATCAATTTTTGTAATATTTGTGCATTCAAAGTCTTCTATGAGATTTAAGCCTGTGATTTAGTAGTGCCCTGTTTGTTTTTTTTCTGAAATTGCATGAGGGTTTTAGTTCTTATCATAATTGATGAATGGAATTCAGGACAGTTGTATATAACACAATATTTTTCAGTGTCCTGTAGGAACTCCTAATGACCTCTCAACCATTCCTGTATATGATTAAAAAAATGCTTTATTTAGATGAAATAAACTAGATCTTAATTTTGTTCAACAAATAAATACCAAATACTTTTACAGACTTTATTACACATTGGATATTTCCAGAAATTCATTGTGGAGCTGTTCAGTGTTTGGGGAATCCAGGAGGTCAGTAGCAGTTCTGCTGTCTGTATTTGCATCCCTGTTAAAACACACTTGTGTCCACTCAATTGCAATTGTGTATACACCATGGTTCTACATTTAGAGCAAGCACTTGGAATTTTTTGTTTTTGCTTGTCTAGGAAAGTGTGAGAATTTAATTTTCCTATGGATTTTATTTCTGAATGGGACCACTGAAAAACTGTGTTATAAAAAACACATTTGATCTCTTAGGTCAAGGACCATGGCTATAATTACATAAATGAAGGGAGAGGAGGTATTACTTTGTAATTAAAAAAAGTTTCTTAATATTTACTTTACAATGAGTGAAATTATTCTGCAAAATTAAAGAGAGTGCTGCTCACATTTTTTGAAAATAAGTGTGTGACCATACAGCTGTTTAATGGCATTATGTAAATAATTAGTCCTCTGCAATAAAAATAATCTTAACTTACTTTAAAAAAATAAGTGAACATATCCCTTTGAAATATGATTTAAAAAATCCTTGCCCTTCATAATTCAATATTTTTGTGTTAAAAATTGAAACAAAATATTAAATAATTTTTTATAGTTTTGTGGCAAAAAAACTATGTATTTAAATTTCTTACTTAAGTGATTACTTGATATTCCTAAGCTATCGAAAATGGTTAACAAGAAAATAACTTTAAATGATGACTAGCTGTGTCTAATACCTCAGTTTTCAAGAGTAAATTAGATGAACTATTAGAAACAAAAAAATGGGTATATGTAAGTGAGATAAATGTTGTAGATAAACATTTTGTGTAACTTCAGATCTTCAAATTATTTTTGATGCTCATTGAAGATCTGGGTCACTGCCAATAAATAAAGGATTATGATATGGGGAAATAGGATTTTAAAATTTGTGAAATGTTCTCATCTATAAAATGCAAATATCTGATAGTTTGGAATTTCTTGCTTCCTAGGTTTCCAATGAAATTTAAGATTACTAAGAATAAGAATTCTGGTTAATGTATAATTCTGTATATAAAATATGTCAAAAAAGATGTATTCTTACCAGGAAAATAAATAGTTTTGTCTAATTCAGAAGTTATTTAAAGATTAATTCAAATTATGGACCTGAAAACATTATTTATGAAACAAGACTGAAAGGAATCAGTAAGTATATAAGAGAGATCTGAAGAAAGTGATGGATATGAAGATGTATTGGTAAGGAAGATTTTAAAGAAAAAAGAACAATTTTGCATGAGAAAGGACTTGTATAGTGAATTTTTGTCATAAAGTAAAATGATTGGTTATTTGAAGAAGAAGAAGGAGGAGGAGGAGGATGGGGGGAGAAGGAGGAAGAAGAAGAAGAAGAAAATAATTTAGGGCAAAACAAAGTCCAAGTATATCATAGGTGGTCTGTGTACATCACATGTAGATCTGTTTCTCTGTCTATCTTCGTGTACATACAGAGAAAATAAAAAGCAGAAAAAATTTAGATAGTAAAATATTCTTTAAAACCTGATAGAAAATTGGAGAAATTTGGCTAATTAACATTACTAAGAATAAGAATTCTAGTTAATATATAATTTTGTATATAAAATATGCCAAAGAAGATATATTCTTATTAAGAAACAGTTTTGTTTAATTAAGGAGTTATTTAATGATTAATTCAAATTTTGGACTTGAAAATGTTATTTATGAAACAAGAGAGAAAGGAATCAGTTAGTAGGGGAGAGAGAGCTGGAGAAAGTCATGGATATGAGACTGTAATCTGGTAAGGAGAGTTATAAAGAAAAGGTAATATTTTTGTATGAGAGAAGATTTGTATGGTAAATTTTTGTCCTAAAGTAAAATGACTAGTTATTAAAAAAACAAAGAAAATTAAGGATAAAACAAAGTCCAGGCATGTCATAGGTGGTCCGTGTACATCACATGTAGTTTTCGTTTTTCTGTGCACCTATCCTCATGCACATACAGAGAAAAAAATGTGGAAAAACATTAGATGTAAAATATTATTTAAAACTTGAGAGAAAATTGAGAAAATTTGGCTAATTAACATTGCTCATAGTTAAAGCTCTTAGCCTTGGTGAAGTTAAATTAAGAAATATTGTGAAGAAATTTGTTAGCAGTTTGGCAATTCTTTTTTAATATAGTTCAGCATAAAGCCAGATTTAGCATTAAGGCAAATATCACATAAATATTTGCATTGCTTCACACAATATTTGCCATTCTGCATAGTTAGTACTAGCACTAACCTCCTTACTGCTCATGTACCTGAACTTAATTGCTTAATTGCACAAAATGTATACTAGTATTGGTATTGGTAGATTTAAAAACATTAATTTGTATATCAGGAACAAAATATTTATCTTGTGTGTTTTTATTTATTTAATTTATTTAAGGCTCTGCGTAACACTGTAGCCTCCAAAGTTAACTGAGTAGGAGGAAATTTGGAGTTTGGCTTTTTGTTTATTTAATTTTGCTCTTAATTTTCATTCATTTACTCTTTGTTCTCCTTTGGGTTTGGCATATATATACGCACATATGTGCATATATATATATATGCTGACATGTTCATAAAGATTGCTAACCCAATATGAAGTAGAGCAGGAGTTGATTGCATGAACTATGCTAATGGAGGACAGAAATATATTCATGGCTTTTTTTTGTTTGACACATTGCTGTTTTTTTATTTTTTTTTCAGAGTCTGGATAACATTTTTTATTTTTTTTTGAGTTATATCTGGCCTTACCAATTGAGTAGTGAATATTCTTGTAGAAAGAATTTAAGAAATATTCCTCTCCCTCTGCCTAAATTTTCCAGAATTTGTAAATTATTTATGAATATTCTTAATTCATGGCAATGTGGTTGTTTGCATAAGTTCAAAAAGAATCTGTCTTCATTTATTATGGGACACAGTTGGAAAAAGTGGTCATTTTCCCAGGGCTGTGGCCTAAATGACCTTGTGAGAGGTTCCAGCCAAGCTAATTTAGGACAGCCTAATGTGGACAACGATTCTTGCTGTACTTTGTGTGGGTAATCAGGTCAAGTATGGTGGGACTGAAGCTTATTTTACAGATAGGTTGGCCCTGTTGTGATTTATCTTTGGTGGAAGTGATGGACTAGAATAAGACTGTGTTTCAGTACAAAACTGTAGTATTAAATTAACTTTTGTTTCCTGGGTGGCCACATCATCACCAATGGTATGCAGCTACCCACAATGCCCCTCCTCAGCATGAAACAGCAAGAGAAATTCATGACCAAATTTCCCAAGATTAAAGAATTGATTAATAGAAAGTGGGGGACAGAAACTGACCCAGTTGTCCCATAGATCTGATGTTTATAGTTTCTTTTGAATAAACATTGAAATTGACCCACCCAGTCTTAACATTTAAGAAAGTTATATTTGTCTTATCTAAGTTCCTTTCTCAGGAAGCCTACTATCAGTCCTCCCAGATAAGATCAAAGAGCTGAAACTCACCAGATCCTCTCATCAGGACAATTAGATGCCAGATCTCTCACCCATGATAACGGCCTAAGCAACCACCTGCTTCCTGGTGACCAACTCCTCTTCTTTACCCTTCCCTAATTCCTGCTTTTCTGCATGTAGGGCCATTTCTTCCTTGCTATATAAACCTCTAATTTTAGTTGGTCAGAGTGAGGGATATGAGATTGATCTCCCATTTCCTTGTCTGCAGCACCCAGTTAAAGCATTCCCTGGCAGTACTTGTCTCAGTGATTGGCTTTCTCTGCAGTGAGCAGCAGGACCTAGTCTGAACCCCCTGTGTTTGGGTAACAAAATCATCAATGATTTCTAAAATGTTTATAGGAAACACAAATAAAGCAGCAAGTTATCAACTGATAATTCATTTTAAGAAGGGATGAGGAAATGTTGAATATGAAGCCTGCAGCCACAGACCATCCACAATTTCTGAGGAAAAAATAATTTTGTTGGTGTTCTAGTTGAAGAAGATCAATAACAGCAGAAACAATACTCAACGCCATAGACATCTCAACTGTTTCAGATTACACAATTCTGACTAGAAGATTAAAAGCGAGTGAACTTTGCACTCATGGGTGCCAAAAAGTTTGCATGCACATTAGCTGCAAACAAGAGCAGAGCTTTCAATGGAAAATTAAAATAAGTGGGATCAAGATTCTGAAGCATTTCTCTGAAGAATTGTAACTGGAGATGAAGCAGGGCTTTACCAGTTTGATCTTGAACACAAAGCACAATCAAAGCAATGGCTACCAAGAGGCATTTTGCTGGTTAACCTTCTGGAGGACAAAAGAACAATATTGAGAGCATGTTGAGAAAGTTAGCCAAAGCTTTAGTGGAAAAATGCCTGAGAAAACTCTCAGAGCCTTTCTCCACTACACCAATGCTCCTGCTCATTCCTTTCATCAAACAAGGGTAATTGTGTGAGAGTTCAGTTGGGATGTCATTAGTTATCCACCTTAAAGTCCTGATTTGGCACATTCTGACTTCCGTTTGTTTCCTAATCTTAAAAATAATGTAATAGGAACCAATTTTTCTTCTGGGAATAATATATAAAAGTCTGCATTGACATGTCACATTAGAAGGTGGACTAAATAGTTTGTATCATTGCTTACAAAATTGTTTGGAGCATAATGGAGCTTAGTTTGATAAATAAATTTTATATACCTTTATTTTTATCTTTTAATCTCATTTTCTCCCACAAACCCTTGGAAGTCCATTTGAATTTGCATAGCACTTTGTAGAATGTCAAAAAATATTGTGTTATGAAATATATAGAGCAGGGAAAGAGGCAAATAAAGCATGAAGAAGAAGGGATGAAGTGTAGTGTGTAATAAAAATAAAATATGTATACAGAGATTTGAAGGAAATGAAGGTGTGAAGCAAGCAGATATGTGGGAGAAGGGTGTCCTAGGTTGAGAAAAGTGTAAGTTAAAAGCCTTGAGTCTGGCATATGTCTGGTGTCTGGGCAACCAAGATGTGGCCAGTGCAGCTGGACGGAGGAAGTTGGAGAATAATGCATGGGGTTAAGGGAAATTAGATCCGATGATCCAGGATCTTATATGCCATAGTGGAGACTTAAGTTTTACTCTATGATAATTGCTTTAATACCCCATAACACAAATAATAAAATAACACCCCATAACACAAATAATAAAATTGAGTGTAGGCCCTGAGATATTTTTACCAATACTTGATTTTTATAAACTTTCTTTTTTTGAAAAAGCAGCAACTAATACATTCTAATGAAATTATTTTACCGTGCCTTTTTCATAATTAAGTGAGTATCTCATAAAACATAAAACATAAGTTCAGGTTTAGTTGCATAAACTATGTTTTCTAGTACGATCTTGATTCTGCCTAAAGAAAAGATGACCTCCTAAGAGACTGAGAAAACAAAAAAGCCTAAAGAATCCGTCATACTTGGAGGTTGGTTTGTCTTTAGTCTACAAATCCGTTTTTATATTTTTTTAGTACATAAACAAAAGTTTATATATAGATGATTGTGTACATATATATGTAGAGAGAGACAATAAATATAAATATATTTATCTATCTATCTACCTAATTTCCACAACACTTTATAAAATATTTCTGTATTCTAGGTAGAGTAGGTGAAAATGAGCAAATAAGAGCACTTGGCCAGGAGAAAAATATAGTATTCTGTAACGTTCTGAAATAACATTTTTAAACGTATTCTTCTAATTTTTATATATATGGGATTTTGGAGTGGTTAGGAAACATTAAAAAAAAACTAACAGTAAAAGTATTCAAAACAAGTTAGAGCAATCATTTACTCACCAGAATGTGCTAATTAGAGATTTATTATCATGTACCCAGATTTCAAAAATTAAAAGATTATCACAGAAAAAAAAACCAGTATGATAACTGTTAAATTTCAGAATTGTAATTACTTTTAAATATTCCTTGGCAGAAAGACAACTTAATAATACTGTTGTAACGAAAATATACTATAGAAAATACAGATACTTTCTGATTCAATCCTGTTTTCTTGTTAGTTTATAAATAACATTCATTTATTGCATTTATTTAAATGTGTCCTTAAAAAATAATCTAGCTGTTATTCCTTCTTTACGGAATAAAACAAAAATAAAATCCATGTTATATCTAAATTTCAGAAATAATATATCAAATTGATAATGATTAAAAATTGTTATGTTGAAAAATCACCAGGTGTTCTTTTGTAATCTGAACAATGATACAGTGGAGAGCAAATTTGATACTATCTTATTTCTGTACAAAGGCCTTTCTTTGTGTCTTTAAAACTGCTACCTCTCTGCTGATGACAGATCTACACAAATCACAGAAGTTGGTACTACATAGTTGGGATAAAACCTTGACAGGGCCCCAGTGAGAAAGCACATCATCAGGCTCCTAATGATGCTAATGTAAACTGCCAAAAGCTGTCACTCTAACAGTTATGGCAGGCCCAAAGCAGAGAGCAGGGAATAACGATACATTCTGAAAGCTGACAAAGGAAAACAAATGCATTATGGATATGGATATAAGAAAGCAAACAGTTGAATCTTCAAAGGGAGATGCCTTTATACCTTGCTATCAAGTAGGCTTGTCTGTGACACTTTGAAGCTAATATGGACAAGATCTATGTTATCTGCAGATCCAGCCTACCTTAGCATGACCATTCAATAAAACCTGAAATGATCGCTGCATGCATTTAGCAAAACACACTCCATCAAACTCAAATGTGAAGTGACAGATCCTGAGAGAATGGAACTTGGATTCCCCTCAGCATAAGATTTTTTAATGCTTCTCAACAGTTTCCTGGATCAATGCAATTCTATACGGAATTTGAAGGAAATGACAAAAGTAATAGTTGCTTTTCATGAAACAAGGGCTCTCATTTTTCTCCCTTGCTAATGCTGTAGTGTGCATGAGCATATGTTGTACTTGAGGTATTTCATTTGCAGCACTTTCTTTTACATACCTGGGAGAATAATCAGTTAAATAAAATGTTACTTAAATGAGTCTTTCAAAAATGTGTGTCTGTGTGTGTGTATTCTTGCAGGTGTATAATTATTGACAAAGATATTATGGGTTAAGTCAGAATTTTGCTTCAACTTCTGCTCCACATGAGTGAAACTAGAGCAGAAAGATTAATTGATTTATTCAGGGTCATAAAGGAGCACACCTAAACCTCGAGTTTAACCTCAGGAGACTAAGTCTCTGATCTGTTGTCCAGTCAGTTGAGCCATTCAGAGACCCAAAATAATATATTGTCTGTTGGTATTAGGACAAAAATTATACAATGTAGTAATTCAGGCATCACATGATTATATTTACATTTGTGACCACTGTATAAGAATCAATGATGCAGTCCTTGTCTAGCAAGGATTTGCATTTGCTAAGTGCATTTTGTTTTCAGGAAATGTGCAGGAATAGCATTATCAGAAATCAATCCCCCATGTTTCCTTATAGATAAAAGCACAGGTTATGGAAGTGAAATTTTTTGTACATTTAATTGTTAGTGTGACTATACCCTGACCAATAGAAATTATTTGTGGGTATAAAAGAATTATCTATTCTTGACACAGTCTTTACATTCTCCCTTGAAACTTGTGGCATTGGTGAAAAAGACAACTATGCTTTCAGAGCTCAACCAAAGCATTCCTTCATTCCACAGAACCCAATACATGTTAGTAGAAAGTAAAGATTTCCATCATCCTAGTGTGAGCTAGATTTATGCAAGTGACTTTGAAATTAATGAAAATCTCCTAGGCTATCTAGTCCCCTGGGAGGACATGAGAGGAGAGCAGTAGATGGCAATTGGACATTTATCAAGCTTATCTTCCTATTTGCTACTCAATTTCTGTGAGACCTTGGGAACACAAATTACAGGATTCATTTCAGTGATGTTTTTCACTCATTGGGACAGAAGGGTGACAACATAATATTATAACATGATAAATAATAAAAATTCTTTGATGTTAATGCCATAAAGGATATTGGAAGCAGATTCTTAACATACAAAATTTAAAAATGCACATTATAGAGCATCATATTAATGCTGCAAGATCACAACTTTATTCAAAGATGCAAACAGTATTCATAATCTATTATTATTTTATATAAGTTGCTGTGGCAAATTTAGTTAGTGTGATCAGATCAACAGCTTTAAAAATATCAGATGCACTTGCAGTCATCCAGACTTAATTATTCCCTTTCAAATGGCGTTTTCCTGGAGTTCATTTACAAATAATATTAGGTGTTAGACAGCAGAAGCACACTATATTATTATAATAATACATCTTGACATCTTATTTAGTATATTAAAAAGGGATAAAATATTACAAAATTATTAAAGAGCAGCAGCGAGGAAATGTTATCTGGAAATATAGTAATAATTGAAAGTCAGTGACTTAAATTTCACTTATTTAAAGAATAAAACCTACGTGTAACACTATAATATGCTTAATATAAATAGGCACAAAATTAAAAGAATTATCGGAAGAGAAAATGATCACATATTCTAACTCTCCAGTGATTTCCAAAGTTATTTTTTGGTGTAATTCTACTCAGACATTATTTTTTACATGTACCTGTTGAGTTTTTTTCAGTTTCAATCATAAGATGTATAACTTTGTCTTTCTATTTTGCCTTCATTAAAATCATACTTTTCAGAAGTAACAGATGACATCTCATATGTTATTTTGAGTATGAGTCATGAACTATATAGAAACAATTTAGGACATGTCATTAATAAATTATTCACCTTAGAAATGAGAACCTACATTTACTTCAAAAACAAAGCATTAAAGCACTTGCAAAATTTTGGCTTAGGCACTTACCTCAACCTCTCCTCTCCCAAACTCTACTGATATTACAAGTAGAATGTATGGATTATCTCTCTCTTTCCTTCAGAGGAATAACTGGCAGCTGGCGTATACAATTCCAGCAGACATGCCAGTTTTCTCCTGAAAGAGTAAAGTTTCCTGAACGTGGATCTTTGTCCTGAAACACCCACATCCTGAGTTGGTTGGGAGTTTGAAGTATTTTGGATGTCATTTGGATATTTTCACTTCCGCTTCTTCCTTCTCTATGAAGTTTTAACACTAGAGATTTATCAAAAGCAATTAAATGTACCATGTTTTTTCTTAGAGGTGTCTTGTCTTCCATGTTGCACAGAGATGGATTATGATCTTTGGTCAGCCCAGAGATGTGTCTTTTCCAGGAGTGGTCTAAAAAGAGAGAGAACTCTGTGGTGGTGTACTTTCTTGGGGGATGCTATTTATTGGGTGGAGGAGGGGGTGAATTACAAATCTGAGAAATATGATATTCACCATGGCTTTATGCTACTATCAAACTGCCCCCATTACCTTCATCAGCACCCATCCCCCAACACCACTATCACTCTGGGTACATTCCTCCTTTATTTTTTCCCATTCCTGCCTTCCTTCCACTACTACCTGTCCCACTGAGCCAACCCTAAACATTTTGTCCTCATAGTTGTTCCTCATCTTTCCCATACAGGGTTCTGTAGGCCAGAAGGGCTGTTCTGCTTTTTTGTCAACTGTCTTTTGTAAGCATTTGGATAACAACAGGTATCAAAGAGAGATTAGATGAAAGAAGGAAGGAAGAAGCCAAGATACTTTTCTTTCTCCCTTGTCTTGGGTGGTGTGTCCAACAATGGACACGTACTTTTCTTGCCTCAAACACCCACAAACAGGCTTCCTGCTTTCAGCTTCTTCCTGGTGACCCCTTGACCAGGCTGTTAGGTTCCAATGCCATTGCCTCTTTGCTTTGTGTTATTACTTTTTTTCCAAGCTATGTATAGTGGTGATAACCTGCTGTTACTAATCTATGTATTTCTCACTAATCTCCAATCATCTTCTTAGCCTCTTTTATCATCTGTTACCTGTTTCCTATATTAATTTACTTTGATCTCAAGTATTCAGAGAGGTGTATGTATGCTGGTATGATACTTACTCTTTTTTTTTTTTTTTTTTTTTTGAGACGGAGTCTCGCTCTGTCGCCCAGGCTGGAGTGCAGTGGTGCGATCTCCGCTCACTGCAAGCTCCGCCTCCCCAGCTCACGCCATTCTCCTGCCTCAGCCTCCCAAGTAGCTGAGACTACAGGCGCCTGCCACCATGTCCGGCTAATTTTTTGTATTTTTAGTAGAGACGGGGTTTCACCGTATTAGCCAGGATGGTCTCAATTTCCTGTTCTTGTGATCCACCCGTCCCGGCCTCCCAAAGTGCTGGGATTACAGGCGTGAGCCACCGCGCCCAGCCGACACTTACTCTTATGTGTAGAACTTTATCTCAGCAGTGGTTGAAGAAAAATACCTCTCATGATGTGGTTCCAGGAGTGAGCTCATCGCCTATTTGCATAAGAACACAATCATGAAGACCTTGCAGTTGGAAAATGGAAGAATTGTAATCTGTGTCATGCAATGACATCAATTTAACCTAAATAATTTTCTATAGATACTTGAAATGAAGGGCTGGTCAAAGTCAAGGGTTTGGAAAATCAAGCTGTTGTTATATTCAACTCTTATGGAAATAAGGATAATTTCAAGAAAAAAGGGGCATGCTGCCCACTTCTGAAGGTAAAGAAGGGCTGACAAAAAAGAGGTTCACTTACGTCTATAAACTTTCAGTTAAAAGCAGGCTTGGGGTATATAACTTTAAAAGAGTTTATTATGTTCCATAGCTTCAGGGCAGATGTGGCTAAGGATCAGAACAAAAATTTAAATCTTCAGGAGCATAAAGTACAAGTTGACTGTACAGCAGTATCAGTTAAGCATTACATTAATGCCTTTGTTTAGGGTATGAGCAAAGAAGTACCACAACTCTGAGATTTGACATTTGTGTGCACTTGAGCAGACAACCAGAGTTGTCTGACCACCAGAGTTCACCCATTTTTCATAATATTGGCACAAACTCCAACTTCATTGTAGAAAGGTAGACTTCCCTCAAACAGATATTATTTAATTACGCCACCTGATTCAGTTTGTGCATTCCTAGTCTTTTCAAACCTGCTCCACAATCTCCAACTGCCTTCAATGCGATAACAATACTTATTTCCCAATATGCCCCCAATAGAGAATTAATTCTAGGAGGATATAGTATATATGCCAAAATATAATTTATTTTTATCTGTACATATCTGGAAAACAATAATGGTACTAGATTCACAGAGTCATCCAAAAAGAACAAAATTTAATTTTGGATGAAGTCGAATTTACTATAATGTTTAACTAAACTTCATTCTGAATTTAAGTGCTAGAGAAGTTGAAATTTGATCTGTTTGCTAATTTGGCTGTTGAAGTCTGGATTCAAAGCTTGTATTCATGAGGTAAAAAATGCCAGCCCTTTCTCTGTATAATGTAGGGGAAGACATTTGGATTCTAGAGGGAAAGTAATCCTGCAGTAGATCTGGTAAGTGCAATTCTCTCATTTTCCCTCATCAGTGTATCTCCGGAGTGCCCAGAAGACAGTACCTTTACAAAGGAATTGAAAAATGTATGGTGAGAATACCAGTATTTTAAAAGCTCTGTGGTGGCTGTCATCTCCGTGCTCAGGATAATAATGGAATTGAGTTATCGTAAAATTGAGGTCCTTTTTAATAATGGGATTCTGAAGAGTTGGAAACTGGGGTTTAAGTGTGTGAGACAGTCTAACTTCAATTACCATAATAGGCAATCGTATTGGAGTGGTTATCAGAATGCTTTGGCACCCAAGGTTTTGTGGTGGTCGTTAAAAGAACTCAAAGTCATAGATGTGCAGTCTACTGATGTATTCATAAATCAGCCTACTGATGTATTAACCAATATAATATGAAAAGGTTTGTTTGGTGTCTGGTGAACAGAAACCCCACTTTTGTCACCACAAGAGGAGTAACAATTTTTCTCCCAGTTCCCAAACACCAAAATCAATTCATAGACTGGGTTTCTAACTGTCTTAAGTCTTGGCTTTAGCACTGATAATCCCATATCTTGTGAAACCTTCCAGTCCTAGGTAAATTAGACCATTGGTCACTCCAATGAAGTCCCTTGATTAAAATTCAGCCTGAGTTCCTTGAGGAAGGACATTGCAATTAGAATATATTGAAATCCTTCTTCAGTTTTCCTCCCAAACAAACTTGTCTTCCGACAAGCAGGCAGTGGGAGAAAAGTAGCACTCAAAAATTTAAAAATGTTATGCTGACTTTGATTTTATGTGATTTCTAGCAACCTGCAATTCTGCTTTTACTCAAGCATCCAAGTAAAGAATTAAAGAGCTCAAGTAATAAATGCAGATTTGCTGCAAAGTCATTCAAAATAAAACCAGTTGGAGTATTCCTAGTCAGCAACCAGCAGACTCTCTGCCCAGAATAGCTCTCTCACCTGTGGTGTGAAGTCCAGAAAAATAGGAAAGACCAAGTGAAACCCCATGGAAATAAATGTCTTTATCATTTTATTTAAAAAATGTCACACTTCTTAGAGAATCATGATTGTTAAATCTGTCATCAAGATTTGAAAATAGATTTCAATCCTATTACACACACTTTTAATTCACCTGTTTGGTTGTCATAAAAAATCATGTACATGTTGAAAATGATATGGATCATTGAAAATATAATTAGTGACTCCAACTGCAGCTGCTGCAACAGATATGGTGTGTTCGTTAGAGGAAATAAACACGTCTTGCCTTGAAATACCCCTACTGGCCTGGAAACATATTTTTCCCCATGCCAGTCACCAAGGATGATCTAAGCAGTTTGCCTTCACGTGGGAGAGTTAGTAAATACAATTTCACTATCTTCTCTCAGGGTTAGGGCAACTCTTCTCTTAGTATTAAAATTAGGTCTCTAGGACTTTTGTCCTGTAGGCATCCCACCGATCATAATTTGCTCAACCTAACAGTATTCAGATTTTCTCTGGTGAGCAGGTCAGGGAAAGCACCCCAGATGTGGTGGTTAGATGCATATTTGACAAAGGAAGAATAATATTGCAAAATTCAGGGACCTTCCATTTTAATAAATATTTTGGGGAGAAGATGGTCTGGGGGAATAACAGTATATCACCACAAGAAAGGGAAAAGTTGTCTTATTTTGAACCAATGCTGACAAAACATGTAACACTTATGTGCTTCTTAATTGTAGAGGCAACCTATACCATCAAACTTGTGCTTCGTCACCATATTATTTTACCAAATAAACTTTGAGGCTTCTCCTAGTTTTGAGTGGAATCTAAAGAGAAGAAAAGGTTCTGCATCAAGTCTAGGATGTTATCAAAAGCCATATTGTATGTTAAGCCTTGGACACACCAGATTTGATGAAGCTCAAAATGTTCATGAGTTAATGTGGATCTTGTATCAAACTTCTGAAAAGACACAATGGAAGTTACACAATTATGTTTTACTTTTCAATCAGTTCAAAATTTATTTTCTGATTTCCATATATATTTGTGTCTCAATTCATGGATTATTTGGAAGTATATTAATTAATTTATAAACATATGAGAGTTTTCCAGTTATATTTTTCTTATTGATTTGTAGCCTAATGCCAGTGGGGGTCAGGGAATATTTTAAGCATAATTTTAATCCTTTTCATTTTCTTGATATGTTTTTATGATCCAGCATATTATCTAAACTTGTAAATATTAAATGTGTACTTGAGGAAAATGTGTATTTTGCAATTATTGAGTGTGATTTTTCTCTACAGGTCTTTTAGGGTAAGTCTGTAAATCTTGTTGCAAATCTTTCAAATCTTACTTTTCATCATTGTAATCTGTCTTTATTTCTAGTAATAATTTTTTCTTTGAAATCTACTTACTCCAAAATTAAGTAAATTTTGCATAGTTTTGCCTAATTAACTACTTATTATAAAACTTTTAAAAATATTATTGTTTGCATAGTATATCTTTTTACATTATTTTACTGACAACTTTTCTGTATCTTTATATTTAAGGATTTGTATCTACTTTTAGATAGTCTTTTTATTTTTCAATCTGACAACCTTTGCCTTTTAACAGTAAGATTTAGTCTAATTATGGTTAATATAATTACTGAACTATTTGGGTTTAAACATATTATCTTACTCTGTTTTCTTTTTGTTCACTTCTGCCTCATTCCTTCTTGTAACCATTTTTAACTTTCTTTGGAATTTTTTTTAGAATATTCTATTTCTTTTTTTTTTAAATGGAGAACTGACAGTAACTTTAATATATGTAAATATCTCAATTGGATAATTCAGGCACAAAAATATATTGGAGCTTGGTGCTTATTAAGTTTATGTTTTATGCATTTCCATTGCAGGAGTTAATATGTTTCTTGGTTTCTTTTTTTCTTTTATTATACTTTAAGTTTTAGGGTACATGTGCACAACGTGCAGGTTAGTTACATATGTATACATGTGCCATGCTGGTGTGCTGCACCCATTAACTCGTCATTTAACATTAGGTATATCTCCTAATGCTATCCCTTCCCCCTACCCCCACCCCACAACAGGCCCCGGTGTGTGATGTTCCCCTTTCTGTGTCCATGTGTTCTCATTGTTCAATTCCCATCTATGAGTGAGAACATGCAGTGTTTGGTTTTTTTGTCCTTGCGATAGTTTACTGAGAATGATGGTTTCCAGCTTCATCCATGTCCCTATAAAGGACATGAACTCATCATTTTTTATGGCTGCAAAGTATTCCATGTTGTATATGTGTCACATTTTCTTAATCCAGTCTATCATTGTTGGACATTTGGGTTGGTTCCAAGTCTTTGCTATTGTGAGTAGTGCTGCAATAAACATACGTGTGCATGTGTCTTTACAGCAGCATGATTTATAATCCTTTGGGTATATACCCAGTAATGGGATTGCTGGGTCAAATGGTATTTCTAGTTCTAGATCCCTGAGGAATCACCACACTGACTTCCACAATGTTTGAACTAGTTTACAGTCCCACCAACAGTGTAAAAGTGTTCCTATTTCTCCACATCCTCTCCAGCACCTGTTGTTTCCTGACTTTTTAATGATTGCCATTCTAACTGGTATGAGATGGTATCTCACTGTGGTTTTGATTTGCATTTCTCTGATGGCCAGTGATGATGAGCATTTTTTCATGGGTTTTTTGGCTGCATAAATGTCTTCTTTGGAGAAGTGTCTGTTCATGTCCTTCGCCCACTTTTTGATGGGGTTGTTTGTTTTTTTCTTGTAAATTTGTTGGAATTCATTGTAGATTCTGGATATTAGCCCTTTGTCAGATGAGTAGATTGCAAAAATTTTCTCCCATTCTGTAGGTTGCCTGTTCACTCTGATGGTAGTTTCTTTTGCTGTGCAGAAGGTCTTTAGTTTAATTAGATCCCATTTTTCAATTTTGGCTTTTGTTGCCGTTGCTTTTGGTGTTTTAGTCATGAAGTCCTTGCCCATGCCTATGTCCTTAGAGACCTACAAAGAGACTTAGACTCCCACACAATAATAATGGGAGACTTTAACATCCCAGATTATTCTATTTCTTATCCTCTAATAGCTTGTCAGTAAACAGTTTTATTTTTTTTCAGTGTTACATTAGGGTTTTCAACATAAACTTTTTACTTACTAAAAATCTAATAAGTCATACTTTTATTCCTCTTTAGATAATATAAAATCTTAAAATATTTTTAATCCACCTATTCCTCCTACTTGTTTTGTGATTGTAATCATACATATTAATTCTATAATACTAAATACATATTTTAAGCTTTGGAAGATGTTATTTTAAACAACAGTATTAATTTAGATTTTGCTAGATATTTACCTGTTATTTGCCTTTTTATCTCTTACTGCACCTCTGTGTTTCAATCTGGGACTCCAATTGCACGTGTATTCAAACTGTTAACTCAGCCCCACAGATCTTTCAGGCTGTTTGTCCACATTTTTATCTATGTATCAAATGTGCTACTTTTTCTGATCTTCAAGCTCAATAATCTTTTCTTGTGTGGTATCTAAAATATTTTGTAACTTACCTACTTTCACCTAAACTTCATTATATCTCTCTTCAATTCTGAAATTCTCATTTAATTCTTATTATAGTTTTCATTATACATTTCTTCAGATTTTAGTCTAATCTTTTAAATATATCTATATATTTAATTTAAAAACTCTTACTCTGTGATGTTTAGTTTACTGAGCTAAGGTGTTCTCATATTGGTTGCAAAACATTGTTTCTGGGTTTAACCATGATAATGTTTCCAGAATAGATTAACATTTGAGCCGATACACCAGGTAGGAATGATGACCCTCAACAATGTTGGTGGGCATCCTCCAATCTGTGGCCCATATAGAACAGAAAGATACAGGAAGAGAGAATTTGCTTTCTTTGCTTGAGTCTGGACATCAATCTTCTCCTGCCTTCAGACACTGGGTTCCTTGGTTCTTTTGACTGGGACTGTGACTGTATACCACTGACTTCCTCAGTTCTCAGCCTTTCCATTACAACCAGAGCTATAGGAGCAGATTTCTTGGGCCTCTAGCTTGCAGATGGAAGACTGTGGGACACTTCAGTCTTTATAGCTGAGTGAGCCAATACCTTGTAGTAAATATCCATCTATCTTTGATGTATCTATGTATCTATCTTTGTATCTATATGTCTATGTATCTATGTATGTATCTATGTATGTATCTATGTAAGTATGTATGTATGTATGTATCTATCTATCTATCATCTATCTATCTATCTATCTATCATCTATATCCTTTTGGTATTATTTGTCTGGAGAATCCTGATTAACATAGTCTGCTAACTTTTATCTGTATCTTCTATGTGTATGCTTCTTCCTCTTCCTGTCTCTCTCTCTTCTTTGTCCTCATTTAATCTCCTTTCCTGGCATATTGGTAATTTTGATTGGATTCTGGACATTGTAGATTAAATATTTCAGAAATACTTTGAAGCTATGGATTTTATTATTTTTCTCCAGAGACTTTTCAAAATGCTGATTTTGGAAGGCAATTAAATTGGCGCCAGTTTACCTAATTCAAACAGAGATTGCACTATTTTGGTGTAGTGCTTCAGTCTTTACAAGGACTGAATATTTTCTTTTGTTTTTCCTGCTATTCCAAGGGTATTACTCTTTGGAAGAACCAATTGGTAAATTGAGAAATTTCCCATGGTATTCAATGGTTGGTGGAGCTTTGGCCCCTCTAGCCTCATAAGACTGCTGGAAGCTCTACTCACTTACTCAGCCTCTCCACTGTTTTGAGAATTACAAAATCCGGTGACAATTATCATGTTCAGTTCTTTGTACTTCTCTTTTATCTAGGGTCTAGGAGCCTGTAGTCTGTACTGCCCTAGTAATTCTCCAATGTCTTCAAGCAAATACTTTTAATATTTTGTCTAGTTTTTATGGTTGATTTTGTAAGATGTTTAGAACTCAAAAAGTATTTTGCTATTTACCATAAGTAAAATTTATGATTATTCAAACTGAGTCTCTCCTCCTTGTAAAAGAGGTGTAAGTGATTTGACTTTTAAAGACAGGAAGTTGTCTCAGGTTAGGTGGGACCATAAACGTTTGCATGGTAAATTAAAATTGGTAGATGAGTGAGAATGTTGCTGACTAGCAAAACAGGTAGATAGTGCCTATTTGGTGACCCTGTTTGCTGTCTCTCTTTTCTTCTACTTTATTCTGTTTCTTCTAAAAGGAAAGATAAACTTTTCAGCCTGTATTTACTAGACTTCCATGTCTCTTTCATTTTTTTTGGGCAACAAGAGAAATTGAAAAAAGACAGGGAGCTGCAGGAAAGGAAAGTGAGAATGACAGCATTTCTCGCCTTCCCTCCTGTTGGCGAGGGACAACTTCATCAGGGCCAAATCTCTTCCCTGTCATTTTCTGCTGTGCTCTGGGTCAGGTGACTCCTCTCTCACTCCTGATAACCCAGGATGCCAGTGCTTCCTGTGCTTCCTTATTTCTGGCTTGCCTTTCTATGCACTGACTATTTTTTCACTTTTTCCATATACCTGACCAGTTCATTGTATTAAAATCCCTTTGTCTTAACTAGAAAAAATAATAAAGTCAAAAATGGAAGCATTTGAAGTAATTCTGCTGTGCAAAAGAAGGAGTATCCAATTCTTTTGAATTTTGACATGGCTTTTCTACAAAAGACTTGCTGCAAGAAGGGAAACACGTTTGTTGAAAAATGACTTTGTGTTTTCACGAACTTTCAAAAACATGCTTGCTCTTGCTAAGAAAACAAAGCAACATGCCGTGAAGAAGGACAACCTGATTTTGTGAAGATTTAAAAGGATTCAACAAGAGACGAAAAATAAGATCTTTGAATTAAAATCTATGATGGATGTAGCAACTATTAGATTAAATTTTTAAGGAATTTAGATTGATGAGCTCGTATATAAATGAAAGTTTCATTTAGGAAAATAACTTCTTAAAATGGCTCACAGATTGGATTAAAAAATAAACATTAAGTGACTTCAGGTTGATGAGATATTTTTTAAAAATTGACCCATCAAGCATAAATGTAAAATGAAGGCTAAAATTACATTAGACAAGCATAAATGAAAGAAAACAGTGATTGCAATGTTGATACTGAAGCACAATCAAATAAAATACTAAATAGGGAATTTATTTCATATAGATAATATAAACAGTAGGCAAATGTCATAGCATCAAAATTCATAAAACATATTATTTGGAAAATAAGATAGATCATAAAGAGTGAGAACAAGATAGTAAGACAGCAAGAAAATGAGAAAGAGAATGAAGAGAGCAAGTGGCCAAAAAGTGGTCATATGGTATTTGATTTGCTACAAAACTTTGAACTAGCTTTCTACATTTTGAAAATTCATTACATTGTGAAATCTGCTTTTTAAAGTTGCATATGAAAAAATTTATCCCAGGCTCAACTGCAATTGGTTAAAAACATATACATGAGACTGATTCAGAAGTAAGCTATGTAAACTACATAAACAAATTGACTCTTTTTTTTTTTTTTTTTTTGAGGCGGAATCTCACTCTGTCACCCAGACTTGAGTGCAGTGGCATGATCTAAGCTCACTGCAACCTCTTCCTCTCAGGTTCATGCAATTCTCCTGCCTCAGCCTCCTGAGTAGCTGAGATTACAGGTGAGCACCGTCACACCCTGCTAATTTTTGTATTTTCAGTAGAGATGGGGTTTTGCCATGTTGGCCAGGATGGTCTCAAACTCCTGACCTCAAGGGATCCACCCGCCTCAGCCTCCCAAAGTGCAGGGATTACAGGCATGAGCCACCACGCCCAGCCAAAAAATGGATTCTTTATGGGACATTCATTTTGTTGATTTAAGTTGTGGTAGAAATAGCATGGTTTCAAGGTCAAGGTCTACTTTATCATGACAGTTCTGTGTGTGGTTCAGGATGCTAATTCTGAAAGCTCAGCCTAGAGTCTTTCCCCCTGGACATTCAGTGATTTTATGGGTCATGTAATATCCACTCTTACTGGGTGACTTCTATAATCTTAACAAATAATGCTGACAAATGCAGTATTTTTGATGAGGATTTTCAGACAATTAAAAAAAAAAGGAAACATAAGAATTTGGCTTTCAAGTATTTTTTTAATGTGATAATAATCTGTGCATATTACAGAATCGAGAAGTGATCTTTTTTGCAGATATTGATAACTCTATTAATGCAGTTATTGAATCATCACTGGTGGTCACCTGGAATAAAATTTATATTTAGAACAAGACTTTTACACTTCAATGAATGCCACTATTTCCCATAATAAAAGGCAGAAAAAATATGTTTTTTCAGGTGGAAATGTTTTTTTTCTAACTCTGCCTGAGAATTTAAAAATAAAAAAGGCAAGTAGAAATACAACTCGAGGCATTGTCAAAGAACCAGAGAGCAACAATGACTACTAAAATATAATATTCTGTGTATTGAAGCCAAAACATTCATGTAGCAGAGGTATTGTAAAAAGATAAATCCTTCAGATATTTGAGTTATTACATACAAATTCACGATGTTCCTAGCTCTCATATATAAAATTAGGACAAGAAATGGGTGACTATAATCTTCAAAATTGGAATAGGGTATTGAGGAGGGTTAGTTTTTTTCAAGAAGCATAAACCTGTTTATTCTACTGAATGTCCCGTACAGTAAAATCCAATGAGCCAGGTTCAAGACTCTGTAATGATTTCATCTAAGGTAGGTTACTTTTGCTCTTTGTTTTTGTTTTTGGAAGAAAATACCAAACTTGATTATGTCTAGCTCCTATGACTTTACTTTGACCCTAGGCTTCTTACTAAACTCCAATTCAGCATAACCAGATAGTTAAACCCTGGAGGAGAAGACGTAAACATAAAATGTGTTTTTTAAGTTAATATTGGTGCAAGTGTGGGGAATATGTGTGGCATAGATTGAAAGATGTTATACACTGAAATACATGTGATACAGATTTTGAAGTTTTAATACAAGGAAAATATATTTAGATTGGTATGGTTTTATCACTATGAAAAATTTATCTAAAGTTTTGAATTCTATAGGATACATAGAATGACTAAAATAAATTCTGTTTCTCTACCCGGTTGAGTTACTTGATTTTAGGTCCATGTTAAGCTATAATAGATAAAGTTGAAAAACCAGGCTGGGTGTAGTGGCTCATGCCTGTAATCCCAGCACTTTGGGAGGCCGAGGCAGGTGGATCACCTGGGGTCAGGAGTTCAAGACTATCCTGGCCAACATGGTGAAACCCTATCTCTACAAAAATACAAAAATTAGCCGGGCATGATGGTGGGTGCCTGTAATCCCAGCTTCTTGGGAGGCTGAGGCGGGATAATTGCTTTAACCTGGGAGGCAGAGGTTGCAGTGAGCCAAGATTGCACCATTTCACTTCAGCCTGGGTGACAGAGTGAGACTCCATCTAAAAAAAAAAAAAAGAAAAAGAAAACAACAACAAGAAAAACAACAGTCTATTGGTATAATCTAGGACAGGAGTCAGAACCTTTTTCTGAAAAGGTAAATAGTAAATATTTTAGGTTTTATAGGCCATATTACATATTTGATGCACATTCTTCATATTTTTCCTTTTAAAAAAACAACTTTTAAACTATAAAATCCATTTTTACTTGGAGTTCAAACAAAAATAGGCTGCAGACTCTGTCATAGTTTTCTAACCTCTTATATACAACAAATAGTAAAACAGTGGAATGAGAATGCTGAAGTGTTTTATTAATCATATGAGTTTACTTACTCACCAAAAGAGTATGTCTCTTGAGCAAGAACAGAAGATAATTAATTCATCAATGCATTGATTAAAAATGTTGGCTAGTGATCATGAGCATCCTTAAAATTTTTAAGTCCCTGTAGTCTCTGTAGGAGGTATGGTAGCCAGCCTCAAAAATAATTCTTAACTCCTGCAATTCACTACATGCTAAAAGCTTCTCACAAACTAAATAAAGCTGATCTTTCTAACCAATCAGATATTTCAGAAATGATGATGTGTGACTTCTGATGATGAGTTATAAAAGACATTGTGACTTTTCCATTGTGATTCTGGAACATTAGTTCTGGTAGAGGCCAGCTGCCATGCCATAAAGACATTCAGGCAGCTGATGGAGATACTGACCTGATGTTGAGCTATGGCTTCCTACCATTAACAAGCATTAACCTGACAAGGATGTGAGTGAGCCACCTTGGAAGTCCATCCTCCAGTCCCAGTCAAGTCTTTAGATGACTACAGCCTCAGCTGAGAATCTGAGCATAATATCATGAGAGTCTTGAAGCTAGAACTACTCAGCCAAGCTGCTTCTGAATTCCTAACTCACAAAAACTGTAAGAGATAATACATGTTTCTTGTTTTAAGCCACTATATTTTAAGCTAAGTTTAATCAACAAAATACTAAGTTGTTATACGGAAATAGATAACTAACATAGCAGAAGAAAAATTTAGTAACGTATTTATGATTTTACTGAAGATAATGTGATTCTAGAGTGACAGAGAATAGTAGAGACCCTTAGTTTGCAGAGGCAAGTAATAGTGACATTGGGGACAAGAAGGATTAAGAGTTAATCAAAATAGATTGTCCCACAAGGATGCTAACATTGTTGGTTGACCATGAGGAGACTAGAAGTGAAGTACATAGGCAGTGGGCAAAATCACTACAATTTTATACAACTATAACACTGATTCAAGACGTTACTGTTGGCTATAGTAAAATAATTTGAATCTAAATATTCTTCTGGAACCCTTGGGCTAAAGAAGTAGACCTCTGCTTCTTGTTAAATGTTAGTGCTATCCCCTAGCCCACATCTGACTTCTAAGACATGATTGCCTTTGTAAAATCCCCTACCTTCCTCTAGTGTCCATACAAATAACTAACTTAAGTCACATAATTAAAAACAAGGGAAGATGGATATGTTAATTTATTTGATTGTAGTAATAATTACACAGTATATATGTATATCACGCTATTACATTGTATGTCTTGAATATTTTCAGTTTGTCAATTAAATATTTTAAAATAAAAACAACAAAGACATCAAACCAATTACCTAATGTTTCAATTTATGACGGTGAAAAAGAACAAACAAAACTGAAAACAAGTGGAAGGAAGCAAATGATAAAAATTAGAGTGAAATTTAATAAAATGTGTGGAAAAACAGTACAGAAAATAAACAAAATCTTGTGTTTTTTTTCAAA
This sequence comes from Pan troglodytes, assembly GCF_028858775.2. Lineage (NCBI taxonomy): Eukaryota > Metazoa > Chordata > Mammalia > Primates > Hominidae > Pan > Pan troglodytes. Next base: position 75,164,600 of record NC_072415.2, on the reverse strand, counting down.
GATCTACAAAATTGACAGAGCTTTAACTAGACTAAGAAATAAAACGTAAAAAGATTGAGATAACTAAAAGAAGTTAGGAAAGAAGTTCTATCATTACTAAACTTACAGTGATAAGAATATTAGATAAAAATACCATGAACAAGTATATATAAACAAACTAACCCGAATGAAAGGTACAAATCCCTAGAAAGACATAAATTGCCAGAACTGACTCAAGAAGAAATAGAAAATTTGCATATACCTATAACAAGTAGATTGATTTAATTCATAATGAAAGCAAAAAAAAAAAAAAAAGGTCAGGTCTAAGGAGGTTTCGTTGGTGATTTTACTAAACATTGAAGGAAGAATTAACACAAACTCTCACAAATTCTTTCAAAATTAGAAGAGAAGGAAACCCTTTCCAACTCATTTAATGCAGCCAGTGTTACATTGTTACTTAAACTAGACAATGATATGACAAGAAAATCAAACTGAAGACTAATATTCTATATGAATATAGATACGGAAAATCAACAAAATACTACCAAATAAAATCCAGTAACATAAAAAATGTCTGTACCTAGATAAAGTAAGTTTTATCCTTAGAATGCAAGTTTAGTTTAACATATAAAAATAAACTTAATATACCATATTAACAAAATAAAAGAGAAAAACCACAATCATCTAAATACAAATGAAGAAAGCATTTAACAAATCTACTACCTTTTCATCATCAAAGAAAGTACTCAATCAAGTAGGAATAGAAGAGAACTTCCTCAACCTGATAAAGAGCATCTACTAAAACTTGACAGCTAACAGCATGCTTATTGGTGGAAGAATGGGTACTTTCTCCTTAAGATTAAGAACAAGTCAAGGATGTCTAAGATCAACATTTCTGTTCAACATTGTATTAGACATTCTAGCCACAGCACTAAGGGATAGAAATAAATAAAAGGCATCACAAATAGAAAGAAATAATTAAAATCTTCTCTATTTGAAGATGACATGCTTTTGTATGCAGGTATATAGATAATTCTGAGAAATTCACATATATAAGAATGCTATTAAAACTAAGAAATATATTCAACAAGATCAATATAGACAGACCTTCAAGATTAAAAATTGTATTTTTATACACTAGTAATCAATAATCTCAAAATGAAATTCATCAAGCAATGCCATTTACAACAACATCCAAAAGAATAAAATATTTAGTCATAAATTTAATAAGAGAAGTTCAAGACTTGTCCACTGAAAGCCACAAAATATTGTCAAAAGAAATTAAAGAGCTAAGTAAATCAAAAGATATAATAGTTCATGGATTAAAAGGCTTAACATTATTAAGATAACAGTACTCCCCCAAAAGATCTATAGAGTCAACAAAATCCCCATAAAAATCCCGAAATATCACTTCTACATAAATTTTTGAGGTTGATCTAGAGCTCATATTAAAATGCAAGGGACCCAGAATTGCTAAAAACAATTTTGAAAGTGTAGATCAAAGTTGGAGGACTCACACTTTCCAAATTAAGACTTACTAAAAAGTACCAGGTAATCAAGACAGCATGTTTATACATACACATCAATAGAATACATTTTAGAGTCCACAAATTTTAACAGTTGTGTTTTTGGTTAATTTGTTTTTGATAAACAGGTTAAATAAATTCAATTGGAAAAATTGATATTTTTAATAAACATTGTCAAATCAACTGGATACCTACATGCAAAAGAATGATGTTGAACCTGCAACACATGCTATATGCAACAGTTAACCAGAAATGGATCAAAAATTTAAATATAAGGAAAAAAGGAATAAAGCTCTTAGAGGAAAATATAGAAATAACTCTTTGTGATGTTGGTTTAGGCAATTGTTTCCTAGATATCACACCATAACACAAGTGACAAAAGAGAAAACTGATTAATTGGACTTCATGAAAATTTTAACCAGTTTTGTGCTTTAAAATTTACCAACAAAAGTATGAACAGACAATCCACAGATGGAAAAAAATTTCAATTTATATTGCTTATAAAGGACTTATATCCAGCATATATAATTTATTCTTACAATTTAATAATAAAAAGACAAATAATCTAATTTTAAAATGGACAAAATATATGAAGACACATTTTTAAAACGATATACAGAGAGACAAGAACGTGAAAAAATGCTCTGCATAATTCATCATTAATGAAATTAAAATCCAACCCCAATGAGAGCCAACTTCACACAAACAAGAATGGCTAAAATAAAGACAGGGACAATAGTATATGTTGGTGAGGATGTGGAGAAATTGGAACATTCATACACTGCTGGTAAAGTGCTAAAATGGCATAGTCATTTTGAAAAACAGGCTATTCCTAAATATGTTAAATATAGAGTTATCAAGCAATCCAGCAATTCCACTCATGTATACACTTGAAAAAATTGAAAATATGTTTACACAAAAACTTGCTATATACTATATATGTTTAGAGACACGTTATTTATTGCTAGTAACAAAGTAGACAGCTCAAATGCCTATCAACTAATTAACGAATGAGCAAAATATGATATATCCATAGAGTGGAATATTATTTAACCATAAAAATAACATGCACTAAAGTATGGGTGAACTTTGAAGAAACTATAGTAAATGGAAGAAGCTAGACAGAAAAGGCCACATGTTTCATGATTCTATGTATGTTTCATCTCCAGGATAGGCACATTGATAGAGACAGAAAGCAAAGTAGTAGCTGCCAGGGGCTGGGGAGAGGAGAAACAGGGAATGGCTGCTAATGGGCACAGGTTTTATTATGGGGGTTTTAAAAATGCTCTAAAATTAAACAGTAGTTGCACAATGCTGTAAAAGTACCAAAAAAATCACTGAATTGCACATTTTAAAAGAGTGAATTTTATGGTATGTAATTTATATATCAATAAAGCTGTTTTTAAATGACTACAAAAATAGTGTCACAATCTCTTGCCAAGTTTCCATATCTGAATCAGCTTTATGTTGGAATCTCTATATAGATGGAGAGGTCAGATCTTCAGGAAGAAACACTCTTACAATATTTTGCCAAGTGTTTATAAAAAAATAGTTCTCATTTCTTCCAAAGGAATAATTGCTATTTATTTGAGAACTACACAGTCAAGAAAGTGTAAAGCCCAATTATTTTGAGAATTGTTGGACGTATTGTTCAAGTTTACATTAATCTCCAGTGTTCCAAACTTCATCGTGACTCCATATTTGAGTGGGGACATATATAGAAATATAGGAAACAAATGAAATCCTGGCTGCGATGTAGCTCACAGTGAGTCCACTGGACCCATGGAACCACCGCTATTTATTCTTCCAGTTCCTGAAATTATAGTTGAAATGGGATACTTGGTCATTTATAGAATCCCCAAATTAATTAGTTTCTTTACCTGTGGGGTAAGAGCTATTGTAATAGAGAAAGGTAAGTGGAAGTCCATAAATTAGGATCTAATACTTAGATGAGTTTGAAGTAATACACAGTCATCTTTCAGGATCCATTTGGCTTTTGTAAGGTCACAGTGGTAAATTAAAATGATACATAATGAGAACCACTGGCCCTTTATCTTTTTGTTGTAGGACTAGCACTAATCTGCAATATATTTTATTTGTTTTTCTGCTGATAAGAGGGTGAGCATACCTGTTTTAAAGACACTATAGCTAGAATCATGAACACAGCCTTGGTTCATTATATGTAGCGACTGATACGGCAAATGCATTCTTTCCCATCTCTGTCGGAATGGAGAATCCAAAAACTTTACCTTCAATAGAAATAGACATAGAACACATTTTTGGTATCTTTTTAAAAGTTTGTTCATTCTTCTGCCCCTTGTTATAGTCACAGGGACCTAGACAATGTACTTTGTGGAATGTCACTTTGATCCACCATATTGATGACACCACGTTAATCAGATTTGTTGAGCAAGTTGGAAGGTGTATGAGGAAATTTTGTGAGACAAAGCGTCTCCACACAATGAAAGATAAACCCTGTGAAAATTCAGGACATTGTCACAAAATACATTTTTAGAAAAATACTGAGATACTTCAATTGCAAGACTTTTGCAAATTGCAAATACAATGGCAATCACTTACACCTTCCCCCAGTAAGATGGAAGTATAATGTCTGGTAGGTCTTTTTGGATTATGCCTACAGCATCCTCCCTTAGGAGTCCTAAAACCTGGGCTGTTTCCATATTTTGTGACGCAGAAGTAGTAGTAATTTCATCTTTATTGTATAATTTTACTGAAATTGACTCATTTTGGAGTACAAATATGCTTTTGTTAGTTGTAAAATATGCCTCAGGAAGCATTATTATCTGAGGATTGGTAAACATATTTGATCAAGCAACACATTATCTTACATAATATTGCACCTGATTAAGGTTTTTTTGTTTTGTTTTGTTTTTATAGCCAAAGAGATGTAACATTAGGCAGGTGACAAGGAGATCCACTGGGGTTGTCACATGCTCACCATCCAGTAGCTGCTAGCCTAGTAATGAAACATGTTCTAATACAAAATTGAAGTCCTCACTTGGAGTTCAGTCTGCAATAGTTGTTAAAACGTTCATTCTAAACCAATGACCATTATAGAATTTTGTGCCCATAATAAGTAATAAATACATGTGTCTTGGGACACAATTAAGAAATTTTGCTTTTTATTGTTACAACTTTGGGCTCTGCAGATTTAAAGATTCTGGCTGCAGAGGGAAAATACTTTCACTAGGGGACATAGAACATTTCTCAATAACTACACCTACCACCTACTCACTTCAATATCCTTGTGCTAAGAGATGATTGGACAAATAAGACAACATATCGCAATGCTACTTGATCTTGATAATTAGAAGGGGGAAGGTCTGTTGTTATGAAATGAACAGGGAAGAATATTTTGTACGTTGGTGATATAATTTAATATTTCTTTGTAATATCTCATTTGCTTTATTTTAAATGGACAGGACCACTAGCTCCAGCTTGATAAGGGCATGGTGACTTGACTGGTGTATCAGATGCCTTAAAGATGAGGGTCTAAGTTTAAGTAAACTTTATTCCCAGGAACACTAGCCAAGGGTAAGTAGAATCTAGAATGAGCATCAGAAGATGGTGATAATGAATATTAGTTTCATCTGGAGAGAAAGATACAACATCCCATTAACCTTTCCCTTTAAAGATTCACCAGGAAAAATGCTCACCAGAATCACAGAGGAGCCTGTTCCTGAATTGAGAAGAATAGTTTAGACTATGGTGGATGCTATGTTGTGCCAGTCAGAACCTTTTCCACCTTCAGGACTGACACATTCATTCCTCTATTTTCTGTTAATGTTGTTGGCTGAGAGCTTTTGGCTAAATTTCTCTTTAAGAATTTGTTCCTCTGAAAAGTGCTGTCATTCTGAATCTCACACCTCTTTCCTTATACAACCCACAGCCAATGACCGGTGATGCAGAGTAATGCTGGCCCAGTTCCTTTGCTTTGATTTATGACAATATGAAGAATTATTTCAATTCCAGAGCTCTTCACAATGTTTGCTGAGGTCCTTTGGCAATTTCTCTTTTTACGCAATGCTGCTTCCTTTAGTGCCAGGTAATCATCCTGTGAGAATTCTCATTAACATTCTCTCATCTCAGAGGCTTGGTTTGAGAGAAACCAATCTTGACAGAGAAAGAAGAGGCTCTTCATCTTAGTCTGACTGTTGTACAAGCAACTTTGATGCTTGGCTTCTGTGAGCCAACAAATAAAGTTCATTCATATCAACTGTGGCAGACCAAGACTTACAGAACCAGCGGCAGACATCCAGAGGAGAATCTCAGTCACAGCCCTTGGGATTTTAAGGGAAAGTGAAAGTAAAATTGTCCTTTTAACTAATAGCTCTTTTCATGCTATGGGGCCATGGTAGGGACTAAATGCATGTTGACCACTTATTTGTTTACCATGTGACCTGAACTGCTCATCATAAACTAAATATGGTTTGATCTGTCTGCCTACAAAATCAAGTGCAAATATTTTTAAACTTGATGAGGGAAAAAAAAGGTTTGGAGAAGTTATCTATAGATGGACCCCTTGGGGTGTGTTCAGAGTGTCAGAATTTTTTTTTTTCTATTGGAAGAGACTCATTTTAAGGATTAATTGGAAAAGGTGACCTTTCCATTCAATGTTCTTTCCCAGTCAGCTCAGCGCTTTTTCAGTGGGCTTATATAAAAACAGCCATGAAGGCAGTGATGGATTGTGTATATGAGTTTAGCAACTTAGATATGACTTCACTAAAGCTGACTAGTTTAATATCCAGCTTGATAGCCACTGCTACCTATCTTGAGCACCAACCCACGTGAAAGAGTCAATGTTGTTACCAGGCATTAGATAGCAGACTGGTTTCCCCACAACATGAGTTCACATTAAGTGGGTTTAGTGATGAATTAACAGAAAACATAGCCAATCTTTCACTGCCTTTGAGACATAAATATTAAAGACCAAAAGAGAAACTTCAATAAATTCCAAATTTAAAAAAATTAAACAATAATGCAAAATTAGAATACAAAAACATTCAATGCAACATGTATAAAATAAGAAAACTTTACACTATAAAACAAACAATTTAGCAATTAAAATTCTTTTCATAATTAAAAAGGATATGCAATATGGAACATATAATATTTATAAAATCACAACAATGAGTAATTTATACATGTAAATTTGTGGAAGAAAATAAGACTGGGCTTTGTTAGTCCCCCTCCTTCACTATTTATAGCCATGACTGCTTGCAATTTTCTTTTTTCACTGGACTCTTTGGAATTTATGAAAATTTTCACCTGCTGAATAACAAGTAGTTGATAATAAATGGTTTATAAGTTAAGCTTATGTGATGTCTCAAAATGAAATGTAAATTTTTAGTGTTAATTGAATGAATTATTTTAAAACAAAACATAAAGAAAACCTTCAGCATTCAATTTGAGAAATAAGAAAAAGGATGAAAAATGAAATATAACAAAATTAGGATAAATAAAATTATGAATAAATATTTTAAAATCAGTTTATAAAATGTGAAAAATATTTAAATTGATTATTAAATCTAAAAATATAACATAAATATTAAACTAGATGAACTTCTTGCAAGTGAATATAGTTTAGCTTGAAGCATTGTATTACTCCATTCTCACACTGCTATGAAGATATAGTTAAGACTGAGTAATTTATAAAGAAAAGAGGTTTAATTGACTCATAGTTCCACATGGCTGGGAAGGCCTCAGGAAACTTACAATCATAGCAGAAGGCACCCCTTCACAGGGCAGCAGGAGAGACAATGAGTGCCAGCAGTGGAAATGCCAGAAGCCTATAAAACAATCAGATCTCATGAGATGTCACTCACTATCCTGAGAACAGCATGGGGTAAACCACTCTTTCAGCCCAGTCATTTCCCACCAAGTCCCTCCTGGGACCTGGGGATTATTGGAACTACAATTCAGGATTATACTTGGTGGGGACACAGTCAACCCTATCATTCTGCCCCTGGCCACTCCTAAATCTCATGTACTCACTTTTTGAAACACACTCATGCCTTTCCAACAGTCCCTCAAAGTCTTAGCTTATTCCAGCACTAACACAGAAGTCCAAGTCCAAAGTCTCATTTGAGATGTAGAATGTCCCTTCTGCCTATGAGCCTGTAAAATCAAAATCAAGTTAGTTACTTCCTAGATACAATGGGGATACAGGCATTGGGTAAATACACCCATCCCAAATGGGACAAATTGGCCAAAATGAAGGGGCTACAGTCCCCATGCAAGTCTGAAATCCAGTGAGGCAGTCAAATCATAAAGCTCCAAAATAATCTCCTTTGACTCCATGACTCTCATTCAGGTTAAGCTGATACAAGAAGTGGGCCTTGGGCATCTCCACCCCTGTGGCTTTGCAGGGTACAGCCCCTCTCCTGGCTGCTTTCCTGGGTTGGTGTTGAGTGTCTATGGCTTTTCCAGGCAGACAGTGCAAGCTGTCTGTGGATTTAAAATTATGTGGTCTGGAGGACAGTGGCCCTCTTCTCACAGCACCGTGTGCCCCAGTGGGGACTCTGTGTGGGGGCTCCCACCACAAACTTCCCTTCTGCACTGCCCTAGCAGAAGTTCTCCATGAGGGCTCCACCCCTGCAGCAAACTTCTGCCTGGACATCCAGGTGTTTCCATACATCTTCTGAAAATCTAGGCAGAGGTTCCCAAACCTCGATTCTTGACTTTTGTGAACCCACATGCTCAACATGACATGGAAGTCACCAAGGATTGGGGCTTCCACCCTCTGAAACAATGGCCTGAGCCATGCCTTGGCTGTTTAACCATGGCTGGAATTGAAGAAGTTGGAACACAGGACACCATGTCCTGAGGCTGCGCAGAGAAGCAGGGTCCCCCTGGACCCAGACCACAAAACCATTTCTTCCTCCTAAGCCTCCAGGCCTGTAATGGAAGGCGCTGCCATGAAGGTTTCTGACATGCCTTTGAGACATTTTCCCCATTGTCTTGGTGATTAACAATCATCTCCCCATTACTTATGCAAATTTCTGCAGCAAGCTTGATTTTCTCCCAGAATTTTTTTTCTGTCACATCATCAGGCATTTCTGCCACATCATCAGACATTTTCCAAACTATTATGCTCTACTTCCTCCTGAACCCTTTGCCACTTAGAAATTTCTTCTGCCAGTTACTGTAAATCATTTCTCTCAAGTTCAAAGTTCTACAGATCTCTAGGGCATGGGTAAAATGCCACCAGTCTCTTTACTAAAGCATAGCAAGAGTGACCTTTGGTCCAGTTCCCAACAAGTTCCTCATCTCCATCTGAGACCATCTCAGCCTGGACTTTATTGTCCATATCACTTTCAGCATTTTGCTCAATGCCATTCAACTAGTCTCTAGGAAGTTTCAAACTTTCTGACATTTTTCTGTCTTCTTCTGAGCTCTCCAAATTTTTCAATGTCTGCCTGTTACCCAGTTCCAAAGTCGCTTTCACATTTTTAGATATCCTTACAGCAGTGCCCCAATCCTGATATCGATGTACTGTATTAGTCTGTTCTCATGCTGCTATGAAGAAACAACCAAGACTGGGTAATTTATAAAGAAAATAGGTTTAATTGATTAACAGTTCTGCATGGCTGGGATGGCCTTAGGAAACTCACAATCATGATGGAATGCACCTCTTCACAGAGGAGCAGGAAACTGAATGCCAGCAGGGAAAATGTCAAATGTTTATAAAACCATCAGATCTCATGATAATTCACTATTGCAAGAAAAGCATGATCCAATCACTTCCCACTGGGTGCCTCCTATGACACTTGGGGATTATGGAAACAAAAATTCAAGATGAGATTTGCGTGGGGACACAGTCAAACCATATCAGGCAGGCATCATTAGGTAGAAGAGTTCCACCAATGTCTTTAAGACTAATTTTCTAGAACTTCATCTTGTGCCTGCTTACCTCTATGCTGACTCAGGCATGTGAAATCTCACCAAGTATATACAGGAAATAGATTATTCATACTCAGATTATATTTCCTTCTGGGAATGTAATGTTGAGGATTCACTTCACTGAAACTGCATGGACCAAGACTAGCACAAACGTTTACCATAATGAAAATAAAATAGTAGATGTTTCAATTTTCATCACTTGGTAACATCTGTCATTCACTTCACCATTTCAACTTTTCCACAAATTCAGTTCCACAAATGTCATTTCATTACTTACTGCAACAATGTTAACATTTGCTAAAAATACATTCAACTCCATTTTGCAAAAAGAAAGGTACTTAAACACAGTTATAGATCTACTTTGGACTGGAAAAAAATATGAGTTAAATCCTCCTTATTTCTGAATAGAGTTTAGAACTCAGAAAACATTAAAAATGCAATAGGTTAAAAGCATATGAGTAAAGACACTTTCAAAATGAGCAATGCAAATAGTTTGCCAACATTTCAAAAATGCTCTCCTCTATAAGCAAAAAAAGAAAAAAAGCCCATTCCATCATAATAAACAATCAATGTTCTACACTTAAATAGGCAAGGATGAAAAAAGAAACTAAGCAAAATAAGGATTTTTCTTAAAGCACCTGAGAGTGTCATCCTAAAGGCACTCTAAAATAAAAGGAAACAAGTGTGATATAGGCATACTGTTTGGAGATATACCATTTTAATATGTCTGAAGAATCATGAAAATTGTAAGATGCCTTCAACCAGTAATTCTATGGCTAAGACCTATTTTAGATAAAATACTGTATAATCATTTTCATATAAATTCTCATCTGGAGAAATTTACCTAAATGAATTTACACATAAAATGATCATAAATATTATATGTAAAATAAAAACATTCAGTCTGTACTCAATAAATTATACTTTATCATGTAGAATAATAAAACTTTAAATGATATTTTAAATAATCTTTAATAATATATGAAAATGAACATGAATATAATATGAAAATATGTATATATTTTGTATCATTGATTTATTGTGCCTATAAGTCAAAGAAAAAGTTCAACATAAACAATAGCAAAAAGAAGAGTTTAAAAAAAACCCTTTGACACAAAGATTTGCAGCAATTTTGGAATGATAGGTTTATGTAATTTTACTCTACATATATTTCTACATTTCCATGTTATCTTCATTAGGCTAGTATTATTTTATAACATATTTATACATATTTATGTTTGTTTATGTCTATATATGCGTGTTTGTATGTACATATGTTTTATGTCTTAGTTTATTTTTTATAGGCTGCTAACTCATCATTGTTTATAAGAATAAAGGAATAAAAAATCCAAAATTTATTTTTCGTTTAAAAATACATGCAGTCACAGGAATGCATTTGTATTTGGAAATGTGAAATTTTTGTTCAGTGCCAATTCCCGTAGGCTCAGCCTACTTTGTCCATGTTTGGATGTACCTAGTGATGTTTGCTTTAGAATATAGTCTTCATTACATTAAAAAAAAAGTCAACAGGGGCTAGGTCTGGATGTCTGTGTATGTAATGTTTTTCTTTTCAGCTAGAATCATGCATGGGCTTGTTTTGTTCTGTTTTGTTTTATGTATAGCAGAGAAATAATGCAAACAGCAGAAATAACTGGGAAGATAAATAGCAAGTCAAGTGCAATAACCATTAAGAATTGGTTATTATCATTTATTATACGGGTTCCTCTCTTAAAAACGTGCCCTAGAGCATCTGAAAATCACAAATGGCTAAAAACTTGAGATTGATGTCAGATGTAGAGAGAAGTATTGTATTTTTTTTTCTAATACGGTGCTCAGATCTTATTCCAGCACTAATCCTTAGTGGATAATGTCATATACTGACCCTAGAAATCAAGTTACGGTCATGTGGAAGTATTGCTTGGAGGTCTCTAAATTAGTAACAGGTCCTGTATGACAATTTTTTTTTTCAGTGAAAGTGATTTTGAACACAAGCTGCCATGGCTACAGGCAACTTTTAATTATCCACCAAGGGGGAAAAAAGAGAAAACATTACAGCAAAATGTTAATCCTTCCCTACCTTCATAAAAAAAGATACAGGAAATAAATTGCACGAGGGCCAAAAAAAGGAAATGGCGAAAAACTATTGGTTAACTTTGAGTGAAGAGTTTAAGTTTACAACAGAAAGAAAAAATACTCAGGGGGAAATAGGCTTTTGAGAGGAAACTTTTTGGGGATCTCATATATTACAGTGTTGTTTGTTTCTTTGTTTGTTTTTGCCTAGAATATGTGATGGAGATTTAGGATGTGAAGGGAAGTTGAAGCAACTATACAGGTAGCTAAGATCAAAGGCTTATTCACTTATGAAGATGTTGCCTTTTGAATAAAATCTCTGAAAATTCATAAAATTTTCAGGGAGTAGAACTCCGTAATATGACTTGTGTTTTAGACAAAACATTTGTATTAAGTTGTGAAGAATGAATTGAAGCATTCCAGGACAGAGACAAGGTGACAATTAGGAATTTTTCCAATAGTCTCAGTGAAAAATTTGAGAATCAGAACAAAGGAAGTAGCAGGGAGAATATGTAAGGAACAGAGATAAAATGAAGTAAAATCAAGAGTAAGTGACATTTTGTAAAGTGTATAATGATAATGAAAACCTTTCTGCCTTAAGCAGTAATAGGATTGATGGTAGTACACCCTTGCCTGTTAATAAAGGTGTTGGGCCTGATCACCCCAACATTCTGGGAAAGCAACCAATTTGCTGGGGAGGTAGTCACTCTAATTTTGGATATGTTGAATTTGATGCGATTGTAGGACATAGAGATGGAAGTGACCATGGGTACATTAAATATAAAGCTTAGAGTTTAGGGAAGACTTAGTGTTTAGGGAAGGGCTAGAGAAATGTAAATACTAGCTTGTAGCCGATATCTTCATTTATTCTAGCTTTTTCTAACTATGTTAGAAAATATGACCTAGCGAAATATATTAGAAAACAAATAATATAATAGAACACATGGGAGTATTTTAAGTAAAGCAATTTTTAGCCATGGGATAGCTATAAAATTTTGGATTTAAGTAAAGGAATTTGCATATCTAAAAGAGGAGCACACTTGTCAAATTCTTACTGCTTACTGTTTATCTACTGTAAAAGAGCTGAGTGTTCAGTAACTTTCAATTTTCATTCCAACCTGAGACCATAGGATGCAATCTGTGCCCAACTTTGGGAGTTGTTAGTTATATCAAAACATTGACTTGACAGTTGCTGAGTCCTAGATGTTTGATGTTAGACAGTGCCTTATTCACTCAAAATTTTCTCTCAGAAATGACTGGACTATGTGATCATTCAGATTCTTTTTAGATCTGACATTTAATCTGTTTATTTTTTTCTGAAAACTTATATAACATGGAAGATAAGACTATCATTTCTACTAATTAAAACATTTAGAATGGTGATATTAAAGTCATTTGATATTTGGAAAACAAAATGAGAAATAAAATATGCTTATCTATATTACCAGTTAATTATAACTATGAACAATCAAACTGAGCACTGTTGGCCTCCTGGTATAAATTAACCAAATTGCAGTGTATAAGCAAGGTGGAAATAAGCAGTCTCAGGCATATGTCTTCTGATAGCTATACATGTGCTTAATGAATTTTCTAGATCATTTCATTCGAATAACCTCTGTAGAAGAAACTGGGTTCCACACTTTCAAGTGACAGAACAGCCAGTGAATATGAGTAAATGCTGGGAAGGGGAAAACAATATGTTTTCTCTATATAGTAAATAAAATGTAAGTAATACATGGTATCTAGATGCTTTACTTGAGACACCGAAGAGCCTAGTTAAGCTCTTTTGAAACACCAAAGGGATCAAGGCCAGTCTACATACACACATATGACTATTATATATTCCAAAAATTTAAGAACTCTGTGGCCACCAAAATGTGCCTTTCTTTTCAGAGCATCTAGGGAGTGTATAGGTAACAAACACAAACCTACAGGATACAGAAGTTAAAAAAGGGCAAAGAAGTCATTTCACCACACTAGCAATAAACATGACACCTGCAAGACAGTAGATTCTAGAATAATGTTAACAGCTAGATGGCTTCTGAATGACTTAGAAAAGAAATTCATGCTCACTACAAGTTCAAGTGGAGTTATTAGCAGACCTTATGATCAGCAGATAATCATATTACCATATATGGAATGTTCAAGCTTAGGCAAAGTATTTGTTACCATTCCTAATAATGTAGATTTAGGCAACACAAAGAAACATCAAGCACATATTGTAATAAGTAAGTGGATTAGTGATTCAGTATATTTCTTAATGCTCTTAAAAATATTTGAAGTGAACTAATAAATTTATGTGAACTAGGAATTGTCTTTTTTAGAAATATGTGGCAAATGCATTTCTATGTCATTTTTAGAAATGTTTCTATATTTTAATAATATTTGCCCCAATATATGTTAATAAATTGATTTACCAACTAAATGAATGATTGGAATGAAAAATAGAAAAGATGCATGTAATTTTTGTGACTATTATTATTTGATACTAACAGCAAGTATTTTATGTGACAAGATTAATATGTATGTGTAGAATGTGCGTAATCATACCGCATTATTTGTGTGTATGTGCTAGAACATTGATTCAAAACACAATATGAATTAAATGGTGATTAATGTTAGCTCATAATATTAGGTTTTAATATCTAACTATAAAACAAGAAAGAAATGCATTTTGGATAGGAGAAATGTGTGAGATTTAAGGGTACATGAAGACATACTGTCAACTGAGCACATGTGAGAAAATGTTTGTCCAAAACTTGCCTAAAATGAAAGTAAGATTATTATGAGTTAAATTTGAAATGGTCATCAAAGACTTTATATAAACTTAGGCTGTAATTACAATTAGAATGTCTACAACAATAAGAAGAGAAAATATTACTCTTTTTCTGTTAGCTAGACCATGCTTAGGATATGCATGTATTTCTTGATATTTCACAAGTGATATTAGCCCTATTACTTCACTGTTTCACTGTGTAAGTAAAGAATAAATGTAATACTGGGGAATTACAAACTTATTTAGATTAAAAATAGACTTTTTTTCTATAAAACAAAAGTTTTAGGGCAAATATGACAGGGGCTTTAAAAATTTGGAAGGAAAGTTATTTAAAAAGGATATATATGTTTTCTCTATAATGCTCGTTGATGGAACTGGCATTAGGAATGCTACCAGAAGATAGATTAATTAGTTAGATAACTAATGAAAGATTTGGGGGTTAAAAAAGATTAAAATGTACCATTGCTTTTCACTAGCTGGTCTTAATAAATGTGTAAAATATATAGGCAAAAACAGTTATAATACAATCTAACTAGGGGGTCTTTAAAAAGTCAGTCCAAAAGCTCCAAAAAATGATGACAAAAATGGGGATCCATCTGTGTCTGTGACATTCAGAGGAAGCTTTATGGTGGAATGCTTGGATAAGCGTTCATTTACTTCAAATACATTAAAAAATAGCCAAGTGGAAGACTTTTAAATAATTGTGTTCCTCAATTACATGCAACAGTCCTCAATTTTAGAATAAACTTAAAAGATCTCAAAATATTTTTAATATGGATTCTTACTGTTTCCGTACAAACATATTAGCTTTATTCAAGTAAGTTATATTCAAAATATATATAATATTTTTAAAAGTTTCAAAGTTTATCAATTATTTGACCAATTATGTGGACCTCTTCAGCCTTTCAAATGACATCCAGTCAAGGCCTGAGGTTTATTTTTAACCTATTATTATTTTTCCTCATTTTCTTAGATACTTTTTCTCCCAGATGCATTATATTAAGATTTTCAGTTTCTATACAGACTAACTGCTGAAATCATGGCAATATTTTCCCACTTGAAATTATTCAAGTGGGAAGAGAATGCTCAGGTGACAAAATATTTTTGGTCAGCTACATAATGAACTTTGATAGCAAAGAACATTCAAAAGAGAAAATATGTGATGCTGCAAAGTCACATATTTATTTGCTTATGGAGAATAAAATAGGAAATTACAAAATTAAGGAAAAGTATGATTTATAAACAGAACGTTGCAGTGACTGTCAAAAGCATTTTATCTAGTGATATGTTCTATTAACTAGATCCAACTGTAAGAATGCAAGTCTATTTTTTTTTGTCTTACGTTTACCTAAGGAAACAAACAGCTCCTTATTGTAAAACTGTGGCTTATAACATTTTTGAAAGATGATTTCCATTTTTGGAACTGCTTTTTTATCATTTGGTTTTTAAAAGCTAAAGGATTGATACTACCACTGTTCTAAAATTACACAATCGTATTTCTAATAACTGCTCACATGATTGGGCACTAAAATTAAACAGGCAACTGGCCATTATAGTTATTTTAATTTCTGTGGATACTGTTTACCTTCCCTTGATCTTGAGGCACTATATTGTCTACTTATACACCCTTGTATACCTATTATTTCTAGTTGTCATTAAATTGTGGGATTCTTAAAGAAAAATATATACGATACTCTGTGATAGATATTGGAAATATACAACCAAATTAGACAAAATGGCAGCTCTCTAAGAGCTCAGAGTTATACAGGGGAGATAGAATTTAAATAGATAAATTACTAAAACCTATAATAATGTGCTTGAAGTATGGAGAAGGCAATGTATTTGTGCAAATGGGTGAGATATTAAGCCTATCTGAGTCCATAGATAGGGAGAACTGTCTCAAGTAGGTAATATTTAAAATGGGCTTAACATGACATCTGCCCAAATTTCAGAATTAATATAGTGATTATTTTTACAAATGGTAAACAAAAATTTGATGATCAAAAATAATCTAGTTGTTTATTTTCAAGATTCTAGTTCATGATTTGACACTTGCAAATGTCATAAGCCCTCCTATTAAGCTGTCTTTAAGTTCTTCCATTTTCCCTGTGTCATCGACAAAATTAATAAACTGTTAAGCTATACATATTTGAGAAATGAATACATGAATGAAATGATGACTAGAAAACACAATGATCACATGTCTAAGTTTTAGATTGACATTGTTCAAATAATCTTATCGTAATAGAAAAATGATGTTTTGAGAAAAATGTACAAAAAACATGTAAAAGGACACACTTTGTTTCCAAGATAAAATAAAAATCCTATATTAGTTTTCCCTACTATCAAAGACATTGGTTGATCATATCAAATGAACTCAGAGGATCTTTCCTATAGTATGTTCCATGGAACAGAGGATGGGTGGAGCAAATGATAACGTAGATGCTACACTCAGATGCTCCATGTGCTGAATTCTGCTTATTGGAGACAGCTATGGCATTTGTCTCATCACAGGAACACACTCCATCCTCCTCCAGACGTGTTGATCTGTTAATCCTCCCGAAAGGAGAGAAGAGATATTAGTATGCACATAAAGTCCCCTAGTTTTCTTTCCCTTGCATGAAATAACTGAAATAACTTTGAGACATGTTCAGCACTCTCTGTCCAAGGCCACCAGTAAAATTGAGCTACCATTGTCCGCAGCGGTAATTTGCTTGACAATGCAGCTTTCTGAAATATCTTTCTTTCCCTGTGTTACTTCCTTCCCTCCCCTATTAATGTAGGATCAACTCTTAAATAGAATGCATGCATTTGTATCCTTCAGAGTCTTCTTAGGGAACCTCAACTAAGATGGAGTATTAATAATCATTCATTCATATTTTTGAAGGAAAAAGAAAAAAAATATTTTGTTTTAAAGAGTTTGTACAAAGTTAGGGAAAGATTTTTTTTAAGTTTCTTTACTGTATCACCTGATGAGGCTGGTGATAGATAAGTTATGTGATATGAGCCATTTTACATTATGTAATAATGTTTCACAAACTTATTTGACCATAGATTCATTTTCATTTTTGGTAAGTACATTTTTAGGGCCATTCCGTGATACAATCTTTAGAACAAGTTGCTTTTGAAAAAGAGTGACGTTTTTGTCTTTCCTTAATGCTGTTAGTGTCTCCGTCTTTCAAACTTCAAGACCATGGACGCCCAAATGTACCTTTACTGCCTTTCCCTGAGTCTGTCTCTACTATTAAAGTCACTAGCCAATCCTAAATAAAATTAAGAAACATTTCTATCACTTACTCTCCACTTTATTATTATTGTTTTTGGTGTGTTTTTAGGTTGACCCCTTCATGTCGGACTTAGCTCTGATGTGTTCCTCAGCGCACTGGCTCTTCATAATCATGGCATCATTTCAAAATTTTCTAGGATGTCTAAAAGTGCTTTTATTCATATTAGCCCAAATGAGAAAGGAAGTTGGAGAGATTTTATTCTGGTATAAAACAGGAGATTTGCCTCCCAAATTGATGCATCACCTCTATCCCCTCATGTATGCATTTCTCTTCTATCAGAGTTTAAGTTATTCTTGAGGACGAGTAATGACCAATATATTTTTATTTTACTCAGGTTGGTACTACAAAAAGAATAATATGTGAAAGCCTTGCAAGAGTAAAATGTCCTTTCCTCCTTCTACTTCTCCTTTTTCTTCTTTGATAATAAAGAATATTGCATTGGCAAATAAGTCAATGTTCCAGAACCTGTGAACAATATTGACATTTGACCTCTTTGTATGCTATAAAAGCAGGCAGCTTGAACAAACACAAAAAATAGTTTGAATAACAGCAAAAAATTGATAACCTGATAGTTACATTTCCATTAAGTATTTCCTTGCTATATTCAATATCAACTACCTCTGAGATATCCTAATAGTCATTTAAATGATGGGCTTTAAAATGGTTTTATGCCGGGCATGGTGGCTCCTTCCTTTAATCCCAGCACTTTGGGAGGCCGAGGCAGGAAGATCACGAGTTCAGGAGTTTGAGACCAGCCTCGTCAATATGGTGAAACCCCATCTCTACTAAAAGTACAAAAATTAGCCAGGCATGGTGGCGGGCACCTGTAGTCCCAGCTACTTGGGAAGCTGAGGCAGAAGAATCGCTTGAACCCAGGACATGGAGGTTGCAGTGAGCCGAGATCGTGCCACTGCACTCCAGCCTGGGCAACAAAGTGAGACTTCATCTCAAAAAAAAAAAGAAAAAAAAAAAAACCAACAACAACAACAACAACAACAAAAACGGTTTTATAAGCTTGTTATTTGACAAACAATTTGGGAATACATCATTTGAGAATTTAGTTTCAATTTCACAAATAAAAAGTAATACTGATATTTTATGTACAAGTGAATAATTTGCAAAAGGTTGCACTATTTTAGTGCATGTATCTCCAACATTACATGCCCCAGAATTTTTTAATAAATTTGGGTTTCTTCTAAATTACTTATTATTTTCCTCCAAAATAAGTACATATATCCACCTTCTTTCTTTAGCTGAGCAGAATTACCAGATTTCTAAATATCACTTTATTCATAAATGATAAATTATTTATTGAATAAGTATTATATTTCACATTTGTGTCTGGAATGTGTTAATGTTATATGCAGTTGAATAGAATCTAGGTTAATTTCCCAAGAATAAAGGAAAAAATATGAAAGACATTAAATCTCATGGAAAAAATACAGAATATGTTAGAAAACCAATACTATAGCTTAAAGGTACGTAGATTTGTAACTTGCATTATATAGACGACATAAAATGGTCTGGAATTGAGATTTTGAGAAAATTCACAAATGATTATTTTGGAGACTCTTGGACCCTCAAGATTGACAGATAGAGTGCCTCTCCTCATTCCCACATATACAAAGAAATGCTTCCAGGAGGTGAATTTAATATAACAAAAGGAGGAGACATTGTTGGAGAAAGCAGTATGGTGATCCCCATTCCATCTACTGGAGAAGGGGGGAGAGAAGGAGCTACCACCTCAGGTCAAGATAAAGCAAATGTAATAAAATCAGTGGAGAGGTTCACTTGAGTAACCTACTGATGTACAATTCACTGCTAGTTAGCCTGTACTCAAGGTATAAAAGGCTATGAGAAGTGGTCTATGACAAAAAACAAAAAAAAATTGGAAAATAGCTTTCTTTCCAGAATTTGTTGAGATAAGAAACACATTTGTGTTTCACAAGAGCCAAGTCAGTCCATGTGGAAGGAAAAGCCAGTCTGTATGTTTTAGGCTGTGTCCAAAAACACTGCACGGAGAGCTGAGGTAATTATCAGGGAGATGGATGATGGTAGAGGGCCGAAAGTTGCCTAAATCTAGTGGGATGTGTTATACTAAATGTTGGGTACAAGCCCCCCAAAATCTGGCCATAAACTGGCCCCAAAACTGGCCATAAACAAAATCTCTGCAGCACTGTGACATGTTCATGATGGCCATAAATCCCATGCTGGAAGGTTGTGGGTTTACTGGAATGAAGGCGAGGAACACCTGGCCCACCCAGGGTGGAAAACCGCTTAAAGGCATTCTTAAGCCGCAAACAATAGCATGAACGATCTGTGCCTTAAAGACACGCTCCTGCTGCAGTTAACTAACCCAATCTATCCCTTTAATTCAGCTCATCCCTTGGTTTCCCATAAGGGATACTTTTAGTTAATTTAATATCTATAGAAACAATGCTAATGACTGGCTTGCTGTTAATAAATACGTGGGTAAATCTCTGTTCGGGGCTCTTAGCTCTGAAGGCTGTGAGACCCCTGATTTCCCACTTCACACCTCTATATTTCTGTGTGTGTGTCTTTAATTCCTCTAGAGCCGCTGGGTTACGGTCTCCCCAACCGAGCTGGTCTCGGCAACCAACCCCAACCAGAAAAGAGTTGGCTTTGCCTCTTGGAAAGGACAGAGGAGAGATTCCCAGCAACGGAATGAACTGCAAACCACCCAGTAACATGCCCCAAAGAGAAAGCTTCCACTTTAAATATTCACTAAGTTAATTGATGATAACTTTTCATGGCAGTTCTTGTAAAGAGAAGACCTTTCTCTTCTTCCTTGAACTTGTTCTAAGCCCTGGAAATTTTGGCTAGTGAGATACAGGTAGAAAAGTAGAGGCCCAGAGAAAGAAGAAGAGAACGTGCTGACTACACCTCATTTTTGTCAAAGCATTTTTAGAGGTAGGTACAGTTTGAAGGATGGTTAACAACTCAAATTGAAAATGGCTTTAAAATATCTGTTACAATTGGCCATTAAAGTTGCTAAACTAAAACTGTCTTCTGTGACGTTAAATTGTTTTAGTATGTCTAATTACAAAAGATTGACCAATGGTCATATGGAACCTGCCTAAGTTTTTATTTAAGTACAGGTGAGGAAGAAAGTCCACTGAATATTTTTAAGAGACGAGAGAGACATGAATAGAGCCCCTTCCCATTCTCTCCTGCATGTCATACCCTTATTTTTCTGTGACTATTTTGCCAAGCACTGATGATCTGGAGATGTACTGTTGTACCTGATACTGCTTCTGCTCTATAGACTTACTTAAATTAACATATTGAAAGATGTTTAGACTATTGTGTGTAATAAATGTAAGTAATACTTGCTGTAATTATAGTAATTAGAAAGTGTACACAAAATACATACTAAATGGTATCTAATTGAATGGAGGATAGTTGTTCAAGGAACTTCCCACTATTATGGTTACATTAGAATAAGATTTTACAGGATTAATAAAAGACCTTCGGATGCACATGAATGAGCAGGTAATCCAAATGTCATGTGCAAAGATATTAAACACAAAAATGGAAGGCGCATTTTCAGACATGTTATAAGATTTTGCCTTGTTTTTATTCTGCTCTTTCTTAATAGATTAAATAATACCCCATAGTAGATGCCTTACTTAAAGTAATAATTTATAACCAGAATAATATTTTAATGGGAAGAACAAGATGCTTATCTATTAGCCCTGAGTTTTTCCACCAGCTAACTTTTGACTTTGAGCAATTTATGAAATATCGCAAGGCCTTCATTTTCTCATCTTCAAAGCAGAACAGTTGCCCAGAGTGTTTTTCAACTCCAATTATTCACAATTGTATCATTTTATCATTTGGTGGTAAGATAGGTTTTTAGGAATAATTAAAATCATCGCTATGGTATTAGTGATATATAACATAAAAATAGAAAGGGCTATCTGATGTTTAAGAGGAAAATATTTCATTTAAACCTTTAATATCAGCACAATTTATCTAATAATCAGTTTCAAGAGTAATCAAGGTGATCCATGTAAATAAATGGATTATCTCCTTGGTTTCTGCCAATGAAGGTTAACAAAAACCACAATATTTCAGAACTTCAGAATGCAATAAAATGCCATAAAGAAATTGATCATGAAGCTAAATTAGCTGAACTCCCCCTTGAACTCTGCTTTTCTTTTGATAAGAAGAACAAATCAAGGGACTTTGCTTGAACTACAGCAAGAATAAAAAGTAAATCAGGACACCTTTTTTTTAAAAAAAATATAACCCTGCCTGGTTCAAGACAATGAGATCATCTCAAATGCAGCAATATTCAGTTTTGTAGAAATTGACAAATATGTTGAAATTTGTGGTACCAGTGATACATGAGTTATTAAAAGTGAACTTAATAAGAATTAATACAGTATCTATCACCAAAGTAAGAATAAATTCAAACCCGCTGTTTAGGACTAAGCAATTTTCTTCAAATGTTTGCCATTTATTTAAGCATTTATTCATTTGACAATACTTTTTTGAGCAACACTGTATGACCAGCCTTACACTAGGTATTGGGAATGTAGTTATGATCAAGACTAAAAATATCCTTACCCTTATATAAGGAGCTTGCATTATATCATGGAAAAACTAAACAAGTAATTATTTTAAGTTCCAGCATACATGTGCAGGATGTACAGGTTAGTTACATAGGTAAACGTGTGCCATGGTGGTTTGCTCCACCTATCAACCCAACACCTAAATATTAAGCCCAACATGCATTAGCTATTTTTCCTGATGCTCTTCTCTGTACCCACTGGACAGGCCCCAGTGTGTGTTGTTCCCCTCCCTTTGTCTATGTGTTCACATTGTTTAGTTCCCAGTTATTAGTGAGAACATGAAGTGTTTGGTTTTCTGTTCCTGTGTTAGTTTAGTTTGCTGAGGATAATGGCTTCCAGCTCCATCCATGTCCCTATAAAGGATATGATCTCATTCTTTTTTATGGCTGCATAGTATTCCATGGTGTATATGTACCACATTTTCTTTATCCAATCTATCACTGATGGGAATTTGGGTTGATTCCATGTCTTAAAACTAAACAAGTAATTATTTAAGTAAAAAGTTATGATCAATGCCATAAAAAGAACAAACAATTTAGTATACCTTAGGGCACCTGATTTGCAGAAGGACGTCTTAAAAAGGGCTTCAGGGGCACCTAATTTGCAGAAGGACGTCTTAAAAAGGGTTTCAGGGACACCTCCTTGAGGAAATATAATCTGAACTGAGAAGGAAAAGTAAGGGTGAGCCAATCCTGAGAAGATGCGAGTTAACCCAAAGTAACAAAAAATAAACACAACCTAGAAATAGATCCAAATATGGATTAAGTCATAGGGTAGTCTATCATCAGCAGAGTCTGTAACTTAATATTCTCTGTCACCTTGAAATTGGCCACAGTAAATTATTAAAATTACAGATAAAAATACCATCTCTTTAGTATCCCATTCTATCCTGAACAACCCCAGCCAAAGCAATTCTGTCAAAATCTGGATGGTATAAGCTTTTGTTTATTGTTGTTCCACAATCATTGTTAAAACCAATGATCACGGAGATAAAGAATATCAACATATTAGACATCCACTGCAAACAAACCATGGTATATGGAAGAAAAATAGGAAAACCTTTGGGTGAGTTTTCTCTCTAACAGGTAAAGCTGCTGAACATATTTTCCTTTCTCAGCCCATCATTCGACTCTCCCATGCTATTGAATTTGCCAGTTCTGTTGCAATTGTTCCTAAACAACCTTCAGTGGTGTCATCTATGTTGTGAATGACTTAATGTAGCAGAGAAACATTTACACTGGATCCAGAGAAATCCTGATTTGAATAAAATACTGTATTATTGCCAGTTATAATGAATCCAGGGTGTAATTATATACAAGAGTGGCAAACATATTTTTGCAGTGTTCTGACAGTAATAACCTGAGGTACTGTACATATGCTTGTAATTCTTGTCCCAGTCAAGCTGGCATTCATAGTTGATCATTTGGTATTTAGATTAGAGACCAATTATGAAAATATAAGCTGGGTATGGGAAAAGTCACACGCACAATACATAACACAGACGGTCAAAGAGATATCCAGCTCAGCTATCTACTAAGTTTTTCTTCTGTCATTTAAAAAATATATATATGAAACATCATCTTTTAAATGGTTTAAATGTATGAACAGGCACAAGATTTGGCCCAAATTAGGTAGTGGATAAAGGTGTGTGTTTTGTTGTTGTTTTTAAGACTATTTCTGTGGAATGTATCTACACAGCACACAAAATTTACCACTTTACAGTTTTCTATTTTTCAGCTTACTTCAGGGATCAAATAACTTTTAAGATTTGTTTGAAATAAAATGCATGATTTCCATTATTTTGCTATTTCTTTGATTTTTAGTCAAGAAAATATTTTTGAAAAAATATTGTATTTTAGGCCTCATAATTAACAATGATAAAATTTTGATAAAAGGATTATAAACATTAACAATCAAATTAAAGCAGCATTTTGTGATCTTCCTTATCCCTATAAAATAATCCTGTGATATTGATTTGGATAATATGCATGTTAAGAAAATATTTTCAAATTCAGTATAACAATGATTTGATATTCCAAGATTATAAACAATAGCATAACACCAATATAAATAAAAAAGAGTAACTAGACTCTGTGAGTGTACTCTCTTGGGAAATATTTATTCCTATAGGTATTCCTTGGAAAGGAATTTTTCAGAACTATTATATCATATATCTTTCTCAGAAGAAAAATAACAAAGGAAACGTCATTCCACATAGAAAAAGCACTAGAGGATATGCAAATATACTGAAAATGCAGTCATGTTTCTTTCTATTCTCCCAAGGGTTTGTTACCCTTTGAGCATAACTGTCATTTCAAATTCTTGCCAATGTAGACATAACATATAACTCAATGTTATTATCAATATATTGCCCAATAAAATAGATTGAAATTCTTGATGGGAAGGAAAACAACAGTTTATGAAACACTTATTTATAACTACTGTCATCTTTATTGACCATTTATGGGAAGATATTTTGACTTTTGAGTTATCATACTATACGTTATATTCTTACATAATCTTTTTTTTCCCCTAGAGTGCAACTAAATGCATGTATTGAAACCTGGATCTAATGCGATCGTGAAGATATCATTTTACTAATCTTTTATTTATGTCCCACACTTGGTAGGGCACACTTCAGAGAAAGCAATAAACATTATCTGTTAATTATTGAGTTGCCAGAATTTTTCATTTTTAGGAATATAAGATTTGTAGACATTCTAAAGAAAAATAAATTAATAAAACTTTCCCAAATTAGCCAGATGACACATTAAAACTGAGAATAAAAAGCAAAGCCAAAAGTTGATGTTTGTTTGGTTACATTCTGATCACAGACACTTGAAACCTTTGCTCTATGTAAAACATTGAAAATAAGTGAAAAGATAGCTACAAGTTTTTATTAAGCTATCTGCACACCCCTCCCCACCTATGAGAATTGCCTAGTATTATACAAGTGTGAAGATTCACACTTAGCCCAGCATAGAAGAGAGAATGATTGTGATTATCTGTCATTGTTAAAGCTTTCAGTGTTCAATTACCATGAAATACATGTACGGAATCCCACTGAGTAACTAACTGTAAGACACTGTTAGATCTGTAAAATGTTACCCATTCAAATGGGTTATTTTCACAATGTAGTAATGAGCACATGGAAGACATACTCACTTGTTGAAGTGATGTTGGGCTATGTGATCTACTGCAGTCATAGTACATTTACATTTTGACTCAAATTGTTTTATCACTTGGAATTTTTTCTTTTTTAAAAATAAGTTTCCAATATGCTATGTAGGAAGCTGATATCTTAAGCTACTATAAGCTCACAATTACAACTAAGATGTTTTGAAATACTTTATCAGAATTTGGAGGAAGGTCACAAAAGACAAGTAAAAGGTATGCGAAATGAAAAATATTCTGAAGCCAGAAAAATAGTGTTTGCTCTCTGAAGACTGGAGAGGCATGCCAAAAAAGTCTGTCTAGTTCACAATTTCTCTAAAGTTAGATCCTATTTTTGAGTATCTCATCCTTGAGTATGTGAGTCATTCAATAGGGTTTCTTCGGTTAACTAAAATTACACATAATTATATTCTAATTTAAACATTCATTCACAGTTAAAATTAAGTATTCTAAGTATACATTATGAATAAGAAGAAATTAAAGGGTAAATTTAGAAATAACTTTATGACCTATATTTATTCACCCAATCAACAATTATTTCTTAAACTACCTTTGTGTTCTGGGTCAGTGTTTGGCTTTGGGGACATAGAGAGGTTAGAGTATTGCACAGGCGAGACCTTGACATCCTGCTTATGACTGGATCTCAGATCCTCATGGATTCATCTATATCCTGTGATATTTCTATACAGTTTTTCAAAGACTCAGATAGACATACATTATGGACTGAATGTTTGTGTCCTCCCAAAATGCATATATCCAAATCTTAACCTCCAGTCTGATAGTATTGGGAGGTGTGGCCTTTGGGAGGGAATTAGTTCATGTGGTTGGAACGCTCATGAAGTGGAATTAGTGCCCTTATAAGAGGAGACAGGAGAATTTTTTCCCTCTGCTGTCTCTCACTTGCTTTCTCTCTCTCTTTCTCTCTCTCTCTCTCTCTCCCCCTCCTCTCTCTGCCATATGAGGACATAGTGAAAAGACAGCCATCTGCAAGCCAGAAAGAGAGTCCTCACCAGACACTGAATCTGCTGACACCTTGAGCTTGGATTTCCCAGCCTCCAGAGATGTGAGAAATAAATGTTTGTTGTTTAAGCCACCCAGTCTAGGGTAATTTGTTATAAACCTTAACTGCCTAAAACCAACATAGTAATCAGACTGAGAGAATATCCTTCTGGAGAAAGAACATGTAATAGAAGAGTTTGAGCTCTGACCTTAAGCAGAAAATATATTTTGAAGGTATCTGCTCCTAAAATAGGAAGAACCAGTTATGATGAATCAGCAATCTCTGTAGTTGTCTATTATATAATGAACTCACTACTCTATATTTGCTGACTCTAATTTCCACTTGTGAATTCTTACACCTTTTTTTCCCTGAAAGATACAGTGAGTGTCTTCTGTGCATAAGAAGCCTTGTGCACTGATCATGAGCTATTTAATAGTGTCTACTTCTACCTCAAGCCACATCCTCCCACCCCCAAATGATGAATACTAATAATTCTCTTTCCAAAAGCTTCAATCTGTCCACTTTAACTGTCATTCCAGCTGATCCACGTCCCACTAAAAACTCCATTGTCACTGTTTAATACCACTATCTTGTTTGTATTTTACTGAGTTCAAAATCTTGTATTCTATCAAAAAGACTCAAAGAAGTTCTCTCATCTTTCCTTAGTATTTTAGTAAACAGCTACTAAAGCATATATGTTTGGCTTGGAAAGCCTACAGGAATTTTAGTCAAAGTCGATTCCATTTTTACTTATTTCAACCTGTCTCCACAGGACTCAGCCAGGTGTCTGTGAGAGGGCTGGCTCCAAGACAAATTTGAAAAGCAAAAACTGTTTCTGTATGTACAGCATAATTTTTCTCCCAAAAATATTGTTTGGTCTGATATAGAGTGTGTTTTTTAAAATGTAAAATGCCTCATAAGCGATTGGGTAAATGGTGAATGATGTCCAAATAATGTGAGAGGCATCCTGTTGGTTCAAAACTGATTTTTTCCAGAATATTCTTTTGAAACAAATAAGAAAAAGTCTTTTCACATTAAATAACAAGCATTAGAAATAAATGAAGACCTTAACAAGAAACCTGAGTAACTCAAAAGTCCAAGTAATAACTAGTTTAGTATCTTCAACAAATTCTGCATTACGTTAACTTATCTAGGGGAAACTATGACTGAAGATAAAGAAGCTGTAACAAACACATTTTTTCTCTCTTACACATCTTGACAAATTAAACAAGTAAGGCAGATTGGGGGTCTAGATATCAATCTATCTATTAACAAATGTTAAATAGAACTGTGTAACCTAATGTAAACTCCTCTAGGATGTGAGATCTCAATTCCAGCCCTAGGCAGACTTATGTAACTAGTCATGGGCAAAACAGACTGAAAAACAGGCTGGATTTGCTTCCCCATGTGTGTGTGTGTGTGTAGTGGGTTTCAGAGATGAATGTGCAAAATGCTAGTATGTTGAAAAGCAGAGCAGAACTCTCGTTAGGTTATTTTCTTGAGAGAAGGGACAGAACTTAGACAAGCGCACCCAAGTTATTCTTCCCACATTTACGAGAGATGCAGTGTGGGCCTTATCAATGGAGTCATATTCTGTAAAATTTGCAGAAACAATGATTTTACCTGCTATTACACACAACAAAGGTCTCTTTTCACACTGACTTCCCTCAATTACACTTACTCTGGTGCTGGGTAAGGTTGCTATAGGTATAGATTTGGTTTTGGATTCATCAATGGGAAATTGAGTTAAGGATACATTTACTTTGAGTTTTTTGGAATTTAAGTATGTGATTCACTTTCATGTATAGTTAGGTTAGTGGTAGGCATTCAGAAAGAGGAATGTAACTGTGCTGAATTCCCCGGGCATCTTGACATATTGCAAAAATCAGAGGTCATATTACATGCCATGGCATCCAAAGCTGGACCAGTGAGGATAGCTGGAGGAGAAAGAGTTTGAAATGTAGAGCCAGAAGTTAGCTTGGAGAAAGTTATGTTAAATCTTACACTATTGGGCCAGGTGCCATGGCTCACACCTGTAATCCCAACACTTTGGGAGGCTGAAGTGGGTGGATAACTTGAGGTCAAGAGTTCGAGACCAGCCTGGCCAAAATGAGTAGAACCCATCTCTACTAAAAATACAAAAATTAGCCGAGCCTGGTGGTGTGCACCTGTAATCCCAGCTACTCAGGAGGTTGAGGCAAGAGAATCGCTTGAACCTGGGAGGTGGAGGTTGCAGTGAGCTGAGATCATGCTACTGCATTCCATGTTGGGCAACAGAGAGAGACTCTGTCAAAAAAAATAAAAAACCTTACACTGCTATTATGAAGGAAACATAAACAGAGACTTTCTCCTATTTAACAATGATTTTAAAAGTTTATATGGCATCATACTATAAGTTGTAAAGTTGAAACACATAATTCTTAGCTATCAACATAAAGTAAATTTTATCTGTGTCATAATTAAATATCCTAGAAGAATGACAAAATTTTCTATTATGCCTATAAAAATGATACCACACACTGTTGTTTATAAAAGGGGATGATCAAAGAGTATGAAGCCAAGAAAATGGAGTGGGGTTATTATAGAGGTATGGGGCCATTATTTGACAAAAATATTATACCTTTTTTGATTTTTTTATATTTAAGGTAACTATCAGCCTTTTAAGATGTGAAGTTTGTGGTAATCTCTTTTCTCAAGGTGAATATATTCATTTCTGTACAACCTTTTGTATTTGCACACTTGAATTTGGTTAAGAGGACCTGTACAATTGAACAGGCTTCAGGTTTATCAAAACCTGAGCCAAGGCCTGCAAAGAAGTGACTGCACCTGCTCTTCCCCCTCTCTGTACCCCACAGAGCAGGGAAGAGTGCTCAAGAAGCACTCTGGCCAGCTGAGAGGCAGGAAAAACCTCTTCCTCTGAGGAAGCATCAGGATTGAAAAGAAACATTTTCTTTGTGGAATCTTTTGGCTCTTCTTCTCCTAACCCACTCATTTTATTCATTTATCCAGAAAAAAAAAAAAAGAAGAAGAATGAGTTCCCCCAGGAATGGAAATCAGGGTAATTCTGTGCCTACCTCCTTGGCACTTCTGGTAGCCAGTTCACTCACTGATGGGCTCTGAAAGAATGTATAACAATGCATATATCAAGCCCCCTTTCAGTCAATATCAAGGCTGGAAAAGAAGGCTGTAGGACATTTTCCACCCAAATTATATACAGCTGCATTCTGTGCTGTGGTACTGCTCCACACTGCAAATGTCAAAATACCAATGTTCCCTGGCCTTATTAAAATCTCCTAATTGTGGTTTAAGCTTTAATTTTTACTTCCTTTCTTATTTTCCAATTTTCCTGGGCCATTCTCTAAATATCGTTGCTTGAAAATGACACATTTTTCTCCACTTCAGCTCTGACCAAATTAAAAAATAAAATGCAATCAGGATTATAAAAGCCAAATAAGTAATAATGATAATGACAATGATGATAACAGTATCTTATATTCATAAGGAAAAGTTTTCTGGGTAAAGCACTCCTCCAAGCCCATTATATGCATTAACTAATTTAATTTTCACAACACACTGATATTAGGGACTGTTATTCTTTAGGTCACATGGATGAGAATACTTATAGACCCATGTTTAAGTAGCTTACTGAAAGCCACCCAAGAAAAACTGTTAGAGCCAAGATTTAAAGCAGGCCATTGACCACCAGAATATGACCTTTTCAACAAATGGACTTTATTATAGACCGGACCTATGACCTGGGGGTGGGGGGCATTGTGGCTATTCTTTGGAGGAAAGGGGAGAAATAATGGTTTGGAGAGGCTTGAGTACTTGGGACAATATTTCAAAGTGGAGGCTTTGCTATTGTTTCATATAGGTAGCTGACTATTCTGAACCCCAAACACATATGGTACTATGTAATAAATACAATGAACAAACAAATAAAATAACACTTAGGTTTGGGAAGATTAGAAATGTTATGGCTGTTTAAAATCCAGAAATTGTTTTTGTAGAAACTTAAATGTTATTTTATGTTTCTACATTTCTCTGCTATGGTCACAAGTTTTCAGATGTCTGTGCTAATTTCTTCTTGAATAGAACATCTACACCCTCCAGCAGATATTGATGTTCAACTTTAGATGGTAAAAGCATCAATGCAATACTGTTCCCAACTGCTAGGCTTATTCGAGAAACATTTTCTCTGTCTTAGTACAGTTCGTAATATCTCCTTTTTGTAAAATTGCTTTTTCCATCATTTATTCCTTCATTTGAACTATGTAGAAAAAAATGATAAAACTCGAAATGTTTAACAGTATTTTATTTCAACGAGTGAACATAAACATATATATGTGTATATATACACACATATATATAGTAGAGCTGATTATATATATGGTATACATAAATATAGTGATAGTACATCTAACTATAGTTATAGTAAATATATATATATATATGGTAAAGTTATATATATATATGGTAAAGTTATTTTCCTAACTTGAGCAGACCTGAAAATTAACAAAAAAAAGCTCTAATATATATGTATGTACAGCTGCATTCTATGCCATGGTACTGCTTAGGTTAGGAAAATAACATAGAAAATCTAACTTAAATTTTGTATACTGACTACCCATATACATTGATAAAGCTTTCTTTAATGCATAAGATGTGAGAAGCACTCTTCCAAGCCCAATGAAAAGCAACCAAACACAAAAGATAATATGAAAAAGAACAGAAGAAAAAATATGTCATGTTACCCCTACATTATAAAATCATTCCTTCTCTCCCGTATTGCAAAGTTATTCTTTGGCCAATTGCTCTGTTTTATTATTTTAATAATTGTCAGTAGCTGAATATCACTAATCAAATTTATTTCATTTATGTGTTTACTTGGCTATTTATTTGTTTTCTGTTTCTCCGTATCATGTAAAACAACATGATGTCACAGTCCTATTTATTTATGGCTATATCCTCAACAATTAGAACAGTGCTGAGATGACTAATAAATATTTGTGAGTGAAATGTACTTGGGAGACAAGTTTCAGTAAGGACAAAAGGAGTCAGGTGATAAAACCAGGTCATGAGAGGAGAAAAGAAGTCTCAAAAGGACAGAAGAATTGGACATCAAGATTTCTGTATACTGATACATAGAGGAAGACAAATACTGATACAGGTACTGTCTACATCTAAATGGACACTCCCAAAGTCTTATATAAGTTGTGCTTTATTTTTCATTTCTACTTTCAGAACCTGGCTCTCTTTAAATGATGAGTTTCTCAAAAAATAATCTAGGCTCAGCAAACTTCAAACAAGTTGAAGTTTATTAGTTAGCTCTAACAATTTTCCAATTTGTTTTATACCTGAAAGCGCTTACGTTAAATGCTATCAGATAAAATTCAAGTGTTCAGCTATGGGGTTAGGCACTTCAGCTTCGGAAATACTCCATTACGGTCTTCTAGAATTGTAATATTATGCTGTGGCTTTGAATGTAGGAGATATATTCACATATTTTCTGTTCTGAAACATCCTGGCCATTTCCTGACCATACGACCTCTATAAAAACACAGGGAAATTAATGTTCTTGTGACCTGAGTTTGAACTCCTGGAATACTTCATATATCCCAAAGGGTATATTTAAATATCAGCAAAAGATGTACTGACTTAGAACCATCATGATGAGCTTTCAAGTTTCCAAGTTAACTACTGTGGTTAATATTGCACAACTTATTTGTGAAGTTTAAAGTGTTTGCACATCTTTTTAATGATCAGATTTACATCCATCTCAGTCTTAGCCCACCTCAGCAAGTTGACTTCAATGCCATGTATATCTACTACACTGGGACTTGTATCCTAGATGGGATGATGACCACTCAAGGTCACAAAAAGAGATCTACCGCTTAACAATTTTAGCCCTTGGAAAACAGAAAAGGAGAACAAGGAAAGTCCATTTTTTAAGGTCTAAATGCTCAATTTCAAAAGATAGCCAACAAATTTATGAATTTTGAAATTATTTAACCTTTTAGAAAACTGATCAAGGGTAGATATACCTAATTGTCACTTTTCATTGGTTTAATGTGAAAACTACATGCTTCTATGAAAGTCAAGTTGTATGTAATGCCATGTGTAAAAAGTCATAATGATTGCAGGACTTTCTTTGAAATATCTTATTCAGACAATACCTACAGAGTAAATCCTCCTATAGAAATGATTAAATGTTTTGAAGAGCAAAAGCAACAGGACAGAAATGTTTAATGTCCTAAAGATATGTATCACCCATTCACTGAGCAGTTTGCCTTCAAAGGTAAAGAAGACTTGTAATAACTAGTGCTATATCCACAAAAACTAGTCATTTCCACTCATCACTTGCATCTCTGGTGCTTCTTTCTTAACAACTGAAAAGTATATTGAGGATGACTGCACCACCCAGGAAAGCCCAAGATTACTCTTCAACGGAATGGAAAGGTGTCTAGGATCATGGGCGGTAAGAATCAGACTTCCACATGGCAATGCTGACTATCAGGTAAGGAGATCAATATGGATTTTGTCTGTACTTGATTATTCCTTTTTTAAAAAATGTTTCATTTTGCTGTCTACACAACTTATTTCTTCTGTAACCAAGAAGATACATTTTAGAACCCATCTAAATGCATCTGCTAACAATACTATCCTGCTATTTATGCGTAATGGAACAAAGTCAAACATCTATAACATGCCAAGTCACCTTTGTTGAATGGTTTAGATGATTACAATAAAAATTTATTTCCATCAGCTCCAAAACTTTATTGTTCATGTGTCATATAACATAGGACATGGCTTGTAATGTTAAAATATATCACCACAAATTTGTCCAGGAATAGTTGCAAGAAATGGAAGCTGGTTCCCAAAATATAACAATACTTTCATCATGCCTTGCCTTGAGACTTATAAGAACAATTGAAATAAATGATAATTTTCAATCAAGTGCACATTTTGACATAGGATGTCTTATTGTTTATCTTAATATTTTACTGTGACTGATGTATATTATGCTCTCAATAAATGATTGTTGTTAAATTTTGGATGGATTTTAAAACAGTGTTTTTAAAGGGAATGATTTTTTTTTCTTTTCTTCTGACAGCTTTGTCCATTGATGAACCAATAGCCTTAAATTCATTCTCTTGACTGTGCCTAGAATGAGTTGAAAAAGTAAATGTACATCTGATTATGTCGGTCCTCCGATTTACTTCCTAAAACAGGTCAGCATCGCCTTCAGGATAAATTTCAACTCCATGACAGGCTTACAAGTCCTCTCCACTTTGGGTATCATCTCCCAGGTATAAGGTGATACTCAATTCCTGTATTATACTCACATATACATGTTTATTCAGTTATTTATTTATTTATTTATTTATTTATTTATTTATTGAGATGGAGTCTCGCTCTGTCTCCCAGGCTGGAGAGCAGTGGCGCAATATTGTCTCATTGCAACATCTGCCTCCCGGATTCAAGCAATTGTCCTGCCCCAGCCTCCCAAGTAGCTGGGATAACAGGCTTCCAACATGCCCAGCTAATTTTTGTGTTTTTAGTAGAGACAGGGTTTCACCATGTTGGCCAGGCTGGTCTCGAACTCCTGACCTCAGGTGATCTGCCTGCCTCGGCCTCCCAAAGTGCTGGAACTACAGGCACGAGCAATTTAATATGCTCCCCAAACTATCATTATTTTAATTAGCATTTCTATAGCAATCACCTTTTATGCCTTTACCCTCTTTTGTTCATTTGTGGCCAGGTAAATTAACCCCCAACAAATTAAATTAACCCCTACCAAAAAGTTTTAGTTGTATATTTCTGTCTTATTAAATCAAATAAATACATTAAAGAATTTATTCAAGCAAAAAAGTTAAATGACTGCTTATTGCACTAATGTGTAATTAGTAGAATTTCTGATTGGTAAATGGTCACTGCACATACACACAGAATTTGTGGTGATATCAATTAAATGCCGTTTAATCAACCAGTTACTCAAAGGTAACCAAATTTATAAATAAATAGAAAATATTAAAGAGTTAGTTTGAATGCATGGCTTAGAATGCTTGCCACAGCAAGTAACAGAACACTCAAATCAGAAAAACGGGCTTTATTGTCTCTTGAAACTGAAATATTGAGAGGTGTATCAGGCTTCAGGTACAGTTTTATCAGGGTGTATTAGTCTGTTCTCATGCTGCTAATAAAGACATATCCGAGACCGGGTAATTTACAAAGGAAAGAGGTTTAATTGACTCACAGTTCCACATGACTGAGGAAGCCTCATAATCATGGCAGAAAACAAGGAGGAGCAAAGCCACTTCTTACATGGCAACAGGCCAGAGGGCATATTGAGGAGAACACCCCTTTGTAAAACCATCAGACCTCATGAGACTTATTCACTATCACAAGAACAGCAAGGGAAAACCCTGCCCCCATGATTCAATTACCGCCCACCAGGTCCCTTGCACAACACGTGCGTATTATCGGAGTTACAATTCAAGAGGAGATTTGGGTGGGGACACAATCAAACCATATCACAGGGTTTTTGCTGTGTGTCTCTAATATCATTGCTGTTTATTTCTGCTTCTTTTTGGGCTAGCTTGCTTTATGTTCTCTAGATTATATAATAAAACCATTCATTTTCTATTATGTTATTACATTTTATTCTTTTAAGACTTGAGAAATTTCATGAAATTCATCTTTTGTACTTATCACATGAAGGTGAAGTTTCCAAGATACTCCTTATAGGAACAAATCTCTTATGGGAAGATGAATGGCATTACTGATCTTGGTCTTTCATTGGAACACAAATTAAAAGACTTTCAAGAAGTTTAATTAGAGGAAGTTTCAGTGCACACTGTTTCCATACCAGTGTGTGCAATTCTTATTACTAAAGCCATTTCAAATTATTAAGAAGGAGTTTGCATTAATGCAGACAGGAAAACAATAATTTAGGAAAAATATAATGAGAGAAACTCTAGATATTAGTCAGAGTCCAAGGGTATTTTATTCCAATATGATTTTTGTTAATATTATTATGAAGGTGGATCCATAATATAGCTCCATAATAGGAGCTATATTCTCTATAGCTCCTAAGAGAATAAAATTAATATAGTAGGAGATGAGAAAAAAGTATGTTGAACAATTTGGTTGAAAAGACATTTTGCTTAAAGTATCAATAAAATGTAAACAAATATTATTAAAGTACATGGCATTCAGTTAGATTATTTAGATTTTGTTTTCATTAGCAGAATTATGGGATGAACGAAAAATGTTTTGATTATATATTTTTCATGGTTTATGGAAAGCTCTGTTAACCTGTGCCAGTGTTAACTTGTAATTCCTTTATTTTGTCTCTCATTACTCCTGAAATATGCAGTATAGTCAGGTTTTCAAAGACTGGGGGCAATACCTGAGAGTCAGGGTTGATGGTACTGAATTATGATTTTGGGAGGTTCAAAATTTGGGCAAATTCCCTTGGAATTGGTTTTATCTTTTTTTCACTGTTAGTTCATGACATTTTTTGTTTTATAATTAAGTTCTTAAGCTTGTTATATTACAGATTATGAAGAAGATCAAAGTATATCAAACACACTCTGTCTTTATCAGCAAAGATTCACAGTTCTATATATAATGTTATGGTTTCTGGCATAATCATAGCTACCAAAAGAAGAAAAGGTTTTAAGCATACAGGTTAGAATGGAAATCTTTGAGGCATCAATTGAAATTAGGGCCTATTAACCACAATTTTTCAGGCAACTTTGTCCCCTAGAGAGAGAGATTAAATACTAAGATTATATTAGTAATAAATTATCTTTCTCTAGAGCTCCTACTTGCTGAAATGGAGGCACATCTAGCCCCATTTAAATATCACCTGAATATTTTTAGAAATCCCTAAGGGATGTCTCCTGTGTTCATTCCTTCACTGGGATTCCCTGTTTCTTCTGTTTCTGTTGATTGTTTCTTTTTGTCTTAGTTTACCTATTCAGAGAACACTGATTCTAGGTAATCACTGTGGCCTCCCTGGTAAAGAGAGTCTACCCTCCCTTGAAAAATCTGAAAACAATATTTATAATCAGATACTTTCAAAACAAATTTCTGGTGTAAATCTTAGTTCTAGATAAGTAAATTTTATTGCTTGCAGAATAACCTTGTCATAGACACAAGACAACAAAATGAATATTATAGCATTAAAGCATTCATTCACTCATTCATTCAAATTACTAATTGGTTCTACAAGAAATGCTTCTGAGAAATTTTATAGATGACGGTTTTATAGAAATGCTGATAAAGCAAGCTGCCAGGCTGATCAATGAAGATGTTTTTATTCTTGCAAAGAACGTTCTACATTCTGAACAATTACCCATGATTGAATCAATGCAGGAAAACTTGCCGTCTTACACTGCACTATTGAAAGATAGTTCATGGTTACATACTTTTAAAAACTATCTTGGGAAGAGTAGAAAACACATTTGAAGAAAGACAAGGCAACAGGTATTTCCCTAAAAAGATCTAGGTTTCAATTTCCTAAGCGGGTTGTTACAAATTGCTTTTCTCTTGGCTTTAGACTTCTATTTTCTTGGATTTCCCCTGTATTACCAACATTTCTGTCCTCCTCTTCATCTGTAGGGATTTTTTTCCAGTACATTTCAGCCAGAAGGCAGGAGAGCAGCTGTTGCCACTGGAGAAACCAATTATTTGCCAAATGGATGGGCTTCTGCCTGAATTCACTGGCTGTTTTTCCCAGCATCTCAGGGTACCATGTAGTCAGTTCAGTATAACGAAAGCCTTGTTCAGCTCTGATGCACAGTCATGTGTTTACTCTGCAGCTGATGAAGGTTACAAAGACTAAAAATTATATAAACTACATCAACACAAAGTCTGGATCTCTCCTTGCAAATGCAAATTCAAATTCTTCTCATTTCAGTAGAATATAACATCTTTGTAATCATTTTCTACTGAAACTTGATTTTTTTTGGCTGTTGATTTAATACTTGAGAGACTCTGAACTGTGAAAGGAAAGTCAAAATAGTACTCATATAATACAACTAAATAATTCAGATTTTAAACATACAATATTGAGTAAGTTATCTCGACACAGGAAAGAAACATTTTTCTCAATGGATTGCTGTGTAAACTTAATATAATTATGGATATAAAAGTAGTCTTTCACTATGCTTAACACAAAGTATACATTTAATAAATGTTTGGTGAATAAATAAATCGGTGGGTAATTTACTAAATTTATCTTGCCTGTAGACTATATATATATATATATATATATATATATATATATATATAGTCTCTGTCTCTCTATATATATAGACTCTGGACTATTTTTCAGTTTTTATATCTTATGTTTCACCGATTGATTTATTAAATAATATAAACCATATTTAATAGAAAACATCTTTTACTTTTTCTAAAATGAGTCCTATTTATAGGCATGTATTTAACACCTCAGTAGTTTTTTATAAATAGGTCCATGTCACACTAAACAGCAAGTACCTTTGGTTGAAAAACACAGGATGAGATATCCTGTCATTAAATAATTTCCTTCCCTTCTGGCACAGATTTTTAGGATAAATTTATGTTTAGAACACGTCTATAAAATTGAGACTATTGTTAAAAAATGTGTTTTTAAAAATATTTCCAGAGGTTGATGGCAGCAGTCATCAGTGGAATGGGTTAGTTTCTTTGTTAAAATGAAAATTGTCACTTATTATATAAGCAGAAAGTTTACTTAAGTTTAAAATAAAGGAAATACATATTCCATATTTTTAATATTTCTAAGAAAATCAAGTACTTATTTTTTAATATATTTATGTAAGATTCAGAGGCAAATGACCTGGGCAGATATATATGCAACAAAGTGTGCATTTTTAGGGAACTCATGTGAAAAATTTGATTAGATGAGAAAAAAACGCACATATTCTCAGATGTAACATAATTGCACAGAATGGAAAATTTTTAGGCATTGTTTTAAAATATACAGGGAGTTACACTGAAATTGACACTTGGAAGAATCTGAAAACCATGACAATAGTTCTGTAAGGGGATGGTAATTTGGCTATATAATTAAATTGGAATGTGTTCAGTAAGCAGATGTGTGCAAATAAAGAAGAATCTAAGCTTCGTGTTTGCACTTCTTGATCTTTCTTTTGTTTGCTTTTTTATGAGGACACCCCATGGCTTTTTGTTGTTGCTGCGTTGTTGTTGTTGTTTTTCTCCTAACTAAATTAGCTTCCAGCCTAATACACTTCTTAGGGTTTACTCAATAGCTTTCCAGCCTGCAGAATTCCATGTTGTCAACAGATGGCGTAAGATGTGATTCACCATGCTCAATGACTTCGAAGAAGCAATTTGCTACTGCTGTCCCAAAGTTGGTTTGAAATTATTTCCATGCTACACTTGAATGGAAACAAACTTCACCAGATTCTAAATGTCATTGAAATGTGTGACATTATTTGGGAATAAAATAAGAACAAATGGCTTTTGTTTGATTTGTTTTTTCATTTTTATTTTACTTTTTTCCATTTAAAATAGCAGCTTAAAGAGAGGAAACATGAATACATATTTTTTCTGCCAAACACAATGGACTATCAACTACTCTTTCCACTACTTATATTCCACAATGGAGGGCTCAAATTGCCAACAAAATGTGGATAGCATTTTGTATACAGACAATTCTCAGCAAATTTGTGATGTCTGTTATTTTGCTTGTATAAACTGATATAGTTTGGCATTTCAGTGCTAAAATAACATATGGAATGTAATTCTGGTATACACTTGGACATACACATAAATGATAAAAACTTTAAAATACAATAACAGGGAAAAAAGATAACAAGTTTGAAGAATTTAGGGCTATAAGTTACTTTAGACACCTGTGAGTTTAAACTGCCATTTATTGATGAGTTAGTTGGAAACAGGAAGTACAACTGGACTTGTCCAAATTATTCAAGAGTACCTCGATTTACAGTGCTTTTGTGAATCACATCTCAATAATTGGGATCTATTAAAACTTTCATAGGAAATCTGGTCCTGCCTCAGTCTTTTCTGGTGATCCCGAGAGAGGAGAAATAATACTAAGAAAAACAAAGACACTTTTTATTAATACCTGGACATCTGACACCAACCCTGTTTACTAGATAAACACTTAACTTGCATAACTGGGCTAGAAATCCTAGAACTGAGGGACTAATTTTACATGGACTAACAGGTTTAGAGGCCTCCTCATTTGAATATTTAACATATGGATGGTACTGTGTTTGTGATACTGTTATTGAGAGATGGGAGGTACTTTTCAGGGTCAAGCAAGATGAGCTAGAAAAAGAGAAGAGAGAGAAGAGGTGGGGAGGGGAAGAGAAGGGAGAGGAGAGAAGAAGAGTGGGGAAGGAGAAGGGAGGGAAAGGCGGGGAAGCCATATGCTGTGATTTTGTGAGGTGACTCTATAAAACACCATTCTCCCTCCAAAACTCATGAGTTTCCCTTTGTTCATCTCTGACATCCCTTTGTTCTATCTATATAGAGTTCAAACTAAAACCAGTATTTATTTTACTAACTTACTTGACATTTCAATCCTATGAAAAATGTTTATATTACTTTGCAATTTTTTAAAACTTGCGAAAATTAAATTTATTTGAAAGCGTAAAGAATATAGAAATTTAGAAATTCTCAACAATGTCAACGGAAGACAATTTGTAATATTTCAAGCAATTTTATGTTATCTTCTATTATACAGTACTATATTGCAATATACAATTTGCATAATAATGTTGAACATTTATGAATAACTTACCAAATTCGTATTCACTGTCCTCC
Source organism: Pan troglodytes (assembly GCF_028858775.2). Lineage (NCBI taxonomy): Eukaryota > Metazoa > Chordata > Mammalia > Primates > Hominidae > Pan > Pan troglodytes. The sequence goes on along the minus strand of NC_072415.2, from coordinate 75,124,443 downwards.
CTAATGACAACATTATTAGCTCGACTTTTTAATACTGAAGCACAGCATGAGGCTTTAGAAACATTAAGCCTAGAAAGAGAAATGTAAAATTTGATAAGCAAATCAAATAGTTATTTTCCTGCATACCGGGTTGGAATACCTTGGCCTATCTGCCCCTTTTTATTTGGGCTTATTTTCATTCTTCTCATAAGCATGTCTATTCAATGTCTGTTATATTGAACTTTGAATCAAATGCATTCGATAAATAATCAAAAAACAAGAACTAGCTGTTTAAATATTAAATAATACGTACTTTTTTGCTGTTTTCAGGAAATAATGCATCATTTTGTAAGAAGATCCTAAAATGTTAGATAAGGACAACTGATCAGGAAGTTGTGAGATTAACTTCAAGAATGCACTGCTGCATATGCTAAAATCAATCTTGCACATAACACGTTGAAAATAAACACTAAGATGTAAAATGTAGCTTCCTAAAATTAAGCTGGTTATTTATACTGTTATGAATGAATTGTGAAAAAAAAATAGATCACATAATGAATACCAGGAAGGGATGAATGGACACTGAAATTGTTGTGGACAGTAATGACTAGACTAATTCTGTGACATTAGGAATGCACCATTTAAGCCCAAATGTGTGACAAATCTCTCTCTTCTAAGCATGGGATGGAAAAGAGTCTAGCAATTTCTAGGTTGTTGGTTAGGAGTTGGAAACGTTTGTATAATTGAGAGCAGTTATTTAAAAAATGAATTATAAACCCTTGCAATAGCATTTTGTTAAATGGAGAAAAATAAAAGTTAATATATGGAATAAAATCAAAGTATAAGGATCTTGAAATGAGTTGCATCCTGATTATTAGTGGTTTCTCTGCAGGATTTAGGTATGAGTTTTAAGAAGCAAAGCTACTCCTACTCTCAAAATATACAAGCAAAATCAACTTCAAAGCTCATGAAGGAGCAGCCCTCCAATTCTCCTTAGCTCTCATTCTCGTATTCACGTAGGAAATCCTACAAAGCAAGATCATCTTTGTTCAAGTGTCTTATACAGGCAGTAAATTAACTTGATAAAACTTATACTAGTGACAAATTGATGCAAAAGTTATATATAATAACCCGGTTATGAATATTTTCATTATTTCTTAAATTTTAGATTTAGAAATAAAAATATTTTCAATAAAATTTGATTAAAAGTTCTTACATAAGGCTAAGCACTGCTTAAAATCTACTAGGTAATCCACAGATCCTTATTAATTTTCTTTTTGTTGAGTTTCATTTTTTCTTTTTTTATATATACATATATTTTTCTTATACTTTAAGTTCTAGGGTACATGTGCACAATGTGCAGGTTTGTTACATGTGTATACATGTGCCATGTTGGTGTGCTGCACCCATTAACTCGTCATTTACATTAGGTATATCGCCTAATACTATCTGTCCCTCCAACCCCCACAACAGGCCCTGGTGTGTGATGTTCCCCTTCCTGTGTCCAAGTGTTCTCATTGTTCAATTCCCAACTATGAGTGAGAACATGCAGCGTTTGGTTTTTGTCCTTGCGATAGTTTGCTGAGAATGATGGTTTCCAGCTTCATCCATGTCCCTACAAAGGACCTGAACTCATCATTTTTTATGGCTGCATAGTATTCCATGGTGTATATGTGCCACATTTTCTTAATCCAATCTATCATTGTTGGACATTTGGCTTGGTTCCAAGTCTTTGCTATTGTGAGTAGTGCTGCAATAAACATACGTGTGCATGTGTCTTTATAGCAGCATGATTTATATTCCTTTGGGTATATACCCAGTAATGGGATGGCTGGGTCAAATGGTATTTCTAGTTCTAGATCCCTGAGAAATCGCTGCACTGTCTTCCACAATGTTTGAACTAGTTTACAGCTCCACCAACAGTGTAAAAGTGTTCCTATTTCTCCACATCCTCTCCAGCACCTGTTGTTTCCTGACTTTTTAATGATCACCATTCTAACTGGTGTGAAATGATATCTCACTGTGGTTTTGATTTGCATTTCTCTGATGGCCAGTGATGATGAGCCTTTTTTCATGTGTCTGTTGGCTGCATAAATGTCTTCTTTTGAGAAGTGTCTGTTAAATTTAGACCTAAAACCATAAAAACCCTAGAAGAAAACCTAGGCAATACCATTCAGGACATAGGCATGGACAAGGACTTCATGTCTAAAACACCAAAAGCAATGGCAACAAAAGCCAAAGTTGACAAATGGGATCTAATTAAACTAAAGAGCTACTGCACAGCAAAAGAAACTACCATCAGAATGAACAGGCAACCTACAAAATGGGAGAAAATTTTTGCAATCTACTCATCTGACAAAGGGCTAATATCCAGAATCTACAAAGAACTCAAACAAATTTACAAGAAAAAAACAAACAACCCCATCAAAAAGTGGGCGAAGGATATGAACAGACACTTTTCAAAAGAGTTAATTTTCTAATGAAGTGCTGTAAGACTACATTAGATGCTGTGAACACATCAAAAAAGAGGACAAATACCCACCACTTTCTTGAATCTATTAGGTTGTAGTTATATATTATGAAAATTGTGAAGTAATTATTCAAACTGGATATAGAAATTATATACTACCTTTTTTTCCAAAATGAAACTGGATTCATCCACATAGAGAACAATGGGATAGCTCCAACTTTAGTGTTTTAACTTGATTTAAAGTTTAAATACCTTAAATTCATGTTTGTTTGATTTAGTTTTAATGTTTTTCTGTTTGTTCTAGTTTCTCCTGAAGTAGCACAGCCAATATTTTTCCTGTATTTTTTAAAATTATTATTATTATTTTTTTATTTTTAGGACGCAGAATTGCAATAGGAAGAAACTGTTGTTTCTACCATTGGGGAGAGACTAAGTATAAATTCTGCATTTTCTGTGTTGGTCCCATGAATTGTTCATAAAAATATTATAATACAAGTTAATGCAATTTCGTATGATTGTAAAATGTTCATGTAAATTACACATAATTAAGAAAGAAATATACTTTTATATCATATTTTACTGTTTTTATTTAAAAAATGATTACTGGAGGCCGGGCGCAGTGGCTCACACATGTAAGCCCAGCACTTTGGTAAGCCAAGGCAGGCAGATCACCTGGGGTTGGGAGTTCAAAACCAGCCTGGCCAACATGGCAAAACCCTGTCTCTACTGAAAATATAAAAATTAACCAGGTGTGGTGGTGGTGCCTGTAGTCCCAGCTACTCAGGAGGCTGAGGCAGGAGAATCACTTGAACATTAGAGGCAGAGGTTGCAGTTGGCCAAGATCGCACCATTACACTACAGCCTGGGTGACAGAGTGAGACTCCGTCTAAAAAAAAAAAAAGATTACTGGAAAAAGAGGCCAAAAAGATACTTAATAATTTAATAAGGTAAATTGCTTCGTATTTTCCTTGTTGAAAACAAAATCTTCCCTAATTTTTATATCATTCATATTCTTGTTCTCCATTTAAATATAAAAGCATGTTGTGTACAATGATTATGTTTGCCTGTCCAAAATCAATTTCTTCTTTCTTTTGGTAACAAGCAAATATATTCTATAGTTTTCTCCATAAAAACCAATTTCAGATGGTCTCAATGGATTGACCCTTGCCCAGTTACTTTATCCAGACATTGTCATCAGATCATCCATTATTAAACCAACCTGACTGCTTCAGTGAAGGCCTCATTATTCAAGTTCGTCCAATTCAAGAATTACTTGAGATTTTTCTACACGAATTATAAATTAAGACTGTATTTCAAAATGGCTTGATTCAAGTAGTAAATTATGTGACTGAGTCTTCAAGATAACATTATGCCCTGTATGGATAGAGGATGCCTGAGCATAAAGCTAAATAGAGGTTATTAAAGCCTAGAAATAGAAAAAAGAAAAGGCTCTATGATGAAATGAACAACTTATTTCACCTTTGCCCAAACTGCATCTTGGATTTGTCAAATAAATAATTTCCATTTTATATTTATGATTGTTTTTATTGTTTTAAATTTGTTTAAGCTACTTTTAGTTGGAATCCAGTAAAGTCAAAAGAAGATACATTATTAAAATAACCTGAAATTACAAAATAATTATAATAAAATAAGATGAACAACATGTGAGAAAATTCTCACATCTGGAGATAGATAATAAGTTCAAGTGCTAGAACTGAGATTGTGAAGGGATAGATTCATCAACCTACAAAACACCTTATTATCAGAATTCATAAAAACTTGTTAATTGGAAGACCTAGTAGGATCTAAAATGCAAGCAAACTGGGAGATGGGGACCCTTTAGGAACTTAGATGATTATCAGGCTTTCTCTCAACTAAAATTGTAGTAATAGATGATTCGGGGTAAATTATTAATTCTTATAAACCTCTGTTTGTTTATAAAGTAGCAGTAATAACAGCATCTTAGGATTGTTTTCAAGATTGGATGAGCTAATAAACACAAAAACAAAACTGTTGACACAATTCCTGGAAGCATTCAAATAAAAATAAAACCAATATTTTTCCCCTAAGGAGTCAGTGTTCTAGTCAAACGAAGTAGAGAGCACAAAACGATTTCAGCTCCAACAGAGAAATTGCAGAACTCTGCATAAACAAGCCAGGAGCCTCATAAGGACTGGCTCTGCAAAGCAGGGTTGAGGAGAGACAGTCTAACTGGAACCCAGGTCAGAGCCTTCATGGGCAACCAGACAGAAATGTGAGGGCAATGAGGTAAAATCTGGATGCACCTGCTGGTGAACAATGATTTATTAATATATCATCTGCTTGGCTGAGGAAAACCCAGGCCATCTATTGGGCTAGAGGAAGCAAGGATGTGACTGCAAAATGACTTCTTAGCTATAGGGATTAAGAGAGACTAGAATAATTGATCAAAATGATTCCATAGGGATTAGGAGAGACTAGAATCATTGATCAAAAATATGCCTCATTCCACAAGCACATACAAAAAGCTTACACTCTTTCCTAAGGAAGTGGACCTATTGATTTGTGTATTGTATGAAGGAAAGATTACCAATTATCCCTTCCCATATTCTCCTGCCTCTAGTTAAGGTTAACATTTACTTCCCAGAAATAATGTGTCTCAAGACACAAATAACAGCTCATATCTCTGACTAGTCATTGACTCCTATGCCTGGAAACAAAAAGAGAAAATGAGGTTGGGCCTCATAGTATATTGTAGAAAGGATGAAAATTCCACCAATGAAACTCTCCTTACCAATCCACTGGACTCAAATCATTTAGAATGCCTGCTCCTAATTTTCCTTTCCATGAGAGTGTGGCTTTCCTCAGACTAGTTGATCCACCTTCACAGCTGTCATACCAGAAGCTAAAAATTATATTCCATTGACTTTTTCTTTTCTTAGATTTGCTTAAAGTATGTTTTATCCTTATTAAATTAACAAATTCATATTGATTATAAAGTAATAATTCGACCCAAATTAGGAAAAAGAAAGTTGTTGTTGTTTGTTTTTGCTTTTTTAATTGACTGGTGCAAGGCTGAATCTAATTAATGTACTGAAAATAATATATGTTAAACACAAACATTCAAAATTATTTATACTTTTTTCCCTTCATAAATATGATAATTAAATTCACAATTACATGAAATCCCTAAATACAAGCTATATTTTCCTCACCGTCCAAGGTTGAGGTCCTCATTGAGGGAGTAACATGGAAGCATGCTTCTCAACACTTTAAAATACAAGATGCTACAAGCCTAAGTTGTCCCTCAGGGAACACAAACTAACCAGGCTTGAAATCCTCACGATAAGTACAAGAATAAGACTCTCCCAAGACTTATTCTTTGCACTTTCTATCTGAATGAAAATGGTTCTTAGGTGGGGGAAGTTCCAATTATTTTACTAGAAAACGCTTTTAGATATGACCATTTTAGCCACAATTCCAAATCTGACGTGAAGGACACTTAATGCTATTTTCTCTATATAGATGACCTTTATATCTGAGAAGAAATGCCCCTATAATATATAACCTCAATAAAAAATTGCCTATAATAAAAAGAAAACATGATTGATTTCTAAAATTGATATGAAATATAAGAACACATTGAAATTTTCTTAAAATGGAAATGTCAGAGACAACTGAAAAGCCATCCCAATTTTCCCTGAATCCAGGATGAACTGCCTTTGTTTCACCATCAGTGGCCAAGGTGAAATGGCCAGATGTCTCAGCTTGAGGGGCCAATCCTTGCTTCTTAATAGGCTGGCTCTAGTTCCACAGCATTTTGTCGGACTGCAGTACATTCTAAGGTTATTTCTCATCAGTTCCCTCTCTCAGTGTCTCTGCCTGCTTCCCGGATCCTGACCCTCTGTCCCTCTAAGCTGCACATTTATATAGTTTCATCAAATCCCCATCAACTCTAGGGCAGCCCAATCTGCCACCTGAAGAATATGTTCAAATGATGAGCCCTGAAGGTTGAAAACCTTTTGTTTAGTGCCAGAGCTCTTATTAAGCCAACCACCTGGTTCCAAAACATATCTACCCAGGGCACAGAAAGCTGGTTATGAGGAGTCCATATGACGTTTTTCTATGTGACACTGAATTTTCTACAGTTTTGTTTTGTCTTGGATAATCAACTCTATTTCATGTGCCTACAGTTGTTTATCTTCCAATTACAGATTTTGCTTTGTTACCAAATGGAAATATTTGTATGGACAAAGAACAGAGACGGACATAAAAGAGAGAGGAGAGTAAATGGTTTTGCAGTCTCTTAAATGAAAAAGAGTTTCCAAAAGGAAGTGTTTACTTGAATATAAAATAAGGGTGGTATTTCAGGTTTAAAGAAAGTATTCAGGTTTGAAATAATTTTATTTTGACATTATATCTTATTGGAGAGTGTCCATAAATGGGAAAAAAAATCAATAACCACTATCTGCCATATATTTAAAACTTTGGTTGATACCCTGGGTGATATAACGTGTGTGTGAAATAGACACTCTGTAATAGCTTGCAGTCTTTGTTAAAAAAAAAGTGCCAAAAATTTAGAACACAAAAATAATACTACCATCAATATCTAATTTTACATAATACAAACTATGAGTACTGCATTTTCTTAGAGGAGACCAGAGAGAACTCAAGAAGCCCTGAAAACTTCATGATGGTACTTAAAAGGATCCTGAGATATTAATATAATTTGAAAAGGTAAAAGAGAGAGGGAAGAGTATCCAAAATGCTATTGGCCTTGAGAGACCCTAAGTGGAAAACCCAACTGAGCACAGATATCTGACCTCAGAATTTTGAGATAATAAACACATGCTGTTTCCAGCTGCTAGGTTTGTGGCTACGTGTTACAGAGCAATAGAAAACGAATACACAAATCACTCTGTCATCCTGAGTGTAACAGACACACGCAATATTACCTAGAAATCATAATTTCTTCATTTTTATTAACACATGCAGCATTATTTCAGGAAATACTCATAAGAATCTTTAATGTCATACTTGAAAATTAGTAAGATGCTCTTTGTTTTCCTACTCTAAGAGTTGGCTTGTGACACACATACAAGTCCCATCTCATTTTCTACCTGGACTTTGTCTCTAAGTAGGGGATAAAAACATTTGGACCTGAGTCATCTCAGAGTTGGCTTTCTTACAATCTATCACATTAGTTATAAATTCCCTTTGACTTTTGACTTCTTCATATAATTTCAATGATTTTTTTCTATTAAATTATGTTGTTTTCTGTTGCTTGCACCAGATAAACCATACTATTATTGTGAGCTTCTCCTGTGAAATGAATACTTCAAAATTTAATCCTACTCATTTGAAACACATAAGACAAAGTACCATCACAGTCATCTCTTTCAGTCCCTGTAACGTATGATTTTGAAGTCATTAAAATAGGTCAGTAGGGATGGAATTAAAACTACACTAGAATGTGAAAAATATAATTTGCTGCTCAATTTCATATTTTTGGCAGGTGCCAGTAGCTGCAGTGGCTGGTACAGGACTCTCTCAGTCTTTTAAATCAGTTAGAGTTTATGCCTTCCATATTGCCTTTGCCACAATTTCTAGCTACCTACCTAATTCATGACGAGTGTTTTCATTTCAAACGAAGTAACTGAGGTTGGGTAAATTGGAATTCTCTTCTTTTGATTTCTAGGCAAATATTAGCATGATTTAAGATAAAATTGTATTTCAACAATAAAAAATATTGGAGAAGTGCCTTTTCTTCCTTGGGTCCTACTTAGTCATGGAAATTGTTTTGTCCAGCTGAATTTCTGTCATTCTCAACTCATACTAATAAATTTCAGTTCTCTACTATGAAATAAAGTAGATTATGAATTTCTAACCTTTGATGTATGTTTGCCAGATGTGAGCACTCGGGGTCAAAAATCTCTTTAATCATTGAGGATGTGCAACAACACTCACTAGAAATGTCCCTGTCTCTCACAGAACAAGCCTAGAGGCGCTAATTGAGTAGTTAGTACGAATTAACTTTAGAAACCTGTATAGATTTACTTGTCTAGGGAATCTACAAACTCAATTCCTACATAATTTCTTTTTCCTGATAGTTCTTAAAAGAAGAGTTAATATTACTCTTCTAACTTCTGGCAGCAATATCTCCCGTGCTTACTCGTTATACATTATAAATATTTTCACTTGAACCGTAAGCTAATTTAATTTTATAATCACCAAGTTTATTATACCAGCAGCTTTCTGCATACTGTCTCCTGAACATGAATAATTAGCCATTGCAATCTTTAAATGAAAGTGAAAAACCCTTTGATGTCTTATTCCTCTAAAATCTTTCATGAAACCACAGGTATTCCACTTTTCCAATACTTACGAAGAATGCAGTCATGAAGATGTGAATTTTTGCTGAGTTTAGCTGTTTTTGCTTTTCCGGGTCATTCAGTCTGAGCTAAACAGGTAATCTAAGGGATTTTCATGGTCAAATGCCTTTCTTAAATGAAAATTAAAGTGGTAGACTTTTTTTAAAAATCTCTCTTTTTTATTGTACCCAAAGATAATAAATTTCTCACTTCTGGTATAATGGGAAGTCTGTCGAATTTATAATCAGAAAATCCTGAGTTTGAATTCCTACTTGCTCATTTAATGATCTTGTAATAAGTTCTTAAATTTTCTGAATCTTAGTTTCCCAGTGCACAAATGTGACTACTAATAATTTATGCATTTTTAAAATAAAAATTACTGAGCTGAATTTGCTTCAAACTTTGAAGACAGGACTCATTCCCTCAGCTGTTGCCTCAATGGGGAAATATGCTCAGATCCTTATCCCTCTGGTGTTATCCATGCTGTTGAAGAGAAGAGCACTTGCCTTGCAATGCTGAAGGTATAAAAGTATGACGTGATAATTTTAGAAAATATTAATTGAATTACTGTAGAAAAAGTCACTATTAATGTAATAACAATTGAATCTAGAATCTCATTGCTCAAGTATCTGATTGGTTCCTTAGAAGCTGAATGTTCTAGGCTTAGTTATTAATATTTCTGGAATTCATCTTCTTTAGTTTAAAGAAGACAAAATGTGGTGATGAATGCAAATCTCTTTGAATAGCAAAGGCCTAATACAGATTTAAGACATGAATTTTAGATGTTGACATTATTATTATTATTATTACTATTTGCAGTCAATCTATCACATACAACTTATTGTAGGTTTTATTAATCTTGGTCATTAGTAAAATGTTGCCTAATATTCTTGTTTTTCAAAAATTCGCTGCTACTTCCATTAGAGAATAGTGAGGGGAGCCGGGCACAGTGGCTCACCCCTCTAATCCCAACAGTTTGGGAGGCCGAGGCGGGTGGATCACCTGTGGTCGGGAGTTCAAGACCAGTCTGACCAACACGGAGAAACCCAGTCTGTACTAAAAACACAAAATTAGCCAGGCATGGTGGCACATGCCTGTAATCCCAGGTACTTGGGAGGCTGAGGCAGGAGAATCGCTTGAACCCGGGAGGCGGAGGTTACCATGAGCTGAGATTGCGCCATTGTACTCCAGCCTGGCAACAAGAGTGAAACTCCATCTCAAAAAAGTAAAATAAAATAAAATAAAATAAAAATAAAAGAACAGTAAGTGGGATGTTGTTGCCCAAAGAGTGGTTATACCGCCTAGCATAGCTACCTTGCATTTGAGTGGGTCTGTGTACATAGATCCTACTCATGGAATGTGAGCAGAAGTGAGTACTTGGTTTCAGCCAAGAAAGTTAAGGACTTTCTTAATGAATAATGCAGTCAGTTAAAAATATGTATTATTTGCTTTAAACAACAACAACAAAGCCCAAATAATAGTAATTTAACTATTCATGTGGCAAGGTCTGAGAAGAAAACTGTCCTGTGTGTTAGGCCACAGAGGAACTTCTCCCAAAAGAGGGCCATGAAATCTTTGCTAATGAAGGATGAATAAGAGTTGTACAGGGAAGAGCAAATAGGGCTCAAAATAGTGTGGACTGATGATAAAAAATATTTGAAAAAAAAAATACCACCTCTAAGACATAAAGGAGATTGCTGAGACTGATTAAGAAAAAGCCAATATGCTTGGAACAGAAGTGAGACAATGTACTTTTAATAAATAACTAGATTGCTTAATTATTGTTATTTTTTAACTTTTAGTTTTAAAAGGTAAAGGTAAATGCATTACTATAAGTGTTCATTTCTTTTGTCAGCAAAACATTAAAAGAAAAAAGAAATCTTGTAGAAATAAACATGTTTGTATAAATGTACATATATATATACACATATATGTGTGTGAATCTTGAAATTTAGCTAGTATGAAAGATTCTGAATTGAAAGATACCACTTTACCAAAGAGCTTGCAGTAAATGTTAAATTTTATCATGATAGAGAATCACAGAGGCAATAACTGACAGAGTTCATAATTTTCTCCAAGTAATTATAAAAATGCATTTGTCTTTTTATTATAAACAAAAAAATTTAGGAAATAATAATTGGACATTTTTCATAGAAATCTTTGAAATAATTTTAAAACAATAGTGACAGTTTTAGTTTTCAAGTTAACAGTCATTTTATATCAAGTTCCCATTGTTCCCATTTTTAAATGCCAGATGAAACGGACACATTTCTATCTCCCAGCTTAGCCACATAGAAAAATGTTAAAACAAAACCTGCTCAATCTTTGATCTGCTGAACCAATGTTGAGATTGTTATAAACACAAATGAAACACATTTTTTATACAATGAGAGAAGTATCTATTCTTTCCAGTGGTAGAATAAACCTAACGGGGATTGCTCTGGGAGTATCCAAGTCTCTCCGCTCACTTTTGAAGAGGCCAAATTAAAGTGTTTTTGCCCTGTTTATTCACACATGATTATTTGTTCTTTAGTTCAGCCAGAGAAGTTCACATTCAATATAGATTTTATTATTCCAAGTAATTATTGAAAAGTAGGGTTTCATTCTTATTATAGAAATAAAGCAATGAAAGCTCAGGGGATCCAAATTCACACAACTCTTTAAGTGTCAAGGCAGGGATAACAACTATGACAAGAATAATAACAGTTTGGGTTAAACAATGCTAGACACTGTAAGAGTGCTTAAGTGGGTTGGCTCATTTCATCTTTATAACAACCCTATGACATGTGTCCTGTCATCCCATTTAGCAAAAATAAACTGAGGCACACAGAGACGAAGTAACTTGTCCAAGGTCAAACCTCATTTTGACCATTTGGTCTGGTGCTAGAGACTATGAGTGACTCCCCCACACTTTCACTCATGAAACAGAGGCTTCTCCTTTAGCAGAACAATGAATATGGGTAGAAGAGAGCTGCGTTTCATCAGAAAGGATATCGAATTCTTCAATATCATTATCCTCTGCAACAAGAAATAGAAGCATAGGCACCAAAGTGCTGGCCTGATTTTAAATCTGAAAAGGCAGATCTTATTTTTTAATACACTGACCTAATTGCATGTGGTGATCCAAGGTCAGCATAAAGCTCCAGAGAGAGTCCGAAGTATCAAGTAAGTTTATGTTGGGCAGAGGGAAAGCAGAATGATCTCAAGGCAGCATTTCTTGATTTCACCTTTAATTGTTCACCCAGAGTCATCACACTCTGTTAGAGTAAGCTGACAATCTCTGGTAAAGAGTGGAAGAGGATTGGGATGCTGAAGAGAGAATAAAAAGACTAGGTTAGTATAAAAATATATTTCTCAATTTTTCAGAAGGATGCTGGCATTATAGTTAACATTCCACAACAGCAGCATCAGAAATCTCACTAGCAGTATTCTGTATTATTTCTAGAGCTTTAAAAAAGTGAAAATAACAGGTAATTTTGATTGTGTCAGTGAGGCCAATCTGTATTAGATATCAAAAGTAAAAGATATTCCTGTAGAAGTCTGGAGCAAAAATGGATATTCTCTATCACAGTTTTTTGTACCTTTTTTTTCTGAAAAGATTTTATTCTAATATAAAGAGACAAATAAATAAATGTAATAGATGAAGAAACTAATACAAATAATTTGTGATGATGTTTATGTAACAACCTATGTTAACTAATATGAAAGTTCATTACAATGTCAGGTTCAACATGATTACACACACACACACACACACACACACATACACAAACAGCTTTCTTATGTACCAGCTGTAAACCAATAAAAATACAAAAAAATTTAAAAATTAGTTCATAAGTGTCTTTGCATATCTGTGTTACATCTCATTTTATTCTAAGCTTATGACTCCTATATGCAAATCTCTACTTAATATGTGTCCTTATATATCTCATGTTCCAAATTCAAAGTTGAATTCTAAATTTTTTTTATTGGTCTCATTAATTTCAGTGAAAATTTTTTTTACTGGTTTATCTGTTAGTCTAGGTTTTAAAAACGGTCAATACCTTTACCACTTCCTTAATACTTCAAGCAAATTCATCATAAGGACTTAATGATCCTTTCTCCTGCATTTCTATCTCTCTATTTACTTGCAAGACACATGGTAAATATCTCTCTTGTTCTGCTGTAAGCTTCTACCTAATCTCCCTGCCTGCCTTTCTCCTGTATCATTATCATATAGCAACTGAGTGATCTTTTCCAAATATAAATCACAAAACATACTTTGCTGCTTACAACTTTGTAATGGTTTCTTTTGGACTTAATAAGATATAAATTCCTCCTCATGGCTTACCATGGCTTCCATAATGTTGTCCATAATCTTTGATGACATCTTGTATGATACCCTCATCCCCCACACATTGCTTTCTCCACTGAAGACATATTAATTTTATTTCAGTTTTTACTATATTACCAAAAATTCCTCCTATATAATTGTCAGAGATTCAATATCTTCTGTCTGAAATGTTTTTCTCCCTACCCTTCCATTAAGCCTTTTCAAACTCTCATTTTTCCATTAGGTCTGAGATGGAATGTCACTTCCTTGTAGTGACATTAAAATCTCCAATGCAAATTATATAGTCCATGTGATTAAAACAGGTTCTTTCTAGTCATCACTGTGTATGTGTATGAAAAAATCACAAACACTTCTCAATATGCTGTGATAGTTCATCATTTTTTTAAATAAATATTAGATACATTCGTTTATTTCCATCACGGGAAACTCTACAGGAATTAAGTATAAAATAAAATGATAAAAATATTATCATTAATTTTTATCAAAAATACCATAAGCAAATCTAGTAGCACATGCTTAACTAGAGGGAAATACTTATAACAAATCAGTATACTGAAACACTGAATTTTAAAATAATGTGTTGATAATCCTATCCTATAAAGTGCTCTTACAAATAATTTAGAAACAGATTAACATATCAAAATAAAAATAAGAAAACAGAAAAACTTACCTGCATATAACAAAGAATAGAAATTGTAATGGCCATTAAAATATTGTAAATTCATTTGTAAATTAAACAGCAATGTGAATTTATTTAATGCCTAACATTTTCCTTAAAATAAAATACTGACTGTCAATGTTTGCAAAGATTCAGGGAAAATACTACTTTCATAGATTTCTAGTGTATGATATAATTGTTAAAACAATACCAGAGAGTAGTATGGTAATATCTCAAAGTGAAAACAGATATTAATATTCTTATCGAGGGATTCTGCTTAGAAAAGTCTACCTTTCAAAATAGATACATGTGAATAAACTACATATGTGAGTTATCATTATACTTAAAATGCAGTTTTTATAAACTTAGTAACCCCTGCCCACCCAATGCTACCTTTTGAAATTTTTTCTTTTAAAAAAATTATAGATGTCAAAGCTACTTTGATAAAATAGAAGCATTTGAAATCTTTCAGAATAATTTTGTGGGCATATTTCTATTGTAATTTTCTATTATAAAAACATTTTCATCAAGTAAATGGAAGTTATTAAAAATATTTTTGCCATGTCTTAAAGGCTGTGCTCAGAAACTAATCTTGATTATAAGAATAACAGAAAGACTTGAATAATATAAACTGGAAAGGGTTATTATCAAATTTAATGTTTTTAATGGAGAAGAGTGTGGAAACTGTTTTAAAGAAGGCAAGAGGGGAATTGTAGGAGACTGAATATATAGTTATAACTTTGCCATAACCTAAACCAGATATGAAGATAGGTTGAACTAGAGTAATGAGTAATGACAAAGAGAATTGAGAGGAGAATTTTATTCAACTGATATTCAGCAGTATAAATCAATACTTTTTTAAGTGATTGATTGAGTTTGAGGTTGAGAGTTAGTCAGCAAACGCGGACATGACTCTGACATCTATGGCTGAGGGGTGATAATTCTTTTTGCCTAGATTTAAAAAAAAAAAGAGAGAGAGAGAGAGAGAATACCAGTTGTGAAGACTGGCATAAATTGAATGGGAAGTGGGATAACATACTGAATTATGCTTGAACCTGTTGGTTTTTAAGTGCCTTTGAGGAACATCATGAAGTGTGTGCTGGACAACAAATATAAATTTGAAGGGCATTGGGATATAAATTATATTGGATCTATATATAGAAGACACAAAATCACTAAGGGAGATAGTAGGAAATAAAAAGAAAAAAATCCAACATGTTGCTTCAAACTATAACTCTTTAAGATTGTGTAGAACTCTGAAGAAATGTTTTTGTATGTTTACCTAAAACATTTTTCATCTTGTGAGTGGATATTGTCATAGTAGCTATACTGAAATCAATAATTTGAAGCACAACATCATATTTTTTATTATGACCACTAATATATATGGTGTTTGAGGTCCCAGGACATATCCATTAAAAGCCTATTTAACCACAAAACACAATTTGAACAGAGAGTACTAGATAAAAACAAAAGTAACAGGTGTTTGAGAACACAATCCAGAAGCATGAAAGGGGAGTTTTAGGGTGTCTGTGTAGGAAACATTGTTAAAGCAAGGTTTGCATCATAACTAAAGGCTAAACAACAAGATGAATAAAAAGAAAGCCTAGAATTTATACAATATATAGAGATGTGCAGACAAGATAGACCCATGAAAATTATGTACAAAGTAAACATGAATATATATGTATATATTTTTCACAAAGGGAAACATTGAGACAACATTCAATTCTAACATGAATTGCTATGAAGACATATAAAGCATGTTAACCTGATTTAATTGTTTTACTCAAAATGTGTGATCTCCAATTTACAACCCCTGAGACTTAGATGTAATCCACTCTTGCTTTCAGTATCTAATTAGATTTTGTAAGAAAATTGTTAATGTTAGAAAATGTTGTCATATTCCCTCCAAGTCTACCACAGAGTTTTCTGTATGAGACAAAATGATGTATTATAGAAAAACAAAATATCACATTGGATAACCCTGGGAATTAAAAAAAATTAGATTAGCAGCAGGTGCTCAGAATGGAATATCACAGTTCCACCAGCCACATAGAAGTACAAAAATAAATACTGGAACAGGAGGAAATTCTTCCCTAGATAGACTTCTAAGGAAGATCTTTCAAGGAGAAAATTGCTACTACCCAGTTTGTAGCATTTCAGGAAATCTGATTCTACAGAACTACAGGCTTTATACAGACCTGGATTCTTGGGAAATCCACTTATGACTCATTTTGCATACTAACTACACTATTTATAAGCTGCGTGACATTAGGTAAGTTTTTTTACCCTCACAAACATGTGTTTCCGTTTTCTCATCTAAAGAGCTTATTTCATAAGATCATCATGAGGATGTAATGAGACAGAATATGTAAATTCTTATGTACTGAGGACCAAATCTTATGACTGTCTTTGCAAATAAAGTTTTATTGGAACACAATCATGCTAATTCATTAATGTCTGCTCTGTGGCAAAGTTGGGTGGTTATGACAGAACAGAATGTTCCACATACAAAATGTATAAACTTCAAGAACAATGCCTGACACAGATATTTTGCCAAATTTTGAAATATAATTTATATTTTTGTCTCAGCAAGTACTCACAATGTACTTATGAGATAAATTACTTACATTAGGACATTGAAGCACATGTATTTTTTAAAAATGTGATCTAAGTTACATACTCATTAAAATATATATTTCTGAGGATTTTCTTAGGTTCTAAAATTAGATTTATTACAGAAATATACCACTTTATACTTAAGAGTATAATATGGGAAATTTTGCCTCTTTTATTATACTATTTAAATAACACTACAGCACTTGGCTGACCACAGTGAGTATAATTCTCATCTAGAAATGCACTAGGTGGTACTACCTGGGCTAAGAGAAGCATATCTCCATGTAAAAATGGAATCCAGATATATTCATGTTCATTTGCTTTGTCATGTTATTGCTTGTTCTGTGATGTGGATTGGAAGGAAATAGAGGAAGAATACATATGAAAGCGACCCAATAGTCCCATAAATAGTGTTTTGATAAACGTAGAAATTGTCCCTTCTAGTCTTCAAGCATGAAACTTCAATGTGTTTTATGTGAGTTCCTTCCTCAGGAAAGGACTTTGAGGTCTCTCAAAAAAGTATCAAATAACTGAAACTCACCAGATCACCACATCCCGACAATGAGATGCCAGACAACTCACTCATCATGATTGCTTCATTGCCCATCCTAGTTCCTGTTTTCTTACACATCATTACACTGCTCCCTGCTATATAAACCCCTAGTTTTAGTCAGGGAGATGGATTTTAAACTGATCTCTCATCTCCTCACTGCAGCACCCGATTAAAGCCTTTTTCCTTGATTGGCTTTCTGTGTGGTTAGCAGCAGGATCTAGACTGAACTGCCGGTGTTTTGTTAACACATACAGTGATGAGTTATGGAAATAAGTCACATTTATCTACATTTCATATATAACAACAACAGCAGCTACAAGTGTCTCTTGAGTATATTGAAGCATTAGCAATGGATGTCATTCTGAAGTGAGAATTCCAAAAGAACTTCTGGAGGGAGCACTGAAATGTGGTTTAAAGCAGGAGACAGAAAACATTTTCTGTAAATTGCTACACAGTAAATATTTACATTCTGGGGCATATGGTTGTAACTAGTCAGCTGTGGCACAGACAATACATAAATGAATGGAAATGGCTGCGCTCCAATACAACATTATTTACATAAACAGGGAGCAGGCTGGATTTGGCCCTCAGGCCATAGCATACTAACCAGTGGTGGTTTAGGCATGAAGACTGGCTTGATGAGACCAAGGCTGAAGCCACGCGGAAGTCAATGAAGGAGGGAGTTTCAGGGACAGATCCCATTCTGGGATTAAGTTAGAAACTGGGTTGTGTGTTAGCCACACCACAAGCTGACTAAGAGAGGAATAGTCTAAATAATGTATAAACCAGCCAAATGGGATGGCAATTTCAATGATATAGGCAAGTAATGAAAACAAGTGTGAGACTGCTTATATAACTATATATAACATACAGCTATGAGCTACTATAGTTGAATTTTGTATTCAGGTAATTAAGGCTAATTCCCCAATGAGAAAACTGGAGAAATTGTTGCTCCAACACCTCTGATGGCGACTATTTATGCTCTCTGTGAATTATACTAGCAGATATTATTTCATAAGATACCACTTTCTATCCCTTTAAAACTCTAACTATTGGTAATTTATCAATTGAGCTAAAATTTCTCTCTATTTAATTGCTATCTAATCAACATATAACTGACTCTATGTAACAGTCCTTCGGCTGTGTAAAGGTCATTGTCATGCATATTGTCTCTAACTTAATGACCTTGGGCAAACAATAGAATGGATTGGAGTACATATCCATGATTTCAAGGCATCTACAACATTTGTATACATAAACAGTCCTGCAAGAGTACAAACCCCTGTGGGGAGAAATATGTCTATTTTTTATAATAGTTAATATAAAACAATGCATGATATGAATCAAAAAATTCTCTATATAAATTACTAATATTCATTCCTTCTGCAAAGTATCTTGGCCTGTTTCTCAGCCAAATAAGATACTTTATATGAAAAAGGGAATGCATAGGCAAGCATAATATTTGGCAGACAAAGCAGTCTATATTTAGAGGTATGTGAGAGTATAGAAGAAAAAAAGAAAAGATGACCAATAGAGATGTCAGATGAATATATATTTTCATTTAAAATAAATAGCTGCTGGTATGATGCATTGTATATGGCAGATACTCAGGACACAATTTTAGGAATTAACTACACTATGGAAAACACTATGAAGATTCCTTAAATAACTAAAAGTAGAAGCACCATTTGATCCAGCAATCCCACTACTGGGTATCAACCCAAAAGAAAAGAAGTCATTATATGAAAAAGACACTTGCACACCCATGTTTATAACAGCAAAATTTGCAATTGCAAAAATATAGAACCAGCCTAAATGCCCATCAACTAACTAGTGAATAAAGAAAATGTTGTATATACACACCATAGAATACTACTCAGCCATAAAGAGGAATCAGATAATGGCATTTGCAGCAACCTGGATGGAGTTGGATAGCATTATTCTAAAAGAAGTAACTCAGGAATGGAAAACCAAATATTGCATGTTCTCACTTATAAGTGAGAGCTAAGCTATGAGGACACAAAGGCATGAGAATATATAATAGACTTTGGGGACTCGGGGAAAGGTGGGAGGTAGTGAGGGATAAAAGACTACACATTGGGTACAGTGTGCACTGCTTAGGTGATGGATGCACCAAAATCTCAGAAATCACCACTAAAGAACTTATCCATGTAACCAAAACCCACTTTTCCCAAAAACTATTGAAATAAAAAAAGAATTAACTAATACTAGTAAATGTATTGACATTAACGTAATAGAACTCTCAACTCATTAATATGTTCCAAAGAATTCATGTATACATGCCAGAACATCGCTCATCAAGATGAATATTGGCTAAAACTATTTGATGGAAGGAAGAAATGTATTTGATTGCAAGTTATCTTAAGCATGGTTCATATTAGCTGTAAAGGACACAAACATTTTAAAAAATAGTTCAAAATAATTATATTCATACAAATTTTCACCTCAGCTTTGTTTACCTCTCTGGGTAGACCACTGTATTTACTCATGTGGTGGTAACAGACACCCTTCCCACAGTCCCTACCCGCACTGACATCTCATTTACTTTTCAAGTCTTGATGCTATTTGACTTCCCCCTTAAGGCCTTATTTGATTCACTTGATCAGAATTAATTGTTCCTTCCTCAGCACTGCCATGGCAAAACTCATATTTTGCAAATTAGTTTTCTTATGGTTTATTTAGTTATTTATACGCTTATGTGTCCCATAAGAGCTTAAGTTGTCAGTAGCAGTGACTATTTGTAAGGCATCCTTGAATACTTACTGGGCCTGGTCCAGGACCTTGCACAGAGTAGGTGCCCAAACTGCATTAACAAAGTCGAATTGCATCTCAGAGATATGGTTTTAGCATTGTAGCATTCTATGTTTGATTAGGTGGCACTATGGCCATGAAAAATGTTGTATGAGATGTATTTCTCAAAACTGAGGCTAATTAAAATTAATTTTCTTCTGAGAGCCACTGTAGAATTTTACAAGAGCCCGTGTGATAATTAGAGACACCCAAGGGTGTCACCAAACCTGTAGTGGGAGTCACTGTTCTATCAAACATGACCCGCTGAAGTAGCTCCCATGTGGCTATTAATATCACCAACTGCAAAATATGTCAAGGTTTATTAAGTGAAAATCTCATAAAGGTTCACAAATAAAGTACTGCCTATGCAATATGGATATCATGTGGTTCAGCTCCCTTAAGAA
The DNA here is from genome assembly GCF_028858775.2 of Pan troglodytes. NCBI lineage: Eukaryota > Metazoa > Chordata > Mammalia > Primates > Hominidae > Pan > Pan troglodytes. The sequence continues at coordinate 75,104,263 of NC_072415.2, read as the reverse complement.
AAAGATAATTAATAAACAAACTAAAGCTCTCTTGTTTATTCTCAGGAGTGTCCTCCAAAGATGTTGATGAGAAGTACAGAGCACTTAATTCTTGCATTTAAAAGAAATATAGCATGAAGAGTATTTGAGGAATAGAGTCAATGAAATCTTATCTATTTGTAATGAAGTAAAAAGGATGGATCTGTGTTCACACATAAATTACACAGCAATCAATATTTTAATTTTAGCTCTATTGCAATATAAATTTTTTCTATTATTCTTAATTTTTAGTGTAGTCTGAGGGTTACACTCAAGCCAATTGAAGCATAAAAAGGGGAATACCCCAAGGGCAGAAGTCCTCTGCCTGACTCAAGGAGCTCTTGGAGTTAGGCACTTGTGTCAAGAGGTCTTGAATTATCCAGGCTGTAGCTTTTATGGTGTGGGAAATGGAGAAAGGTGAAGGGTAACACTTCATTAAAGAAAAAAGGTGAAAAGCTGTGGATTGAATTGAATTAGATGACAGCATACATAGACAGAGTAAGAAAGCTTTCCCATAGAATCAGTGCTCTCTGGAGGAAGACAGTTTAATTCTTACTGTCATCAGACTGAGGGCATGTGTATCCTTAATTAATTTTATTTCTCACAGGAGGGAAAAGTCTCTGGGTAGAGATGGACATACGGTTTAGTGAAAGGAACCTGGTGGCTGTCTGAGATGCCTAAGTACCGAGGAAAGAGGCTGCCCTGGCACCAGGTCACAAGAACAAACTTTCTACAAAAAGCCTGAAATAGTCTGGAGAATGCACTAAACTAATAAGGCATTATTACCATATTATTTTGGTTTAAACATTTTGATCTATCAGTCTTGTCATAATATGGTCCATGAATTGGCAACAGTAGTAGTTGCCACCTCAGAGAGGTAGAACACGGAAGATTTTACTTCCCAGTTAGTTTAAGGATTGCTTTCAGGAGTCAGAGATAGTACACATGTAAGAACAAAGGGGAAATTATACTTAGTTTGTACCATGAGGCTTATCAAAAAACTTTTTAAATATCTGGAGCTTAGTTTTAGACAGAAATGTAGCCAAGAGTAGAGCTGCAAAAACAACTCTAAGAAATGAGAATTATTTAAGCCAAGTCAAGGATTCAATACCATTTTAAGAGCTATTAAATTATTCATTATTACCCTGTCTCTAAAAGCAAAAGCAAAACACAAAACAAAGCAAATCTTCTCATGATAAATGGAGTTCTATTATTTGACCAAACATTTTCCAATTTGATAGCATATTTCCAAAATTCAAGTATGTACAACCCAATATTTTAAACTATCTCAATGGTATTCAAGTCCCAGTATGCTAAGAACTTCTAATGTATTTTAAACCAATTAATTTGTTCTAAATGAAAAAAAAAGGATGCATCAAGCAAGTGTAAAAGGTATTAGTTAATTTCCACTATGTTTACAGAGAAGAAAGTAGGGATTTTGAAATAAACTTATTTATGCAAGTCGGAGATTTATCACATCCCCTTAGACTGGATAGAATCACAAATAGAAGAAAGATGAGAAATTAATAATTTCATAAAATTATGGAACTGTATGCATTCATTGCATTCATAAATGTTTTATTCATTATATTACTGAATCCTTTGATAAGTGTAATTGAAAGAAAGAAGAGCTAAAATTTGTTATCATCACAAAGATAGGGAGAATTTTTCAATTAATCAATAGCAACGACAGTAATAATAAAGCTACTAATAATAATGATCATGATAATGAAGTATCAGTTCTCACTGCTTGATAATTATAAAATATCTTTCCTATGTGTAATGTTGTATCAATATATATGTACATTAAATGTATATATAAGCAGACATTTAAGAAAAATGAGGATACTAAAAATATTAAATAATTTTATTGCATGCAATAATGATTAAAATTATATCTATAACATTATCTTAAACTAAGTATAATTTCAACTTACGGCTTGCAAACCTATGAAAATATCCATTTAGCAGATATTCAGAAGTTTAGATAAGGGTGTCTTCATAGTTTTGATGTGTGCAACTATATAGAGACACACTTTGTAATATAATCCTCAGTGCATCTCTGGCTATTCATAAAATATTTTCACAGTCATTTTCCACTTAATGCAAAATATTAAAATATTCCAAATAATTTTACAGTCTTGTTTTCATAATTGACATGGTTTGATGTTGTGTCCCCTCCAATTCTCATGTGGAAATATGATTTCCAGTGTCAGAGGCAGGGCCTGCTGGGAGGTGGTTGGATCATGGGAGTGGATCCCCCATAAATGGTTTAAGTTCTTACTCAGTTAGTTCACATGAGATCTGGTTATTTGAAAGTCTGAGACCTTCCCCTGTCTCTCTTGCTCCCACTCTTGCCATGTGATGCACCTGCTCTGACTTTTCCTTGCGCCATGATTAGAAGCTTCTGGAGGCCCTTACCAGAAGCAGATGCCGATGCCATGCATTCTGTACAGCAGGCAGAATGGTAAGTCAATTACACTCTCTTTACTTTATAAATTACCCAATCTAGATATTCCTTTATAGTAACACACGAACAGCCTAATGCAATAATGTAATCCCTTTGATTATATCTTTCAGAGATTTGTTCACTATTGGTTTCAGCTTTGATTTATTTGCCACAATACCAAGTTTACAAATAATACTTCACAATTGAATTTTAGGAGTGATACTATCTTTGTAAGTCCACCCAGGACTAGAATGCCTGCTCTTCCCAAAGTAACCTTTCCATTAGAAGATTCTATTTTCACAATTTTTCTCTATGACACATGTTTATGTAAGAAGTTATTTTGTGTTAATACTTTTTTTTCCGATTCACATTTCTTACAGTGGTTCTCAAGGAGTCATTCTTGCTATAACTCACAGCAAAAAAAAAAAAAAAAAAAAAAAACACAACCAAACAAAACCCCCAAGAACAACAACAAAACCCCAAACACTAACAAATTCTACAAGACAAGACGTGTTAAAAATTTTTAAACAACTGCATTCTAATTACTTATATCTTATATTTTTCTAATACTCTTCAAACTTTCAGCAGTGCTTTCTATTTGTCTGTGAATACTGTTTGCTGACCAAAAAAGTGTTTTAATGTTTCAAACTATTTCAGCATGTTATTTTTAAGTTTGACTAAAGCAGGAAGAACAATTGTTCTGAACGTTGTGGATCTTTCTGTTACAAGGCATTTAGTAAAAATAACTTAAGGCTCCTCAATATATAATAAGATAAAATTGTAAAGTCTTGGATTGAATATTTCATAATTGAATGTCACTAAAAATGTTGAGTTTGTTTCACAGTCACAGTCTGCTTGTGATGTCATGTTATAATTAGGTAAAATCACAAGCCATCCTTATAAAATTTAATTAATAGTAGATGTAAATTCATAGGCAAATAACTATCTCAGGTTTTTTGGCAAATTATTATTATTTTATTTATTTTTTTTTTTATTTTTTGAGATGGAGTCTCGCTCTGTCGCCCAGACTGGAGTGCAGTGGCATGATCTCGGCTCACTGCAACCTCCACCTCCCAGGTTCAAGCGATTCTCCAGCCTCAGCCTCCCAAGTAGCTGGGATTACAGGTGCATGCCACCACGCCAAGCAAATTTTTGTATTAGTTAGTAGAAATGGGGTTTCACCATGTTGGTCAGGCTGGTCTCAAACTCCTGACGTCAGGTGATCCACCAACCTTTGCCTCCCAGAGTGCTGGAATTACAGGCATGAGCCATTGCACCCAGCCTATCCAGGTTATTAGTCATAATTGGTTCATAATCAGCTCTTATGTTCCTTTTTTATTTCCATGATATCAGTCTCCTGTTTCATGTCTGATTTTACATAATTTAATCTTTTCTCTTAGTCTAGCTGAAGGTTTGCCAACTTTGATTGCATCTTTTTTTTAAATCAACTCAGTTTTATAGATTTTTTAAATTCTTTTCTACCTTCTATTTAATTTAGCTGACCTGTATTATTTATTATTTCCTTCCTTTTGCTAATTCTCGGTTTGTTATTTTTCCTGCTTCTTAAGGTATAAAGTTAGCATATTTATTTGAGATCTTTCTGTTTTTTAATGTAGGAACTTGTCACTATAAATTCCATCTTGGTGCTACTTTTGCTGCCTTCAGTAAGTTTTGGTACGTTTTGCTTTTTTGTCAACTGACCTTCCACAAGTGTGACACAAATACACAATAGGAAGAAGATGATCTATTTAACAAATATTGTTGGAAAAACTGTTTATCAACATGTAAATGCATGAAACTGGACTTTTATATTACACCATATACAAAACTTAACTCAAAATGGAATAAAAAACCTTAAACTTAAGACCTGAAACTGTAAAATTTCAGGAAGGAAACGTAAAAGAAAAGCTTGACGACATCGATCTTGGAAATAATTTTATAAATATGACACTAAAAGCACAGACAACAAAAGCAAGTAAGAAAAATAAATAGATATGGGAACTTATCAAACTAAAAAGCTCTGCAAAGAAAAGAAATAATCAACAGAATAAAAGCCACCTGTAGAATGGGAGAAAATATATATAAGCCACCCAAATGATAAGAGGTTAATTTCTACATTGTATCAGAAAATTCTGTAACACAATAGCAAAAACAAAACTAAACTAATAACCAGATTAAATTAATGGGCTAACGACATGAATACATGTGTCTCTAAAAAAGACACACAAATGGCCAACAAATTTGAATCTTCTCAATGTCACTAATCAGAGAAATGCAAATCAAAACCACAATGAGATACCACCTCACATCTGTCAGTATGGCTACTATTTAAAAAAAAAAAAAAAAAAAAGACTTCAAGTCCTGGAAAGAATGTGAAAAAATTGGAACCCTTGTCCATTGTTTGTGGAAATGCAATATGGTGCAGCCAGCATGAAAAACAGTAGGATGGTTTCTCAAAAAATTAAAAACAGAACTACCTTATGATTCAGCAATCCCCCTTCTGGGAATTTATCAAAAATAATTTAAATTGGGATTTCAGAGATATTAGCATTCTTATATTCATTGCAGCAATATTCATTATAGCCAAGATGTGGAAACAATTTAAATATTCAAGGAAGGATGAATGGATGGATAAAATGCCGTATATACATGTAAGAAAATATTACTCAGCCTTTAAGAAGAAGAAAATTCTGGGATATGTGACAACATGAATGAACCTTAAGGACATTGTGCTTAACTGAAATAGACTAGTACCAGAAAATCAAATACTGCATTATTTTTCTTTTATGAGATATATAAAATAATCAAATTCATAGAATTAATAGAATGGTGTTGCCAGGAGCTGAAGAGAGGATAAAATGACAAGCTGCTAGTCAATGGGCATAAAATTTCAGTTAAGCAAGATGAATAAAAGCTAGAGATCTACTGTATAACATTGAGTCTACAGTTAACAACACTGTATTTTACACTCAAAATGTATTAAAAGTGTAGATCTCATGTTACATGTTCTTGTTGTAAATAATCTACACTTTAGAGAAGGTAAAACATAGCTATTAATAATTGATTATTATAATAAAATACAAATAAAGCTAAATTGCTTAAGAATACATATTTCATAATTATAGAAGGCAATGATTTTTTTCTAATTTTAATGAGAAAAAATCTGGAAACAAAAATGTGTCATTCTTTGTTACACTCATATAACATATTTTCATAAATATAGTGAAATTCAGGGAATTTTAATGATGTTTTTAAATAGAAACATTGCAGAAATATGTCTATCTTATCAAATGTATCAATACTTACATAATGTGCTTTATCTCTTCATGTCAAATAAAGAATGCACATTTACTTTGCTTATTTTAAAATCTGGTTTATAATAAAATAGTTGAAAAATGAGTAAGTTATGCATATTCATATTTTCCAAATTAGAATATAATATTTTACACTAATTATAAGGGATAGATAAGCAACTCTCTATGGTGCTGCTATGAAGAATTCTCAAAAAATTTTTATATTAAGCACTGATTATCTTTTCTCTAAAGAAATTCAGAGTAAAAATTATATTAAAATTAGGGATTTTTTGCTCACTTTGAACAGTAACAGAGGTAAAGTGTTAACATTTGCATTAGGAAGTAAAATATATGCCATATAAATGACAAATGTTGTACTCTCCACCTCTATTATGCTGGTCTTTTCTCCCTTCTACAATCCTGCTAACTAAAGCACTAATTCAAATAGTTCTTTTCAGAATTATTAGAATATGATATATGTAATATGAGACATAAAAAGGCAAACCTTCAACTGTTCCTCATTTTTTTCTTAAAATAGTTGGTAACTAGTTTCTATAGAAAATATATTTGAAATAATTATATTGAGTCATAAAAACAAGAAGTTCAGACTTTTAATTAGAAGCAGGTGTATATTAAGCATATATACCAAGGAGCTTGTTTTATAACCCTAAGCTAATTACAGCATCTTTCTGGCTCATTGTATTTAAATAAGACATTCCAAATAAAAATGTTCCTACTTATATATTATTGGAAGACAGCAGAAATAACTACTTATAATCATGATTAAATAAAGTTTCAGAGAACTGGACAGTTTTGCAGATACTAACTTAGCATTCAGACATTCCTTCATTCATGTATTTATTCTTAATGTGAGGCATTTCTTTATTCATTTATTTATTCTCACTCTTACTTATTCATTTATTTATATGTTTAAATGATATATATTAATTGTTTAATCACTAGGATGCTTCAGAACCTACATTGCAGACTATAGCAGTAAAAAAGGCAGATGTGTTCTCTAACTTCAAAGAAATTTAGTCGGGAAAGAGTGATCAACATTACATTAATACGCAGATAACTCTTCTGGACAACAATAAGGAAAAAGCACAACAACTATGTGAACTCATAGCAAAAGGTACCTAAATTCTTCTTGGGGACAGAGACCTAAACGTTTCACATACATTATAAGTTAAATTAAGAGAATAAAGGGGAAGTTGTTTCCAACAAAGGAAATCACATTTGGGGCAGCCTGAGATGGGACACAACTTTGTACGTTGACGAAACTCCAGAAATCTGGCATTACCTGAGGCCAGTGAAAGAAGGAGGGTGGAGCAATGCGCTGGAGTGGTGAACAGAAGCCCACGGTGCAGGCCACATTCTGGACTCAGTGGTTAATGCTAAGAGAGATTGCAAACGATTGAAATATTTTAAGACGGGGTGTGAAAAGCCAATATTTTCTTTTGAAGAATTGACCAACGTAGATTGGTAAAAGAGATATAGCAATGGTCTCCAAATGGCTTGGGTGAGTTAATAATAATTGCCCCAACTCATCGAACACTAAATTTTTATGTGCCAAGCAGTGTGTGAAAGGTATTTTTAGGTATTATTTTCATGCACAAACATAAAATTAAAAAAAGAAGCTCAGAGAGACTAACAATTGCTTACGCTCAGAAAGCAGATAAATGGATGACCTGGGAGAGGACGATAAATAGTCTGTCTCTGAAATTTGTACTCTGAATCAGATATATGTAGAACAGGATTTGGGCAAAGAAAGAATGTGAAGTAGATAATTTGAGACAATTGCAAGTTAAATTAATTTATCTATTGAATATATGAGGTTAAGTGAAGTTTCAAATTTCAGAAACTGGGTGCATGGCAATAACACAGACATAAGATACACAGGTGTATGCATATAATTAAGAGGAAATTATGATTTATAAATTATAAATTGAGTGGTCAGTGAGATATCAAAGAAAGATGTGAATGAGACCATTAGCTACAACATTCTGCTGCTCAGAAGAGATGTTTTTCTTCAAGGTAATGACTTGGAGTAATCAATGTATAGATGGTCTTTGTTTCTTTAGGTATAGCTGAAAGCAGAGAGTGTAGAGAGACGATTGGCAAAGACCTGGTTGTTAGAGGAGAAAGAACAGCCAAGCCAGGGCATGGTGGCTCATGCTTGTAATCCCAGCACTTTGGGAAGCCTAGGTGGACGGATCACGAGGCCAAGAGATCGAGGCCACCCTTGCCAAATGGTGAAACCCCGTCTTTACTAAAAATAGGAAAATTAGCTGGGCGTGGTGGCGGGCGCCTGTAATCCCAGCTACTCCACTCGGGAGGCTGAGGCAGGAGAATCGCTTGAACCCGGGAAGCGGAGGTTGCAGTGAGCGGAGATGGCGCCACTGCACTCCAGCCTGGCAACAGAGCGAGACTCCGTCAAAAAAAAAAAGAAAGAAAGAAAGAAAGAACAGCCAAAATCCTCTATTGACAGGCAACTGGTTAGATCAAAACCACCAAGGTACTTGTCATCCATGCCACAGTAAGAGACTGTGTTTCAAGAAAGAATGTGTAGTCAGCTTTGTCAGGATTCCCAGCAATATGATTGAAATAGCAACGCAGGCCTTTTAGAGTATGTTATCAAGAGGAATTTTCTAAGGGGGTTGCAAGGGCAGAAAAAGGAGTAAATAAGTAGGGAGGATCTGCTATCAAAAAAGGTGAACCATCAGTTTAAGAAATGTACTGTGAAGGGGGAGAAAAAATAGAACGGTAGGAGACTTACTCTTGCTTTACTTTAAAGCAATACGTAATTAAGCATGTTATACTTCCCACATTAGCACATTCAGGAGAGAAGAGGAGTTTAAGGATATGGGAGACAAATGGCATAACAGAGGAAAAAGGTTTTTGAAATCCTGGCGGGGAGGCAGGGAAGAGGCAGTAGTGACGGAAATCTCGGGCATGATGGAAAAAACTATCCATAATATTGGATTTGTTAAATATATAAATTAATAGGTTTTCATTTTAATGCCTGAATTTGCAAGATAAACTGTACAATATTTGTTGATGAGCCTTTTGGTATTTATCAATAGCTTAGCAAAGTTTGTGCAAAGGGTTCCTTATCTAATCATCTTTCATTTATTTCTAAAATTAATAAAATTTTGGATCTATCTTTTTGGGTTTGCCACCAAAGGAGTTGAGAGGAGTTGACATTTTACCAGACAATGAGTTAAAGCATAAAGGCTGAACATCATTGGGAAGAGCAAGCTACAACCTAACAGATACATCCTATGTGCTTTTACTAGCCTTTTCTGACTTAATTGGTAGACCCTGACACCAACAAACATTCCATCATGTCTGAAATAATCTTCTCTGCTAACTTCCATGATGCATCTATTTTGAGTTTATCTTCTTTTTGTGACATTTTATTCTCAAAAATTAAATGAGAAAAATCACTTCTCACATGACTTATATGTTAGAATTCCCTATGCCTCCCGCTATGTTAACTTCAAAGACGTTCATGCTAATGAACCCCAGTTGGTAATCTCCTTCAGGAGCACAAATTGTGTCCACAATTCCAAACTCCAAAAGCTCAGACAACCAAAAGTCTTAAAAAAAAATTACTAGTTGTGTGGAAAAACATTGACTTACCTGAAATAATTTGGTGGCAAAACCAAACTGGCATGTAGTTATTTCTAATTAATGACAATATGTATATATTTTCATATTTGGTTACAAGGAGCTTCTCCAGACCCATCTGGAGTTACTTCTTGATATGTGCACCTTTCCACAATCCAGAAGCTTCTACAACCTAAAAGTTAATTCCAAAACACATCTGGCTCTAGGAATTTTGGACAAGGGATTAATTACAGAGTTATCACATAGTTATGTCATTCAGGGCAAATGAGTCTTCATTTCATTCTACTAGCCTCTAAAAGTTGACACTTGTTTTTTTCTACATAAAATCTACCTAAGGATCATATCTACTCCCAATCTGTTGTCACCTTACTGTGATTAGATATGTCACACAAGTATATATACAGATCTAACATGATTCTCAACAAGAACATTAGGATATTAAATATTTCATTGTCTAAAATATGTAAAAAATCTGAGAAATTTGAGCAATCTATTTTGAACCCTTTCTAATGTATTTGGTGATATGTCCATAGTCAGTGTAATAACTGAAAGAAAAGGGCTTCATAAGAAAGAAATCACATTTACATTGCCTGTTGTAACATGCAAAAAAAAAAAAAATAGCTGAGCATGGTGGCTCACGACTGTAATCTCAACACTTGGGGAGGCTGAGGTGGGCGATCGCCTGAGGTCAGGAGTTCAAGACCAGCCTGGCCAACGTGGTGAAACCCCGTCTCTACTAAAAATATAAAAATTAGTTGGGTGCGGTGGCAGGCAGCTGTAATCCCAGCTACTCAGGAGGCTGAAGCAGAAGAATCACCTGAACCCAGGAGGCGGAGGTTGTAGCGAGCGGAGATCGTGCCATCGGATGCCAGCCTGGGTGACAAGAGTGAGACTTTGTCTCAAAAAATAAATACATAAAATAAAAACCAAAACCTAATAATATGCTACTTGAATTCACATACTTTGCTACTTATAGCTATGGTCCATTCATTTTTATAAACATATGTTATCTATATTGTTATGTATTTTTATTAATATATTTTTTGAAAAATTTTTGATTTTAGAGAAAAATTGAGCAGATGATACCCTATCCCCTCTCTTTGCACATAGTTTCTCTATTACTGACATCTTTCATTAGTCTGGAACATTGGAAATAATTGATTTGCCAATATTGATACATTATTATGAACTAAAATTTATAGTTTATTTAGATATCTTTAGTTTGTACCTATGTCTTCTTTTTCTGTCACAGTATCAAATTCATGATACCACATTATTTGTCACGTCTCCTTAAGCTCTTCTTGACTGATAATTTTAGGGACTTGACAGTTTTGATGAGTACCAGTCAGGTATATTGTAGGATGCCGTTCTGTGGAAATTATTTTGGTGTTTTCCTCATGATTAGACAAAGATTATAGGCTTTTGAAAGATGATCAAAGTAAATTGCCTTTTCAATACATCATATCAAGGATACATATTATCAACATGATTTATGCCTTTTGATATTGAGCTTGGTCCATTGTCTGAAGTAGTGCTGTCACGTTTTTCTACTGTAAAGTGACATCTTTCTTAATCCTTTTTCATGCTTTATCCATTGGAAAGAAGTCACTATACATAGCCCACACTTAAGGAAAGGGAGTTACACTAACCCTTCTTTAGGAGAGCGTATCCATGAAATGTATTTGAAATTTTTTTGCCTAAGAGATTTGTCCTTTGTCTTCTATTTAAGTGTATCCATATATCTGTATGCACTCATGGATAATTCATAATTTATGTTATAATCTCATACCACTTTATCTATTATGTTCAAATTATCCTAAGGTTGAACATCGGGACATCTTTTAGCTAACGCCTGTGCCCCTTTGACATACCTCCATAAGTGAAAGCTTTCTTGTTTAGTTTTTTTTTTTTTTTTTTTTTTTTTTTAGCACTTCCTTACTTTCTGGCACTACAGTATGCTGCAGGTCCATCTTGCATACTTTATCCCCAAGCCCTAGAATCAGACGTTACTCCACAGACCCCTGACTCCTTCTACTGAAGAATGAGATTAAAAATCAAAATCTAGGTATTAGATTTTTTCATTGCTGCTGGGATGCCATTTCTTTTAGGTCTTATCAGCTGACAGAGTAAATAAGTAGACGTGTCTATAATAATCCATATACATATACACACAAATATCTATAAATATTTCTATATGTAGCCACCTTTATCTATATTAAGATAAACATGAGTTCTTCAACTGGTATTTTTTAATCTACACTTTAGAGAAGATAAAACACAGCTATTAATAGTTAAATAATTGACTCAAGAACAAATGCACAGTGAAAGCGAAAGTAGACTAGAAACCAATAATTGTCTAACTTCAAAATCTATGCTCATAATGACACCTATCAGTTTCCCGGAATTTTTCAAATAAAATATACATTTCTTTGTTGGTTTCAGTATGTAGTATATGATACCAACCAAGCTGCAGAAATAAGTGCCCGAAGGAGACATAATTATACTTCTTGTTAACTCCACAGACAAAAGACATGCAGTCGGGGTACTGTAGGGTGGCAGAGCAACTTTGCTCTCTGTGGTTATTTAGAGACCATGTCTTTATTCTACGTCTCTGCTTCATCATTCTCTAGGGTTTGCCTCTGTCATTAAATGTAATGTCATATATTCAAGCGGCCTCACCACTCCACCCAAATTCTAGACTGTGGAAAGGAGAGACAGGAAATCTGTGATTAAGGGACACATCACAAAGAAGTTCCAGAAGTTGCAATTATCACTTCCACACACATCGTAGTCTAAACTTAGTCATATGAACTGCACTCGTCTAGATAAGACAGAGGGGAATGTGGTTTGTCACTGGGAAGCCGATATATCACCAACTATGACTGAAAACTCGTTGATTGTTAAAGGTAAAGAGGAGAATGGGTACTGGGAGTAATTAGTGGTCTTTGCTACACTCTGATTAACTTCCAGTTAAAGAAAAAATCTCATTATTTATTAAAATTAATCAGATATTTATGTTCTATGACATTGGAGGATCAGCACAGTAAATCCCATATGTTTCTATTCATAAATAGAAACATAAATACATAATGTGCACTTAGACGTAGAAAGCAAAGTTGAGCAGAATGGAGATAAAAATATGAGACAGGTAAAAAAGAAATGAAAAGTCTGTAGAGAGAAAATAGAAAAAAGTTCAGGGAAAAGGAAAATAAAAATTAGTGGAACTAGATTGATACATATGTATTAATGTAAAGTATCAATAAAAGTTATTATTTAATGTGAATTAAGTATTGATATTTTACAATACATAGATACTATAAATGCATGTCAGTTGATTTTCCCACAAAATTATTCCTCGTGGGAAATACATATTCAAATTCTAAAAAGTACATATTATCATCAATTTCTCCCAAAGTCTTTATTTTGAAAGATAAGCATATTTTGGAAAATCTACATTAGTATGAAGCAATGTTATTCAATGCCTGTTTTTTTAAAAATAAAGTTTTTGATATGTTCAGAGTCAACTGTAAAATGTATTAAACAGGCAGCAAACACAGTTTGAAGAGTTTAAATATTTATTCTTGGGATGTGGCTGCACAATAGCGACTGTTGAATGTCACTGTGAAGAAGCCTTGTTAACAATCACTTAAAATGCAATGCATTATGCAGTTATCACTGTTGTGATCACACATGCCCCCATCTACAAAATGCTTAGGAGAGAGAAACTAATTCATCTTGACTTTGTGCAATTGGATACTAGTGATTTGAGAAAATATTTCCAGGAACAGGAAAATAGCCATCTTCAAAAATATATCTCAAACAATTTAAATGCAAGTAAAGCCAATATGGAAAACTTGGTAAGATGACTTAAAATGTAGGCTTAGTGATTTTTAAAAAACAATTATGTTGAAGATGCTTATATGTAATTTTTTAAAACATAAATGGGAAAATGCAATATTTCAAATTGATTTTTATCTTATATCAGTGTGATCACATAAGTCACTAAATTTCTAAGTTAATTAATGTGATACATATTTATTGAACACTCTTTGTACGGTAGGCACTATTCTAGAAGCTGTGGAAAGATTGGCAAGCCACAAAGATAACTCTTTTGTGCTTTTATTTTAGAGATCTAAAATTAATTACTATAGTAAATGTTGTATTAGGCCTGTGACTCTTTCACCTAAGACCTGAACATTTAAAAAACTGCTCTCAAATTTATCTTTTGTATGTTGTATGCAGTTTCCAACTGTGAACATTAAAAATACATCTTGTATTTTGTGACACATGACATATATGATACTTCTACAAATAAAGTGCTAACTCAGTCTTAGTTCTGCTAACTCAGTCTTAGTTCTGCATTTGAACTAAGTTCAATGCAGTTCTTCCATCTGCATCTCATTTCCCTTTTACTGCATAAAGGGAATCGATTGAGACACAGAGAACCTGTAAATACTACACCATCACATTTTTTTCCTTCACATTTTTGAAACACATGGTTTAAGACTAACTCTGCTTTATCTTTAGTTTCCAGATAGCAAAACTCCAGTATATAAGAGAAAATATGTTATTAAGTCACTGAAGGGAATTTTGAAACATTATAGTCTACTAGGGCTGCCATAAGGAAGTATCATAGATGAGAATGCCTTAAAAATAAAAATACATTTACAGTCCCACCAACAGTGTAAAAGTGTTCCTATTTCTCCACATCCTCTCCAGCACCTGTTGTTTCCTGACTTTTAAATGATCGCCATTCTAACTGGTATGAGATGGTATCTCATTGTGGGTTTGATTTGCGTTTCTCTGATGGCCAGTGATGATGAGCATTTTTTTATGTGTCTGTTGGCTGCATAAATGTCTTCTTTTGAGAAGTGTCTGTTCATATCCTTCACCCACTTTTTGACGGAGTTGTTTGAGTTTTTTCTTGCAAATTTGTTTAACTTCGTTGTAGATTCTGGATATTAGCCTTTTGTCAGATGGGTAGATTGTAAAAATTTTCTCCCATTCTGTAGGTTGCCTATTCACTCTGATGGTAGTTTCTTTTGCTGTGCAAAAGCTCGCTAGTTCAACCATTGTGGAAGACAGTGTGGCAATTCCTCAAGGATCTAAAACTAGAAATACCATTTAACCCAGCCATCCCATTACTGGGTATATACCTAAAGAATTTTAAATCATGCTGCTATAAAGACACATGCACACATATGTTTATTGAAGCACTATTCACAATAGCAAAGACTTGGAACTAACCCAAATGTCCATTAATGATAGACTGGATTAAGAAAATGTGGCACATATACACCATGGAATACTATGCAGCCATAAAAAAGGATGTGTTCATGTCTTTGAAGGGACATGGATGAAGCTCGAAACCATCTTTCTGAGCAAACTATTGCAAGGACAGAAAACCAAATACCGCATGTTCTCACTCATGTGTGAGAACTGAACAATGAGAACACTTGAACACAGGGTGGGGAACATCACACACTGGGGCCTGTCATGGGGTGAATGGAGCGGGGAGGGATAGCATTAGGAGATACACCTAATGGAAATGATGAGCTGATGGGTGCAGCACACAAACATGGCATATATATACATATGTAACAAACCTGCACGTTGTGCACATGTACCCTAGAACTTAAAGTATTAACAAACAAACAAACGAAAACACACATTTATTTTCTCAAGGTTTGTTGTCCAGTGAGACCTCTCTCTTAGGGGTGTGGATGGCCACCTTCTCACAGTGCCATCATATGGTCTTACCTCTCCACTCTCCTGGACAGAGGGAGATCTCTAGAGTCAGTTCCTCTTCCTACAAGGACCCCAGCCCTATAGGATCAGGGACTCACCCTTATGACCTCATTTAATATTTGTTATCTTCCTTAAGGCCCTAATCTTCAAATACAGTCACACATTTTGGGTTAGGATGTCAACATATGAATCTGGCAGAGTGGACTAGGTTAGGGCACAATTCAGTCCATAGCAATTAGTAATCAATGCTAGGCGATTTTATTAATAAGTAAAATATTTTGATAATTTTATTTCCAGTGAAATTTGAAAAGAATATGTGCCAAGATACGTGTGTGTGTGTGTGTGTGTGTGATGCAATTTCTGTTAGTGAGAAAAATTTTAAATAATCAACTGTAATTTTCAGTTTGCAGTATTTTAAAAAGTCATAAAGAAAACATTTGTATATTTTAGAAGAATAGCTATTGGAACTAATTTCTAAGGACAAAAATAGATGAGAAAACCAATGCAGTATACAAAGAAAAAAAATCTCGGAAATAAATGCAAGAAGGAAGCTGGGAACCAAGAAATCTAATTTAATAAGTTACTGAACTTATGCATTTTAACTATAAAGAAGGTAAAACATGTTAGGGTTCTTTAAAATTAACAGCAATAAATCAAATGAATTACAAACTATATTTACAGCTAATAGAAAACCAAATGCAACTAATGACACATGTTCCAGAAAAGTTTATAGTTTGAAGTGGGAAAAGATAAATATTGCTTCAAAGAGTTTGGCCTATCTACAGTAGTCCACATTCCAGGTATTTGTTTTATTGCCATAAATTATCAGCACTTTAGAATTCACAAGGGTGTGGTTTATTTATCTTTTTTAAAAGAATGATTTAATTATTATTTATTTCCACAGCAAGTGAAATCATCTTGTTAATCGTCTCGATGAACTTTGATATTTATCATCGAACACTCATTTTTATTTATTTGCTTTGCAATTGCTTCTTGCTTTTTTGTTTCCAGTGGAACTAGTTGTAGCTTAACAACTTTGAGAAGGGTCATAGCATCTCTTTGGAGAGCTATGAGGAAACTCTTGACAGTATATTAGCTGTCAAGACTCTGGTGGATGACAAAGATGCAACCTACTCTCTCTATTTTAGAAACTTCAAGAACATCATTTCTGCAGAGCCGCTGGTCACTGTCAGTCTCTGGTATTAAAAGTGAAGTCCATTAGCTAAACGTGGTTCCCTCTTTCAGCGTATTTTATTCCCTATGGAGGCCAGGAATAGTAATAGAGAAAATAGTTCAACCAAATGTAACTAAAACATATACAAATGAGACTATTTTTTCACACTCAATGCAGGTATAACTACCTACAAAAACAATGATATTTTCATTCTGCTTTTGGTGAAGTGAGACTAATAGAATTAATTATAATGACTTCAGTCTAAGCTCAATTTGTCCTCTTTCATTTTCTTATATCCTTTCTTCTTTCCCCTCCTTTTCTCTCCTTTCTTCTTTTTTTTTTTTTTCATTTTCTTGGTGTATCCAATCTTTATTACTCTGACCCACGATAAAGTTGTCACAAACTGCACGGTACTAGGACTGTCAGCTCCCTTCACTTTGTTTGTTGTTTGCTCATTCACTCATTCATTCATTCATTCATTTTTGGTCAGGTTTCTTTTTAGTGATTTCAGAGAATTCTGTGTCTCTGCATTTGTAACACAGATTCTTAACTTACTAGGTTTATTTACAGGAAAGCTTTCTTCACAGATGCCTTCTTATAGGGTTACTATGGTTTCTTTAACTGTCAGTGGAAAGAGCAGAGGTGAGTGGGGTTGGGGTAATTTAACCATTTTATTCCCGCTCTTGCATAGACATCATATGCATCTCACAGCATAGCAGGAGGAGGAAACGAGAAGTTTGCTGAACTAACAAGGACCAAAAAAAAAAAGTAACAATGACATTCATTTTATTTCTGTTACAAAAAACAGAACATACTGTCTGTCTAGAAATATTAGAAACTAAAAGAATTTATAGTTAGTAAAAGTCCCAGTAAATACGCATGTCTCAGGAAGCTACTGGAAATACTGACGTCTGTTTTCAAGTTTGTGTTTTCAAGATTGTGTATATTCAAGCCTGTCCTGTGTCTGTGTGTGTGTACGTGTGCAATTTCTGGAATTATAGCACAAATATACAAATGTTCATACTATACATACTGATATGTGGTTTCTATATGAACAGAGTATTCTGGTGTGTTTTCACATGAATACTTACATATGTATCATACATTTAAGAGCTGCATTAGGGTCCAGCTTTTGGAGTGATTGAAAGATGCATTTAGTTATACTTGCACTTAATTGTGCCTACTTGCTTTATATTTAAGACATTTCTAATTTTGTATTATTATAAAAAATATTGCAAGAAACATTGCAATGTATAAGTCTTATGTTTGGGAAGTTTATGTGTCCTAGGAGTAGTGTTTTAAAAATCAATTGATAGAAGAGATGTACGTTTACAATTTTGACCAGTTAAATTTTAAAAGATTTTATTACTTACATATCCAGGAACAGTGTGTGAAAATGTGCATTTCCTAATATGGATTGAGTCATATATGATGAATTGAGAAATATTCATTTCATAATATAGAATATAGTTGAGATGCATATTCAAACTATGGCTGTCCAAATCTTTTGAAGAAAGCCGATAATTAATGGTAGTAATGTCTGGGCAAGATTAATTCTTTTTTCACATTTATTTCTCATGTAGATAATTTCCCCCTGTGCTTTGGCCATTTACATCCCTTTCTTATTTACCTTATGGATTTGAAAAAGATTTTCACAGAATGGCAACGTTAACTTTTTACGTATTATAAATCTCACTTTTTTTATTTTTTATTCTTGGGATCTTATTTGTTTTTTCAACAGAAGTTTTTAATTTTTATACAATCAAGTTTAAGTACTTTCTATCTATAAGTAAGAGTTTTTACCCAAACTTCCTAAACTTAGCTTCATTCTTTTAATATTTCTTGTTTTGCATTTTAAATATGAAGCAAATTGATATATTTAGGATATGAGAATGTGTGGGCAAAGTATGCTGGTGGTTAGGGAGTTAGGTAAGAATCTATAGTAGTGCAGGGAGCACTTTTAAACTGTAATTGTCAAGAAAGAAGTAGATTACAGCCATACCTTGGAGGTTGGTGGTAGAATATCATCAAAAGTACAGACATGAGACTATTTGAGATGCTTTTCTTGACTGTGACTTAACGAATTTTACGTGACTTGAGGATTGATGAAGGAGAATAATGGAGCAAAGACTGTCTTCCAGGAACATTGCAGTAGGTGTTTGGAACTATGGAATTGTGTTGTTTGTTTGTGTTTCTTTTTGTGTTTTTATCAATGATTAACATAACAGAGGTAACATTTTAGAAATAATTTAACATAGAAAAATCTGTCCAGTCAAAGTCAAGTAAATCAGATTTATATGACTCGCAGAAATAAGATCAAGCTTTATTATTTCTAAGAGTATAAATTGTCGATACTTCAGGAAAAGCAAGTGCAAGTCCAGAGGATTGAGGAGAGCTTCCTATGTCTTTCCTTCCAGCATGAAACATCTATTCCTTGACCTAGGGTAGACGAGGTCTCACAATGAGGTAAACGGGTTATCACCACATACCAGAGAACACTTTAGTCTAGGAAATATTTCCATTTCGTACACCAGCTTATATGATGTTTTCCAGAGAACCATGGCTCTTAAATTGATAGATTCTGGATTTATAGTAATACAAGCAATTTTTGACTAGAGACATCTTATTAAGAACATTGCATAGATAAGGACGCTAAGAAACACGATGAGTTTATTTTCACGGAGGTTCATTTATCGTGTTGGTCAGGAAGTCAGACTTGTTTCCTGATTCTTTTCCTCCCCCAGAGAGGATCCTCTGTTAAAAGATGTGAATGGACCACAAGACAGTCACTTCAACTCCTTCTGCCCCAAGAATGATGAACATGACATAGATATAGAAGAGTTCATACCCACCAAATTGTGCCAGGATGGGAGATCAACCAATTTCATGGGGGTAGCTGTAGAGAGCAGAGGCAAATAAATGTGTTATTTCATTTAAAAGGTGTTTTATAATCCTTTTAAAAGCAACAAAACAAACTGAAAACTTTCTAAAACTACATATCCATGTAATAAATAAGCATTGGCAATTAAATTCGATCACCATCCTCTTTATACAGTTTTACATATTTTCCCTAATAAATTTTCAAGAAAAATAAGTATGCACATGAATTTATGTTAGTTTATATGACCATTAGTTTATACAAAATGTGAATAAAATCATGATATAAAATAATTATCAAGTACCTAAAAGTTAGCATTGCCAATTTTTCACCAATCCTGAGGTACTCATCAACAAATTAATTTGGCTCAGAGATATTTATTTGACTGCAACAAGATATACAGCTTCCTTCTTTCCAAATGTCGGGTTGAAAGCTGAGTTAAGGTATTAACAAGGAATTGGGAAATAGGGAAAAATTGTAAATAGCTGTTTTATTTGAAAAAAAAAAAAAATCTGTCTCCAAGAAGAAAAGTTCATTCTACCTGTTGCTAACAGCAGTCAAGCAGACATGTTTAAAATTTTTTTTAAAAGTATTTTTTTTCCAACTGGAGTTTAATAGCCTCATTTTGGCTTTTGCTATTACTGCTGCAGGTGCTTTGATTTTTTTCCTCTGCATTATAATTACCACTAAAGGAAATGGGAGGTAGTAAAGCACTATTCTGTCTAATTTCCTTTGATTTTCTTCTTCAGAACTTATTTTTTCCTTTAAACCTTTGCTCCACATATTTTATTTGTGTTACTGCACAAGCTGTGGGACATAATAAGTGGCATTTTAGCACCATTCTGTTCTTTACTCATGGTGGATAAATCACAGCAGAGTCGCTAACAGCTTGTGACTGACAATCTTCCTTGATAGACAATCTGTGATCCTTTCAGCCTTTTACTAATAAGCTCATTAGGCGAGAATGGCTAGAAATCCTTTCTGGGATATAGCAATGAACCACAGCAAATTCAGTGCATGTCTGACCACTCGAACTTTAGAGAATCAATCTTTCCTCAATCAAAACTTTGTCAAGTCCTGGTGAATGTCTGCTGAAGGTTACTGATTTTTTTTAAATAAAACTTTGTCAGAAACATCAAGGAAGCTTTCTAGTCTAATAAAAGTCAAGGGGATTTTTTTTTCTAAACAATTTGCTGCTGTTGTTGTTTTAAATTTTGGTGAATCAGCATCTGAAAATGTTTATCAAATGTTCAAAGTTGCCATAATTTTTAAATTAAAAGTGAAAGCTAGTTTACTGCTCAGCAATTCAGTGAGCAAAAGAGATAAGAAGTTGAGCTGAATTGAGATATTCTGATTTTTACCATTGGTTAGATTCATGTGTATCTTGTAATGAATAATGAAAGTTTAGCTGGTGATTATAATAAATGATAAGAAGAATTATCTATACTTTGTGCATATTAGTTAATGATAAATTACTATTGTCTTACTGGGACTAAAGCAATGTAAAATTCACTCATATGTGTATCTAACACAATTATATTCCAGGTTTTTTTTAAAACTAAATCTTGTTCTCAGATTTACAGGACAAAATAAAAATTTAGTCCCAACTTTATTACTGGACCAATTTAGTTAAACTCTGCACCTGACATGAATGATATGCTACGATACTTCATTAATATGACATTATAAAAATGGAACTGAAAGAAATGATTGAGAAACAATTAAAGGTTTCTTCTTTTGGCCATTCATGAAGCTACTCAAATTGGTAGAAATTTGAAAAAATACAAATCAAATAATCAGAGTATTTACAGTGAAGAAAATTTAATCTTAGATAGAAATTAAAGAAAAGCCTAGCAATTAATTAAGTAAAACTGAAATTACATGAGCCATGTATGTTTATTCATGTCCTCATTTAATTTCATTGAATAGCTTTTTAATACTGATGAATACATGACATGAAAATCTATATGTAGTATTTACGATTAATTGATATTGATAATTAACATATTACAAAGTTAATAGGGAGAGAGAGACACACACACACACACACGAGAGAGAGAAAGAGAGAGAGATAATCTCCAGAGAAGAAAAATGTAAAAAGAAGACGTAATACTATTACATGGTCAAGTATTTAAAAATAACCAGTCAAACAAATCAAAACAAACAATAAATTAAAAGTCCATTGGAAGTAAAAATTATGAATTCAAATATACTGCTATATTAGGGGAGCAAGTAGTGAGCACTGTTTAATGTTTTAAACATTTGAGAAACTCTAGAGATGGTAAGTCTTATATTTCTACTGTTTACAAAAGCAATCCGGTGAAGCCTATATTTGAAATTCTAATCCTTTTCTTATCAGTCTTGCATGCAGAGATACGTCCAGCAGAAGAGAGTCAACAAATAGGACTTATCAATCAGAAGAAAGAATTTCTAATCGCAGAAGTACATTGTCAAGGTGACCTGATTTTACCAGATAGACTCTACAGTGCCTGCCTCCTCCATTTAATATCTAACTTGGCATATATCTTCAAGCTTGGCCGTGATATTTAAACATCCCCACAATTGCTTGGTTTCAACAAGCATCTCTGTCTGCAAATAAATAGAGACACAATATTAATTTGTAATCTTACCAAACTCCAGTAAATTATTGGGTTACAAACCACTAAAGAAATCGCATATTTCTCTTTATTTCTATTTTCCTCTGAGGACCGCACAGAGGAGTTAATTACTAAGTCACTATTATTTACAGTGATGTCAAGACATTTTAAGGCATAATAAATATGGCCTAGAATTCCATTTAGAGGAACATTTTACTTCCAAATACATATTTTTTAATTATTTCATTATAATTCTAGTTATCTAAACACCACCTAAAATTTAGGTAATTGGATATATGAAGTATAAACGTGGAGTTATAAAGCCCTTGGAGTTTACATAAAACCAATCTGATGAAAATTGATTAAAGCTGACAAATTACGACCAGAAGAAATAAACTTAATTTACTCAACAAACGAGGAATAAAGATGAAAGAAAAATCAACAAAATTATATTTTTTATGATATTGCTGTATAGAGTCATTTTAAACCTATCACTAGATATGAAATGAACACATTGTGGCCCATAAAAATAATATACTACTTACTTTTAGAGTCAAAGTCTTCACATTTCTTCTGGTAGTAGCCTCAAACCTAGAAAAAGCAGAGAAAATACATAATAGAGATAATTTGATAGGCACCTTGCCATGTGTGAATTAAATTCATACGATGAAAGAGATAATTGGATCTCTCTCCTTTTCTTTCTCTTTCTGTCTCTCTCCCCCTTCTTCTCTCTCTCTTTCTTTCATCAATAGTTAATTTGTAGGAATTTAATTTGTACGTGGCAAGGTGCCTATCAACTTAGCTCTTCTGTATACTTTCTCTACTTTTTCTACGTTTGAGGCTACTATCAGAAGAAATGTGAAGACTTTGACTCTAAAAGTAATAGCATTAGCATGTTATTTTTATAGGTCACAATAATTTATATCCAGACATAGGTTTAAAATGACTCTATACAGCAATGTAATAAAAATATAATTTTGTAGATTTTTCTTTCATCTTTATTCCTAGTTTGTTGAGAAAATTAAGTTTATTTCATCTGGTTGTAATTTGTCAGATTTTCATCATTTTTTTATGGTTGATTTTATGTAAACTCCCAGGGCTTTATAATTTTTTGGAGGGGAAGATTAAAAAGGGTATTTTCAACTGTACCCCCTCAATACTTCAAAAATCCTACTAAAAAAAAAAGAAGTTAAAATTTCATTATTTCTTTTTTCAACAAATAATCTCAACTTGCAATGTGGTTATGTCCCAATAAATGCATAATAAGTCAAAAATACCATGTCAAAAATGCATTTAATATCTCCATAAACTCATCATAAAGTAGAAAATGTAACGTCAAACCATCTTTTGCTATCAACAATTTCACAGCATTTTAACCAGGAGTAGATTCTATCTCAATAAACCACTTTTTTCTCATCCAAAAGAAGCAACTCTTCATTCTTTAAAGTTTGATCACGAGATTGCAGCAATTCAGTCACATCTACAGGCTCCAGTTTCCATTCTAGCTCTCTTGCTTTTGCTGCCACATGTGCAGTTATTTCTTCCATTAAGCCCTGAACCTCTCAAAACCTTACAAATTGTAATTTTTAAATAATAAGACTTGAAAACAGAAATAACTCCTTGATCCTTGGGCTGCTGAAAGGATGTTGTGTTAGCAGGAATGAAAACAACATTAAGTTTCTTATACATTTCCCTCAGACCTCTTGGGTGACTGAGTACATTGCCAATAAGAAGTAATATTTGGAAAGGAATCTGTTTTTCTGAGAGTAGGTCTCAACAGCGAAATTAAAATATTTAGTAAATCATGCTGTAAAAGATGTGCTGTCATCAGGCTTTGTTGTTCCATTTATATAGCACAAGTGGAGCACATTTGGCATGATTCTCAAAGGTCCTCGGATTTTCAGAATGGAAAATGAGCATTGGCTTCAACTGAAAGTCACCAACTGCATTAGCCCCTAACAAAAGACTCGCCCTGTCCTTTGAACCTTTAAATCCAGGCATTGACTTCTCCTCTCTAGCTGTGAAAGTCCTAGATGGTGTCTTCATTAAATGGAAGGCTGTTTTGTCTCTATTGAAAATCTATTGTCTAGTGTAGCTACGTTTCATAAATTGTCTTAGGTAGATCTGGCTAACTTCTGCGGCCTCTACATTAGCTCTTGCTGCTTGCTTCACCTTTTACTTTTATGTTATGGTGATGGCTTCTTTTCTTCAACCTTATGAACCAACCTCTGCTAGCCTTCAACTTTTCTTCTACAGCTTCCTCGCCTCTCTCAAGCTTCATAGAATTGAAGAGAGTTGGGACCTTACTCTGGATTAGGCTTTGGTTTAAGGGACCATTTTGACTGGCTTGATCTTCCATCCAAACCATGAAAACTTTCTTCATGTCAGCAGTAAAGCGATTCACTTTCTTATTATTTGTGTGTTGACTAAAGTAGCACTTTCAATTTTCTTAAAAAATGTTTTCTTTGCATTGAAAACCTGGCAAACTGTTTGGTGTGATAGGCATAGCTTTCAGCCTATATTGGCTTTCAACATGCCTTCCTCAATAGGCTTAATCATTTTTAGTGTTTTATTTAAAGTGAGAGACGTGCGACTCTTTCTTTCACTTAAACACTAGATGAAATAAACAAATAGTTGAACACACAGAGGCTATTGCAGGATTATTAATTGGCCTATTTTCAATATTGTTTTGTCTCATGTAAAAGGGAGGCCCCAGAAGAGGAAGAGTGATGGAGGAATGACCAGTGGGTGGAGCAATCAGAACACAAACAATCTTTAGAGATTGTTTGATTTTTTTTTTATATATGGTCACGGATCGGGGGGCTCCATAACAACTCTAACACTGTGTATAATAAGAATGAAAAAGTTAAAAATATTGCAAGAATTACCAAAATGTGACAAAGACACAACGTGAGCTCCTGCTATTGGAAAAATTGTGCTGATAGACTTGCTCACTGCAGGGTTGCCATGAACCTCCAGTTTATAAAAGAGGCAATATCTGCAAATCACGGTAAAGCAAAGCCCCAAAAAACAAGGTGTGCCTGGACATCACCAGCAAAAGTGATTTCAAGGAATGTGAGAAATATCCTTAAAGAAGAAAAAAAATGACATTATATAAATATATAGATCTACATAAAAGAATGAGAGCCAGGAATGATGAGAAATCATTTTTAAGGTCAATGTACAAGAAATTTTGTTAGCATTCAAATATATTTAAAAAGTAATTGGTTGCTAAAATAAAGATGAAAACAATGTAATATAGGATTTATAACATATACAGTAATAAAGTATATGATAACAATTGTATGAATGTCTGAAAGGAAAAAATGGAGGTATACCATTTGAAAGCTTCTTTATCTTATATGATTTGTGAAATGGTATAATACAAATTGATAGTAGACTGAAATGAGTTAAGTATGTACACTGCAAACCCTAAAGCAAACCCTAAAAGAAAAAAAAATAAAGTTACACCTAGTTAGCTTAAAAGATAAAATAGAATAATTAAAAATTGCTTAAGCCAAAGAAGTCAGAAAGCAAAGAAAGATGAACCAAGAAAAGGTGCACATTGAATTGTACAGTTTAAGTGGATGAATTATATGGTATGTGAATTGCATCTCACTCTATAAAGTTGTTACAGAAAAAGAAAGACAAAAAATATTAATAGGACGTATGATCCACCCTTGCTTTGTGAAAATGGCTTCTGTGCAAGTAGCTTTGACTGAACACAAACATCCAACTGACCTTTTATGGATCTTTTCAATCATATTCACACACCTGGCTCCTGGGTATCATTGGATGCACCATAGGATTATGAAAAATAAAAAATATAATAGAAATAAAAGAATTCGTTGTAGCTTAAATCGTGTCTGCCAAAAATTAACATGTTGAATATTGAGGGTTAGTACTTCAACATATAAATTTGACTATATTTGAACATAGGGTCTTTAGCATATAATTAAGTTAAAACAAGGTCATTAGATTGGTTCCTAAATCAATGTTACTGGTGTCTCTATAAGAAGAGGAGATTAGGAAATAGATTCACACAGAGGGAAGACCATATGAAAACACTGGGAGAAGGAAACAGCCATCTGTAAGCCAAGGAGAGAGGTCAGGAACAGATCCTTCCCTCCCAACCCTCAGGAGACAAAACCCTGTCAAGACCTTCATCTTACAATTCAAGCCTCCAGAATTGAGACAACAAATTTCATGTGTTTAAGCCACCCATCCTGTCATACTTTGTTAATGCAGCCTTAAAACACTAACATTGAGTCCTGGAAGTTAAAAGAGAAAGCAGTGTTTGAAAAGCACCAGAGTTGCTTGTTGTCTATGCCAATGGCTTCTGTGTTGTATAGAAAAGAATTGTGCACATTGTGCACATGTACTCTAGAACTTAAATTATAATAAAAAAACAAAATAAAATCTTTTTTCTTAAAAAAAGAAAGAAAGAAATCCATGATCAAAAATGTTTCAGGTGCAGGACTTAAAAGAGGGCTTACAGTATGAGAACATTTTGGAAAACATTGATTATGTCAGTTACTAGTAATAAAACCTTGAGCAAGCTCCTTAAAAAAAGAAAAAAGAATTGTGTCTGTTATTGTTGGTACAACCTGGAATGGAAGTAATAAATCTGGAATGAGTACCAAAAAACAAAACAATAACAACAGAACTAGGAAAAATAGGAAACAAGAACAAAATGATTAAAAACATCTATATCAAGGATCACATTAAATATAAATGTTCTAAATGTATTATTAAAGTATTATTAATCAGAATGGCAAAACCGCAATTACTTTTGCACCAACCTAATAAAATGCAAAGCTGGCTGGGCGCAGGGGCTCACACCTGTAGTCCCCGCACTTTGAGAGGCTGAGGCAGGTGGATCACCTGAGGTCAGGAGTTCGAGACCAGCCTGGCCAACATAGTGAAACCCTGTCTCTACTAAAAATATAAAAATTAGTCGGGCATCTGTAACCCCAGCTACTCAGGAGACTGAGGCAGGAGAATCACTTGAACCCAAGAGGCGGAGGTTACAGTGAGCCGAGATCACGCCACTGCACTCCAGCCTGGTAACAAGAGCGAAACTCCATCTCAAACAAAACAAAAAACAAAAACAACAACAAAAATTTACCCCCTCCCCCCAAAAAACTACCTGGATGTGGTGCACTCCAGCCTGGGTGAAAGAGTAAGACTGTGTCTCCAAAACAAACACTAAAAAACCTAAACAACAACAACAACAACAACAAGCTTGTAACATGAGAGAAGTTCAGGGCTCAACTGTATGCCATGAGATATGCATTCAAACATTAAGAAGCACATAACATAGAAGAAAACGATGAAAAACAATATGAGATGCTACCACTAATTCAAAAACCTAGAGGGGCTATAGTAGCATCAATTAACAGAGATATCAGAGCAAAGAATATTAGTATTAAAGAAAGTCATTTCATAATGATAAAATGTCAATTCATCAGAGACCCACCAATCTTAAAAGCCTATGCATCAAATGGTAAAGCTTCAAAAATATATGAAGCAAAAACAGATACAGTTAAACGGAGAAATGTACAATTTCACAATTTATAGTTGACAATTTCAATACCCATCTCTCAATAATTGGTAGAATAAGAGAACAGAAAGTAAGTAAAATTATAGAAGATTTGAATATCGTTGCCAAGCAATGTGATCTTATTGACATTATAGAAACTACAGCCAGCAATATGAAAATACACATTCTTTTTTGTGCATACAGACCTTACACAATGATAGACAAATTCAGGGCCATAAAGCAGTCTCAATCCATTTGAAAATATTTACTCCAGATAAAGTATGTTCACTGCTGATAAGATAATTAAATTAGAAATCAATAACAAAAAGAACTGTGGGGAATCACCTAATATTTAGTAATGGATTAACACACTTCTGAATAACATGGTTTTAAGAAGAAAACAAAAAATTAGAAAGTATTTTAAACTGACAGGAATTGAAATTAAAGTCTCATAAATGTTGTGGGATGCTGACGAAACAGAGTTTTATGGAGGGAGTTCTAGCATTAAACAACTGCATTAGAAAAGAAGAAAAGCCTCAGATCATTGACTTCAACTTCTGGCTAATGTAAGTAGGATAGAAATAGTAAAATAAACCCAAGATAAATAAAAGAAAGAAATAATAAATATTAAAGTAAGTGAATTGAAGTAAAAAGAAATAGATAAAAATCAGTGAAATCAATAGCTGGTTGTTTGAGAACAATCAATAAAATTAATAAACCTAAATTTTCTTCTTTTAGGAAAAAAAGTAAGATACAATTTACTTTATAAGGAATTACATAAATGATGTTTCTATAGATGATACAAATATTAAAAGAATACAGGAATTTATTAATGACTTTATAAGTTACATGAAATAGACAAATTTCTTGAAAAATATACCCTCTACCAACTTTGAATTAAGAATAAATAGATAACCCAAATAGCCCCACGTTTAATGGAATTACATATGTAGTTACAAATCATCCCTCAACACAATGCCTTATGAATTTTACCTCAAACTTACTAGAAAGTAGTAACTTACCTGAAAGTAGTAATACCAATTATACACAATCTCTTCCAGAAAAAATAAAAGAAATAAATTCTTTCAAACTCATTTTATTAGACCAATATTACCAAAACAAGACAAAGACATTACAAGAAAACCACAAATATTCGTCATGAATGTAAGTGCAACTCTTCATAAAAGCCAATTAAGCATCATAAAATAGTTTCCTTTACAAATGGAACTGTTGTGAAAGCAAAAGGATAAGGCACACATGAAGAAAAAGGTATTTGCAAATATTTGTCTAAAGAAAGACTGTTTCTGTTCCATGATTAGAGGACATCCAACCTAAATTTTAATAGTGCTCTTCAAAATGCTTGTCGTCGGCCGGGCGCGGTGGCTCACGCCTCTAATCCCAGCACTTTGGGAGGCCGAGGCGGGTGGATCATGAGGTCAGGAGATCGAGACCATCCTGGCTAACACAGTGAAACCCTGTCTCTACTGAAAATACAAAAATTAGCCAGGTGTGGTGGTGGGCACCTGTAGTCCCAGCTACTCAGGAGGCTGAGGCAAGAGAAAGGAGTGAACCCAGGAGGTGGAGCTTGCAGGGAGCAGAGATCACGCAACTGCACTCCAGCCTGGGCAACAGAGCCAGACTCCATCTCAAAAAACAAAAAAGCGTGTCATCATTAGGCATTAGAGAAATGCTAATTAAAATCACAGTGAGATACCAATTCATACTCACTAGAGGGCAATAATAAAAAGCAAAAGAAAAAGTGTTGACAACAATGTAGATAAATGAGAACCCTCATATGTCACTGGTAGAAGTAGAAAATGGTGTAGCCCCTTTTGAAATCAGTTTGAAATTTTCTTTAAAAGTTAAACATATATTTGCCATACAACTCAGCAATTCTGCTACTAGGTATGTCCCTGAGAGAAATGAAAACATATGATTACACAAAGAGTTGTATGCATGAGTAGCCATAAGATCATTATTCATAGAACCAGATAGCCCATCTGAAATGGAAATAACACACATGCCCATCAATTGGCAAGTGGATAAACCAAATATAATATATCCATGCAATGGAATCGCATTCAGCAACAAAAATGAATTATTGATATATGCTGGAATATAAATGGACCTCAAAAACATTATGCTAATCAAGGATAGAAAAACTTTGACTGTCAAAGACCAGCTACTAAATAGTTTAGGCTTTGCAAGCCATATACAATCTTTATCCATATTTTTTCTCTTCTTTTCTTCAATATTTAAGAATGTGAAAATTATTCTTAGCTTACAAGCCATGAGCTGTATTTGGCCCACAGCCTGTAGTCTATTATTCCTTGTGCTAAGTGAAAGAAGTCAGATTTTAAAAATACACAAAGTTCAAAGGAATATCTATAGTGTATGCTATCATCTGAATGTTTGTGTCCTTCCAAAAGTTTTATGTTGAAATTGAATCCCCAATGCAATAGTATTAAGAAGTGGGGCCTTTACGAGCTAATCATAAATGGAATTAGTGCCCTTATAAAAGAGGCCCAAGAAAGCCTCTTTACCCTTTCCACCATGGGAGGAACTCTAAGCAATATGTTTCTGATGCATATAAGCCACCTAATTTACAGTATTTTTTGTTGTAAGCATGAGGAGACTAAGCGTGCTCTCTTTTTTTGTAAGAAAAAGCTGATATAAGAAATACACAGGTAGAGGCTCATTTGTACGAAAGGACATGGAGGAATGGTGAGTCAGAACCCAATGAGATTAAGTTTCCTATAAGAAGTTTATGGAAATGGGTGAAAAGGGATGGAGGAGGGACACTTATTTGAGTAGACCTTTTTATAAATTTCCACTCTGTATAAAATGGCAATACTTTTTGCACACACACACACACACATACACAAATAAAATCAACAGTGAAGATGAGGGAAAAAAAGGGTGGCAAACAAACACAAACAGATAAATCCTACTGTATTCAAAATGAATAATGAATAACATAAATACACTGAGAGGAAGAAATAAGGCAGCTACCTTCTGAAAACAGTGTGTTGACTGCAAACCCTCAGGCGAAAGGCAAAATAAACTATAAACAAATATGCAACATTCTGTAAATCTGAAGTGAGTTCCAAAAAGAAGTGTAAAATAATGGAGTACTTACAAATGTTTTAAATAGTATTTTTAAGTTAATTGTCATCATTTCTCTCAAAAATTAAAAAGGAAGTAGAAATGTCATAACGGGGTAATCAGCAGATTACATTATTTGTTCCCCAAACAATTTCTTTGGGGAACAAATAATGAGGTACGAATAATGGGGTACAGATTGAGTACAGGCAGCTCTTGGTTTTCTGTGATGGTGTGAGAAAGGTATAATTATTGATATGTTAAATAATACAAAGTTCTCATTTAAAATTATAATTTCTTTTCTTTTCTTTCTACTAAATAGCTCCGTGTCAAGTATTTTGGAGCCAAACCAGGTTGCAGAGTGGTTATAAATTGCAGATTTGTGGTAAGTCAAACCTGGAAGTGAAACTTGCTGTTCTACTGATTAGGACTTGAACCCTAGATAATTTACATTAAATTTAAGATCCTCATGTTCCCTTCTATAAATTAATATGAATAATCTTCTAGGAAGGAATCTGTAAACATTAAGTGACACAATTAATTTTAAGCACCAAGAATAAATCACACTACGAGACAGGCCTTTGGGAAGTGAAAACTATTTTCATTGTTTGTATTAGTAAACAGGTGAGCAGACTCCTTTGTTTCCTTTTGTAGCTACTAATCTATGTTAGTAAAATACAAAAACAGCAAACGGCAAAACTAAAAAATTACATTAATTTTAAGGTTTAGAAGAAGGAATAAAGATTCTATCTCCCTGTCTTTTTATAAGTGCCCTCTTGTGTCTGCCTCAAGGGAAAACAAAAAACCAAAAACAAACAAAACAAAAACAACATTTAGAATTAAAAAAAAAAATCTCTGGGTAGTATGGATACTAAAATGTGAGATGACAAGTGTCTTTTAGTGAAAAATCTGTTCTGCAACTTGCAAATAAAGCAATGTCATGGGATGAAGTGATGAACTTTTTTAAAAGCCAACAAATGATAAATCGCCATAAGAGCTATTTAGTTACAGCATTGGGTTTAATCATGTTGGGAACCAAACAATCCCAAATGCATAAAATTTTCCTTAACTAAAATGAAACTGCACCATCCAGTGTGAATGCTCGGTACACAAAAATGTGCAAACTGGAATATTTATGAGACTCCATTTGCAAATGACACTTACAATGTGATTGCTGGCAAAATGACTAAATACGGAATTAAAACAGAAGCCGAGTAGCCATTTTACTGTAATGGGAACTTGCTGAGGTTTTGAGAAATGTGTGCTCTTTTACAGCCTAGGGAAATGCCATTTTGGAATAAGAGGGAAATTGTAGTCAAGAATCTGACTAATTTTTTCACCTTTGAAATTGTGAGTTTGCAATCCAGATCTCAATTCCTTCCTTTCTGATCGTCTATTCTATATAAAGATAAGAAAATAACTTAAAATTATATAACACAATGCATGAAATAAATCAAACTGCTTTAAATAATGTTTAAATTAAAATTGCCAGAAATGGTAGATAACCAATGAGTGTCATTATAAATGCCGCTGTTCACCAGATCGTTCTCAATAGCGCATAATGTGATCACATTGAAATACAGAAAAGGATTTTGAAAAGATATATTCTTAGATGAGAGCAGTTGGCTCCATGAAGTAGAATTATTCGTGATATTTTATCTTTTTCTTATTTTGATTATCTGTGTTTTCTTACTTTTATCATACAATGAGATACACAGATTTATCCTTCACAAAAATATCTATAACTTTTGGAATATATGACATTTATGACAATGACACTTTTAAGGTGTTTTAACAATCACTTAAGCAATTTATGTGGAAAAGCTACTGTAGTTCAGCATTAAGTACAGGTGTGTAATATTATCAGTTTCTCTTCTCCTCCTTGAGGCTAATTCTACTTCGAGTTCCCTCAAGGCTTGCAATTTAGTGTTATAATATTATCAGTTTCCATAAATTTACCCTTACAAAATCCTGTCTGAGTTACAAAATGTGCATTCTCTAGGATTCTCCAATCCAGTGTCTTGGTGTTCTTTGTAAGCTGGAATCTAGGTCTGTATTTGCCCTTATAAAATAAACTATGCTCTTGTGCATTATACCACTTTTAACAAGTACCGGGCTGGGTGAGGTGGCTCACGCCTGTAATTCCCGCACTTTGGGAGGTTGAGGTAGGCGGATCACGAGGTCAGGAGATCGAGACCATCCTGGCTAACATGGAGAAACCCCGTCTCTACTAAAAATACAAGAAAGTAGCCGGGCGTGGTGGCGGGCGCCTGTAGTCCCAGCTACTTGGGAGGCTGAGGCCGGAGAACAGCGTGAACCTGGGAGGCGGAGCTTGCAGTGAGCCGAGATCCCGCCGCTGCACTCCAGCCTGAGTGATAGAGCGAGACTCTGTCTCAAAAAAAAAAAAAAAAAAAAAAAAAAAAAGAAGTGCCAGAGTCACAAGAAAATGACCTGTTTTAATTCTTCTTTATTGTTTCATTGTGTGCAGAATGTTGAACTAATAATTTAACCCCAGAAATAACTTACACACAAATTAAAAGCTGGAGGAAAAAAAGAAAAAAAGAGTCCACGTACTATTTGTAAGTATGCACTTAGCTAATGTCACCAAAGTACTAGCTTAAGGAGTTGATGTCTATTCCTGTGGGTACAGCAAAATAAATACCCCAAATCTCTGCAGTGGCTCTGTGGTGACTCCTGACATCCCTCTAGAATTACTGGAAAGTCTATTCCTGGGACCAAGGAAGGTAGAGAAGTGTTTTCCTGTCTTTTATTTACCTGCCACCTTCGCCACTCTCTAGTAATTTTTATAAAATTATAATAAGCTTATTTATAGAATAAAACTACTTTTTTGCAGTTTAAAAATTTGCTTTAAAAAATAATTGTTCTCTTCATTAACCTCACACCTTTGGGACCAAGTCACATTGTAGGTTATCTATTTTGTATCTTGCTGAGTATTGTCTGTAATAGATCCCCATGAGTTGTCCAAAAAATCTATATTTGTTTTAGATAGCACCTTGCTGTCAACATTCATGATTCCCTTGCAAAGACTGCCCATGTGACTGAGATCTGTGCAATGAAAGGGCAGAAGGGGTGGTGCACTTGCAAGCCTGTCCTTCACCTCTTAACTCTTCTGTGCAGTCTTCCCTGGTACATTTGTCACCAGAGGCCAAAGGATGCAGTGAAGGACTGGGAGCCCCAGGGAGGAAGCAGAGCCTAGGGAGTGGAGGGCCTTCCCTGGTTGCTGCCCACCTACGTCCCACTGGGATGCATGTGAGAAACTCTGCTGTGTAATCCACTGAGATTTGAGAGCTGTTTGTTACGGCAGTTAGCCTATTCTACAAATATGTCTTTTGCCAGTTGCAGTATAAAAGCAAACAGGGCTGTTACTGCCTTAACTAATGTGCTTATGACATGCAGTACCATAAACTAGAAGCTCATGTGTCAACTTGCACTTTTAATGATACCATGGGCAACAAGCCGCTATAATCAAATTTGAGCTATTACATTTCTGACTCCATTTACATAATATGAACCACGTGGGGTGGAGAGGTTATATCTGGAGCAGGAGAAGATGATTAGATTTTTTAAACAAATTGCACATAGAAAGTATAATCAGGATTGGATTGGCTCACAGAACAAGAAAGTCTTTTCTGTTATGTTTTGTCCTTAGAGATCTGAAGAAACCAGAAGTTCACTCTCTGTGTTTCTTTCAGTCCCCTGTGCCAGTGAATTCTTTCTGTTTCCTAATATGCTCATAAGATTTCATAATATATTATGATTTTTCATTTAAAATGCATGCCTACTTCAGAAAATACGTTACTTATGGTAATTTCCACTGTACTCTAAAGAGCAATAGAAGAAATATACTATTTTAAATGAATATGTAATCTGGAATGTACCTCATTTTTAAAGCTACCTGGTATTTGCTTGTTTTGTATCTAGATAGTGAGTGTTGTCTAAAGGCATTTTGTCCTATACACAAGGTGTGTTCACACATGTTCACATACGCGTATGCATGAATAATCATCAAATAGCAATCTTGATTCTCATGTTGCTGACTTAGTACTGAGGAGGTGTTTCTCTGGAAACTTTTGTACCACTTTCTCTTATTCTAATGAAAACCACTAACATCAACAAGAGTAAGAAATCCAAAGGTAGCCCCTGGGGGCAGAGTATAACTTGTGAAATGTGCCCCCATTCCTCACAAATGCTCTGTGTATCACCTTTCACAAAAAGGAAGAGTTAAATTTTGTAAGATAAATCTCCAGTTTGCCTTTTATGTCTTTACTTTCCAACATTTCACTATTTATCATTCTCAACTATAGTCAATAAGGAAGCATTTTTATTAACCTCTGCTGGATTGATTCCTTTTGTTGTTTTCAGGATTTAAAATCTATCAAACCATATGTACCATACGTTTTGGAGCAGTGACCATTACTGAAAGAGGACCGTCCTGTGGGGGTGCCAACCGGGGCAAGCTGGCTCTGAATTGAGGATGGGGTATCAGAAATATTTCTGCCCGTTTTCAAGCCCCCAGGTTTTTTAGTTCTGCTTATACTTAGGAAGTAGAAACTACAAGAGAAGATCACTGCCACTCTAAAAGGGGGAAAAATTGTTGTTTTGTATAAAACGGAGGAGAGTTAAATTCACACGGCGAGCAATTATTAATGGTGATAAGCCATTCCAAAGAAAAACGTGTTGTGTAAAATTGTTTCACTTTTGGCAGTTTGTTGGTGGGAGAGTTGGCAACCATAAAACCAACTTGGAAAAAATTAAAAGAAGTTTTAATTAATTCTTAAAGGCCAAGTGCAGGTGAGCATAAAATATTATGATCCCTGGGAGCTTGTGACTAGAGGAGAGGCTGCACTCTACTCAGCACTGCTGTCTGTGGGCTCCTACCAGGGGATCATTGGAAAGATGGGGTAAGGTCAACGTCGGATATCCAAGAGACAAAAATGAGTAATAATATAACTTGAGCAACTGGATGACATTCTTGAGCAACTAGACCTGATTAAGATTTTTAGAGCACTCCACACGACCGCTGCAGAATACACGTGATTTTCAAGTGCACATGAAGATTTCACCATGATTAATGAAATTTGGGGGCAGAAAGCAAATCTCAAATACATTTTAAATAGTCAAAAATGTTACAAAGGGTGTTATTTGACCACAATACATGAAACTATAAATTGATGGTAGAATAATATTTTGAAGCTTCCCAAATATTAAGGAAGACATTTCTGAATCCATGATTCATGAAAAATGAACAAAAATTGAGAAAACAGTTTGCACTGAATACGAATGAAACCATAGTGTATTTAAATATGTTAACTGTAGCTCAAGTGATGCTTAGATGTCTACAGCTTTAAAGGCCTCTATTAGAAGGGAAATAAATTCTCAATCAATGATGTAAACTTAAACATCAAGAAGTTAATAAAAATCAAATTAAATCTAAAGTGATCACAAGTGTGGTAGATACAATATTAAAACTAACCCTGTTGGTGTATGTCAGTATATAACCCACTTCCCCTTGTGTGTAAACTGGACATGTAACTTGTTTCTAACTCATAGATTATAGCAAAGGTGATGGAATACAACTCCTGTGGTTATATTACCTTATATGGCAACAGTGAAATATTTTGCAGATATAATTAAGACCCAGGACTCAGCTAGGCTGCACTGATTGTCCTGAAACATAGAAACAGTGACAAAATAATAAACATACATTGTTTTCTGCTGCTACATTTATTAGAAAACATCATAACAATGGAGGAAATAAATGAAACCAAATATTTAAAGATAAAATAATGATAATTCTATAAAAACCATCCACAGAATTAAGGATAAAATGCTTCCTAACTTACTTTGCAGAGTTACCCTGATTACATAATATGACAAAGATCTTGCAAAAAAGAAAACACACACAATTTATCCATGAAACTAAATACAAATATTTTAAAAATATATTTGTAGAGTGAATTTTTGTGTATGTGTGTGTATGTGTGTGTGTGTGACTTCATGAACAATAGTAGTTTATCAGAGAAATATAAGGTATGTTTGAAATGTAAAATTAATCAATGTAATTTTTCATATCAATAAACCAAAAAATAAAAAAAAAACTCCATTATCTTCTCAACACATGTAGAAAAAGCACCTGAAAAAATTCAACACACTTTTACGATAATTCTCAGCAACTAAGAATAAAGGGCCCTGGCACTGGGGCTTTTCAGGAGGTTGGAGGGAGGTAGAGCATCAGGATAAATAGCTAATGCATGTGGGGCTTAATACCTAAGTGACAGATTGACAGATGCAGCAAACCACCATGGCACACGTTTACCTGTGTAACAAACCTGCATGTCCTGCACATGTATCCTGGAACTTAAAATAAAAGTAAATTAAAAAACAATAGAGGAAATATTAACTCTACATAATGAAGACCATATACGAACAGCACAGAATTAACATTATACTCAATGGTGAAAAAGTGAAAGCATTTTCACCATGATCAGGGTCAGCATAGTGTGGATGTTCTAGTCAGAGCAAGTACGCAGATAAGCCAGATAAAAGGTATAAAAGACATCCAAATCAAAAAAGAGGTAGTAAAATTGTTCCTGTTTACAAATGACCTGATATTTTATATAGAAAACCCTAATGACTACACACACACACACACACACACACACACACACACTTGTTAGAACTAGTAAACATATTTAGGAAAGTGCCGGAATATAAGATCAACATACAACATATATGCCGGAATATGAGATCAACTATTGCATTTCTGTACATCAGTAACAAACTATCTGAAGAGAAAAGAAATATAAATCTTATTTACACTATCATCAAAAACAGTTAAATACTTAGGAATAAACTTAACTAAAGATATGACAGACTTGTACACTGAAAACTACAAAACATTAATGAAATAAGTTAAGGAAGACACAAACAAAGGCAAAGAAATTTTGTATTCAAAATTGGAAGACTTAGTTTTGTTAAAATCCTCATGACACACAAAACAATCTACAGATTTAATACAATGCCTTTTAAAATATTTTTGTCCTTTTTTTACAAAATGGATTTTTTTACAAAAATAGAAAATAAATTCTAAAATGTATGTAGAACCACAACAGATTTCGAATACCTAAAACAATCTTCAAAATGAAGAACAAAGCTGGAGGCATCATATTCTCTGATCTTAAAATAAATTTAAAAGCTACATTAATTAAACAATATGGTACTGAATAAAGGTAGACCGATAGCCCAATGGAACAGAATAGAAAGCCTAGAAATAAAGCCTCACATACATAGTCAAATTATCTTTGTTGAGCAAGACAAAAATACACAATGGACAAAGGATTGTTTTTAACAAATGGTATCTGGAAAATCAGATATCTACATGCAAAGGAATGAAACTGAACCCTATACTATAGAGAAAAAATCAACCCAAAATTGATTAATGGCCTAAGTGTAAGACCTGCAACTGTAAAACTTCTAGAAGAAAACACAGGAAATACCATGATATTGGTCTGGGCAATGTCATGAAAATGATACCAAAAGTATAGGTGACAAAAGCAAAAACAGAAAACTACCACTAGTCTCCTTAAAAGTATATCAAAAGGCTTCTACACAGAGAAGGATATAATCAACAGAGTAAGAAGTACCTTACAGAATAGAAAAAAAAATTTTTTTTGCAAAACATATGCTGATAAGGGGTTAACTTCCAAACTATATTAGGAATACCTACAACCAAAGACCAAAAAAAAAATAACACCCAGTAACTCAACTTAAAAGTGGGCTAAAGACTTGAATAGATATTTCTCCAAATAAGTCATATAAATAAATAGCCAACAGGTATACTGAAAAATGCTCAATGATATTAATCATCAGGGAAATGCAAATTAAACCACAGTGAAATATCATGACCTCGCCCCTGCCAAAATGGCTATTATCCAAAACAAAACAAAAGTTAAAAAGTATTTTCCAGGGTGTAGAGAAATTGGAATCCTTGCCTTTTGTTGGTGGGAATGCAATAGGTGCAGCTACTCTGCAAAACACTATGACGCTTTCTTAAAATAAAAACAGAACTACCATATGATCTAGCAATACAAATCTGGATACTTATCTAAAAATAATTTAAATCTGGACTTTAAAAGATATAGTAGCATTCTTATATTCATCACAGCATCCTTCACAATAGCTAAGATTTGAAAATTTTGTAAATTTTCATGGACAGATGAATGGATAAAGAAAATGTGATACACACACATATATACACACTTATGCATACAATGTGATATTGTTCAGACTTAAAATACAAGGAAGTTCTAGAATATGTAGCAACATGGATGAACCTGGAAAACATTATGCTAAGTAAAATAAGCCAGTCACAGGAGTTTAAATAGTGCATTATTCCACATATATGAGGTTTTTAAAATAAACTCATAGAAGAAAAGAACAAGATGGTGGTTTCTAGAGGCTAGGGAAGGGAAAAAGGAGGGGTTGCCAATCATTGGGTGTAAAATTTCAGTTATGTAAGATATATAAGTCTAGAGATCAGCTGTATAATACTGTATATATAGATAAAAATACTGCAGTGTATTCTTAAGAAGATAGTTCTCACGTTAATTATTCTTACTACAATGAAATAAAATAATAATAAAGGAAGAAATACAAGTGACATATAACTCTATAACCAAAGGAATAAATACATAAATGCTCTGCTGCAGAAAACAAATAAACAAAACCCCAAAACATACACGAAGCACTAGTGAGTGTCATATTCCCATGGTAGATTGGAAAGGATGTAGAAATGGTAGCGGAGATATTTCCATTTTAGCAACATACGAAACTTCAAACTTCAAATTTGGTATCCCTGTTGTGGCCCTCCTAAGCTCAGCTTCTACCTCTTTAGCAGTACTGCGATATGTTCACCCTCAAAGTTCACTTATTCCCCAAGAGAAGTTTGGTGTCTGCGACTGAAATAATATATCTTGGGCCAGGTGCAGTATCTCACACTTGTAATCCCAGCACTTTGGGAGGCCGAGAAGGGCGGATCACCAGAGGTCAGGCATTTGTAACCAGCCTGGCTAACATGGTGAAACCCCATCTCTACTAAAAATACAAAAATTAGCCGGGCATGGTGGTGGGCGCCTGTAACCCCAGCTACTCAGGAGGCTGAGGCTGGAGAATCACTTGAAACCAGGAGGCAGAGGTTGCAGTGAGCGGAGATTGCGCCATTGCAGGGTGACAAGAGTGAAACTGTCTAAAAAAAAAAAAAAGGAAATAATATATCTTGGAGTCTCTTGGAGAGGGACTACTAACGAAAAAACATTAATGTTTTGGGTTTTGACCAGGCCAAATATTGTCTTACATTTATTCACATTGATAGCATGCTGTGTCTTTGTGGGATCTCAGAAAAACTAGTTAACTTTGCTTTAGGGAATGTCTGAGTTGGGACAAATATATCAGGGAGGGCTTCCAAAGAAATGATTAACTAGGTCCATTTAGTATAATTTAAATAGGCAAGAGAAAGGATTGAAAGGCATTTCTGCAGCAAAGAGCATAGTTAAAAGCTCTCGAAATGTGAACTCTCATGGCCTGTGAATGTTGGTGGAATATTGAATGTGTCTGAGAAGAACCTGGGTGGTAATGGGAGATGAGGATGAAAATTTTGAAGCAGATCACGGAGGCCCCAGATTTATAGGAAAACCCAGAGTATTGAGTCTTTCCCTGAAAAGAAGAGAAGCCATTTAAGATATTTTAGGTTGGTAGGTGATTTGGCCACTTCAGTTTTTCAAAGTAAAATCATTTCACAGTGCTAGTGCTAAATTCTGGTTTTAGATGTGAAATAGCCACAGCAATGTTCAAATTCATTTGCAACTGCGGTTCTCTTGGGCCACAAAGTGCACTTCTAACCTGATAATTCATGTTCATCTCCAGCCTTGCCAGTAGTATAAGTGCACTGTGTTTTAACACATGCTGAAAAGATACAGGCAATGTAAGTAATGACATGATTCCAAATAGTGTCCATAAAAGCATTGTGTGAATCTGTGGGGAAGTGTGCAGTTTAGTAGTGTTTTGTATATTCTCATATTTATGAAACAGATTTCCAGAACTTTACCATCTTATAAAACTGAGTCTATATCCCCTAAACAGCTCCCATGTTCCTCCTCCCTATATCCCCTAGTAATAACCATTCTACTTTGCGTTTCTATGAATTTGAGTACTTTAGGCACCTCCTATAAGTGGAATCACATAGTGTTTATCTTTTTGTGACTGGCTTATTTCTCTAAATAATTTTTAATATTCTACTAATTTGTTCTACTAATTTTTAGTAATATCAGAAAGCTTGTTCTACTTGATTTTAGGCATTCCAACAAAAGAGATTGGTTTGACCCCAGATTAAAAAAAGATTTACCCTCAATATTTGATAATAATGTGTTTATCCAGAATAGTTTAAATAGTTATAACTTTTTGAGCAACAAGCTTTAAAAATAAAGATAATATGAAATATTTCAATGATATTTTTCTCATAGATTTAATAGCTTAACAATTAATTCAACAAATCTTTAATGAGTTTTGCTATATTAAAGGCACTGCTCTGTGCTCTGGGGATACAGCACTGAACTTTAGAAATAAATATTTGCTTTTATTGAGTTTGAATTACAGAGGAGTGAGATAATAAGACAATAGAGAGTTGATAGATAAAAAAAATCTTCAGGCAATAATAGGTGGTATGAAGTACTATGACGATACGGTGGTAAATATGAGATATACATTAAATGCAGGGGCTATCCCAGAAAAAGAAAGGGAGGAGCTTCAATTTTCCTGGCAGAGTGAAGCACTAACATACAACCTATGTGGCCCAGGAGTACCAAACATGAATTTATCTGAGAACACCAGTAATAATATATTCATGTCTACTTTAAAAGTCACAAGATGCCAGGCGCAGTGTCTCACGCCTCTAATCCCAGCACTGTGGGGGGCCGAGGCGGACGGATCACGAAGTCAGCAGATCGGACCATCCTGGCTAACACAGTGAAATCCCGTCTCTGCTAAAAATACAAAAAATGAGCCTGGTGGTGGCGGGCGCCTGTAGTCCCAGCTACTCGGGAGGCTGAGGCGGGACAACGGCCTGAACCCGGGAGGCAGAGCTTGCAGTGAGCCGAGATCCCGCCACTGCACTCCAGCCTGGGCGACAGAGCGAGACTCCTTCTAAAAAAAAAAAAAAAAAAAAAAAAAAAAAAAGTCATAAGATCTGTAAGTTTAGAAAACAGACTTTATTTCTTATAAAGCGTTACAGCCTGCAGGACGGTCAGCCTGACAGGCTGGGAAGCAGAGCCTCCAGCAAAGACCAGAGACAGGCACTTTGATGGAGGGGGTTGTGGTAGGAGCTTTATGCTGAATGGGTTGGCTGTACATATACATATTCACGTTCATCAATATACATATTCAGGAGGTTGCTGAAAGAGCTATGAATATTAATGAAGAAGGGCCGGACACATGTGTATTGAACAAACATGCATGTAACATGGCCCATGTTCACTTTGGGGTGGAGTCTTAACATTTAAGTGTTTCACAATTAGGCCCTTTAAAACACCTTTGACCATTCTTATAATGGGTTACAGCCGGCAAGGTGGCCATTATGACCACCTTGCCGGCTGTAACCCATTATAAGACATAAAGTCTATTTTCTAAACGTATAGATCTTCTGACTTTAAAATGTAATACATGTAAAT
This sequence comes from Pan troglodytes, assembly GCF_028858775.2. Taxonomy (NCBI): domain Eukaryota; kingdom Metazoa; phylum Chordata; class Mammalia; order Primates; family Hominidae; genus Pan; species Pan troglodytes. Next base: position 75,062,088 of record NC_072415.2, on the reverse strand, counting down.
GAAGGCGCTTAAGTCACTCAGCCAGAACCAGTCCACGGTTGCTGGTTTTCTAACCAGGAGAAAGTTACTTAAAGTAGTCTTCTTCCATCAAAGCTGTAGTTACGGAATATGGAATTGGTACTGGGGATCAGTTACTCAGTGTCTGGTGGAGCTGCAATTGCCTCATTGGGTCTTATCTCAAGGCTAGTGCTTGTTTAAAGAAAAAGAAAAATCTTGTGGCTGTCAGAACACAGTGTATTCTTTAGATGTTAGGGGTGCATGACTAGACCATTGCCTGGAATGGCCTTGGGTCTTGTTTATAATTTGGTATCTTATTGCCACGAAGAGTCCATTCTGTTAGTGCACAATCTCCATTTTAACATTAATGCTGGTCAACTGTTGTCTCCAAACTGCAAAACGGTGAGGTATAATGAGGCATGTCTGACCATCCATCCTGTCATGGCTGAAAACTCAGATTTTAAGGTTTATCTGGGGTCCCCTTGACCAAGAGAGGGATCTGTTCACTCAGTAGGAAGCTTACAATTTTATTTTTATTTTAAAACTTCATTGAAAAATATCTTTCTATAGAGACCAACTGTTCTTTTCTTCATTCTCATGGTTAATAATTTTCCCTTATACTGTTATTACAGAAATGTCTCCCAAATGCCCATCGATGATAGACTGGATAAAGAAAATCATGGTCATGATAAAGACCATGAAATACTATGCAGCCATAAAAAAGAATGAGCTCATGTCCTTTGCAGGGACATGGATGAAGCTGGAAGGCATCATTCTCAGCAAACTATCACAGGAACAGAAAACCAAACCCTGCATATTCTCACTCATAAGTGGGAGTTGAACAGTGAGAATGCATGGACACAGGGAGGGAAACATCACACACTGGGGCCTGTTGGGAAGTGGCGGCAAGGGGAGGGAGAACATTAAGACCAATACCTAATGCATAAGGGGCTAAAAACCTAGATGATGGGTTGATGATGGGTGCAGCAAACCACTATGGCACATGTGTATCTATGTAACTAACCTGCACGTTCTGCACATCTATCCCAGAACTTAAAGCAAAATTTTTTTAAAAAAGGAAACATCTGTTTATTGTTTTATGCAGGTAAAGTTCAAACGCATTTCATCAGTTCATCCCATTTGGCCTTAGACTCACCAACCTATTAGCTTTGCTGAAATGCAGCACTGTTGAAAAAATAAAATAGATTATATTGATGAAACTAATGTGTACAGACAAGATTACATTACTATTATTTCTAGTTGTAGTGGCAATAATAGCAGTAGCATTTATTCATTATTATTTATAGATTGAGGTCTAATTAAAAACACATTTCTGTCTAGCAACACAGGCTTTCAAAGCTGAAATAAATCCCTCATTTAATCTAATCACACTTCTTACAAATAAAACCAGATCAGGAAGATAAGTGAATGATTAAATTAACACACATAAAATGTTACAAGTGATACTGTCTTCAGGAGATCAGGCATGAAGTCGAGTACACAATCCCTGTGAATGAAGGAGTGGCTGTCTATCCAGTTCTTTTATCTGGACAAGAAAACCATGATACAAATTGAAATATAGTCTCCTGTTCTTCTTACCTTACATATACATCGCTGGGGAATAGAATCTGATTCTCCACAGCCAAGCGTTTCCTGGGAATAGCTGGCCGGTTTGCTATGCAATTCAGAATAGATACCAACCCCTGGGGAATGTGGCAAGCAGATGAACTTGGATGCTGCACTAATTAAATCCTTGGGGGATCCTAATTACTAGGAGGAGCCACTGCTCACTTCTTTTGGGTATTTGCATTTGTAGTCAGGATCAAAAGCATTTGTAGATGTAAATATCTGTACAGCAAACATTATTTGTCTTGAGTTCTAATAATTTCCCAGAGAGTATCCCAAGAATGAAGTTGGGAAAAGTACATGCAATTACTATTTACAACTGGGATCTTGTCTCCCAGTTCATCTTGAATGTGATTCTGTGGCAATGAGGCTAAATATCAGTTTTATGGACATTGAGTTACTTGGTGATGTTAATCAGAAGATAAAGGAGAAAACTCTATTCCAGGCACTATTACTAACTAGCTACGCCAGTTTTGGAAAGATGCTTTACTTCTTTGAACCTCAACTGTTATTTATTTTAAATTATTATTTGTAAAATGGAAATAATTATACCAACTTTCAAAGTCATAATTTGAAATTTTACTGCCTTCACATATTGTGTTTTTAAATATAAATCAAATATCTTTTACTTTTTGGAATCAAGCTAGAATAATGTAAGACTCTACGTAAATTTTTAGGCTTGTTTGTCCTGAGATTCATTCCTTGACCTTACTCCGCTCTGCTCTCTAAGGTAGTAATGGCGACCAGTTGAAACACTAGAGACCAACTGCTGTGTCTGCTGGCTGCTGGATGGGTTAGGGCAACAGATGGCATAGTTAGGAGAAGGGAGAAGGGAAGAATTGAGACTTTATTTTCTGTCCCTTTCTGCTTTGTGCAGTGTTGCTGGCAACAGCTGGCATCTCAGTCTCTCTAACATCTGCTATGCAGGACCACTGATTTTCACGTCCATTAGTTGACTTTGGCCCCTTGGCATCAGTAACACCATTCTCTCCCTTTCTTCTCTCAGAATTTGGGTAGAAGTGGCTTTTGGATATAGCTACATTTTGGTTATGAAAAGCTATATACAATGATAGATAGATAGATAGATAGATACATAGATAGATAGATAGATGGGTAGATAAATAGATAAGCTGTTGGGATCATTACAGATTTTGTTGAAGCCAGAAGACTTGTTTCAACGCAAAGAAATAATAAAGCACTGTTTGTTTTTGTTATTGGCATATCTGCTAATACCTGGTATGTTTGAGAGTGCTTTTTTTTTTTTTTTTGAGACAAAGACTTGCTGTGTTGCCAGGCTGGAGTGCAGTTGCGCGATCTCCGCTCACTGAAACCTCTGCCTTCTGGTTTCAATTCATTCTCCTGCCTCAGCCTCCTGAGTAGCTGGGACTGCAGGTGTGTGCCACTACGACCAGCTACTTTTTGTATTTTTAGTAGAGATGGGGTTTCACCACATTGGCCAGGATGGACTTGTGATCTGCGTGCCTTGGCCTCCCAAAGTGCTGGGATTACAGGTGTGAGCCACCACAGCATGCATTTTAATGCACTTATTAAACCGGGTTCAGAAGCAAAGCCAGTGGCCTGAGCAGGTCCATAGGTCAAAAGTGATGGCCTGCATTAAGCTAGGATCCCCAAAGAACAGCACCCTCAGTGAGTAAATTAGGAATAACAAAAGAAGAAATAATGAGAATATGTCTCTCTTATCCTTGAATCTTGGTAACATGAAGAAAACAGAAAAAAAAATCTACTCTTAAATTCTAAACATTCAAACCCTGAATTCACATTACATTTGTGGCCCAAACAAATGCCAAGATGAAAAAAAAAAATCAACCTCAGAGAAGTGCTCTCCCTTAAAATAAGATCAAGAACCAATGGTTCACAATAAACAGAAATCAGTGAGCACAAGTAAAGAAGCCACCATGAGTAGGTGACAGCATATATAACTCTGGTGGCTTTAAATGTGCCAGCTTGATTGAAACAAAATAGGGTCCCATAATTTCCTTCTCTAAACTTTCCATTACTGTTGGACACAGATTTTTATTTCCATGACATTTGGAAGCAGAGCAGGAGATCCATCCACTTAAGAGCTTAATGTAAATAGTCATATTCATATTTTGGAGGATGTTTGGACTCACTTTGTTGCATAGGCAGCAACTATTTGAAAGCTCCTGCCTCCCACACCCCTGCTCTATCCCACCAAATTCTGGCAAGGTGTCAGTGTGGCTCTATTGCAGAGTGACAGTTCCTCCTGGAACAAGTCATCTGTGACATCAAGGTTAGAAACTAGGAGATGTGGAGTGCCAGTGACTATTTCAATTTTCCCTGTTCTCCCTCAGTTCCTGTTCATATGTTTTTCCCCTACTGCCTGTTCCACAACATCAGGCTCAGTATCAGATGCAGAAGAAACACCTGATCTATGTGTAATTCACCAGTACCCGCAATTTTAAAAGGTTGAATTTCTATCATCAAACTCTTTTTCTAAATAAGTTCATAATTCTGCTCCTAGGAGTAAAATCTCACAGATGAAATAATAAATAGTATAGTTACATCTAAAAGACTTAAAATTGAATTATCAAAGGTCATAATATAATTGTGAATTTAATCAGTGAAAAGCAATAAAAGAAGGCATTGAAATTATGAAAAAAAAATGGATAAGTTGGATCCACTGATCCCTGGAACAGCTAAATAAGATTTCTAGAAATAAAAGCTGTAAAACCTAAAATATTCACAGATGAAGAGAATGTATAAACAAAAAAATGCAATACAGCACTTAGAATAAAAAAGATAAATAATAAAGTGAAAATTAACAGAAAAGAAATTGAAGTGGGAATGTTAATTTCAATCACATAAAAATTATTTCAGAAAACAGAAAAATAGAGCATACACTCAAAAACCAGACATGGACTACAGAAAAGTGAAAGATAGGTATATGTCATCATAATCACATATTTTTAGTATAAAGTATATACTAAATAACATAATATATACTAAATAATATAATAAAATTTTAATATAAAGTATTTTAGTATAAAATATTTTAGTATAAAATTTATACCATTAAATACTTCATTGGACATCCAACTTGAGAATCTGTGAAAAGAAAAATTAAGGAAATGAAAAGGAAGTATATGGAAGGGGTTAAGATAAATAAAAGTAGAAATTAATAACATAAAACAGGAAAAAAATCATACGAATAATTTTTATATAGAAATCATATTTTCAGAAATATCTACCAAAAATGTAATAAAAAGAATAAGGGAGATTCAACTCTCAAAAAAAAAGTATGTATATTTGGGAGATACATACATATGTATAATTGGTAGATATCCTGGAGACCAGCTACCTTATTGACATGGGAAAAATAATAAAATCAGCCTAAAAATTAAAAAGTCGCCTTGAAGGAATACAGACAAGTTTATATTCTAGGATAGGAAGGCTTAACATAGTCAAGCTGCTTATTCTTGATTTTTTGTTTGTTTGTTTGTTTGTTTTTTGAGAGGGAGTCTGGCTCTGTCGCCAGGCTGGAGTGCAATGGCTCGATCTGGGCTCTCTGTAACCTCCGCCTCCTGAATTCAAGCGATTCCCCTAACTCAGCCTCCCGAGTAGCTGGGACTACAGGTGCCCGCCACCATGCCCGGATAATTTTTTTGTATTTTTAGTAGAGACGGGGTTTCACCGTGTTAGCCAGGATTGTCTCGATCTCCTGACCTCATGATCCGCCCGCCTCGACCTCCCAAAGTGCTGGGGTTATAGGCATAAGCCACCACGCCCAGCTGCTTATTCTTCTTAAGTAATATTTTAATTTAACACAATCCCAAATAAGCCAACATTAAGTTTTCTACTTGAGCTGGTCAAGTTGATTTTAAAGTTTATTTTATAGAACAAACAAAATTGGCCAGGAAATTTTAGAAGGAGAAAAAAGGTGAACTAGCCTAATCAGTTATTAAAACATAGTATAAATCTTTTAAAACTAAAACTACTTCATATTGGTTTATGGGTAAAAAGTCTGAACAATGAAATTGAGTAGGACAGTCATAAATGTATCGTGACATAGGTTCATTTATTACAATAAGGCAGATTCTAAAATTAATTAGGAAAAGATGCCCTTTTTAATAAGTGGTGTTGGGACCTATTAAAAATATCTATAATGGGGAATATAATATTAAGCTATCTTTTATGCTGCAAACTGAAATGAATTACACAAGGATAAATTTCTAGAGGAAAATTCAGGTGAATTTCTCTTAAGTGTAGGATTGTGGCAAACTGAAATATGTTTCAAATCCAAAAGAAACAGGGAAAGAGTAGACAAACTTGAACACATGCACACAAAATAGTAAATCTAATAGCAACCTAGATGTTTGGGGTACAAATTATCCCCTCACCCCAGTAGTGAGCTAGTACCCAACAGGTAGGTTTTCAAACTTTGCCCCACTCTCCCCCCTCTGATAGTCCCCAGTGTCCATTGTTGCCATATTTCTGCCCATGAGTACTAAAGTTCAGCTCCCACTTACAAGTGACAATATGTGGCTTTTGGTTTTCTGTTCCTATATTAATTTGTTTAGGATAGAAGCTTCCAGCTGCATCCGTGTTGCTGCAAAAGACATGGTGTATATGCACCACATTTTCTTTATCCAGTTCTTACTTTATAGGCCCCTAGATTGATTAAATGTTTTTGCTATTGTGAATTTTGCTGAGATGAACATACAAGTGTGTGTGTCTTTTTGACGGAACAATTTATTTTCTTTTGGCTACATACCCAGTAGATTCCTGGATAGAATGATAGTTCCATTTTAAGCTCTTTGAAAAGCCTCCAAACTGTTTTCCACGGTGGCTGAACTAATTTACATTCCCACCAACAGTGAAATGGCTCTTAAATGTGTGAAAAATATTTTCAATCTTTCATCTACTCATAAAACTAAAAAATGAAAACTACATCTTGGTTCAGTTTCTTTCTTACAGGGTAAAAAATCAACAGTTTGACAGTAAACACTGTTGCAAAACTCCGATGAAACAGGACTCTCATAAGGTAGTATTAGGAACAAAAAACAATACAGCCCCATTGAAACTATAGAACATTGATGAAAGGAATTGCCAAAGACACAAAAGGAAAGATTTCCATTGTTCATGGTTTAGAATAATTGATATTATTAAAATGTGCATACTACTCAAAGATATCTATGGAGTCAATGCAATCCGTATCAAAATTCCAATGACATTTTTCACAGATAAGGCTCCAATATCCAAAGCAGTCTTGACCAAAAAGAACAGAGGCATTATGCTACCTGATTTCAAAATCTACTAAAAAGCTATAGTATTCAAAAGAACATGTCACTGGCATAAAAAAGACACATAGACAGTGGAATGAAATAGAGAACCCCAAAATAAATCCATGTATTTATATTCAATTAATCTTTGATATAATGGCCAAGAATACACAATGGGGGAAAGAACAGTGTATAAAATAATGGTGCTGGAAAACTGGATATTCACATGCAGAGGAATGAAATTAGATCCTCACCTCACACCATATACAAAAATCAACTCAACAGGATTAAAGACAAATACATTACTTGAAATAGTAATTCTACTGTAAGAAAACATAGAGAAAAATCACCATGATGTTACTCTGGACAAAGATTTTTTGAATATGAACCCAAAGCACAGGCAACAAAAATTAAAATAGACAAATGAAATTCATCAAACTAAAAACCTTCTGCCCAGCAAAGGAATAATCAAGAGTAAAGAAACAAGAATGAGAGAATATATTTACACACCATAAATCTGATGAGGTGTTAATATCCACAATATATAAGGAATTCAACGAATTAAATAGTAAGGAAACAAACTAATTTAAAAATGGACAAAGTATCTGAATAGACTTTCTTAAAAGAACACACAAAAATGGCAACAGGTATAGAAAAAAATATACTTAATATCAAACATCAGGAAAATGCAAATAAAAACCAAAATGAGATGTCACCTTACATCTGTTAGAATGAATTTTGAATGTTACTGAAAAGAAAATAAGCGTTGGTGAGGATGTGGAGAAAAGTGAACCCTGGCACACTTGGTGGGCATGTAATTAGTATAGCCATTATAAAAAATAGTATGGAGATTCCCCCCTACCATATAATCCAGCAATCTCACTACTGGGTATATATTAATAACCGTAATGATATGAAATTAGTATGTGAAAGAGATATTTGCACTTCCCTATTTATTGCAGTACTATTCACAATAGCCAAAATATGGAATCAACCTAAGTGTCCCTCAAGAGATAAATAGATAAAGAACATGTGTCATATACACACAAGGAAACACTACTTCACTTTAAAGAAAAAAAGGAAATTCTGCCATTTGTGAAAATGTGAATGAATCCGGAGAACATTATGTTAAGTGAAATAACCCAGACATGGAAAGACCAATACCACGTTATCTCACTTACAAGTGGTGTGAAAAATAAGTTGAATTTCATAGAAACAGAAAGTAAAATGATAGTTGGCAGAGGCTGGGGGTTGGGAGGATTGGGGAAATGTAGGCAAAAGGACACCAAATTTCAGTTATATAGGAAGAATAAGCTCAAGTGATCCATTATTATGATGACTACAGTTAATAAAAATATATTATATATTGAAAATGGCTGAAAGTAGATTTTAAGATTTCTTCCCACACAAAAAATAAATATTTGAGGTAATGGATATTTTAAACAACTCGATTTAGCCATTCCACAATGTACACATGTATGAAATATCATATTGTGCACCATAAATATACATAATTTTTACTTGTCAAGTAAAAAAATAAAACAATACAAAGATATGGTACAGCTCACATGGAAGATAATCTGTCAGCATTGAATGAAATCACATATGCATTTCCTTCTGACTCAGAAATCCCACATTTAGTACTATATTCCAGAGATATACCAGAAGAAATGCATAACAAAATAGGCAAAATATGACTATTCATTGCAGGGTTATTTTTAATAACAAAAAGCTCAAAAACATATAACTGCCCATTAAAAAGCACTGCTGGATAAAACTATGTATATTCACACTATGGAGTGTAACATAAATATAAAAATGAATGAAGACAGTCATATGCTCGTTTACCATTTGTATGTCTTCTTTTGAGCAATGTCATTCAAATCTTTTGCCCATTTTTAAATCAGATTATTAGATTTTTTTTCTATTGAGTTGATTGAGCTCCTTATATATATAGGTTGTTAATCCTTTGTCAGAGGGGTAGTTTGCAAATATTTTCTCCCATTCTGTGAATTGAGCAGGTGTTTTTAAACTCTCAGCTCCATGTGAAGAAATGGATTTCTTTTTTGCATAAATCTAATTTTTAGAAAATACTTCCTTATGATGAACTAAAATGGGCTTTCCTACAATTTCATTCTGTAGTTCTAAACTTTCATTTGGAGAGTCATCAACAAATTCAGTGTCTCTTCTACTTATATCTCATTTCAATATGTGGGGAAAGCTATCATGTACACTAGAAGACACTAAGTGTCTTATACCTAAATCCTCTTAAACAAGCACTTATATCTCTAATTTTGTTGCTGACTTCTTTTCCAGTCCTTCATTCTGACTCTTTAAAGTAAGTCAACTTCCCTGGATATTCCAATTCAATAGCCTTCTGAACTTTGTGACATCATTAAATTTATGACTATCATCTTATTAATAACATTTTCATTTACATATTTCATCTCTTTTATTTCATTTAGAAATAAAATTTGTTTAGATGATTATTTCAATATACTTTCCTCATTTAATTCTTAACAAAAATTTTCTGAAGTTAGCATTGTTACTCTTAATTTACAAATAAGAAAATAAACCCTCAGACCAGGTGGGTGATTTTCTCAAAAAACAATACTTTGTAGCATTTTGCTCCCACTGCTTGGCCTCTCTTCACTCTGGCACCCACTCCAATTTCAAAGCAAAGTTGTGGCTGAGCCCTGGCACTTTCATGACCTGGCCGGGTGTGTGCACGCTCAGGGCAGCACTGACACGCCAGCATCCTACAGCCTCAGACCCCTTCAGACTTTGGGCACCAACGAGCATTAGAGGGATGCCAAGTGGGATACTAAGTGTGGTTTGGCACGGGCTTGCATGTGCCCCTCAGTGCAAACAGCTTGAGTGACATGGGCACCATGGAAAGCAGGTTAATGGAGGCTGGAGGCAAACAGGCTCCTGGTGGGAAAGGTGAGGGTCCCCAGTGAAGCCCCACCTTCAAGCCAGGGAGGTCTGAAGCCCTGGTGCTGGGCTGTCAGTTCTGCAGACCAGTGTGAGAACTTGTGGTTTTTCTGGTGACCATGACCACCCATGGACCAATCGGCACACACTTCCTCCTCTCTGAAGCCCATAAAAACCCCTGGACTCAGCCAGACTCGGGTAGATAACTCGACTACCTGCCTGTAGAGAGGAGCTACCCATTGCAAGTCTCCTCTGAGCTGTTCTGTCGCTGAATAAAGCGCCTCTTCACCTTGTTTACCTTTCAGTTGTCTGCATACCTCATGCTTCCTGGACGAGAACTTGAGACCCACCGAATGGTGGGGCTGAAACAGATGTAAACACACCTTTTGCTTGCCACGTTGCAGACAATGAGGACAAAAAAGAGGAGAGAAGCATTACTGCCCTTTGGGGAGCCCAGTCCCAGGAGCCCCGCCCTGAGCCAGGGCTGTGACACCCTCTTTGGGGCTCTGCAGTTCCTGCTGTCTCCAATATTTCAGGCTCCACCGAGTTCCCTGGTGCCAGCCATGGAAGTTGCTTGTGGTAAACCTGCTCCAGCCACAGCCTCGCAGGGAGCCGGCGCCCATGCTGGCACCTGGAGCTGCCTTCTCTGCCACAGCCAGTGTGTTTGGCTGTGCGCAATGGCAAGACCCCACATTTACTTGCTCACACACCCCTTGTCTCTCTGCACCTGGCTTGCCCTTGGCAGGCATGTGATGTAGGCCAGTAGCACGAACCTTGAGTGTAGCCTGCTGGGCCGAGTGAGTGGAACGAGTTCAGTGGGCCCGAGCAAAACTCCGCCAAAGGCACCACTGACCACAGAGGTGTTAGGGCAGAAAAGCAACACCCCAAGGATCCTGTGACACGTGTCAGTTACTAAGCACTGTCTTTTAAAATCTTCAAGAACTTTAAAGATTCAGTACTATTAATGCCCTCATGCTATAGTTTGACAGAGTGAGTCACAGAGTGGTTAAGAAACTTCTCCAATGTCACAGACTTAGTAATCAGTAGAGTGACAGTCACCTAAATAAAAGTTGTGGAATTCTCTTAAAGCCTCTCACAAGTGCTCCCCTTTATCTATGTCAAGTACTATATTAGATGCTATAGGTATAAAAATTTTTAAAAAAGACATGGCTTCTGTAATCAAGATATTTAAAGAGGTATATACATGCATAAGTGCAATAAGATTTTGCAAGGGCCATAATAAACTAATGCAAATCTTAGGGATGTGAGGCTTATGGGCTTTATAGAAGATGAGACAAAGCTTTACAAAAATTTGAGTCCCTGGCTTTGAAGAATAAGTTAGCATTATCCTCATAGGCAAGCAATTCAGAAGGCAGTGTGGCATTTTCTGCACAAAACAGAGGAAATGTGAAACAGGATATGATGGTGAAAATACAAATACTTCTATGTATCTTTTTACTGAAACCAATGTAGAGGAAGCAAGGGAACTGTACTACACTCAGGAATAAGGCAAGAGGTAGGAATCACAAAGTGTCTTCTCTCCTAGGGCCAGGGCTTAGAGATTAGCTAGGAATAATTTGAAAGATTTGAGCAGCAACAACAACAACAACAATAAAACCAAAATGATTCATTCAATTTCATGTATTCGAATTTTTTGCCCAATTTATTGAGTGCATGCTTTATACCAAGTGGTATGGAATCAGTAAAGACAAAAAAAAAAAACAGATAAAACCCTACACTCATGGAGATTATTTCTGGTCAGTGTTTTACTAAGGTGGCTTTGAAAATAATGTGGAAAAGATAAGGTAAGAGAGAAGACTAGAGGCAGAGATGTTCATTTGAAGCTATTGAAATTGTTCAGAGAACAAATACGGGCCTGAATTTACACGTTGTTAGTGGGTATGAAGAAAGGTGATGTGAAGTTAGACTTTGCGGGATTGGTGACTGAAGGACTTGAGGCTATGAGAGAGTGAAATATCTTTAAGTTAGATCTGAGTCTAAATATGGGCTTATCTGTACTCCTTTTATATTTCTAATTTGATTTACAAAATATATTGAACTGGATGAGTAGAGACACAAAATGTCTTGACAATTTACTAGAAATATTTCTCCACAGAGATGTTGATACATTAATCCACAACATATGATACATTTGTTTCAACAGCTACAAAAAACTGTAATTCAAGAATAGAGTAGCCCCTCCTACTAAGTTAAACTGGGATTTTAATCCCAATTCAGCATTCATTTATTTTGCAAACCTGGGAATTCTGCTAAAGTTGTGAGAGCCTTAGTTAGCATTTTTATAATTGGAGTAACCATAAGAAATGTATAGACTCACTGACTTAAGGGGACATCTAAGGAGCCTCATGAGGGTTCTGAAATTACCAAATGTGACTAGGGTCAATGAGTAGAGACAGGGGAAGTGAAAGTATCTACAAAATGCATTGTCTTTTTGAAAATTTAAAGGTTCTTTGATTTTGTTACCAAAACATCAGGGGTTTGGTCTAGACCCTGCTGCTTGCTGCACAGAAAACCAATTACTGAGATGGTGAGTACTGCCAGGGAAGAAGGCTTTAAGCAGATGCTGCAGCTGAAGAGATGGGAGATCAGTCTCAACTCCATCTCTCATACTGACTAAAATTAGCAGTTGATATAGCAGGGAAGAAATGTAACTGTGTGGGAAAAAAAGGAACGAGGTAGGCATAAGGAATAGGAGTTGATCACAAAGAAGGAGGTGGTTGGTTAGGAAAACAGAAGTTAGAAAGGGGTCAGGAAGCAATTATGATGAATGAGAGGTCTGGTATCTCATTGTCTGGATGTGGTAATCTGGTGAGTTTCAGTTCTTCGATAATTTTTTGAGAGGCCTGTGGTTCCTTTAATGAGAATGGAATTGAGATAAAACAAATGTAAGTTTCAAGCTTTAAGACCAGAAGGTCAATTTCTCTGTGTATCAAAACAAGCAAACAAACAAAATTATCTATGGGACTATTGGGTAGGTTTCAATTTGAGTCTCCTCTTTTACTTATTTATCAAACTCTTCTTTCTGCTCTTTGTCTCAGAGGGTTAAAAAAAAAGTCTTGTCGTCTCTTCTTTAGAAGTTTTAACTGTTCTTTTTCGTTGTGGTCTTTGATCTTTTAATTTTTTGCCTACTCTGAAATACTGCTTTCCTCTTCATTCTCAATGTCTCATTTTCCTCAGAAATATGTTCCCTCAGACCACAAAAATTAATGTGAAATCAGCATTCCAATTTTTTAAAGAATCTTTAATTTTTTATTCCAACTTTGGCGACTTTATCTCCTACCCTTCATTACTGTATATGTCTAAAATATAAAGCACACCCATTTTTTCTTTTGTACCACTCAGTGGCTTGTACTCATTTTTTCTCTGTGGATATTTTCTCTTTTTCTCTCTGCAAGACATAGTCCTTCTCCTTGTTAGTTTCTACATTTTTATTGTATAAGACTAATATTTTAAAATTATTTTTAAACTATATTCGTGATATTAAGACTTTAAACAATTTAACAGCAACATAATTTAGAGTATCATCCCTTCAAAAAAAATCCTCTTGGCCAGCCATTATTTATATATTTTTTGCAGTAGTTTACCTAAAATTTATTTATATCATTATTCTTATCTGTCTATATATTATCTACATACATACCTGTATCTATCTAAATGTATCCATATATACATATATACATATCTAGCTATCAATATATACTAATGAAAAACAATTATACTATATATTTTGATCTACAGTCTACATTTACTCTCAACTATTTGTTTATTCATTTTACTCTTTATTTATCATGGATAGCTTCCCAGGTACACAGACAACATTTATTCTGTTTTTTTTTTTTTCCTGAACAATTCAAAAGCAAACTCCAAAGATCATGTTATTATGACTATACACGTTTCAAAGTGCATCACTAAAAACGAAGAGTATTTCTACATAATCATTGCCATTATTGCATGAAAAAACTAATACTCTTTCCTACATATCACCTAATATCCAACCCATAATCAAACATGCTGAAAAGTCTCAGAAATTGTAACATGACAGTGAGGATTCAAACAAGATCCACACTTTGAATTTAGTTATAATATTTCTTTGTATCTTAACTCCATATTAACTTAGATAAAGCTCATTCTCTGTCTCTCTCCCTCTCTTTCTATGCAATTAACATTTTTAAAAAACCAAGTCAATTATCTGTAGAATATTCTACATTCAAGCTCAGTCTCCCAAGCTCACGTAGTTGCTGGCAGAACTCAGTTTGTTACATTGCAAGGCCCACGACCCCGTTTCTTCACTGGTTGTTTTCTGGAGGTTGTCCTCGGATTCTAGAAGCAGCCTTCAGTCCCTTGTCACCTGGGATTCTCCAACATGGCCATTATGTCTGCAATACCAGCAAAGTCGCACTGCGATCTTAGGATAACCACGTAGACGTCATCACATGCATCCTGACGCCTTTGCTGTATGCTGTTGATCAAAAGGAAGTCACAAGTCCTGCCCACACTAAGAGGTGACGTCACACAAGGGCAAGGACATGAGTGAGTGTCATGGATCCACCATGAGAATGTCTTTCACAGTTACATTTCACATCAGGGAGGGCACAGTGGAGGTCATGAGACAACTCTGAATATATAATTTACTTTTATACTTCCATAGACTTGCTTTCCTCTTATTTATTGTTATTTCTTAAGACAGAATCTCACTCTGTCACCCAGGCTACAGTGCAGTGGCGTGATCATGGCTCACTGTAGTCTTGACCTCCTGGGCTCAAGTGATTCTCCCACTTCAGCCTTCTGAGTAGCTGGGAATACAGGTGCATGCCACCACATTCAGCTAATTAATGTAATTTTTTTTTTTTTTTTTAGAGATGGGGTTTTGTCATGTCGTCCAGGCTGGTCTTGAACTCTTGGGCCTAGGTGATCCCTGTGCCTCAGGCTCCCAAACTGCTGGGATTACAGGTTTGTGCCACTGTGCTGGGCCCATACACTTACTTTTATTAATTTCATCCCCTTGTGTAAATTCAACTATTGCTTTATTCAAATTATTTAATATATTCCAACCCCAAATCTCTCCTAAAATTCAGGCTAGCTTTTAGCATTGCCTACTGTTCATCACGAGTTGGATGTTTTACCAGGGCCTTAACTGTAACATGCCAAATTACTTTTGACTATTCTTCTATATCTGCTTCTGCTGCTCTTGAAATTTCCACTCTGTTGATTCTGCCATCATGCTCAATGATCTAGGATAATTATTCCTTCTTTCTTACTGTATGGTGACACTTAGATTTTAGGTTCTGCATATTCTTCTACCATAATTTCTCTCTTTTCCCCTCTTTATGCTTTCAACTCCTTTGCTGGGTCACACCCTCATTCTGTCTAAAACCAAATGGAAATATTTGTACTAGATCTTCTTACCTCTTCTTTATTATTACCTTCTTTAAATTCATTTTACACAACAGTCTGGCTTAATATTCCTAAAGCGCTGATAAAGTTGTATTATGCCGATCGACGCTAGTTAATAGATTCCTATTGCCTGCAGAGTATTGTTCATATCTTTAGTCTCACAAAATAGGCCTTTTATAATCTGTTCCCATCCTGCCTTTTCAGGTTTATCTCTTGCTATTTCTTTCACACACTCAGAGTAAAGTTACATAATGGATTACTTTTTATTCTGCAAAGGTATCACATGTTCTCCCATTTTCAGGCCTTTGCTCCTGCAACATTATAATATCCTCAGCCAGAAGGAACCTTTCTGGTTTCTGAAATTTGATTTTATTTGTACTGCTCTTACACAGAACTACTTTCCTTTGATTATATTTTGTGTAATTTTTTTAAATTCTCTTTTGTGAGAAGAAGTGATGTTCATATAGTATGTTTGGCATCACCTATAACTCCTCGTTCAATGCCTGGCATATCATATCCTCTGTATATCTATTTATTGAATTAATAATATGTTAATTAAATTAATGTGTTTCTCATAATAAGGCCAGGAATGCACTTGTTACAAATGTATTAAATATTTGTTACATTCAACAATATATGAAAAACAACTCTAAATAATACATTATATTTATTATGTGTCTTTATTCATTCATATTCACATATTCTGAATGTACTAACAAACCACAAACAGCCAAAGCTTTGATCACAGCAGTGTCTTCAGAGTTTCTTCTTCGGTTTTCATTGGAATAGCTTTCAGAATACAAGAAAAATTACTCTTCTCAGATCCTAAAGAACAGTGGAGGTCAAGTTGGCATACAAATGAAAACTGAGATTACGAGCTATTTTGTAAGACAGTATTTTGGTCACCTGCCGTTTTAACATCTGTTTCAGAATATCAGTTCTTAATAATAAAATGAAACATTAAAATTTACTTTATCCAACGGTTAGCAGTTCAAACTGTGTCACGAGGAAGGACAAACACAAACAAAGAAAACAAACGAAAATGTTTCCTTATTGCCCCAGAGCTCTGAGAGGGAACACCAAGCAAGTACACCTTTAATAATGTAACATGCAATGAAATATCCACATACGGAAACTTTATGTCATTTACTGCCTTATAAAACTGTAAGTACCCTCTTAAAGTCAGTATATTCTGACACTTTGCTACCCACAGATATCATGCTGAAATCCACAGGAGTTAGGCATTAAAAATTGAAAGCAGAATGCAGTTCCCTGAAACTGGGTAATTGGAAGCTAGTGAAATATCTCAAATATGGGTGTAATAACAAGTCGACTGCTGGCAAAACATGAGTAATCTGGGTGCTGTATTTAAATTTTTAACTGACCCTTTGGCATACTGAATCATGGAATGTAACCTTCAAAGAAATAAGAGCTTTGTTCTGGCAATTTTGTGCAGGTGCCAGACAACTAACAACCTACTCTACAAACATTATCTAAAAAAAATAAAATAAAATTTTTTAAAAAGGCTTTGTGTGTACTCTATAGAAAGTGGTCTTTTTAGTGTGCTTACACAGAGACATCAAGCGTCATTTTCTTTTTCTTTTTGGAACTTATTAATGAGAAATATTTAGGTCTTTCATAAATGTCTATGTTAGTTTTGACGAAGATTTACTCTGTTTCTTGTTAATATTGTTCTTTTGGGTGAACAGCTTTCTATAGCATTTGTAAATGGATTAAAAAAAAACTAATACAGGAACAGAAAACCAAATGCAGCACGTTCTCTCAAGTGGGAGCTAAATGATGAGAACACATGGACACATAGAGGGGAACAACAAACTGGGGTCTTTCAGAAGGTTGAGGGAGGGAGAAGGGAGAGGATCAGGAAAAATAACTAACGGGTGCTAGGCTTAATACTCCAGTGAGGAAATAATCTGCACAACAAACTGTATAAGACACAAGTTTACCTATGTAGCAAACCTGCACTTGTATCCCTGAACTTACAAAGAATAGTGTCATTTTGAAAACTTTCTGTAAGTGACAGTAAAACAGCATGCCATGGTTTGCATACATCACTGGAACTTGTGATGCTTCTACAAATTAGACAGTCCCATTAAGGGTTTAATTATAGAACTCACTTTTCAAACAAAGGAAGTCTATAGACAGCTGTGTTTCAAAATCAGAGACGGCTCTACTGTGCTTTCTGCATAACTCTCTTGTTTCACAGCTGATGCCTAAGTGTTCTTTATTAGAGCATTATTCCCTTAGTTGTTTGTGTGTATATGTCAACAGCCCTGGGAGAACAGTGCTTAGCCAGTAGGGGAGGATGCTCAGCATCAAACACAAGGATACTAGATAAGCTCAATGACAGAACAAGGAGGATGCTCATATATTTATTTCAATACATAATTTTACTAAGGTATATGCTGAACAATATAAAGTGAATCTAAAATGACTTCTATTGGTTAAGTCTTCAAAAGTCTATATAGTGATTTGATTTGAGCAAGCATGGTTACAGAAAAATAAATCATTGTAGATATGTGTGAACTACTCAACCTTAAGACCACACTGCCGCATCACACAACGTTAAAATAATTGCATTATGTGACAATGAGGGAGAAACTACAATAATCAAAGCAAATAGGATAGTAAGCCTTAGGTTTGTGTGCAAATAGGTTTTTCATGAATTTGGGATTTCCTTTTGAATGTTTTTAAAAACAGAAAAGCTTTACATCCAGAACGTTTTAATTATGTTTCTATCCAGAATTATATTCCTAGGTTCCTTCCAGTGAGAAGATTATTTGTTCATTTAAGAAAATTGTAGATTCAGAAATGTAGCTTTGAAATATCAGTAGATAATACATTAGCACATGTAACTATATAAATAAAAATAAAATAGCATGTGTAGACCTAAGAAACACTAAAATGCAATAGACTCTGGGAAAAATGGAATATGGTGACACTTTCAATTGATATTTACAAGTTGTTTAATGTTTATTTTTGGTTTACTATTTTTCAAGGCTTTCAAAAACAGAATGGCATTAAATATTTTCAATAAATAATTATCATTTCTTACTCATAGATCAGATTTATGTTGCTCAGTATGTTGAGAAGAGATACTAGGAATATTTGTGAAAGACCTAGAAACTCTAAAAGTCTGAAATTTTGTTTCATGTGTATGACCCAAGGGTTAACTGAAATATCTGTGGACAGCTTTTATTATCATCTGTCTGGGGAACAAAATCCCCTCCAGCCTCCACTCTGCTCCAGCTACCATCATGCTGTCTTTTCCTTTATAGTGGTACTTTCCTAGAAAATATGACCTAATTTACTCAACTCACCTTCTCCCTACAACTCACTCCCCTTGGACCTCCATCCCTGGGGCCCTAGTGACGCTATTCTAATGTGGTTTCCCATCTGCTTCTCTTGGCAAAACTCAGGGGTCACCGGTTTGTCTTTGCCATAGCTGAACCCTCAGCAGCAATCTGCATAGTTAGTGCCCTCTTACTGCCTCTTTGAAACAATGTCCTGTTTCATTCCATGATGCTATTATCTGGGAGGGTTTTCTCCTCTTCATTTCCTCTACCTTTCAGTCTCTTTTGATGACTTCTTGCTTTTTATTTGACAACCAATGGTTTTAATATGATTTTTGTGACATTTATTTCTCAGATACTTATCTAAGCATGACTTTCCTAAACAACTGCCCAGTTGACATCACCTTTTCAGAGTCTATTAGTCTTTTAACATCTTCAATGTGCACATCAGAATGCTTGAGTTTACCCTGAACTCTTTGAAAATTTTAATTATTGTATTCTTGCTCACTTTACTCCAAAACTTTAATTCTTCTATTCTTGCTCACTTTCCTCCAAACCTTTCTCTGCTCACCAGCTAGAGTGAACATTTCGAAAGGCAATTCAGATATTTTTCCACCTACTTGTTACCCACTTCAATCAGTCACTTGCTTCCCATCACATCAAAATCAAGTCTAAACTCATTGACCTACTCTACACAGCACTTTGTGATTTAGCCCCTGTATCTTCACTTCTGTCTTTTGGAGATCGCTTGTATCTTCCCAGTATGCCTGATGCAGTCCCCCTTCTTTCTTTCTTGATCATACCAAGATTATTCAGACCTCAGTGCCCATACACTAAGTACGTCTTCTGCATAACACATACTTCCTCCAGATTTTTTGAAAATGGCTTCTTTATTAAATCATTAAAATAACACCTAAAGTAGCAGCTCTTCAAAAAAGACTATTCTCATCACCAACTTTGGTAGATCCTCACCATAATTATTTTCAATCACATTTTCAGACTTCTAAAAACATTACTTGAAATTATGTTTCTGTTTATTTTGCCTTTAAAAAATTCCTGTCTCCCCAGACTATGATATAAGCATTATGAAAGCAAAGGCCTTGTTCAATCTAGTTTACCATATAAACTACAGTTCCGTTAGCAGTATCTTTTAACAGCAGACATTTAAATAAATATTTTCTGAATGAATAAATGGATGAATGCTGTTGAAACAGCAAATTCTGCTTTTAACCTGGTTATATTTTAATTAAGAGAAGTTATGAGAATACCGAAGCCAAATTGCACTTCTTGAGACATTTATGTTCTTTTTATCTTCATTAAACTCTAAAATTTGGCATAAGCAAAAAGAGCAGAATAGCCCAAATTGGCCAGGAGATAGTTTTTGTTCTTGATTTTCTGCCTTATTTTACCTGTATCGCATTACACAGAATAAAAGTTATTTTACTAGTGGACCTGTTTCATATATCCTCATTTATTCTGCCATTATCCGATTATGTAATTCAATAAGCTAGTTTAAAATTAAGGTTTTTGTATTTGTCCTCTCAGAAATGTGCTCAGCCCATGCACACAAGCTGTAATATTCATCATTTCCTAGCTGAAATTTTTATGTGTATATATTTATTAGAACTACTGCATGGGTCAATCTAAGCAGTAGTGATAAAAATGTATCACTTTACAATCGATGTGCAGAAAGTACTTCTTATAAATAACAAGGGTTTGTTTTGAATGGGCATAAACAATTCTTATCCTCTCCCAAAGAAGAAAATAGACTACATAGGATAACGGGGAATTGACTCTTCTCATTCAACGTTTGATTTTTGTAAAATTTTGACATCAGTACGTTTTATACAGTTGCTGGAAAAGAAAGTGCTATTCATAAACTTGCTGTTATCCTCAATTTCCTCTACATAGTCAAAGTCTCTTTCATTGCTGTATTCCAAAGCTTATATTTACATGCATTGCAATTTCTGCAATTGATTTCTTTCCTTCTTATCTCACTAACCTGGCAATGCACCCACAACACTTTATTTACTGGTATTTTTAACTTGAAATTTGTCTTGTTATTCAACATATATGACTGAGCTTCCAATATTTCCTCAGAATCTACCCTCCAAACCTCCAGAGTGTTCAATGACCTTCTTACTTAAGATCAATGGCATCAGCAGCATTCTGTTAACTTGGACAGCACAGGAGGGGGGATGTTTAAAAACAGAGTCCCAGATCTATCTCTAGAGCTCCTGAATCATAATGTAGGTTTTAATAAACTCCTCCAATGATTTGTGTGTGCACTGAAGTTTGAGAAGTACTGCTCTATGACACTCCCATGCACAGCTCCACCACTGGCTCCTCCTGAATTAAAATATTAGATGAGCTAGCTCATTTTTTCTGCTTAAACTTCTTTAGATTTCCTTAGCCAACTTCTCTACCAACAGTGAACTGTTTGCAGTTCCCCACCCCTTAAAAGCAGTTCCATGTTTTCACATTGTTGCTTATAGACAACTTAGAGTTATGTAATGGTTAAGAGTGTAGGTGTTGGCATTAAAAAGAACTGAGTTGGCCCTGTGCAGTGGCTCAAGCCTGTAATCCCAGCACTTTGGGAGGCTGAGGTGGGCGGATCACAAGGTCAAGAGATTGAGACCAGCCTGGCCAACATGGTGAAACCCCGTCTCTACTAAAAAAAAAAAAAAAAAAAAAAAAAAAAAAAAAAATTAGCTGGATGCTGTGGCACGCTCCTGTAGTCCCAGCTACTCAGGAGGCTGAGGCAGGAGAATGACTTGAACCCGGGAGGTGGGGGTTGTAGTGAGCCGAGATTGCACCACTGCACTCCAGCCTGGTGACAGAGTGAGGCTCCGTGTAAAAAATAAATAAATAAAAAATAAAAAGAACTGAGTTAAAAGTTCAGCAAAACATATTAATAGCTGAGGCTTCTTAAAAAAAATTACTTGACTCCTCTGTATAGCTCTTTCTTCATCGTAAAATAAAAATTATTGTAATTTGTAACATTATGAGGGCTAAATAAGGAAGTATAAAGAAGGCATTCAGTTGCAATGACTGGCACATGTAAGCACACCACAAATAAGGGCAACATTACAATGGCCTCCAGGAGACCTCGTCTCCTTATTCCTGGTGACCAAAACCTACTTGAGGGAAATATCCTCTAATTAACACTCTCCCACATCTGCCTTAAGTATAATTCCTCCATACACCTGCCATACTTTCATGCCTAAATTATTCTCCTGTTATTATCAATTTATGAAATTACCTCATTAAGTTTTTCAAGTCAATAAGAGGAGTAACTAATCTAGGGGGGATAAAGCTCATTCTAAAGCAGGTAACTAAAAAGTGACTTGATAAAATGGTAGAACAAAGTATTAATTATTATGGAAACTGCTAATTGCCTTGGATATCCATTCTTATTTTCATCCTCATTAGCAGAATCATACTGTTGTTTGGGACAGCAATGCACTGCCTAACAATAGTATATTCCCTAGCTTTGGGCTCATCCTAATAACAGTGTTCTGACCACTGAGTTTGCTTTTCACAGAAGCTGATCACCTTCATTTTCCTCATGCCCTTCTTCCTGCCTTCAGTGTAGACCAAAGACTGCCCCATGTCGTTACTATAAGACAGGCATGAAGATGTGAGTCTCCTGTCCAAGATTCTTAAGCAGAAAGAAAGATTTGAGACACTGTTGACATTGTAGAGCCACTTGACCACTTCTGCACTGCCAACATGTGGACTTCCTGGAAGAAGAGGAAGAAAACAATATTTTCATTAAACTAACATATTTTGGATCTTGTTACATGCACTCAAAAACATGGTAACAAGGTAGGATTAATTAATGGACTCTTCAGAGTATATTTCAATTACTTAAGCTACTCTATAGCAAACAATGTTATATTAAAGATAACATTTACATGATAACATACATATATTATCAAATTTGTATACCTATGCATAGGCAATGTCTTAAACACTTTAAAGTTGATATAAATTGTTTGCTAAATTTTTCTGTACTTATACCTAGTGGAATGAAAATTTGAATATACGACAAGCAGTTAATGAGGCACAAGGAAAAAGTCCTATTCTCTAAGAATGTTTTATTGACTATAATAAGCTGACAAGATAGCATTTCAATCATATTTACCCTTAGATTTTTTTAAGTAAATCTTTCTTTTTGTTTACTTATGTTTTAAGGTTTGGAAAGATATTTAACCGAAAACAAATATTAAATAGATCTAGGGAATCCATAAAGCCTTAAAATTCTGTGCGACATTTTCTGTGCATGTTAATTTTTCTGGGGAGAGTTTTTACAGTGTTCATTTGTTTCCCATAGTCACGTAAGAATAGCTCTACTATCCTTACATTCCACTATTCTCAAAGAAGAGATTATTACTTTAGTATCACTTCTATTTCCCAATATCACTTTTACATCTCACACATAAAATGGCTATATAAACTGTATCAGGGGAAAAAAACATAATTTATATATTTTTATAACTTACTCTTTAAACGCCATCTTCTAGAATATTCATATTAAGTAAGAAAAAGGCAGAAAACTGGCAAACAGATTCTGATGCAAACTCTTAATTTATACATATATAACATCAAAAACTTATTTTGCTGATTCTGCTCTCATTCATCTAAATTTAGACAGCAGTAATGAAAGCTGCAATTTTCCTTTGAAAATTACAAATCTGCAGCAATAATTGTATCTGCACCTACTTTCTGCCTATTTTTGCCATGTTCAAAAATACTCGTATGGCTAGAGAGCAGGTGTTTGCTATGGCATGTGCTTCATGACTGCCTTCCTGTGCAAAACAAGAACTCAGCAGCATATTAAACCTACACCCAGGTGCACGTGGAGAAGAGCGTCTCCAAATGCCCAGCCTGTGAATTCTTAGCTCTGCCAGGAGAGGCTCTAACTCTGTGTTTTTGATAGACGGGAAAGGCTACAGTTTCTCTTGTTCCTTTGCAGAGCGTAAAATTTACAATAAATATACTTTGTATATTTTAAGTGTTTTTTTTTCATTTTGGTTATGAAAGAGTTTTGTTTCTGTGGTGTCCTGGGGAAAAGTAAATGGCATGTCACCCAACAATGCCATAAAGACGTGCAAAAGTTATTGCAACATCTTCTGCTAGACTGCAAGCTCTGGGAAGGCAAGACTTGTAACTCATTGAGATTGTCTACTCATTTAGTCTGTTGCGCTAAACCCATCAATACAATATACTGTGCTGAGAAAAATATTGTGACATTAAATATTAAATCAATGGAATATGATAAATCTAGAGATGATGAATTCTAGGATGCTCTGCTGCAGAGAAAAATAACATGGCCAAAAAGCTGTTGGTTCCTCGGCATGATCAGTAAAAGGAAAACACACGCTGAGATAAACTTCATCATGGAGGGTGGAGGGAAAAAAGCAAACTGGATTATTTAAAATACAGTCTTGTAATTGAAATACTCGGTATGATATTGTACCTATCTAAATGTCAAATATTTAATGTATACTGCAATATAAGGTAAATATGAGCATGTACGGATCAGATAATATGCTCTTGGAGCAAGTAAAAGACTCAGATTCAGCCCAGCTTTAAAAATAAGAAAATTAATTTGAATAACAGAATATATAGCATGAATTAGGACTTTAGGTTTCGTTGATTAGGTGGCTTAATGAAGCTATCAAATATTCAGATTGGTTGTGTCATTTTGCTTTGCATCCACATCGTTGCTTGCATCTTTACCTATTCCCCATAATTCCTGTTGGATGACAAACAGAAGCTGCCAGGAAGGCAAGCACTCCTGTTTATGAACACAAGGAGAGAAAAAGAGATCCTCTTCCGCAAATGAAGAAAACCTTTTCCAAACTATTCAGGAAATTTCCAGATGACCAAACTGGGTCATAGGTCTTGCCTTAACAAAATCTAAATAAGGGAAATTAGGCTTTTTTTTTTTTTTTGTTCTGGGTTTGGGATTTCCCCAGTGACACCCACTACTGGAATAAATTACAGAGATTATGGTCATTTCCTTGAAGTACATGAGCTGCTGCTGAGGTGAGGAGGTAGGGTAGGTCAGTGGATACACGAATACAAGCATGATTTTGGAAAAAGAGTATTCAAAATAGTAGAGAAAAATAAAGGAAATGCAGAGTGAAAAGATAATTTCTTCCAATGCAGTATTTAATTAAAGAATGAAAAAATGATCTGAGTTTGAAAGATAAAAATCTCACAAGTAGTAGAGGACCAAGCCAAGGCAAAACTAAAGTTTTATAATTATCTTGGCAAGAAGAGATTCTTTAAAAATGACAAAAGTGTTTTAAAAATCAATAAAAACATATTTCTAAATGTAAAGCCCTAGGGGAAAAAAGCTGTTGCTGAATGACCTATGAAGCTGCAGTTATCCTAGCCACATAGAGGAGATAAAACCGCATTAATTCACCAAGACAATCCTACCTTTATTTTGTCTTGTGCTCCAATAACACAGAGACAGTATCTCAAGGCAATGTAAATTCTAGCCAGAATCAGGATGCTGGGAAGGGATCCTAGTAGATCATGATCCAGCTGAAAACCTGGGATTTGAGACGTAACATTGGCCAAGCAGAGCTAATTCTGCCTAATCTGTCATATGGCTCCCTGAGTTTGCAGATGCTCTTTAGTCATAGTCATTCCATTTCTGTTTATGCCAATCCAGTTGAATACTTGGTAAACTCATTTTTTCCATTCTTTTGTTTTTGTGTTTTCATTCAATCACAGCTCTCACTCTCCTACATATCCATAGAGCATACTATATTTTGTAATTTCAACTTGTTATGTTTTGATGATAAAACGTAATTTTTAGAGCTCCATCTTAAGGAAACAGGATTTTTAAACATTAGGGCTTTAACATTCATTTGTTCCACGAAACATGCCCCAATCTTCCCTCCCCCAAAGCACGCACTTGTTTATGACCTAGCTATATTTAAGCAACACTTTCTTGCGTTCTCACCCACTATCAAATAGATAGGTACTATAAATTTTATAGTAGTGCTCCTAAACCTGACATTGCAATATGTGAAGCACCCTCATAGTTCTCTACTTTATATATTATTTTTATGGTGGGAATTAAAGCTTTTATGAGGCTGTAATTTTTGACATTACCATTGCTTCCTGGGAACTCAATGTTATCCTATTCTACAAAGAGCTACACAGGAGAAAGAACACATTTCCAAGGTCAGGTGAATGTTCCGAACCTGAAAGTGAGAGGCTCTAAGCAAAAAACATCAATGTATTTGGCTGAAAGTGTGTATACTACAATGAAAAAAATATATGTATAAGTTTTGATAATACAAGTTAATATTATTTACAAAATTTTTTGAAAATTAAAATGCTAATGCTTAAAATTTCATAATATATTTGATTACTGTAAATAAAACCAAAATGTTTTAAAATCATATTAATTATATAAAACCTATACAGGCAAATTATGTAAGAGAACTATTAAATCCTTAAAATAACATATCAATAAAAAGTTATATTATTTCATACAAGAAATATGTAGTGTGCTTTGAGTATGCATTTGGCGAAATTTAAAGGGCATACATCAGATGCCTCTCAACAGGAACTTGAAATAGAATAATACAAAATATGTTGAAACACAACATGGAGAAAATCTTTGATGATCTCAAATCAATTTGGATTATAAAAATGTTGATAAAAAGTATAGTAAAAAATCTTGAAAAGTACTCTTATTATGTAATATTGGTCCTAACCCAATTTACCAGGAAATTGCTTAATATTCATTTCATAAAGTACTATGGTAGAAACAGAGCAAAATGGTTTGGAACCAGCTTTTTCATTTCTTGGCAAAGTGTTCAAGAACAAACTACTTAATTTATCTGATGTTAGATTTTTGTTTGTTTGTTTTAAAGTAGTTATGGTTAAAATGCATTACAATAATTATTGAATTAGATCATTTTTTTTTTTTTCGAAATGCAGTCTTTGCTCTGTTGTCCAGGCTATCATGCAGTGGCATGATCTCGGCTCATTGCAACATCTGCCTCCCAGGTTCAAGCAATTTTCCTGCCTCAGCCTCCCCAGTAACTGGGATTATAGGCACGCGCCACCATGCCTAGCCAATTTTTCTATTTTTAGTAGAGATGAGATTTCGCCATGTTGGCCAGGCTGGTCTCAAACTTCTGACCTCAGGTGGTCTGCCCACCTCAGACTCCCAAAGTGCTGGAATTACAGGCATGAGCCACTGCCCCTGGCCTCTGGTACTATTTTTTTGAGATAAAATTCACAAAACCTAAAAGTCACCATCTTAACCATTTTTAAATTATACAATCAGTGTGTTTTAGTATACTCACAATTTTGTGTAATCATCACTACTTTTTAATTCCAGAATATTTCTATTACTCCAAAAAATAAACAAACAAACAAATGGCAAACATACTTTCCAATTCTCCCATCCTCCCATCACTAGACAATCTACTTTATGTTCCTATAGATTTGCCTATCTTGGATATTTTAAATGAATAAAATCTCACAATATGTGGCCTTTGGTCAAAGGTCCTCCACGTTTTTGTATATATACAAACTTTGTTCCTTTTCATAGATGAATAATATCTCATTGTATGGATAATGTGTTTTGTTCATTTGTCCATAGATGGACATTTGTCTTTTTCATACTGCTGAGTTATTATGAATAATGCTAATATGAACATTCATGGGCACAGTTTCGTGTGAATATATGTGGATTAGATAATATTTTAAAATTTATAAAGCCTAACAGTACCTAATAAAACCTAATAGTACTAATGAAATCACCTAAGGATGCAGTTGTGAGAATGTAGCCCTGCCATTACGTGCCACATAGCTACCTGTATTTAGCATATTCATCACCTCATATGTTTATCATTTCTTTGTGATGGGAAGCATTGTATTATTTATCATTGCATTCCTATCATCTAGCATTTTCCATCTAAGAATGAATGAGAGTATTTAAATATGTGTATATATATATATATATATATATATTGCTAGGTCAAAATGTATTCTTGTCAGTATATTTGATGTTATGACCTAGGTATCTTAGGAGGCCAAAGTTCCAATACATATATAATGACATTCTCATTTTAATCACCTTGGAATATATTCATCCTGCAGTAATCAGACAATAGTAGCATTGTCAACATATCTTTCTCACAGTTACTATCAGTAACTTTTAAAAACTTTTAACTATTCCTTCCTTAAAATTGAGGAAACATATTTTTTTTGGATCCACTATTACTCATGTTGTAGCTTGGAATCTCTTTACTGAAAATTCTTTGCAAAAGTATTCTATTCTCACTAAAAACATACTTTCCTTTGTTTGCTTCATTTTACATAAATGGTATAATAATTTACCAAAGAGATAAACAATCTCATGATTTCATTTTTATAACACATTATTGATGACATATGTGTCATCAATAGTTGTATTCTTTTTGTATGTGGAACCCTAATGAATGAAAATAATCATAACATCTACAGAAATACAAACGAAATCACAATACAATGGTAAAGTGAAAACATTGCACTTGTTTTTACTCATGACTTGAAGAAAAAATAATAGTTTTAAAATAATTTTCAATGGTAACTATTAATATGATAAAATGATATATGTGTTATTGAGTGTAGTTTTAGAATGTGCTTTTCTTGAGATCTTAAAAAAAACCCATACATTTTCATTTGTTCAAATGTGTTTATGTATCTGTATTAGAAAACAGCAAAATGGATAAAATTACATGAATATTAAAGAGTTCTTCTATTTACTCTTGGCGTCAGTAGGAAGTTTTCCACTTTATTGAAGTAAAATATAGACGAATTTTGCTGCTCATGGAAGCTAGGATTTCGTTAACTATGGCCACACTTTGTGAGGTCCATCCATGCATAATCTCCACTTATAAGTATAATATTAATCCAACATAATGTATATTGTGAGTTTGTGGCTTATTGCTTTCATTATTAAAAACCCTTCACATATTGATTTAATTATGTATTATGGTAAGCTTTTATCTAGATATTTTGCTAGCATTTTGTTTTGCACAGAATTACAGAGCTAATATTGGGTACATATTTTGTAGAGCATCATATACTTTTAATGTTAAAACATTGTAAAAAGAAAAAATCCCATTCCATTGCTTTTTCATCTTGATTTACTTCTTGGATAATTTTGCATTGACTATTATATAAACATACACAGAATTTATCCAAAGCATTTTAATTCATCTGTTCATAAATGCTATAACAATACATTTGAAGGAAATAAAGTGACAGATAATGCAGTTTAATGGAAACAACACAGGAATATAAAACAAAGGCTGTTTGTGACAAATATGGCAGCTCTCACTTTCAAAGAAAAACAAAAGTAGAGACTTTGTCCTCAAACACTGACATTACAGCCTTTTACTTTATAACCGTTTACTTCATGTTTAATGAAAATATGGCATATTTTCTTCTCAGGTTAGTGGAAAATAATCGATTTAGACATTATCTTTGACCTTCAAACTATAGAGGGGATATGAATAATGATGAGCTGAGGGGTAGAGAGCAGTTTAAAATAGCCCACTATGTATCAAATAGGGGCAGTTGACTGTTGTGCTAAGAATATCTTCTTATAACTTTGAAACATTGAACATAAGTCATTTTAAAAAATGGACTATTTTGTACTCTCAGAAGACTTTTTAAACCTCATCTAAAATCTTAGAGCTAAAAGACACATTTGCAACATGTTAGTCTAAGTCTAGATTTTGCAAAAGAGAAACAGAGGCCTAAAAATATGAAGTGATTTCTCCCAGCCGCATTAATACAAAGTGTGATCTTCTATCCTAGTTGCCTGTCTCATTGTGTCACCCACCTTTCCGCTTTACCAAGTTTCCTGTACATCTCTCTCTTGAAGAATCCAACTGGATAGGATACTTAGCCAGAGATCTGCTCATTTGTCTACACAGTGGCGTAAATAGGACAACGTCTCACAACTAAAGAGCTGTAGTCCTCAAGTCATTTTGATAAAGGTCATCCAATCAATAAGGAGTCAGATTCTCAGCAGGTTGAATGAGAGCTACCCCACTAAATTACATCCGCAGATCTATCACCCATGGCAAATGTTTAGCCTTGAAAGCATCCTCAGATTTAGGTGAATAAACCAATCCTTCAAGAGAATCTTAGGTTAAACTACAGACAGCACTTTGAAGCTTCTAGTGACATTACTTCTGAACCTCAGCCTTTTCTATTAATGAAATTTATGATAGCAAGTTATCTAATATTTTCAAGCAATATGGATATAAATTATTATTAACTATTTTAAAGGCAAAATAATTTTCCAAGACTCAATGAAATTATGAGCACACATATAATTTTATGTTTTTAAAAAAGTGCAAAAAGATCACCTAAAATACATATATTAAAAAATAAGTCTTAGGTTTGACACTGTTATGAATATAACTGTGAATTATCATGTTGATTATTTTTATTTGTTCAATCAGTTAATCTTGGTTCTCTAGCAATACTACTTTGGATACCAAATGGTAATTCTATAAAATTCAGTTACACATTTCTGCTTGCATGTGCACACGCGCGCACGCACGCACACACACACACGTTTTTCTTGTATAAGAAAAGTTCATCTGCATTATTCCAATTCTAATAGCACCTTTGTGGAACTAGTCAAGTAGTTATTACTTCCATTTGGTATATGAAGCGTCCAACACATGTAAAGTAAATCACTCTCCTACAAATTTCACAAGGGAATTTTTAAACCGGAGTCTTTCCTTGCATTCTCTTTTGATTGAAAGCTCCTTCCACGGCTGAAATTCTAAGAACACGTTGTCTAATGACCTGTTTTTAGTAAGCATTCCAAGTTGAAATGTAATTCCATTATGATATATATGCACTTTCATTTGTAATAACACCTCGAAATAGATTAAGTGCCATATTATAATTCTACCAAAAATAAGTGCGAGACAGTAAGAATCAAAAACTTATTTACAAACATAGAGCCTGAAAAATTAAAGAAAATCAATAACAAATTTATTTATATTGCCATACTCAAGACTTAATATTCAAATGCTCTACTTTATTTAAAATTATCTTTCTTTCAACTTTTTGCCAATCATTTATAGGATGAAGAAAGCTAAGTGTAAATACAAATTGAATAACAAAATATTTACTTTAGTGGTAGACAATACAATTTTGAAAACTGTGACAAAAATTATTTTCATAAATAAATTCTAACGGGAATTAATGTCTATCCCTCACTTTGAACATTTTATTAACGCGAAGTCATTGAGAGTTTAGTCTTGTTGTATTATCGTCCCTTTTATTTCCATGATTCAATTTAAATATTATTTAAAGATGAAAACTTTATCTGCTTTAGAAGTCAAGTTTCTGTTCATATGTGGGCTGAGTTTTGCATATATTGTTCAGAGTATTTAATAACCTATTCACCTGTACTTATAGTGTAGACAATAAAAACATACAGGCAAGCAAAATGCAAAGTGTGTTTGCTCATTATTTTTTATTCTATTAGCTTTCTCTCTTCATGCTTCCCCAGGTTAGGAAACTGAGAATATACTTAGCTTTCTAAAATGAAAATAGTTTATTCCAAATGAATGGTTACTGATAGAATTTCTAACAAAATGAAAGATTCTGATTAATCTTACTGATAATGGCTGATAACTAAAATATTATTAGATGATAAAGTTTATAGGAAAAGTGGGCCTTCCAAATCATTAACTCTTAAAAATGCAGATGGCACAGTCATTGTGTCTTTCATGAGGCAGATAATTCACAAAAAAAATCATATTACATTACCATATCTATATATATTTCTAGGCAATAAAAGACAAGTTTATACTGCTAATAAAATTAGCAATAATTACAATGAAATCTGTACTGTAACACATGAAACACACATAAGTTAAGGAGAATAAATGGCATCCATGTTAAATGTGAAGTTCAGGGAACCACTTACTTCATGCTTCCAAAAGAGGCAAGTGGTTCTATAAAATAAATCTGTACTGTTCCTTTTACTGAGTGACTTTAAGGAAAAATTGTATACTGGAACAGCATTCTGATACACTATGTGGTCTTCATTTGGTTAGAGAGGGAAGGAATAGAAATACATATACATGTTGCCAATTCTCTAAAAATGTTTCATTAAGTATTTAGCTCTAATTGGTTTATGTGTGTGTGTGTGTGTATTCATACACATGCAAACATAAATAAGAAAAAGACACATCTGTATTTTCATTTTCTCATGTTTACTACATTTGATTTTATTCCACTAAATAACCAAATTCTATTCCAAACCCACCATTTTGTTTAAAACTTCTGAAGCTATGCAATACTATTTCTTCCAAAATGTTCTTGATAAATAACTTTCACAAATTGATAGATTTTTTGGTTGTGTTTTCACTGTAGTTTTTAAAATAATCATCTAAGTTATCTAATGAAAGTTAAGAAGTAAAAGTTTAAAAAATGTAATACTTTGCCTTGTAAATTTAAATACCCAATTTCTTTTAAGGTTGGCTAATTGACCCATAATTGACCAGTTATAAATATAGTTATATGCAGTTGCTACTTTGTGTTCACAAATAATTGTAGACAAAAATGATGTATACACTAAAGACTTAATAATTTTTTACATATAAAACTCTTTATATTTGGTGTCTTCCAATGGCATGTGGATATATGAAATTCTAATTGGCAGGCACAAAGCATTTTACACATTTTGAAGAAATTTAATCACCTGAGAAAATACTTTCTATATCACACCATGGAAAGAATAAGAAGCGATTGCAATAAAAAAATTTATGTTTCTAAATATCTTGTCATATGAAAACCAATGTAACTGAAAAGTGGCTGTCACCTTTGACATCATGTCAGTTTCTTGTTTGATTGATGTTCTACCTAGTTGAACTCTTGACTGTTTTGCTATCATGGGATGTTAACAGAAAACACCGACACAGTGAGAAGAGCTACCACCAGTACTGGTCAGTATGCGACCTAGAGCTATCACAGAGCAAACCTAAAATGAACTCTAACCGACAAAGGAAAAGGGAAATACAGAATGTTATTTAAACTTTTTATACTTTATAGGCAATGGCCTTCAGGACATCAGAGAAACATTCTAGAATTAGCAATTCTTTGACATAACATAAATCAACCCAAAGTAGCAGTAACCTTTGTTATCACACAGTTTACTAAAATATGAAACACCTCAATACCACACTGATTAGCAGACAAATACCTTCTGTTTCCACAGATGCTAAGTACTTATTGATTTAGCTTTACCTGCTA
This sequence comes from Pan troglodytes, assembly GCF_028858775.2. Taxonomy (NCBI): domain Eukaryota; kingdom Metazoa; phylum Chordata; class Mammalia; order Primates; family Hominidae; genus Pan; species Pan troglodytes. The sequence continues at coordinate 75,029,225 of NC_072415.2, read as the reverse complement.
GTGGTCATTAAGGCCTGAAAAAAATGACCACAACACCATAAATCATTCTCATACTGAAGCATTGATTAAGCACCTGTATGTACATGAAGGCATTTGGTGAAACAGACAAGGTGAATAATGTAAAAATCTGAACATTCAAAGGATGTCAAGATGAAAGATATAATGTGATGCACATGTAGATCACAGCCTAATGTGCGGCTGTACAGCCTCTCTGTAGAATCATTCAAGTCTCGTGGGAGAAGTGCAAGCACACCCAGTATCTCAAATGTGCTACTCCATGGCATAAAATTTATCCAGGCATATTGTCAAATATGATGTTACATCAAAACTAGATCTTTCTTCAATATTTTGTGCATCAGCATAGAAAATATTAGAAGTATATTTGCATTGTGATTTTGGTCTTTTTTGTGTTTTGGGGTATTTTTATTCTGAAAAATAGACTAGAAGGCTTAAAATCTGAATGCGATGTATGTGTTGGTTTTGTTTCAGTTTCATTTCATCTTTTAATCCTTAAGAAAACATGGGTTTCTCTAGTATGCTTTGGCTTCCATCTAATCACAGGCAGGGATGGGGGTTTTATGAAAATAACAATAATTGATCAGTAAGAATGAAAATGGAAATTCATCCCAGTTTTGAGAATGTTAACATAACTTTCAAAACCATGAAAATTTGCAAAATGTCCTTCCTTTGCTGTCACCTGAATGATATTTTACCCTAACAACTTGGGCACTCAAAAGGAGCTATCTGATTTCAAAGAAATAGAAGCTTTGTCCTGTTTGTCAAAACGCCAGAGAGCCCTCACAAGGGCAAGTGCTTTTTCTTTCCACTCTACACCCTCATTGGCAAGCACAAGGACACACACCTTTGAGCTGATTGAAACATAACAAAACTAAGTACTTGCTCCAAGAGTTAGACTCTGACTTCAGGCTACAGCTCAGAACAGAAGGGATCTTTGCTGAACAGAAAGAAAGTTAAACAGATGCAATCCTCAGTGACAAGCAAGAGAGACAACACCGATGCCAGGGAACAACAACAACAACAAAATCTAAGGGCAAGCCGACATTCAAGCAACTGCACAGACACTGAACTCATAAACTAAATGAAGCATTAACAGGTTATATAATTTCAATTGGAGTTTGTGTATAAGAGAAACTTTTTGTACTGAGACAAGAAAATATGCAGACCAAACTGAAAATGAAAATCAACCCTTTGCAAACCATTGTGCTCACTCTGTTCGGAAATGATTAAGAATTTGACCTTCAATGCTCAACAGTTGTATCACTGAAATAAAATAGTAAGGTTGAAGGTTTCACATATTTCAAAAATGAATGTCTTGAATCAGAATTAAAGCAAATTAGTGGCCCAGATTGGAGTGAAGCGGTGTGATTGTAGCTCACTGAAGCCTTGAACTCCTGGGCTCGGGCGATCCTCTCGTTTTCAGGCCTTTTGAACATATTTTTGGTTCAAAAACTGTCTTCAATACTTCTTCAGTTTATATATTAATTCATTAACACACCTATTAAATGCCCATGATATGTCAGGTATTGATGTAGGCACGTGGTACACAAAGGTGATAAGGACCCTGTATCTGTAGTAAAGAGGTATAATAGAGAAGTATTTAACATAAGAGAACATCACCAAACAATAATTAAGGTGACAAGCAAGTTTTCCTTATAATTTTTACTTTATTTACCAAAGGTTTTAAAAATTACTATATCTGTGTATTATGCCATAGGCAAAACAAGAGTAATTTTTAAAGTCTTCCATTGAAAGTTCCATATATTTTAAACACAAAAAGAAATAGCCTAGCATACAAACATTCTAGGAATTCCCAAATAATTTCTCTAATAGCAGAGATCTCTGATGTGCAAGTGGCCAGCGTGTTCCCAAAATATAAACACTTCTAATCTTGGCAAACTTGTCCTTGAGATGCCAATGTTGACTGGTGACTATCCACAGGCAGGGCTAGAAAAGGGAGTGGAACATTTTACTTAGGCAGGAAGCACTGAAGAGAAGAATCTTTTTTTCAGTAGATATTTGTGGGAAATAAAAATTTGTTTAGAAGAATTTAGGCCAAGAGATAAAATGGTCTTCTTTTGACTGAGGAGAGATAAGATAGATTTTAAGCAGACATCTTAAGTTAAAGGTAAGAGAATTTTGTTTATAATTATATCACATACCTACTATAAGTGTATAAGTAAACTTATAGATAACTAAACTAAAGTTGTATAACTTATAGATACGTTTACTTATACAAGTTGTTATACAAGTTGTATAATTTATGCAACTTTATACATGTTGGAACATAAAAAGTACACCAAAATTATGAGCAGACTCATAGTATCTACCAAAATTGATGATTGTTTTCACCATAAAACATAACCACATACAAAATCAACTTAATTAAAATTAATTATCAATGAAACTAGATATTCAAACTGAATAAACCTTCTTTTGGCATTCTTTGTTATACCTATACCATATTAGTTCCCTATAGAAATTCCCTTTGTAAACATCTAATGCAGAGTAAGGTGCTTTCAGTCCAATATCCTCTCCGCGCAAGTGTGATATCAACACTTATTGTATCACCCTCAAAATGGAAAACTATAACATTGAGCAGAACCTTGGAGGAAGAGAGATTCTGAATTATTTTGCTATATTTTTGTTCTTTTTCTGTCAATGGATATTGCTCCAGTGTCTCCTTTATGCTTTTATAACCCCAATTACCGGTCAACTCAAACCAAAATGACTATCGAGTCATGCATCTCTTAACAACAAGGATAAGTTCCGAGAAATGTGTGGTTAAGCAATTTCAGTTATGTGAACAATATACACAATTTATACAAACCTATGTGGCATAGCCAGCCTCATATTTAGGCTATATGGTTAAGCTATTGCTCTCAGGCTGCAAACCCATACAGCATGTTACTGTACTTAATACTGTAGGCATTACAACATAATGGTATTTGTTTAAACATATCTAAGCATAAAAAGGTTCATACGGTTTGGCTGTGTCCCCAATCAAAATCTCATCTTGAATTGTAATTCCCATAATCCTCATGTGTCAATGGAGAGACCAGGTGGAGATAATTGAATCATGGGGGCAGTTTCCTCCATGCTGTTCTCCTGATAGTGAGTGAATTCTCATGAGATCTGATGGTTTTATAAGGGTCATGCATTTTCCCTGCTTGCACTCACTCCCTCCTGCCACCCTGTGAAGAAGGTGTCTGCTTCTCCTTTGCCTCCCACCATGATTCTAAGTTTCCTGAGGCCTCCCCAGCAATGAGGAACCGTGAGTCAATTCAACCTCTTTCTTTAATAAGTTACCCAGTCTCGGTTATTTCTTCACAGTAGTATGAGAACACGCTAATACAAAAGTACAGCAAAAATATGGCATAAACAAAAAAACAATGGTGCACCTGTATAGGGAACTTACAATGAGCGGAGCTTGCAGGACTGTTACTTTGGGTGAGTCACTGAGTGAGTGGTGCATGAATGTGAAGCCTAGGGTATTGCTGTGCAATAATAGACTTTATAACAGTGCACTAGGTTACATTAAAATTATAAAATATTTTTTCTGTCTTCAATAATAAGTTAAACTAATCCTACTATAACATTTTTACTTTACAAACATTTAAGTTTTTAATCTTTTGACTCTTTTGTAATAACATTTAACTGAAAATAAAAACACATTGTACAGGTCAGTGAGCTGCGATCACTCATCTGTACTCCAGCTTGGGTGACAGAGACACTGTCTGTAAAAAACTTTTAAAAACACATTGTACAGCCATACAAAAGTATTATTTTTCTTTATAAACTTATTTTATAAGCTCATTTCATATTTTTAAACATTGGATATTAGCTTTTTTTAACTTTTAAACTTTTCATTTAAAACTAAGACACAAACACACCCATTATCCTAGGCCTTCACAAGATTAGCTTCATTAAAATTGCTGACTTCTGCCACTATGTCTTGTCCCACTGGAAGGTCTTCGGGGGCAATCACATGCATGGAGCTGTCATCACCTATGACAATAATGCTTTCTTCCAGAAAGCCTCCTGAAGGACCTCCTTGAGGCTGCTTTACAGTTACTTTTTTTTTAATAAGTAGAAGAAGTTCACTGCAAAATAATGATTAAATGTTTAGTATAGTAAATACATTAACCAGTAGCATAGTCATTCCATTATCATTTTAAAGTAGTATGTACTGTACATAATTGTACGTGCTATATTTGTATGTGATTGGCAACACAGTGGGTTTGTTTACACCAGTATCACCACAAACATGTGAGTAATGCATTGCACTATGACATTAGGACAGCTATGACATCATTAGGCTACAGCAATTTTTCAGCCCCATTAGAATCTTATGGGACCATCGTCATATATGTGGTCCAACATTGACTAAAATGTTATTATTTGATGCATGACTGAATCCCGATTTAATTTTCACAGAGTATGTACATGTATCAAAGCATCATTCCATACTCCACAAATATGTATAATAATTGTCTTAATTTAAAAATACAAAAATTAAATAAATTTAAAAAATATTCTAAAGGGAGGCTCAGGCTTTTAAACACTCTTATTCTGTAAGAGTGCATGTCAAAGTGTAGAGGAAACTATAGGACTCCTTGAGGAAACAAGTAGGCAGGCAGTCAAGAGTAGGTGACACCAAATGCTGTGGTTAAAAAATAAAAAATCAGTTAATAAGGGGATACCAATACTTTCATAAAAGACAACTAGAAAATTTGAACAAAAATAGAAGTCATGTCCAAGATGTCAAAGAAGTACTGAAACCAGGATAATTAAAGACAGCAAGATTCCAGAGAGAGGAGAACCTCTGACATTTGTAGAGGCTTTTTACCTGAGGAAATTTGCTGTCTCTGCCTTTGTGGAGGAGGCTGAGAAGGTAGGTGATGGCCCAGAAGAAGACTGCTGTTAGGTAGAGAAAAATTAGCAGACCTTTTGCTGGTCTCCTGGGTCTAGAAATAGAAAACAGAGATGTGATGGCCTCTCAATACATGACTGTTTTCCCCTCTATGGTTACATAAAGGATGAGGAGATAAAAAAAAGACTAAACAGGCCGCCTCTAAGAAGCAAAACAGAGAAAGTGTAGCCTTCCTGAGGAGACAATGGCTAACATTCGCTCAACTGTCCAGGGTCAGAGTCATGAAAAACACACCAACCTCTCAGAGAGTGCAGATATTAAGTTAGCAGATCAGGACGTTAAGATAACTATGATTATTCAACTGTAAAAGAACATAAAGGAAAATATTTAAAAAGGTAAAGCAATAGTGATTATACCAAAAAATTGAAAGACTTAAAAGAATATAATGAACACCTAGAATTGAAGAAATGTGACTTTTGAAATTAAGAGCTTAATCATTGAATTTAATGATGGATTAGAAACAGAAAAACACAGGATTATTCGTCTGAAATACATGCCAATAAATATAAACCAAAAAAGAGAGAGAGGGAAAAAAAGAAAATACAGAAAAGAGTTTCAGAGAAATTGAACACAGAAAAATTTGTGTAGCCTACCTGTAATTTCTGTTCCAGAGGAAATTAACAAGAGAAAAGTGAAGACATTGAATTTTAGTACATAATGTCAGAAAAAGTATTAAAACCAAAGAAAGGATTTATGGCAGCTGGTTGCAAATTTCCCCCCCAGAAAACTATGGGTTAATATTCCTGCCATGATGTAATGTCCTCTGTTATTGAATGTGGGCCAGCACTGTACCTTGCTTTATGCAAAAGGCTGTGATGGGGGACACTGTACCATATTAGGCCTAAGCCTTAAAATTGACTGACATCTTCTTCTGAGTTTTCTGGAGCCTGGAGTCACCATGTAAAATTCCAGCTGCCCTTCTGGAGAGAGGCCCTGGAAGACAAGATACAATAGGCAAAGAATGATATCATAAAGAAGAAACAAGCAGCCAGGCACAGTGGCTTACGCCTGTACTCCCAGCACTTTGGGAGGCTGATGCAGGCAGATCTCTTGAGGTCATAAGTTTGCAACCAGCCTGGCCAACTTGGCGAAACCCCAGCTCTACAAAAAACACAAAAATTAGCTGAGCATGGTGGAGCGCACCCGTAATCCCAGCTACTTGGGTGTCAGAAGTGGGAGAATCGCTTGAGTCCTGGAGGCAGAGGTTGCAGTGAGACTAGATGGCCCCACTGAACTTCAGCCAAGGTGACAGAAAGAGACTCTGGCAAAAAAAAAAAAAAAAAAGGAAGAAGAAGAGGAGGAACAAATAAGCATCTTGTACATGAGTGGATGAGCTATCAAAGTTTCCATCTGGAATAAAATATTCTAGCATCCAAATGACTGCATATCCAACCATGAAATAAATGGAGAACCCCAGGTGAGGTTGGCTAAGTAAATCTTGAGCTACACTCAGTCAACCCATTGAAACATGAGCTCATAAAATGGTTATTTTAAGCCAATGAATGTTAAAGTGCTTATAATGCAGGAACAGACAGAACAAGTATCAACCTATTGATCAAAAAACTCATTGAACCCAAAGCAGTTTAAGTAAGAGAAATCCACACTTAGGGATGTCTCAATAAAATGCTTAGAAACAGAGAAAAAGAATTTGAATCATCCTGGGTTGCAGTAATAGGTGGCAGGGGGCGGGGGGCGGGCAGTGGAAGTACAAATTATGTTCAAAGTTACAACAATAGTATTTGTCAAAACAAATAACAAAACAAAACCTGAATGAATGTCAGAAGATAATGGAATGGCATTTTTAAGGAGCTGAAGAAAGTCATTCCCAAACAAAAATTATATACTCAGTAAATATATCCTTCAAAAATAAAGATTACAAAAACAGATTTTAGACAAATTCAAAGAGAATTTGTTGCCAGTAGACCTACATTACAATAGAAATAATATTGTTTGTATAAAGCAATAATAATGCTACCTAATGGGAACTAAAATACATGTAGATAAAAAATGCCTAAAACAGCACAAATGGAGAGAATAAAGTAAATGTATTTCAAATGTTCTATGTTTTTTTTATTAAGGAAATGATAAAAGTAACACTGTTCAAAGGTAACAAAGCAAGTATTGATAAAGAAGCTTTTAATCCGCCACTTAAAAATTAGTGAAATAATATGTAATTAATAACAGAGAAAATATAGAATATAAAATAACTAATACAGAAGAAACAAGAAAAAACAGAAGAAGTAAAATAACATAGGTGGTCAAAGAGAAGATGAATAAGAATGAGAAAATGAATAATATATGTCTGAATACATCAATAATTATGTTAAATAATTAATATGGTATTTCATATTAATAGGCTAAAAACATTTCTTTTAAGACTAAAATTGTCAAATTAATTTAAATAGCAGCAAAAACAAAATCCATATAATGCTTAGAAGAAGCACAGGAAAGTTAAAAATAAACAGCATGATGGGCTGGGCATGGTCAGGCCTGTAATCCCAGTGCTTTGGGAGGCCAAGGCCGGAAGATCACTTTAGACCAGGAGTTCACGACTGGCCTGAGCAATATGGCAAGACCTTGTCTCCACAAAATGTAAAAAATTAGCTGGGCATGGTGGCACACATCTGTAATTCCAGGTACTGGGAAGGCTGCTGCTGGAGGATCACCTGATCCCACGTGTTCAAGGCTGCAGTGAGCCATGATGAAGTCATTGCATTTCAGCTTGGGTGACCGAGAAACAAAACAAAACAAAAACCTTTAACAAACAAAAAGCATGAAAGAAGTTCTATTATGAGCAGACTGTGTTATAGCTATATTATTAATATTAGAATCAGCCAACTTAGCTCAAAAGAACTGAGAGAAATAGCAGGTACATGCAGAGAATAAGGGCACAGAAGCTGAAAACAACACCATCAGCACATATGCACTATGGCATGGGTAGGAGATTGCACCAAACAAAGACAGCATATAGTTTATTTTTAAGTGTACTTGTAACATTTTTAAAAAACTGACCTCTTGCTAAGCCAATGGAGCAACAGTCAACAAATCTCAAAACATTGATATAGTTCAGGGTATTTTTTTGTGTATCAATTTAAAAACATAAAGAAATCCCCAATTGTTCAGAAAGCACATCAAATACTATTGCATAAAAGAAGAAATCATCACAGAAATTAGAATTGTGAACATGTATGTCACTGTGACATATAAAAGTTTTTGAAATTCAAAATTAGTGTTTAGAAAAAAATTAAAAACATATAACACACAGACACACAAATGTATGAAAGACTGAAAATGCCAGACTATTTTTGAGGCTTGTATCATCATTTATGATTAAGGCTTTTATCTTAAAGCTGGAGTTTTTAAGCATATGAAATTCACAGAAACTAGAAGGGATTAATAAATAAAAATAAGAGCAGATGCAGGTAAAATAGAAAACATGCATACAGTAGAGAGCATTGTTGTAGACAAAAATAGATTGTTCAAAAGAATTAATAAAATTGATAAGCTTTTAGCAAGACTAATCACTGATAGAAGGAAGAAAACATAAAGATCAATAACTAGAATAACTTGATTCCTATAGTGGATGTCCCAGTGGAATAAGGCAATAAGCTAACAAATAAACGAAACAGATAAATAAGCAAATAGCAGACAGAAATGCAAATAAACTAACTGCAACTTCACCAAGGAAAAAAATGAATTTCACAGAAATAAATGTGCAATTAATGAAAACAGACACAAACACATACTGTATGATTCATTTATATCAAGTATAAAAACAGTAAAAATGCATTAATGTTATTAGAAGCAGATAGCCTTCGATTTTCCTGAGTTAGTTAATAGTCGGCAGCTTTAGTTGGAAGGAAGAAAGAGTTTCCGTGGGGACTGGTATGTTGTATGCTTTGATCTGGGTACTTGTTGCATGAATGTGCTCAGGATGTAAAAATTATTTGATATGCATATTTGTGATTTGTGTATGTTTCTATATGCATGCTAAACTGAAAGAAAATGTTAGAATTCAATAACAACAAAAAGTCTTGGGAAGACACATATCCTTTAGGCAGATTAGATACTTAAAAACACATCAATGCAAGTAACTTCAGAATTCTTAAATATTGAATATTTTCTTCTTGAACAAAAGTACACAGAGATATTTGCTGGTAAGATTTCATACCGTATTTGAGAGATTAACCATTTTGTCTTTTTTTTTTTTTTTTTTTTTTGAGACAGAGTCTCACTCGGTCGCCCAGGCTGGAGTGCAGTGGCGCGATCTCAGCTCACTGCAAGCTCTGCCTCCCAGGTTCACGCCGTTCTCCTGCCTCAGCCTCCCGAGTAGCTGTGACTGCAGGTGCCTGCCACCACACCCAGCTAATTTTTTATTTTATTTTATTTTATTTTTTGTATTTTTAGTAGAGACGGGGTTTTACCATGTTAGCCAGGATGGTCTCGATCTCCTGACCTCGTGATCTGCCCCTCTTCGCCTCCCAAAATGCTGGGATTACAGGCATGAGCCACTGCACCCAGCCACCAGTTTTGTCTTCTAAGAGATCAATGTCTTTCTTTTCCCATTTCTGGGTGTTTATTCACCCAGAATCTGTGTGTCTGTGTGTGGGGTTGGGGAATAAGTGCAGTTTTTCAGGTTATTGGTACCCCAAACATGAATTCATAATTGAGATTATGCTAGGACCCAAAGAGACACAATTCTCTCAATAATTAACATAAATAAATAAATAGATAAATAAACAAATGGACAAACCAATAAATAGCTAAGGCTTCTCCCAAAATAGATGACAGTGATATAGTTTAATAGTAAGGTCAGACATGAAGGGTTCACAATAGAAAGAGTGGGGGTCCTCCCACTGCATCAATGAAACTGTCACTGTTAGGCAGGCTGGCTCTTCTTTTTCTGAGAACCATGATAGGATTTCAGCAATAGAGTTTTATATTGGGTTTAATATCATATCAGTAAAACTGTGCTTGTTATAATACAGATTCTCTAGTACTTATGGGAAAAGAACAGAAGCAAATTTGGTAATGTCATGCCTTTGGGTCAAATTAAGATAAAATGATCTCACAGCATATTACGTAGAGGCACCAAAAAAGAAAGGCAGTGGCAGAAGGGTGGTATACAGTTAGCATAGGCAGCCAGATTTAGAAAAATTATTGTCTTGCCATGCTCTTCACTCCTAGAATCATATTGTAAATGACAGTTGGATTGCAGTGTTAAAAAAAATCTGTCAGATTTTTACAGGATGTTTGGAGTGTTGGTTTTTCTGGCCGGGAAACCTCTGTGGCTGGTGGCACCTTTGCCTGAGTTCTTGTCCTGTGTCCAGGAAGAATGAGGTATGCGGACAAGTGAAGGGTGAGCAAGACACAGAGGGGCTTTACTGAGTGTTAGAACAGCTCAGAAGAGACCCCCGGTGGGTAGCTTCTGTCTGTAAGCAGGCTGTCCCATTGAATATTCAGCTCTTAGCAGCAAGGAGGCCATGGAGTGGGTAGCTCCTCCCTGCAGGCAGGTCATTTCCACATCTGAAACGCTCAGCAGAGAAGATGTACCAGGGTGGGTAGCTCCTCTCTGCAGCTGGTTGTCCTATCACCTGTCCATCTGCTTTCCTGTTCTAGATGAGTCCAGGACTATTTTATGGACCCAGAGAGGAGGAAGTGTCTGGCGACTGGTCCATGGGCAGCCATGGGTGGGCTAGAAAAGGCACCACAAGACCCCACTCTGGTCCAGGGGACTGGCAGCCTGGCCCGGAGCCTTCAGGCCCTCCCTGAGCTGAAGGTCGGGACTTATCGGGACCTATCTCCTTAGCCCAAGAGCCTGTCTGCCTCCAGCAGCCCTACATCGTCCCTGAGATCACCAGACTTGCTCCCAGATCAGAGGCCCTGCTGACAGCAGGGAGAAGTCAGACAGTGGGGCAGGCACTTCCGAGCCTGCGAGGGGCCGGGGTCTTCCTGGGCCCTCCCCCTAGCAGGGATGCCTGAGTCTGCAGCCACGGTTTGGGCAGCTGCAGCTGCGCCCAGGAGGGCAGCCCCCTAAGAGCACAGGGAGGCTTGGATCCACAGCTGCAGTTGGGGTGGCTGCCTGAATGGGGCTCCTGCCTGCTCTGTGGATCAGGAGCAGAATCTGGGGTCTGCAGCCGAGGTTTGGGCGGCTGCAGCGGCACCTTGGGAGCTCCCACCCCAACTTGGAAGAGGTAGGGCTCCCACCAGCTTCATGGAGGGTGCAGCCCCAGCTGCACCTCTCTGTTGCATCCAGCTCGATGGCAGCAGCAATCCTTCTGGAGCAGCAGCTCCCATCAACATCAGATTGATATTGCAAACTTTAATTTGATTATATTTGTATTTCTATTTTTCTTATATCTAATATACATATTGTTTGGATTTTAAAGTTTCATATACACTATAAGCACAGAAACTTCATAATAGTTTTATATATGAACATAGTTAGAATTTTACTTTAAACTTCACTTTATTTAAAGCAAAATCTTCCTTAAACCTTTTACTGGATAACCATCTTTGAGTGAAGTTAGAACACTAAACATTCTTTTCCTAAATTGTATGTTTGCTTTTTATATTCCATGTCAAAGCAAAAAATATAAATAAATAAAATAAAAATCCCTGTATAAAGTTAAACAGCTAAGAAAGATTTTATTGAATGCTATCTCAACAGAACAGAGAGGTCAGAACTCAGTCTGAGCTCAATTAAATGGAACAAAGCCTGGGGAGCTTGTAAGACCAAGAGGTGGGGAATCTTAGGCTACCTATGTTTGCCAATTGGCCTTAACCAAAGGAAACAAACTTGCTCACATTTTCCTAATAAGAAGTAGTTTACAGCTTACAGCCAGGTGCCTGCTGGAGTTAGGCTGCTGGCCTGGGAGCCAACTCTGGGAGATAGAGCCCTATCTTCCTGGATAATGGTTACACTTTAAATGGACTGCTTCCAGGTTTTTGAGAATGATGTTTGTGGGTTGCAAATCTTGTGAGAAGCTTTGACAAGATTTGTTTCTCAAAAACACAGAGAAAGAATTTACATGTGTAAGTTTTCTACAGTGAATGCTCTAAGAGAAGGGAGATGAAAGGTCTGAAGTCAGGAAGAAGCCTGTCTGAAGTTTATTCCAGCTGAGGCCTGAGTGAAAGCTGTCTTGTTCAGTGAAGCTGTGTCAACACACATTGGCCAGTTCTTCCTTATGCTGTAATACACTCGAGTGATCTATGTAGCTGATTGTGCTGGTTTATTTTCATGCCAATATCTCATGTTTGGAACTTTAAAGTCCTGCTTTATCTTTTAATAAATAATCCTTCCTTTGTCTCTGTGAATACAAAATGTCAAAACTACTTATTACATTTGTTACTGTTACAAAATTTTAATGATAGAAACCAATCTTAATTTTACAATTCAAGATAAAAATTGTAACTTTTGAAAAATGTTAAAGACCCAAATTTATTAAAAGACAATCTTTTTTACCTAATTGTCTAAAACTAATGGTTGACCCCAAATTTGTGTACCTGCTAAGTACACAATATGTATTTATTTAATATACTTAAGTAAGCAATCACATTGCATAAATTTTGCATCCTTTTTCTTTTGGAACAGGTTCTCACTCTGTTACATGTGCAATGGTGTGATCACAGTTCACTGCAGTCTCAACATCCCCAGGCTTAAGTAATCCTCCCACTTCAGCCTTCTGAGTAGCTAGGAACACAGGCACATGCCAGCACGCCCTGGCTAATCTTTTATTTTTTGTAAATAAGATAGGTTCTCAATATGTTGCCCAAGCTGTTATTGAAATCCTGAACTTAAGATATCCTCCTGCCTTGGCCTCCCAAAGTTCTGGTAAACCCAGTATGAGCCACCATGCCCAACCATTTTTGATATATTAAATAGAAATGTTTCAGGTCAGACAGGATATTGTGTATTATGTCACTATAATATTGTATGGCTATGTCCTCTAGGAGACTTTGAAGATACAATCTTGGAAAAAAGTACTCCACGATTTATTCTGTGTGTGTGTGTGTGTGTGTGTGTGTGTGTAAAAGAGAAAGAGAGAAAGAGACAGAGAGTTTTAATTGTTGACCTTGAGCCCAAAATTCATACAGATAAATGTGGTTGATGCATTGCAGTTAGTAGTTGAAGGCAAGTTGCTGAGTCTGTATGGGTGAAAACAAGGAGGCCCTAAAAGGTTATATTTCATAGCCTCAAACTAGATTTAAATTGTAAGAAGCAAATGTTCAAGGACAATGTTAAAATTTGCCATTCTAGAGTTAGCATCTAATTTGTAGAAGCTTAATAAGATAATGGTGCATGCTTCAGCAGTATATATCAATAGGTTAAACAAATTTGCATTAACAATTAATTTCTAGTCCACAAACATTTCATGATAACCTGCTATGTGCCAGAGATATAGAATTAATTAGGTCATAGCTGCTTCCCTCAAAAGATTAACTTCTAGTCGAGAGATACACACATAAATACATAATTTTGATTGAATACACTACAACTAAACTTTCTTCCCTTTATTCCAAAATAGTGTATGTAAGCACCTAGTAGGTCAATTTAAGATTACTAAGAAAATACAATTCAGGCTTTTCCAATGTCTCTATGTTGGTCCCGGGTTCAACTTCATTAACTAGCAAACTGAGGCAGAATTCAGAATATGTAAAATGTAATATTAGGCTGAAGCTCACTACTTAGCATATGAATCATATGTAAAATGATATTTATTAAAATTGTAACTTTGATTATCATTATCCACTGAACAGCATATCTTTTACCCGTAAATATTATTTTCAAAACGTCACTGTCATCGTTGTCTACAAAAATGCACAAATGATACATATTGATTTAAAAGTTTTAAGTTAATTCTGGACAGGAAAGAGAAGAAATACTTAACATTTCATGGAGGGCATAGCTGATCTTACAATGGTTGTAGCATATGTAGTCTAAAACATACACTCAAAATATTATTTTCATTTGCAGAAATTAGAAGCTGTTTATTTTTATTGTATATACTACATAAGCAAGCATTCATGACTGATAGAGAGATATAGAAGACAAACCGAGTACCTTTTATACTCTAGTGTGATGGTAAAGTATATGTTTCTAAAAATAGTGCTTTGTGAAAAAGAAAGAAATTGTATGTAATATAAAAACAGACTACCACTTTAAAAGTAAAAAATAAAATAAAATTATCTTGAGGTCCTGTTCAATTACGCTACACCAGTTAGCTGATGAAGGACAAACCACCATAATGGTGGCATTGAGTTCTAAAGGTTTCTGTTTTTAGATTTTTTCTTATGCTGTTATGTTGTACCCTAGCTTATATGTTCATAATTTTTATTTACTTTTCAAATAAATTTTCCCAATTTATTTCCTAACATATTTTATATTATGTGCTTTGAAATTGTCCTAAATTTGATTTTGATCTCAAAAAGAACAATTTTCTTTGCTCCACTAAACATCATCAAAAAAATAAAGAAATTAAGATAATGAGAAATCTTCACTTTTCTTAATATTAAAGAAAATGGAAACAAAGTTACCACATGTAGGCATTTTACAACAGAGACATGGAATATTATCAACACAGTTCTCTCTCTTGCAGGGGAGAAAAATCTTCACAGTGCTCCCAAATCTTGATATGAGTACATTTTGTTGATATTTACATTCAAATGAAGTTAGGATCATAAAGGGTTTAGCTGGAGCTATTTGCTCATCAGGACTATAGGCCCATCAGGACCCATCCTTTTTAAGTATTCCATTTCTTTAGAACAGAATCTAATTGTTTCTTGAATGATCCTTGTGTTTTGCTTCAGCAATTGCGCCTGATAGGCTATTCCATATGTTTATTACGTTCTAAGTAGGAGGAAAAAATCTTGCTAACATCTGTTATGGGTTGGTTTCTTTTTAATTCTCATTTACATCCCTTGCAATTCTTACTTTTCTGGAAATGGGAACTCAATTGTCACAACATATTAATAAAATAGTATGTGGCTTAACCGTTGAAATGTTTATAGTTTGATGTGTTATTTTATGGCATTAAATCCTAATTATTAGAAATTAGAATGATTTTGATTTTATCCTCAACTAAAAATAATAAAATAATAAAATAAAACCTACAAAGTAAATGCCCTTCACCAACAAAAGGGAAAAAAACTGAAACAAATAAAGCTACTACATAATCCATGAAGGACTGGTTATTACACAGTTCTAGGAATATATAAAATATGGCAGTAGTAAAGTAAAGCAAATAAAATGCTTTATAAATTGAAAAACTCAAATTATATCCATTTATTTTGTTCATGGGTATATTAATAGCAGTAATACATCCATCTTGGCCTTAACCATATGACTTTTACTATTTTTTGTTTAGAATGTAAATAACATTTACATTTCTATGTTTTATTAGTATATTTCCCTAAGCTACTTCAAACGTAACTAGAGAAATGCAAAATATAAAGAAAGCCATTATTAATAATAAGGAAAGCCTAAAATAAGTATAAAATTTTTAGAATATTTGTTTAGTCTCACATAACTCTCACAATAACCTGCCAAAGAAAATGTTATTACTTTTTTTCCATATCACCTTGAAAAGAAAAGTAAAACTCAAATAAATAAAATGGTCTACCCAAAATGGCAAAATTGGAATAGGATCTAGGCCTTTGGGGCTACAGTATTATTTCAATGAATAGGTTTTCCATGTAACTAATGTCTAAATTTACATATTTTTATTTTGTCAAGTATGGACTCAGGACTAGCTTCAAGTCTGATGGGTAGTGAATTATTCACATTTTAAATGAATTGTGTGAGAGTGTGTGTGTGTGTGTGTGTGTGCACGCGTGCACATGTGTGTTTGTGAGCTCATGCCAAGGTGTAAACATCAGGATTATAGAACTCATAAGAACTTTGGGGAACTATAAATGACACACCAAAGATGGAAGACATTTAGAGATGAAGGAAAAAAGTGTTGACATTTAGCCCATATATAATATCTAACTGGCACCCTGCATTTGCTGAAGTCATCCAGGGATCTATAAATGATTAAAAATAGGTTTATGACAACTCACCTTACAATATTCTTGCATTGCTTAGAAAGGTGAGCTGCAAATCTAGGTTACATTTATTCTCATAGTTGTCCTCATTCAAACGCCTGAGTCTGATTTAGTAGTTTAGGGAACAGATTGTCTAAATCCATGAGCAATTCCTCATGGCTTCAGTTATCATACAGTATCTAAAGAACATGTTTTGTAGGAACACCACTGGGAGATTAGCAGCTGCCCTTCCTGCAAGTTAGCCAGGATGGTCTACCCTTCTCAGAAATGTGTTGTCAGGCTCTACAGAGAAATATAAGTTTGCATTATGAATCTTTCAGATTTTCTGAGCATACCATCAGAAAATCTAATGAGAAATTGTTTCTAGCTTTACACTTGCCTTACTTTTATCAGATTTCAATATTACAAGAGAAAAAAATTGTGCCTTGGAGAACTCAAGATGCTAATGGTGTATCTGGCTTTGGACTGTCTTCCTGGGTTTACACAAATATCAAGGGATACCAGAAGCCAAAATACAAGGCAGAAAAAAAAGGAATCTAAGGATTATGGCAAATCAATATTCCTTTGATATCAAGAAACAACGTTAAATCTCGTATCTTCCATGTTGTTTTCTATAACAGTCTATTTATGAAAAACTACGCATTGTTTCCTCAGGTCACAGCAACTAGTAATTTGGTTTCAGAAACACTGGTAGGATTTAGATATATACCCTCACAGATGGAGAAGGCAATAAAATAATGATTCTTCAAAGTAGACAATAGTACTTTCTTGGGGTATGGGGTGAGGAGGAAAATGTTATAGGATCACAATGAAGCACATTACAATATTCTTTGTGAA
The DNA here is from genome assembly GCF_028858775.2 of Pan troglodytes. Taxonomy (NCBI): domain Eukaryota; kingdom Metazoa; phylum Chordata; class Mammalia; order Primates; family Hominidae; genus Pan; species Pan troglodytes. The sequence goes on along the minus strand of NC_072415.2, from coordinate 75,012,391 downwards.
GTGTCTCCTACTCATAGTGATATGTAAGATCTAATCAACAATTTGGATTTAGAATTATGATAACAATTATTAACGGTGCCATATTGCATAGTATATCTTGAAAAGCTATAATTTTTATCTGCATGCATTGCAATTTTCTAACTGTGAATCCATCCCTATACTTAAAACTTCAAGGCAAGATTTATCATTGTCTTATCAAAATAGGTGCTTCCTACTATTACATCTTCTACTTTGTTTAGATATGCCACCCACCATTCTTTCAAAGAAGTTTGAAATTTTTTACTACTTCGCATTTCCCAACAATGTGTGGCATGGGGTACATGCGGTGGAATAAACATCTCAAATTTTAAAGCAAACTTTTGAAGATCAGCATTAGATGCCTATTTGTGCCTCTTATATGTTGGGTGATCTAAGCTCATTACTTTACATTTTTTTTGAGATTCTGCTTTCTCAACTGTAAAATGGGAATAAAATGAACCTTATAAATATAACATAACCATCTGGTGAGATGTAAATGTGTAAGTCTAAAATTTATTGAATGCCTTTTCTGTTTGAAAATGCTAGCTATGTTGTATTGAAATAGTAAAGCCATTCAATGAATTTTAACCGTTTCTATATTTTTCATTCATTATCCTTCTTTCCATGTGTATATATTTTCATTCATTCGCTTTTTGTAATATTCACTGCCACTTATAGATGTAAATACCTCTTACTTCAGGTAATGCCATGGTAAATGAACTGATTACTGTGCCACCTCCCCCTGCCCAACCTATCCAATCATGTTACATAATGCTTCTGTAACTGTCCTGAAGCACATAACTCATCATGCTTCACCTCTCAAAAAATAGTTAAATATTTCTCCAGGTTGCATATAAAATAAAGTGAAAGCTTTTAAGGTTGGCATTTAAGAGCCTCCATTATCTGTCTCAACAGCATTTTCAACTTTAATTTAGCTTACTATCTTTAATGTCCTCTTACGTATTCTCTACTCACTGGTCAGGCCAATCTATTTGCTGTATTTCTTAAATCCTTCATTTTATCATGCCAGGTGTTACTTTTTAGTGCAACTGTAAGGAAGTAAAATTTGTTGTTGTTTACTTATTTCAAAAATTAAATACCACAATTTTATATACATTATCCCATTTAATCTTCACAAAAACTCTCCACATTAGGCGTTATATAATTGTAAACAGAATAAACATCGAAGCTATGCTGCCTCAGTTGGGAACTGAGCTCTACCACTTCCTAGCAATGTGACTTTGGATAAATTACTTAATCTTTCATTCTATATAAATTTAGAGGGCATTTACTCTCAGGGATACATTTCACCACCATAAGGTTTTCCAGAATCTAATTCCAGTATACATATTTAAACCAAGTTAGGCAGGCATTTTTTTTCACTCACTAATCGCAAATACTTAAGTCTTTAGTTGTTAACACTAACAATAAAAATAGAAAGTTAAATAATTGCATATCCTAATGAATATTAATTTTTTTCTCAAACACTTTAAGGAATATACCACACACAATTTTCTACATATGCACACAAGGAAATCTTCTGGGCTCTGTTGAATTTCCAGTGTATAAGAGTGATTCAGCAAAAGCAGTGGCAGGATATTTGACCTCGATATAACAAGAGAGAGTAATAAGCCTATGGAAAAGAATGAAAAATAATACTACAATGCACCCACAGAAGTTTACAGCTGCAGATGATATTTCATGATATATAACCTTGTGTTTTGAGGAGTAACATTTTAAATCATTTCATGATAAATCTTACACTCATCATTAAATGACCTACAGAGCAAAAACCGTCTTAAAATATACATTTGCCATGCGCGGTAGCTAGAGCCTGTAATCCCAGCCCTTTGGGAGGCCAAGGCAGCAGATCACAAGGTCAGGACATTGAGACCACCCTGGCCAACATGGTGAAACTCCATCTCTACTAAAATACAAAAAATTAGCCAGGCATGGTGGCACACACCTGTAGTCCCAGCTACTTGGGAGGCTGAGGCAGGAGAATCACTTGAACCCAGGAGGCAGTGGTTGCAGTGAGCCAAGATTGTGCCACTGCACTCCAGCCTGGTGACAGAGCAAGACTCCATCTCAAAAAAAAAAAATATATATATATATATATATATATATATATTTGTGTGTGTATATATACACATTTGCCAACATTTTCATTATTATACTAAACTCTTTTTGTAAAGATTAAGAACTATGACCGAGTGTGTTTCTCCCATAATGAGGTAGTTTCCTTCCTACTTTTCTTCATCTCCTTTTTTTTCATATGTCTGTTAGAAAGTGGTAAAGTCTTCTCCATTCTATGCTTCCAGTATGGAATGGTAATGAGGAGATTTCAGCTCTAAACATAGCTAGTTTAATAGTTTGGGTTGGGTTTGAAATTCTACCGGGGAAATGTGCATAATCCCTTCAGTGACCACCACCCTAAGTTATCACTTCTCTAGGAAAAGTAATTTTAAAAGAAAGTTTATTATCTCTATATAAAAATAGTAGAAGCTCTGAGATAAACATGTGACAAACAGAAAAAAAGCCAAATAGAAAGCCAAATCTATCTACTCATATTCATTCAGTGCAGAACGTAATCATTCATTCTTGAGCTACACATTCATTACTTTAGCAAATATACAAGAATACTCCTTATGCTGGTAAGTTCTGTGCTACAGAATGACCAGTGTGGTCTCCTAGGACACTAGGATGTAGACTTGATTGCAATATAAATATAAATGTATGTAGATAAAGTGAAATGCATCTCTTAAATAGCTAAGTGCATCCTATGTATTTTAGACTGTGACATATAATCAAATACACAACAGTGAATGGAAATTTTTCCCAGTTTCTTTTCTGAGTTGATTGTTGTAGAAAGCCTGATGAGCGTTAATGACACAGGGCAGGCGAGCCCCCAGATTCGGGCTTAGCTTGAGAAGTTTCTTGGCTTTGCTCAGGAAGGAATTCAAGAGCTAGACAGTGAGTAGAAGAGAACAGCTTTATTGAGCGGACAGTGTTATAGCTTTGGGACTGCTCCAGCAGAGCTGGCTACCCACTAGGCAGTGTGGGGAGAGTAGCAACTTAGGGACATTTAGTTCTGCAGTTATAGCTATATCCACTTTTAATTACATGCAAATTAAGGGAAGGGTTATTCAGAAAGTTCTGGAAAAGGGGTAGTAACTTCCTGGATGTTGCCACTGAAAGCGGCAGTAACATCCAGGTGTTACCATGGCAACAGTAAACCGACAGGGCACTGGCAGGCATGTCTTATGGAGATGTGTGTATACGTCTTCCCTGTTTCAGCATCTTCAATCTGGCCCACATAAGTCCCAGCTCTTATTTCATTAATATATGTGTCACGACTACCAATGATATCAACCGGTTTGTTTTTTCATTCATTTTCTGAAAAACTTAACTAGATCTCAAATTTTGTTTTGAAATCTAACCCATATCCCACATTATACATAAAATTTGAAGATCAACATATTGAAAGACTGGTAATAAAGTCAGTGAAACCAGGATTTTTAGTGCATTTATATTATTAGGAAAATACAAATTAAATTATGTTAGTAGCTAACATATTTGATCAACCACAACTGCAACAGAAGCAGATCTGTGGTAACAAGGTTTGCATGTGCATGTTTGTAGAATAAAATCTAGGCATTTAAAAAGGTACATATTTTAATAAGATGGCAAACATGAAAAAGTTAGTTATACAGTTCTCTGGTGTTTTGTTCAGTAACATTGAAAGCTACTCTACAGACTATCATAAGCATACTGAGAATGAACCATGGTTATCACATGCCCAAATTATATGTTCCACTCCTGACTGTGTTTGGTCAAGTTTCTTAACCTGTAATTTCTCTTGTGTAAAGTGCACTTAGTATCTTTGCTCAAAAAGTTGTCATATTAAGTGGATGCCTAGTGCCTACAACTCAGTGAGAACATTGTGTCAGCTGTGAATAATCTTTCCTTGTCCTGTTTTTTCTATTCACACAGCAACACTAATGTCATGAGTGTCCTTGATAACGCCAACATATCACATTATAAAATCCTTCATAGAATATGAAAAGTTCGAATTATGCCCTAGGATCTCATTAAGAACAAGAAAAACACCAGCACCGCAAATTGGCCTATGTTGAAAGTGTGTTTTTACTATTCATTTTTGCATGTACAAACAGTCTTTTGTAATGGAAAGAAACATACTATCATTTTTTAAAATGCCTATGGAGTTTAAATGTGTTTGCTCAGAAAGAATTACTCTTACAGAAAAGCCTATTGTCTTTCTTTCCTTTTTAAAATTTCTCTTCTCTGTTTTATTTTTGTTTGTGATAAAGCTTTATGAGAACTATTTGGTATTAGAAATCAAGATTATCAGAAAAATGTCGAAAAGAAAACTATTATACAAAGAGGAGTAGGGTAAGGATAAAACAAGTCATATGGAAACTTGAGCTACTTTATGGGGCTATCAAAATAAAGAGTGACCTTAGACTTACTGAGCATGTGGGGCCATCAGAGTTATATATATTTAAGGATGCCAAATTTTAAATATTTACGCCTCAGGTCTAGTTAACTGACATCCTGGAGGGCAAGCTACATGTTTGCATATCATTCCTGTATGAGAGCAAGATGTGAAAGTTACTGACTCCACTTATTTAAGGCAGTTTTTATGTATATTTAAGCTTCATATAATTATTATGCCTGATATTAACACTAGTGATGGTTAATATCTACTGAGCTTTTATTACTACTAAATACTGCCCTAGTGCTTTACATATGTCATCTCATCAACAATCAAAAAACTCTCTTAGCTTAATATGATTTTACTTTCCATTTTATAGAAGAAGAAATGGTAGCATGACTTATTAAGAAACTTGTCCAGTAAACCCCAGCTAGTAAATGGAAGAGATAAATTTCAAATCCAGGGTGCCTGTTAGATGAATCAGCTATACTAAAAGATTCAAACAGCAGCAGGAAGTGTAGATGCTTAAGTAGATCAGGATAAGCCTTTCCCAGATCTCAGCCAGAAGTCAGTGATTTAGGAGAAGGCCGCAGAACCCCTAAGTAGCCAACAGGCTTTCAGTGTGCTCGAAAGCCAGTCTCCCACATTTAATGCATCTTGTCTTTCATTTTTCAGTGGATGATTTTGGGTAGCTATCAAGCAGGGGTGGAAAGGCATGCTCAGTGACTCATGCTTAAATTAGATTTGCTCTTGTTGCTTTATTTACAGTGTCATGATAAATCATAACATTTCCATCCTCTGGTTAACTGCATATTAAAATGACACGGGACAGCAACACTTTAGTGGGCAGAAAATTAAAAGAATGTTTCTGTATTTCATGAGAAATATTTAATTTTCAACTCTATTTCTTTTAAATCCATGTGAGTGACATTTTTAAAACCTGATACTTTAGCCTTAATAGCAATTGTCAGGTAAAGAAATCAATAATAGTTATGACAGTCCAGTAAAACAAAATAGCAACCAAATCAGGGAAAATAATATGTTAAACTGTTAACTGGTTACATTTACTTTATCATGAAAGGCCTTCAACTCTACTAAGAGTTATTTTAATTGTCACAAACTCAGGTCTTTCTACATTTCCTAAGACGCCATGACTTATAAACATTCCTCTGTCGGTTAATGATACCTAAATGCTACATCCCTGGGGATCTTTCTCAAGTCCAGAATAATTCTACATTTTTATTCCTTCTCTCCAGAGCCTCCAGAGATTTTGTCAACTTCCATGTTACCCCCACTAAAGGTACACTGGAGATACACGAAAGATACACAAGATACACTACATTTTTAAAACAGACACTGAAGTCACCATTTGATTTTCAAACAAATGCTGAATGTTTTGTTATCAGTAATTAAAAGGGTGCAATATCAAGAAAGAGCACAATTAGAGACTTTTGAAGGTATTTTAGAAATATTACCAGCAGTTTCGTTCAGCATTTACTGAAGTCAAAATAAGGTTAATCCTATGTAAAGACAGTGCAATACATTCTCTTAGACCTAAAACATGTTATCGTACATGACCTCCAAGATTTTAAAGAAATAATCAGTCATTTTGTAGTTCACAATACCCTCTACAAATCCATGCCCCACCATGGAGAATCCTATCACTGTAATATATTTTGCCAAAATATCTTAGGATGAAAACAAGATCTGTGATTGCCACTAATAACAGGAAACGGTTATTTGCTGATCTAAACTAAGCACATTTCATTTCTTTTAAAATTTGAACTTTTTAATGTTTTTTGATGGTATAGTCTTATTTTATTTTTTAACTACCTGTAACATAAAGCTTTTCATTCAGGAAATAAAAAGGCATCTTGTATTGAATCCAATTGATGCATATGTGACAATTCACGGATCTATTTTAGGAAAAAAAAATCAGACTGCCTATCTTTTATTTGACTTGGTAACATATAGAGTATTACAAAAATCTCCCTTTTTACCTTTCATTATATTTTCAGGGAAATATTTTATATCCTGTATCAAATCAGGGATTCACTGGTTAATTCGCGTATCCATTCATGAAATCAGCATTACACATTCACATACATTAATTTCTTCTTATAAATTACTGTGATAGGAGCAAAATACCATGAGAAAGAAAAGGTTTTGGATATCTACTTATTCTTAATAGCCTAGTAACAAGGACATGTCACATAAATATATAACAATAATCTTTCAAGATAAATTTGTATGTGTGATATGACACTGTACAGACAGAAGTAATGAAAGTCTATGTTAAGTAAAAAATATTTGGTGTAGTATGGCCTGAGTATATAAAGCTATGTTGGAGAACAATTCATTTCTCAGGTTTCTGTGTTCTCAGGCAGACTTATCATTTCTTTATATCGTTTAACCACCTTTACTACTTTTCATAAATTTGATATTTAGAAACAGAACACTGTATATTATAGTACCTCTTCTGTTTACAATTTTCTTTCTTTTTTTATTTATTTTTTATTATTATACTTTAAGTTTTAGGGTACATGTGAACATTGTGCAGGTTAGTTACATACGTATACATGTGCCATGCTGGTGTGCCGCACCCACTAACTCGTCATCTAGCATTAGGTATATCTCCCAATGCTATCCCTCCCCCCTCCCCCCACCCCACAACAGTCCCCAGAGTGTGATGTTCCCCTTCCTGTGTCCATGTGATCTCATTGTTCAATTCCCACCTATGAGTGAGAATATGGTCATCTTAATTGCTCACATGGATAATTTGAGATATTTTTACATCACATTTTGTTAAGATTTTCAAGTAGTTTTCTTTTTCAAACTTTTCGAATAATACATTTACACCTTATGCAATAAGGATTTCTCTGAAAGATTTTTCAGTCATTCCTTTCTTTTAAAATGTTGAATTTATTTTCATTTTTGAAAAATGGTAAACTAGATGTTAAATCAAACTCCACCCTGGATAATATATTAATAAAACTTTAAAATGTGTATCAAAACATTGAGAAACTAAATTAATATTTTTAAATGTTTTGGCATGCATTTAAAACTCCTATTTATATATTTATATATTATATATTACATTTATATATTTAAATATACATTTATATATTTATATATTATATATGTAATACATATATTATATATTATATAATATATATTATATTATATATTATATAATATATATTATATTATATAATATATAATATATATTATATTATATATGTATTACATATAATACATATTATATATGTTATATAATATATAATGTATTCTAAAATATAATTACATTATATATTATAATATATATTATATATGTAATATATGTAATATAATATATTATATATTGCATATATAAATATATGTTATATTACATATATGTATAAATATGTTATATATTACATACATAAATATGTATTATATAATTATGTATATACATACATATTATATATCTATATAGAGAGAGAGCGGGAGAAAGAAAGAGCGGGTGTAGGGAATAAGAAATAACCAACCAAAGAATAAGTTGCAAGGGTAAACTACAAGGGAGTCAGTGTCTGACTGTGTTTATTTGTCTGTATCTAGGATTCTAGAAATTGGATCTTAATCAACCAGGAAGAAAGTATTAAATGTCAGAGATAATGATAAAGTAAAAAGCAAACACAGCCCATATGCAAACACATGTATGAACAACACATATAAAAAATCAAGATAGAATCTAGGGTTTTTGGTTAAGGAAATCAAGCTAGTAGAAAAAAATTAAAGTTCAGGATTAAGGTAAGTTCATTGGGGAGGGAAATCAGAGTTTAATAATTTTCTAATCCCTGTACTGTCTAAGAAAATATTGAAAATAACATTTATGCTTAAGTATTTTGAGATAACATAAACATTTAAATTCCTAGGGCAATCATAAGATAATAAAAATATTACATAAAGCTTTCATTACAGTTAAAGAAAAATAAGGAAACGTTGAAGGAAAACACTATTAAACCAAAAGCCTAAAATGAGGCAAACAAACAGAGAAAAAAATTAGAAAAATAGAAAATAATATTATGGCAAAAATTAAATAATGTATAAGAGCTTTTATATTTGCAATTTAAGTGAGTTGAAATTTTAAATATACATACGAACAACTAAAGTGTTTTTAGTAATTTAAATATAAAAGATGAAATATAAATATTCTAGGGTCAGATATAGGAGGATATTTTTGTAACAAAGGATTGGAAATGAAGTTTTAAGAGCAAAATATGAAAAAGGGGACATGTTAATAAATTTAATTATCTTACATTTAAGAATTTCTATTTATTAATACTATAAAGAATAAAAAACCACAATCTATAAACCAAATAAAACATTTGCAAACCATTTTGCCTACAAATGATTCATACCCAGAATATATGAAAACGTTCTACCTACCAAAAAAAGATAAAACAATTGAAAAGTAGATAAAGGTGCAAATGTAATTTCATAGAAATGGATTATAAATGACCAATAAACGTGAGTACACTGTCAAGTTCATCACTAATCAAGAAAATGCAAAACAAAATTTATGTTCACTACATGGGCAGAAACTTTAACATCTCATAACAAGAAGTGTTTTAAAGGATGAGTACCCATGCATCCTTTGTTCACATTTGATGAACGTGTAAAACGATACAAGCACATTAAAGATCAATTAGGCATTACCTTGCAAAGTTGAATATGCATATGCACTGCAACCCAACAGTCACATATGTATGTATACATGTAAATATGTGTATATAAACAAAAGTATGTATACGTAAGTATGCATACACACATGCTATAGGAGATGCATATGTTTATCAGACAATATGTAAAATAGTGTCCTTGGGAAGTGTTGTTATTCATCAAATACACACTTTCAGTAGAATGAATTAATACATTTTTGTTCATTGATACAATGAAATACTTACTAACAAAATTTATAAAATAATGTAATAGCTATTGAATTTACAAAATGTTTTGTTGGTCACAACTATTTTAAATTTTACACTGTATAAATATTAGGAGAGGAATTAATATTCCACCAAATTCATCACGAGTGACAAACATAAGAGGTGATTGGATATATGTATATATAGCAAGTGTTATATTTTAAAGCTGCTATTTGAATCAAGAGTAAAAGTCACTGACTGGCCATGAAACCGCAGGTTAAGGTTGAATAATTGTTGACATTTCAAGTAGAGCACTGAAGAATGAAAACAGTTTTCAATGTCCACTGAGTCACAAGGTAGATATTCTTGCATTGCTGGGGACCCGAAAGAGTAGTACAATATAGTGGCTTATTTCTATTCAGAGTCAAATATAGTCTTCCATTTTACTTCATGAACAATGTTGTAATTGTAAAATTTATGAAAACATTTATGAAATTAAACCAATATACTAGATATTAATAATCAGGAAACTCAATGTTTCTACAAAAACCAACAATAGCAAACTTTTTGACTTTTTCACAAGCAAATATCAGTGTTGGGTGAATGACATGGTTTGGCTGTGTCCCAAACCAAATCTCATCTCAAATTCAAATCCCCACATGTCAAGGGAGGAATCTGGTGAGAGGAGATTGGATCATGAGGGCAGTTTCCCCCATGCTTTCCTCATGAAAGTGAGTGAGTTATCATGAGATCCAATGTTTTTATAAGTGTTGGTTTCCCCTGCTCTTCTCTCTCCAGCAACCTAGTGATGAAGGTGCCTGCTTCCCCTTCCACTATAACTGTAAGTTTCTTGAGGTCTCCACAGCCATGTAGAACTGTGAGTCAATTATACCTCTTTCCTCTATAAATTACCCAATCTCAGGGTAGTTCTTTATAGCAGTACTATAGCAGGACTAACAGTGAATTATTTATATTATTATAATAAATTTATGTGGTTACTTAGAAGAGATTATTTAAACAACTTTTAAGTATTGCTCAGCAAGAGTGTTTGCTTTATTATAGGTAGAACAGAGGCAAGTGGGCATAAAAGTTTTATTTGTGTAAAAACTTATGACCTTTCAGTAGTTGCATTGTATTTTTCCCCTACAAATATTGTCTAGGGATTTTACAAGCATTTTATCTTCTTCAGCTTGTCTGAAGCTAGGGTCATTTGAAATATCTCATAATTTAAACTCTTGTTTTGCCATTCACTCAAGACCAAATGCTACTTATGATTTTGTGTAATATACTGTCAAGAAAAAAACAATAGAATGGTATCATATTATGATAATTTTGGATTGTATTGCATCTAATATCATCTTTCTAGGTTTTTTCTATTAATACTATCCTTCTAGGAGCAGAATAATTCACTTGAAAAGGCATTTGAATATACATTTTGGTATCATTGATTGATTAAAAAGCAAAAAGCTTAGGTTCTTAGATGACTTTCTTTTGCAGCAATATCAGAGTGAATCTATATTTCCTGTAGGGGAAGTAAAAAAGATCCCCAATGTTCAGATGCATAAAATGCCTTCAAAGCCTGACAGTGATGACAGAGAGTTTCACTAAGTGCCTTACTGGCTCTTGGCCATGTTGGCAGCAGGAGGGGGCAGTGTATCACTGGGTACTCTGCTGCTTGCAGCTTAGGCTCTGCTATACATTACAGAGTATCAGAGAGGAGCTATTGATCAGAGATAATTTTCTCTCATTGAGAAATAGGCTTTCACTACCTTTTGGCCTTGTTAGTAAAACTAGTCACTAAGAAAAATGTACACTTAGTTTCAGGGTTACTGGAGAGAAGGAAAATACTTCTCAAATGACATCATTAGATTCTAGCCGGATGTGCTCGAAACTACCATTTGAATGTAATTAATGGGTCAGTTTGTTAAATGTAATTACTGGTTTAATTTCTCTCCCCTCTACCACCATATATAGAAGATCTATAATCCATTTTCAAATAAAGACACTATGTTCAGTTTCCAATATAATTTTTCACCTAATAATCTGACTGACAATTAAATTTGTGGTTAGGCTAAGGTTAGAGTTGCAGTATCAAAGTAGTGTAGATTGAAGAGTCTCTTACTCTTCACAATCACAACCGAATCTTGCCTGTTTTGTCATAACCACCTTGAAATGGTGAGAAAAATCTGGCCCAGAAAAGTGAACTCAGCTGTGTGAAGAATCATGCACACAAATCTTCCCCAGTGCCTAAGGCTCCTTGCAGACCCAGGTTTCATGCTCTTGCCAACTAGGACAGATTTCTAAAGCTAGGTTTGCTTCTCTGGCTGACTGACTTCAAAACCTATAAGGATGAGAGCCTTGGAATGGAATCAAAGGGTACACTGCACACTGCAGATGGAAGGCGGCCTTTAGAAAATTATTTGTGGCTTTGATTTGCACTTCTCTGATGATTACTGATGTCGAACATTTTTTTCTTATGTGTGTTGGCCACTCGTATGTCCTTTTATTGGGAAGTGTCTGCTCATGTCTTATGTCAGACTGTCTATCATTAAAAAGTCAAAAAACAACAGATGCTGGACAGGCTGCAGAGAAAAGGGAACGATTATACACTTTTGATAGCAATGTAAATTAGTTCAGTCACAGTAGAAAGCAGTTTGGAGATTTCTCAAAGAACTTAGAACTACCATTTGATCCAGCAATTCCATTATTGGGTGTATATCCAAAGGAAGTAAATTGTCCTACAGAAAAGACACATGCAATTTTATGTTTATCACAGCAATGTTTACAATAGCAAAGACATGGAATTGACCTACGTACCCATCAATGGTGGATGTGGAAAACAAAATGTTGTTTAACAGCATGGAATACTAGACAGCCATAAAAAAGAATGAAACCATGTCCTTTATCGCAACATGGATGCATTTGGAGGCCATTATCCTAAGCAGATTAGTACAGGAATAGAAAACTAAATACCTCATATTCACACTTATAAGTGAGAGCTAAGAATTGGGTACTCATGGACGTGAAAATGGCAACAGTAGACACTGGTGACTACTAGAGTGAGGAAGTAGAGAGAAAGGATTGAAAAGTAATTACTGGGTACTATGCTCACTACCTGGGTGATGAGATCAATTATACACCAACGTCAGCATTAGGCAATATACCCATGTCACAAACCTGCACATATACCCCTGAATCTAAAATAAAAGTTGAAAAAAAGAAAAATATTTCCATGCATCAGTTAAATCTACCCTATAGAACTCCGGCCATATGAAACACTCAACCTTTTCTTGGAGAAAGGAAGCAAGGAAGAACATGAAACTCTATTAGGAGACAAACATATTGTTATTTCTGTGGGATAATATCTTCCAAATGCAAAACAAAAAACCACAAAAATGACTTATTTTAGGGTTTACCATTCCACCTTACACAAAATACACATGTAATATACAGACAATATTTTAATTAGGTTAGCATTTAAATTAAAATTTATTTAACTACAGCAGAACAAATGGAATGCAATTTGAAAAGTATGTCTTCAATATTAACAACAAAAACAATTTATTGGACACCTATTTTTTTGGATAGTCCATGGACTACACATTTCACAGATTCCTACCCTCAGTAAATGATTTATTAAAGTTTCCAATATAGAAGCAATTGAAACAAGTTAAGATGGTTAGAAATTACTTAATGACCTTCCTCTACTTATGTTTATTTTCTTGTTTGAGTCCTCCAAATTTGCTGAAATTATTTGTCTTTAACATTGTCAGAAATGCTGTTAAGGCTGCTATTTTTGGAACAGTGGGAGCACTGATTTCTGTTCTGTCTATGCTGCTAACCTAATCATTTCAGAAAAAACAATTTTCCTTATTAACCTCTTCTCATAAGGTCTTATGAAGGAATGACAACAGGGAGATATCAAGGAATTAATTTTAAGTTTTGTAGAAGTAAAAGAAATTTGAAGTCACGTAAACCAATAAAACAATCTGAGTCACTTCAGTGCCCCTGTTCTTATCCCATCAATCTTCCATCCTACACTACGGAATCATTTCCACTGGTCTGCAAGGTTAAGAAGAGTAAGTCTTGAACTAGATACACAAACAGAACGCTATTCTGAGGTGCAAACATTGTCAAACCTTCCCTATGCTTAAGGAAACACTCGTAAATTGGGTGCTTCTCTTTTCTTATAAAATGCCACGTCTTTATAGAATATAATCAATTATGAGCTTGTCATTATGATTTGTTCAATAGAACACAGCATGACTCTAAGAGTTTACAGGCAATTAGCATGTTTTTTAAATATTTGTATATGCCAAGTGTTAACATTCATTAAGTTAACAGGAACAATTTTCAATAAGTCCATTAATGGACAATATAACCATTTTACTAGTTTACTCATATCAGAGACAAATCTTTTAAGTTTTTATTGTGGAAGTTGAAGCAAGTAATATAAAATTAAGTAATACAAAGCAAAAATGTATGCCTCAAAATAAGAGTAATATGAATTAAGTTTGTAGCTTTTGGTTCAGTTTGGTCTCAGGAATCCGTTATGTAGTTTATTATATAAAAGTGGTTCTTGTTATGTTCAAAACAGTCCTACATTTGGAATCAAGACACCTGTCTCCTTGTATAATAGTCTTTGTGAAATAAATGATATTAACTTCCAACTCGAAAAAGCATTAATAAAATAGAGCAAATCTAAGGGGAAAATAAAGATGCTTACAGGGAATGAGACACACGTCTCTTTACACATGCATGCACACTTACAACTGCAATGTAGTTGAGTTTCAGTTGTTCCACATTATTGTCAACACTTGATATTATCTATAATTTTAATTTTAGTCATTCTAGTTGTTGTGTGCCAGTATAATTTTTATATTTCCTCTGTTATAACTTCCCTTAGGGAGGTGTGTGTGTGTGTGTGTGTGTGTGTGTGTTGTTAAAAGGATCCATAAGGATGCCTTGATTCTACCATGGCAAAAAAATGAAGACACGTGATGTATTTGAAAAAATTCATTGCACTTTGGGGATTGATTCATATTTGAATGTGGTTAAGAATGAATTTATAGATACCAAAAGGAATAGTGATAGTAAAATATATTCTAAATTTGGTTTTGTTAAGCAATTAATATGAATAAAATACAAAAAAATTAAGTATCTACAAATTCCGAGTAGAATAGAATTAGAGTAGAAGGGGAGAATTTATAAAAACCATCCTAGAAAAGGTTAATCAAAAGTACACTTTTACTACCTTTTAATTTTGAAAAATCTCAACACTGTGGAAAAGTTGAAAGAATAAGGAAATATATGTTCATATTCCTTCTACATGAATTTACCTAAGTATTTTGCCAAATTTGCTTCCTCTTGTGTGTGTGTATGTGTGTGTGTGTTACATTTGATGAAACACTTAGGAGTATATTAAATACATCAAGACACTTCATCCTTAAATAATTCAGCATGCATTGTTTAAGAATATAATCCACATTCTATGCAAGTACAGTACCATTATCATGCTTAAAATGAATGAAGATTTATCTTTAATCATTTTAAATCAAGTAGGGTTTACTCCTTGTTTAAACACAAAACATTTAATTTGGAGACATCCCAGGCAGTTTTCCTCAGGAATTCTTTCTGTTTTTTTTAATTGTTTCTACATTATACTGGTGAACTTGTGTCTATATGCTCTGTTTTCTGTAAATTGGAAGTTAATCTAGAGCTCTGATTATATTTGAATTAAATGTTTTATAATAGTGCTTTATAAAATAAATTATGTCTTTATGTTGTATCACATCAGAAACACAG
The DNA here is from genome assembly GCF_028858775.2 of Pan troglodytes. Lineage (NCBI taxonomy): Eukaryota > Metazoa > Chordata > Mammalia > Primates > Hominidae > Pan > Pan troglodytes. The sequence continues at coordinate 74,997,205 of NC_072415.2, read as the reverse complement.
TGACTGGTTTTTCTGTTACATTTCTATGACTATTTAGATAATGAGCCTATAATGAATCAGGAACTGTCCTATGTATAAAGAATGGAATCTAATAAGATAGGTAGGATTCTCATAAAACTCTCAATCTATCAGAGAAAACAGAAAATACAACAAACAAGATAACTTCTAATGTGCATAAATAACTTAAAATAGGTTACTGTGATGATACATGAATGCGTAGCTATATCAAATTTGGTGGTTAAGGAAGCCATTTCTGTGGAACAAAATTTTAACCCAATTTTTTTGTGATAAGCATCAGGTACCACAGGTCGAGGAAATTGGAAGAGAATCAGGATTAGGGATGAAAAAGCATTGAACTTTATGTAATATATGCATATATATATGTGTGTGTATATATATATGTATGTGTATATATATGTATATATATGCATGTATGTGTGTGTGTATATATATATACATATATATGCATGTATGTAATTGTCTAAGCTATGAATTTTGGTCTTTTAAAATGTGAAATGCCTTTCTGGTGCCTTTTAGGAAATGTTTCTGGACATGCAATTCTGGGGTTTATTTGGGTACAATCAGGCCCAGATATACACCTTTAGGAGTTATCAGCACGCACATAAAATGTAAAAGAGACAGTTTAAGGCCAACCAGAGAGAGAGTATAAATGCAGAAGATAAGTGGTCTTCTGATGGTTATTTCAAATACTTTGTAATTTCCAGGATAGTTAGTACAGAAATAGTCAGCCAAGGAGACCAGAAAATAGCCAGTGGTGTATAAATAAAACAATATTCATGAAAGCCAAGAAAAAAATATGTTTAAAATCGTTTTTTACTATGCAGAATGCTGCTGAGAAGAACAAATATAACTCCACTATGTAAGGTTAGATAGAGATCCTTAGTGATATTTGGAAAAAAAAATTTAGATAAAGTACCTTCCCAGTTGCCTATTTTGACATTTCCATATCTTTCTTATTCTCCATGTTTCTTTGATTATCATAATATTATATAATTAATACCATGAACTAGACTGGGCACAGTGGCTCATGCCTGTAATCTCAGCATTTTGGGAGGCCAAGGAGGATGAATCACTTGAGGTCAGGAGTTCCAGACCAGCCTGGTCAACATGGTGAAACACTGTCTCTACTAAAAATACAAAAATTAGCCAGGTGTGGTGGTGCACTCCTGCAATAACAGCTACTCTACTTGGGAGACTGAGGCAGGAGAATCGCTTGAACCTGAGAGGCAGAGGCTGCAGTGAGCAGAGATCACCCGACTGCACTCCAGCCTGGGTGACAGAATGAGACTCCATTCCAAAAAAAAAAACAAACAAACAAACAAAAAAAACAAAACCATTAACTCTGTAACCAGCTTACTTGGGTTCTTTGTGATATTGTATATGATACTCATCCCGTCTTTGTCCAGTCTCTTCATTTATGAAATGAAAATAGTATTTGTATTATCTCAATTTTGTATCTTCATAAAATACAAATTTGGGGCATTGAATATGTGCAAAATCATTAGAATCGTGTCAGACAAATTGCAGATGCTATATAATTAATTATTATTTCTACTACTATGATTGTTCTTGTTAGGTTATTGTGATTACTATTTATGTCATTATGATTTATGTGTTTCTAACCATGCTATGAAATTCCTGTTTGTAATGTTTTTCAGATCACTTGTCATTTCTAAAAGATTCTTTCCTAATTTTAAATCTTTTATGTTACACTTATTTGCTTGTGTTTATCATGTCACCTCTGCCATTTGCCCTTGCAAACATCAGCCAAAGGAACATTCAGAATGTTAAAGAATTTTGCCAAATGTCATTTATCTCACTTGTTTCACCAAATGATCAAGATGCTCAACTCCAAAGCTATGATTTCTCCTATAAAATCGTGTCCCTTCAGCCATTATCAAGTCCCTGGCAGTGATCCACAGACTGTTTTCTCTCTTAATCTTCCTATGCTTTTTGATGAAATCTGCAAAAATATCCATTATCCACGAATCCTCTTTTGGCACAATCTTACCTGACTTTTTATTTCTGCTAGTCTTTCATCTCTTCTAACCACACCAACCCCTCTTCTCCTTCTCGTACAACCAGAGTCATCTACAGGTAGTGATTTCATGCTTTTATGTTTCATCATGGACTCAATCTGAGAGCCTGAGAACAAACTCCTTATATATTCTTACTTATTTTAGAATTTTCCTGTTTCTGCTATAATTTCTCCTGTCTCTCATTATCTCTTTCTTCCCTTTCTCTCTCTCTCTCTCTCTCTCTCTCCACATACACTTATATACACACATAACATTATTCTTATTGATATCTGCAGAAAAGTATACTATATTTTAGTCTTTCACTTATTTCTTACTGTGAAATAATTAATTATAAATGTTTTAACCTAACACTAATTTTGGTAGCCTAGAACACAACTTTTTCTTTCTAAATATCAGTATTGCTAAAACATGCTTTCTTCCTATTCTACGTTGAATTTAATCACTTTTCTCACGTAATAAGCCAAATTATAAGGGTTATGTTGTTTAAAAGCAAACTTAGAACATATATTGTCCTAATAAATGATGTACTTTCCCTTTAGAAATGTATTATTTCATACAAAAGTGCTGACAATTATACTGCAGTACATCTTTTTGCAAGAATATTTAAATCTAATATATATTTATCATCAATTGTCTTTCCATCTTAACATCTGACATGTTGATTTCAAATATTTGTTATAAATATCACCTTTTGGTCACTGTCAAATTTGTTTTCTTCTATGGGTTTTAACTACAGAACCCCAGTAAAGCCCAGAATAATATGTTTTTTACAAACTAATGTCATCCGTTCTACTCCAATATTTAATTAAATAAATTTAAAACCAAGAGAAAAGTTGCACATCCATATACCTGTAACCTACATATGCTGATTGTTATTTTGCCACATCTGAGCACTAGCTCTTTTCTCTCTTTCTGTCTCTCCCCAGACATCAGACATATCTGATGAGTTGCAGATATAATTCTCCCTAATGGGCAATGTGCACATTTTTGCCTAATAAAAAGTACACTCCCCTTTACAACCCACAACATACAGTGATTAAACATTAGAAATTGCACTTTAATACTGCCGGTTATCATGTCATGCTAACTTAAAATGCATGATCAAATATCCCAAATTATCCTAGAGGTATTCTTTATAGCTATTTTTTAAATCCATGATCCAATCAAGGTTCACATCATCCCATCCTTTATCTCTTATGACCAAAATTTTAAGCAATATTTTTTGTTTTGTTTTTTATTTCATTGGCATTTATAAAAAACCCAAAACAGATTTTTTTACAATACTCTTAATTTGGATTTTTCTGAAAGCACTTACTAAAATATAGTCATGTTAAGTAATTTTTTTGCCCCCAATACTATATTTTTTATTATTTTTTAGACTGCAAAATGGGGCCATGTGGTATCCATTTATTTTGAGTCATGGTGATCAGATTTATCTATTGTAATCATAACTTATTCTGTTTATTATTGGTATGTAATCTGTGTGATAATATTTTAAATTTGGTGAATTTGTTCCTCAATTAAATTTTATTAATTGGTAGGTTTAATTAATTGGCTTGGTTTTAGCAATTGTTGATGATTTTTTGATAAATCAACTATTGTTGAATGACTGTAAAAAGGAGAATTTTTATTCTGTCATTCTTTCTAAACTTATTAATAAGTATATCTTGAGTAACTTTCTGTTCTCTTCATTCTTAAGTTAAAATATATTTATATAGAACCACTGATTTATTTTATTCAATGGGTTATACCTGAGGCTATCATTTAAAAGTCAATGTTTAATTTTTTTTTCCTAATTTGGTCACTGCACACCTCTTCAAATTGGCTCCCGTGTCGTTTTAAAAGTCCCACCAATGTTTTTAAATGTTTGGCTGTCTCACACAAGAGGCTTAAGGCTCACCTTGTATTTCTCCTGAACTAGACCTATAATCAGTCATATGCTCAGCAATTTACTGCTCCTTTAACTGGAGAATGAAATAAGATTGCAAAATACCTCATGGAACAAATACATTTACCATTCCATTCAGCAATACAGCTTCTGGGAATGTACCCAGCGACATAGCTCCAACGATACAAAAGCATACATGTTAGTATGTCTATGCATGTTTTTTGAAATAAGTAAATATGAGAAATAACCTACTTATATATAGATGTTTGTCAAATATTGCTGTCACAGCTGCAAAATCAAACAGTATTTGTGAAAGATTTGATTTTGTAAATAATATATCATTTTGTTTACTTATGTTTCGGTGACTATTTCCTTTTTGCTGCTTTTTAAATTCTGAATATTTGTGCTTTTCCCCTTTTATCCTTACTTAATTTACTCAGTGGTTTTTCCAGTTTTAATTTTTTGAAGAACAAACATTTAGCATATTAAGTCTACATTTAGGGGATTTTCTGCACCATTGATTCTACTTAATTATTCCTTTTTAATTTTTATTTTCTGTTTAAATTTAGTTTTTTGTTCCTCTTCTAGGCCTTTGAGTGAAAAAAATAATTACTTTATTTTTATTATTTTATTTTTATACTTACACTTTTTTTGTAATCAGTGGTTAAATATATTCCAAAATTCTGATATGAAGTAGTTTTCATTATCAATGTTATATAAAGTCTTCTGCTTCAGTGTAAATTTTCCTTATGCTCAAAAATTGTTATCAGAGAGTTCTTGTCATTATTATTATTTTTAAACATTCCTAGGCAGAGGAGACTTTTTCTTTAATATGCAATTTCATTGCATTGTAATCAAAGAATATAATTTTATTACTATGGTCTGTGGAACATATTGATACTTTCTTTGCTACTTAATATATGTCCACTCTATTTGAATTACTTTTCTGACTTGCCGTAACTTTTTTATGTTCACAATGCTAATTACTTGGGAAAAAAAATTGTTTGCTGTGTCCTGTATGGCCTCTGTTTACCCAAAAGGAGGTGAGGAAGACCTAGCATTACTAACTGTATTCACTAAAGTTTGGATAGGGGGTATAATCATAGGGAAGTCACATAATTATATCATAATTAATAAAACACCGTTTCCACTTCTTTGGGGGTAGGTTTCATTTTGCATGAGACAATGAAAGAATACAATTCTCTTGTTTGTTGTAGATTCATTTAACTGTGGCTTTTATCTACTCTAACAGGGGCAAAGCCGCTACATTCAGAGAATGAATTGAACACCAAAAATCACATCTAATAGGAGTCTCGTAATATTTCATATAACCCCTGCTATTCTGAGGTATCTAATATCAATTATAAAGTTAGGACTCTGATATTTCAATTTGAGAACTTATGACAATAAAGATTCCATGGGTAAGGGCTGGTATTTCTCTCCAAAGTAACTCTACGTTTATATGTAACAGCTTGTATTTTTTTAAGTTTTATTAATGAGTTGTTTATTCTTACCTGGAGCTTGGGCTGTATTTCCAAATTAAAAATCTCAGTGGTATGACACAGCAGTTATGTATGCTGTTATACCAAATACCCTAAAGAACATTAGATGGCAAATTAATGGGTTCTGATTTGAAACACCAGTCTTAAACCAATCTGCTCTGTCTTCCTCTCCCATGATAATGGCTTTACTTTCAATAATCATCTTCAAAGTAACCATGGAGAGCAGATGTGTGTGTGTGTGTGTGTGTGTGTGTGTGCCATTTCCCTTCAGTTTTGCCACTTTTAATTTTTCCACCCATTGCCAATTCCACTGAATTATATTTTTTACACTACATTGACAAGTTAAGTTCTATGTAAAAAATTAAAGTTGGATTGACATGCTTTCACACAACAGAAATTTAACACTACCTCACCAAACTTTGTTACCCCCAACTATTTTACCATATAGAGTCTAGAATGTCTTGTAACTTACTAGGTACAGGCTCCAGGCCACTTTACCCAGGCTGTGGGCTAAGTTGCTAGAAATGAAACTGAAGCACCTACACACTGCAGCAAATCCAGACAACATCGCTGTCCATTACTCAAACCTCTGTCTGCTGTGGTCATTGCATAGCCCTTTGGGAGTAAGATATTGATCACAACTCTCTGGATGATTCTCATTAATCATGGATCTCACAACAATTTTAATAGAGTACAATCTGCCTTAGTACAACATGACACAAATCAACATTTCATTTTTCTTAAACTACTGCATTCCAGAGAACACCATTATAGGAAAATAAATCCAGAGCCAGCATCTCAAGTATAATGGCTCTGGGGTAAATAGCTGAGATAGTTGTTAAATTTTTACCCAGAGAAGCAATATCGATAACGGCAAACAGTAAAAATTTTGGCAAAGAAGTTAATAAATAAATGTTTATCACGTATTGGAATATCTTGCAATGGTTAAAATATTAAAATGTTAAAATGAATTAATCAATGTGTCCTAATGGTTGATGACTTTATAAAGCATAAATATGAATGAATATAAATTAGGTGAGGCTCTTGAAAATAACTGAAATGTGACTTTTGAAAGACAATCCAAAATAATTGCATATATTGTTTGTGGGGACAATGTTATCATAAAATTCACAAACACTCCAACTAGTGGTTCTCTATTCAGATGAAGAGAAACACTAGACAGCAAAGTATTTTGCTGAATCAGTAACACATTGTTTATTTTCCAAAAGACATACCTAAACAAATACAGAAGATGTTAACATATGCCTAATTTTTGTGTTGGTTACAAGAAAGTATACCATCTTGTTTTATATTATATTTTCTACACATTAATAATATTCCAAGCCCAAAATAAAACAAACACCAGAGATGAATGGTATAGACTGAATTGTGTCCCTCCAATTTTGTGGGTTGTAGCCTACGAAATTGTGACTGTTTTTGAAGACAGCACTTTTAAGAAGGAAATTAAGGTTAAACGAGGTTAAAAGGTGGGAGCTTTAATCCAACAGGACTGGTGCCCTTATGTAAAAAACAAGAAGACACAAGGAGTTTGAGTGCACAGGGAGGTCATAGGAGGACACAGCAAGAAGGTGACCTCTACAAGCCAAAGAAAGGGGCCTCAGCAAAATCCCACCTTGCCAGCATGTTCATCTTGGACTTCTCCACCTCCAGAACTGTGAAAAATAAATTTCTGTTGTTTAAGCCACCCAGTCAGTGGTATTTTATTAGGGTAGCCCTAGCAGACATTCTTTATTTAGCTCATTCCATGATTTTGACCAAAATTTGTCTTGCTAGTGTTTTCTCAAGTGATCTTTCGAGCCTTTCCAAGTGCCATGCCATCTCATTTCTTTAAAAACTATACTTTTTAGTTTTTAAAGAAACACGTTTTTCTCACTCTACCTTGAATGCTAATATGACTACTTTTCCCCACCTCTTCAGAAAACCCCTTTGTAGCTTTTCTCCCCGTGAAAGAATTGTCTTCATTCATTTGAGCACATGTTTCCTTTCTTCTTTTTTATTTTGACTTGCCTTTTGGCATTTTGCACAGTAAATGTTTACACACTTCTCTTTTAAAAAAATTGTATTTTATAATTTAAGTTAATCATGCATACATTTTCTGGTTAAAAATATAGGCATTATAAGTAAGATTAAATTATCATTTTACCATATAAGATCAGAAACCCCTCCTCACACCTCACATCTGGAATGCTTTCCAGGCATGTCCTTTATATATTTAATTATGTTCTCTTTATTTGTGTATATGTGTGTGTATATCTATATCTATATCTATATATAATATAGATATATATAAAACAAAATATCACACTTCTATTTTGGAACTTCTTTTTATGACTTAATAGTATATTGGGAAAATCTATGCACATTTGTAAACGAGGTCTACATTTTCTTTTTTTGCTGACCGCATAGCTTGGCGTTATATGAATAAACAACAGTGGACTTAGTGACTCTCTTGTAAATTATTATTCAGGTTTTAGCCAAAGTTTTTCTGTTATCACAAAGTTGTTTAATGAGCTGATAATTATTTGAACATATAAGTATCCCTAAAAATATATTTGCAGGTGAAAGCGTATTAACTTTTTTTAAATTTAATTTTATTATTATTATACTTTAAGTTTTAGGGTGCATATGCACAATGTGCAGGTTAGTTACATATGTATTCACTAAATAAATGGTTCTTAATGCACCTGTTTCCATGTGATTGGTCACCAACCTCTGCTCAATGTTACTTGTTTAAATTCTGCAGCAAATACATTAATCATCTCTTTCCAACACTCACAATCTCATAGGGAAAGCTCATTTTATTCTCACAATATCCCTGCCAAATATAGGTATGTATACATATATATTACTTCATTTTATATATGGGAAATAAGCTACATGGCTTGATCTGGGACTAACGTCACCTAACTACTAATCTATTTAGCCTTAAATATGTGTATAAATTCCCTCAAGTGAACAACATTTTAAAAAAAAAATCAGAAGGAATAGTTTTATAACAAATATGTTTCCATGAAAGTTACATTTTTAATTAAGTATATAAGCAATATATATACTATGTAATTAATATCATAAATATTATATACGCCATGTAATAGCATGTTCTATTCTCATAATGTAAAAAATAAGCATTTAACGTAAAATTTCTTGAGTTTTCAAGTATCAGGAAAGCATTTAAAAGTAATTAGTGGTTATTGTTATGCTTATATTTGTGTTATATTTATATTTATTTTTGAAGTAAAGCTGTCTCATAAATGTGATTTATATAAAACATATTTGCTCTGAAATACAGATAAGAAATGCATAAGACACAGTCATCTATATGACACCATTATTTTCATCTCCTGTTATTCTAAGTTTTAATTGTATTTCTCCTTCATTCAAGTGAAGATAATAGCTTATTTTAATTTGGGGAATAATTGCTACAGCTCATAAATTACTTGCCTCTCTTCATTTTTAAGAGATGAACTTTTATACTGTTTCTGTGTACTGCAACTTTTTAAAAGTTATGAGTAACTGAGCGTCTCTTGATTAAATGTGAACAATGAGGCAGGAGGGGTCGAGATTGCATTAGAAATCCAGTGTGTCTCCTTCTTCTGAAGCATAGATGCCAGAAAAGTAAAAAAAAAGTATGAGATTAGCATTATAAACAAAATGAGTTTCTTTCTCTCTTTCTTAAGTCTTATGACCTCTCGTCTGCTTTCTTATAACCTCAACCTAGACCAAGTTTTTCTCTGAGGGTCGGGTAAAACAAATTTAGTACATTATTAGAGTTTTCTGTACTGGCTGCTTTAATACCTACCTCTTCTTCTCTTGCTGCAACCTAGTGAAATAAAAATACACTTTGTCAACTTGTTAACCTGTAGAGCTTCCCTTGTGGGTGGGAGGGGTATAGAAAAATTTGAAGTAATCTTGAGAAACTGATCATTTTACAAATGAATGATACTGGAGAGGAAATAATTAATAATGGAGTGACAGCCTCGTGACACAAAATCATTTTGGACAGTGATACAGGGAGAGGAAGGAGGATTGATTTTAGCTATGGACATGGGGAGTGTTGCTTTTGGGAGAGAGTATGGAAATGAGGTTATTAGTAAGTCTATAAATTTTTTATACAGTGAAAACCTTTTTTTGTCAGGTTTCTGCCTAAAACTGGTATTAAAGCGTTGCACTGCTTTTCAATGCTTTGGAGACTGGATTTGTAATTTTTAATTTTAGCGTGACACTCTGCTGACTTAAGTCCCAATTTTGTCTTGTTTTATCCAGGTAATATTTATTTCCTGCTGCAAATGAACCAAAAACAAACAAAAAAAAAAAAGCAAAAAAAGAAAGAAAGAAAGAAAGGCTATATCTTCCCATAGTTTAATTGCCCAAAATAAAACAACAAAAGTCCTTTTTTTGTAGTCTGCATTCCTGAGACAGAATACTGTTCGGCCCATTTCTCCCAGTTGATTTATCCTACCATAATTGCCTATTATTGGTGGGAGAATAGAATACAGAGGTAGAAAGATTGCTTCACATAAATATTATTAAAGGGATTTAACAGGGTGTGTGAGAGCCCAGTTCTTAAAGAAGATTCCTTAAAGTAGATTCTTATACAACTCATGATTTTCTAAAGGGCCTGGTGCTCTTTGATTAGATAATATTCCTCATCACTTATTCAAAATTGTTTATTATCTGCCCAAGAAATGCACTAAATCATTAGATATCAAGTTTATGAAGGCTTTTACATATAAAATGCAATGACCTTACTGTTCTTTGTGTATCTAGTTGCTTCTCATTTAATTATACCACACTGCTGAAAGAGTAAACTATCCTTTTCCTTGTCTCTTTTTTTTGTGTGTGTATATACATTTCAAAACCCTTAATTATTATCTGGCCCTTATAGTAAAATCATGAGATTTGTCACTGAAGTCCTTGCCTCATTGGATCAGACTCAACCCCTTACTCCATCTGGTTTAATGTCCTGCTCCCAATACATTGTATTTTGTGTTCTATAGTTTCCAGCTTAATGTCACAGAGCTCCACATGCCAGAAATGCAACTGGGGTGTGTGTGTGTGTGTGTGTGTGTGTGTGTGTGTGTGTGTGTGTGTGTTTTAAACTAGAAGGGACCTCCAAATAATCTAAGCAGCCTCTATCATTTTTTCCTATAAAGAAATATTAGGCCAGAGTGTTTAATTGACTACTTTAAGATCCCAGTTAGCCAATTGAAGAGGTAGGAAGAATATGTATGTTTTCTAGTTTCCAGGCAGCCACATCAAAAAGACTACTACACCAATAGCACCAGTCTCCTCTTTTCTTTTTTTTTTTTTTTCCCCAGCTCACAGTAAGCAACGTGTGTATTTATTAGCTATGGGAAAAAAGACAAAATAAAGTTAACTCAGAACAACAAGAAAACTTCTTGATTTTGTATTTCTGTGTTGAGATGGCAGATACCAATAAAAACTGGCCAAGTTTCAAATCTCATCTGCCCCCTTGTCAAGACGAAGACCTCACAGAAAAGTTCAAATTTTTATGTCATAGAAGAACAAAATTTGAAAAGAATAAACTGAAAGATGTTATGGAATAATAAACACAATCCCTGGGACAGAAAAGAAAAGAAACAGAATGATACAAACCACAAAAATATTAAAGGATGACAATAATTAACAAATCAGCTTACCTAACTAAAATCTTTCAAAGGCTGAACAAAATGACAGTAAGCCTGGAAAAAATAGAAACAGCAATTGGAACTTATCTCAGTGACATCAATACCCTGCTTATTAAAAGCAATGTAAATAGCTCCAAGAATGGAATGATGTAGCCTGTATCATGGATATTTCAAAGAAAAAAGCTCTGGCTATGTTATTTAAATCAGAGTATTTAATACTAGGTATTAAGCATTCATTAGTTGTCATGTAAACTCAGCTACTCATGAAAGAAAGGAAGTCTGAGTAAAGACTATAAATAACCTGTTTATCAGATTAATACAACTGAATGATTACTTGCACTTGGGTAATACACATAATTCCTTAAGGCCCCAGTGTCTGTCTTATATGATACAGAATATCAGACTTTTTTAGAGTTTTAAGCATAAGCTTAGGTATAATATGTATAACAATTGGTTCATGTTATGTGACATAAATAACTCTTATTTAAAAAATAATATAGAAACATTGATTTTAGTAGTATATTTAGCATTTCTAAAAACTCTAGTTTTTAAAAAATGTGGTCTATTTTCTCTAAAAGCATTTCCTGGTAGTTCTCTTAGAATTGCCAAACAAAACTTCAGCAAAAAATTCAACTTGTTGGGAAGGAAAAGTACAGATTATTACAATCCCAACCAAATTTATATCAAGAGTAACAGACAAACACAATGCAATTCTGGCCCAATTGGAAGAAATTCCTGGAAAGCAAAACAATTCTCCACAAATCTGTCAAAACATGCAAATTAAGTGGAGAATTTTATCTGACCAGATTAATGGTTTTTTACCATTAAGCTGGTAGGAAACTGGCAGGACTTACTTCCTAATTCTGATAAAATGTAGTGAAAAAAGTCACCCAAACAGCAGCTGGTGATGAAAGCAATCCCTAGCTGCCCTAATTGCTCATTAGCATAAGACACTCCCCCCGCCCCCCTCCCCCGCCAGTGCCATGACAATGTGCTTGTCACACCAATGACCTGGAAGTTACCTCTTCTTTCCATGTCAATGACCTCAAATTTACTGCCACTTTCCTAGAAAGTTCTGAAAAATCTGCCCCTTAATTGGCATTAACCTACCCTTAATTTGCATGTAAGTAATAGCGGGTAAAAATGGGTATACATAGAACTAGCCAACAGCCCACAAGTGTGGCTCTGGGCACACTGGCTATGAGTTGGCTCTGCTGGGCAAGGAGGAGATCTGGTTCAATAAATGATTGCTGTTTAACGCCGCCACCTTGCTCTTGAATTATTTCCTGGGTAAAGCCAAAAATTCTCCTGGGCTAATTACTAATTATAAGGATCACTTGCCCAGCTACATCATTGTGGCAACCCTGAAGGGACAAATATAGTGAGAGATGGGGCAAGATGACAAGATGGTGAGACAGCCATCAGTGAGTCGGCAAGACAGTGATCGGCACAGTGAGATGACAGTCAGCTTGATGGCAAGAAACGGAGATGGAAATCTGACAGGTAGATGTCAAGAGATAGTGACTTTAACAATAAAGATCTTCTAACCCTGCAGAGCTGAAACAGTAACCAAGGCTCTTTTAAGAGCTGTCAAACTTGCTGACATGCAGTGGAGCAGGGAGAATGGTGAGCAGCCACAGTACAATCTCATGTGAGACACAGCACTCTGGCCAGCTAGTTGCAAGAGTATACACGAGTTCCCTTGTGGCAGCCAAACTCACCCAAGCCAGGGACCTAGTTACAAACCAGTCATCTCCATTTGGCTCCAGCAGATGGGTGAGTGTCCCCACTGACCCTCCTCGCATCAACATTGGGTGAGCCAGAAAATAAGGCGTTTGGCCAGGTAATCAATTCAAAGTCCCCTTTAGCATATCTGACCAACTATAATATATACTTTTTCCTCTTCTCTCAGTCTTTTTTAAAATGCCATTTCATTTTTTTCCATCAGTCATTTTATTTTATTTCATTTTTTGCTCTGAAATGTATGTTTTGTTTGCATCATGTTTTGTTTTGTTTTGTTTTGTTGTTTTGTTTTGCTTTAGCTCCTAGCTAACTGTATTTGGGTAATTATTTAAAGCAGGACATTTGGTTGTGAGGTCGCTGTTGTGTTGACTCTGGGATGTCAGAATCACATTGTTCTGTCACCCCAACCAGGCCTTTAGGGTATGCCATTGCCTGCCCCTCGGGGTTGAAAATGCTGAAACCCACAGGGTTTTCAACACTGGTTGCCCCTGGATACTCCAGGATTTCGGCATGTGGTGTGGGAACTCTACTTGTCCAGCACTTGGGTAATCCAGGCTTTTTGGCACTTGGCATCATTGGCAGTCCCCTGGATGCTCCGGGGTTTTCAATCTTAGCATTCCTTCTAGGATTGTAGGTTCCAGGCCCACTCCAGGGAAATTTTGCTCTTGCCTTTTTCTGTTTGCTGCCCTAGGGTCCTGTCACTCTATTTTCACTTTTCCTTTTATACCTCGCTAGGTAAAAATATTCCTTTTGTTGCATTTTGCTCACCAGCGAGCACTGTACACTACTGCCTGCTTGTATCTCACACTCCGTTTGTCTAACACTTTGCTACCTGTACTTATACCTTCTCTACAGGAGGTAAACATCTAAACAGGAAAAAATAACAAAAGCCCAGTTGCTTTTCCTTTTGCTAGACCTTAAAAAATTCATTTCCTGGTAAAGATTCCTGTTAGACATGGAGACAATGGCGAGCATTCCAGAGGACTTGCCACTAGAGTGTCTTTTAGGCAATTGGAGCAAATTCAAATCCGCTCAAAGAAAAAGAAACTCATTTTCTATACCAACACCTTTTCAGTGTAATACAAATTGGGAGATCAAAAATTAGGCCTAAGAATGGTTCTTTACATCATAATAGTGTTTTGCAATTGAACTGAATCTGTAATAAAGAAGGGAAATGAGTAGAGGTCCCTTATGTAAACCTTGTATTGCCCTTTATGCCTCATGTTACTTTTAAGTACTGAGAAGCTGTTTCTAAGGGATCCTCCCATGATGCTGTTACTAGAAGGCTCATATCCTCCTCAGAGACTCCTCAGTCACCCAGTTCTAAGGGGAGTACTCCCAGTTATCTAATCCAAGATTCCACCCCAGGGTCATTAGGCACACTTCCCTTTTAACCAAATAGCCACAGACTATACCCCTGTTGCCCGAGGAAGTAAGCCCAGACTGTACCATCATGAATGGGGCTCCATATCAGCACCTAAAATCAAACCTTGTACGTTGTGGGAGGTAGCTGATGGAGATGAAAACTTAGAGTACATGTGCCATTTTCTAAATCTGATTTGGTGTTTTTCACGGACAAATTTGGCAGGTTTTCAGATAATCCAGGGAAGTTTATAGAGGAGTTTGTTAAGTTGTCATGTTCTTAGATTTAACTTGGCATGACTTGCTGTCTGTGGAGGAGAAGAGGAGAATTCTGAGTGCCACCCATGAATCTGCAGATGGAGTGGCTGCACATAACAACGGCCATGCCAGTTATCACCTTGGGGGAGATGCGGTTCCAAGTATGGACCCTCAATGGGATAACCAATGGGGTTTTGGAAGATTTGAGTGCAGAAACCACATAGCAACTTTTTAAATAGGAAATATTTTTTAAAGTGTGAGATTAAGCTAATTATAAAAATAGTAGAGAAGTAACTCAGGGGAGAGCCAAAAATCCCACTCTTTTTCAAGGCCCAAACAACCTCCTGGGCATGCATTTTATTACTCATTCTGCCCCTGACATTAGCAGGAAGCTACAAAACACAGCAATGGGTCCTCAAACCCCTATCAGCCCACCCTGAAACATGGCGTTTGGAGTTTAGAACAATAGAAACAGAGTTGAGGAAGCAGAGAAATAGCCAAAAGTGCAGTTGTTAGCAGCTGCTTTAAGCCCCTTCCCCATCTCTGGGTTACCTGTACTGAGGAAGTGTCTTGAGACCTATGTCCGGGTTGCTCAGTTGAAAGCCTCAAACTCACTGCCCCCTGGACCAGAATCAGTGTGCCTACTGTGAGTCAGAGGGCCACTGGCAATGAGAATGTCCTAACCGTTCTTAGTAAGAGAAAAAAAAGCTCTGCCCGACAATACTACAGCTAACCTTCTTTCACTTGCCATTCAATGAGCTGCATTTACTGGGGTCCTGAACTCCATTCCTGACCTGAAGGACACCTTCCTGAAGCAGCAGGCAAGTGGCCCAAACACTTTTTCTGAGTGTCTCTGCCATTGGATAGATTCTTTGATGGCTCAGGGCCATCACGGTCTCCCCTTAAGCAATGTGGTTTTACCCTTCCCCTCTTTATTTGGTAGTATGGGATCCCCTTCTCTGCTTTTCCCTGTCTCCCACACCTATTGGGGAAAACAAAGTTTAGCCAAGTTGACACATACCAATTTTGTGAATAATTTGAATCCAATTATCTTGTATGGTTCACTTTATTGGGTAATGTGTATAGATATTATGTGAATATGTATAGATACATATATTGTGTATACTGTCAAATTGGATTACATCTAAAAGACACTGATAAACTAAACAAATAAGCAATTATATATGACTTGGTAATATGTGGGTAAAGGGACTAGTCTAAACTTGTTAGTGTGAATGTTTAAAACACCTTTGAATGGTAACTAGCTTTGCATAGTATCTGGGTTCTCAGAGGTGGTCTAAATAAAACTTTTGAAAGAGAAAGAGTTAAATGCATGTGAATGGAATGGATCCTTAAAGGTGACCATTTTGTTTGATTTGAAATCATAAATCTGTGTAATGAGTCTCATGAAATGTGAAGGAATCTGTGAGTAAAAAAGAGAGATGTGAAGAAAATTATAGATATAAATATATATTTTTAGTAACAAAAGATATGAAGAGCAATTTTATATGAGAAATAATCTTTTGTGATAAATTCTTATCCTAGAATAAAATGACTAGTTTCTTTAAAAAGAGCTGGTAGAGGGCAAGTAAAAAAGTCCAAGTACGTCATAGATAGCCTGTGTAGATGATAGTAAGGTCTATGAAAGGGATCTTATGAAGGAAATCAGTGTAATTAAAAGAAAATTGTTTATAATATTCTTTCTAAAGAATAGTTTTTGGGCCAGGCATGGTGGCTGATGCTTGTAATCCCAGCACTTTGGGAGGCCGAGACAGACGGATCACCTGAGGTCAGGAGTTCGAGACTAGCCTGGCCAAAGTGGTGAATCCCCATCTCTACTAAAAATACAAAAAATTAGTTGGGCATGGTGATGGGTGCCTGTAATCCCAGCTACTTGGGAGGCTGAGGAAAGAGAATTGCTTGAACCCGGGAGGCAGAGGTTTCAGTGAGCCAAAATTGCACCATTGCACTCCAGCCTGGGTGAAAAAAGTGAAACTCCATCTCAAAAAAAAAAAAAAAAAAGAATAGTCTTCATATTAAAACAAGTTTTTTAAGGTATCATTCAGTTTTCAATTCTATAATCTGTTTCTTTTAACATTTCTCTGATTCATATCTAAAAGTTCAATTGTTGTGTCTTGTTGCTTTCAGAACTTTTTCCCTCTGTAGAAGGTCTGAGATAATAACTCTCTCCTTCAGCATTATCGTCAGCTTCTATATTTTTTTTCTCCTTCAGCTATAACTGCTGCTGTGGTCTGATGCTGAAATATTTTATCTTAGAGGTATATAAAAGCAATTTTTTTCAGTATTACTTGATTATATACTCTTGGTTTCTCTTGATATGTAACCTTATTTTTGACTTTTGGTTTTGATACTTATGTTGCTTTTAAAGATTTTAACAGCTAATGAATGCCTGCTTTCCCCCCATATTCATCTGCTCTAGTGATATGGTTTTGCTATATCTTTACCCAAATCTCATCTTGAATTATAGTTCCCATAATCCCCATGTGTCCTTGGAGGGACCTGGTTAAGACAACTGAATCATGGGGCTGTTTCCTCCATGTTGTTCTTGTGATAGTGAGTGAGTTCTCACGAGATCTGATTGTTTTATAAGGGGCTTCCCCATTCGCTGGGCACTCATTCTCTGTCCTGCCACCCTGTGAAAACGTGCATTCCACCATGATCATAAGTCTTCTGAGGCCTCCCCAGCCATGCAGAACTGTGAGTTAATTAAACCTCTTTCTTTTATAAATTCCCAGTCTTGGGTATGTCTTTATTAGCAGCATGAGAAAGGACTAATACACCTATAACATTTAATTAGCTATGAAATCCTGAAAAACTAATTCAGATCTTGATAGAAATAGTCATTCTGACATGCCTCACTCTGACGACTTTTAAAATTTAGGCCAGACTCCAAAGGCCCTTCAATACTATGGAAATAAAGTGTTGGCTCCTTCCACAAGAATTTGCCTTAATAAAACATGGAAGGAAAAATCCCCTGAGGATCAATTACAACCAAATTGGAAAGCCTCCTGTAAGCTATGTGATATTATTTGGCTGTGTCCCCATACAAATCTCATCCATGGTTCCCATAATCCCCATGGGTAGTGGGATGGGCCTGATGGGAGGTAATTGAATCAGGGGCAGTTGCCTCCATGCTGTTCTTGTGAGAGTAAGTGAGTTCTCACAAGATCTGATGGTTTCATAAAGGGGCTTTTCCCCCTTTAGGTCAGCACTTCATCACTTATCCATGATGCCGCAATGTGAAGAAGGACATAAATGCTTCCCCTTCTTACATAATTGTAATTTTCCCGAGGCCTCCCCATCCATGCTTAATGGTGTGTCAATTAAACCTCATTGCTTTATAAATTACCCAGTCTCAGGTATGTCTTTATTAGCAGCATGAGAATGGACTAATAAAGTATTGTTAGATATCCCCACTTCTGTTAGATTTTAGGGAATCACTAGGTGGGTACACCTGTCTGGGGAAAAACAGTTTTTTATGAGTCCCCACAGGCATGACAGGATGATATCAGGACCTACACATGTGAATCCCTAGAAGACTTAAAGCTGTTTTTTTCTCAGGTGTACAATAAGTAACATGATGTTGCATGTGGGCACAGGAGCATTAATTTTTCTCTTCTCCTTTTCTACTGTTCTGGCAAACTGCCTCCTCCAGGGAAACACCTCTTTTGTCCTCTTTGAGAATAGAAGCCACTCTAAGGACCAACTAGACACCATGCTGCCTCTACTAATCCTCTTGCTCTCCAATTAACCTAATACAGTGTAGGAGGGGAAAAAGACTTCATAATAAATGTTTCAGAATTTATAGCATTCATAAAGGGAATCATCTTCAGGGATGTTGGATCTATTATCAACCTTCTTCCACATTTGGCATATCTCTATCCCCAAAATAGAGTTCCACTTCCTGGCATATCTGGAAAATCTCATGACCTTCTCTCCAGACCTTCTCATTAATCATGGTGATCCCAAATTACCCAGAACCCTATTTGTTAAGAGGAAGTCTCTCCCACTGAAAGGATTCCACCTTATCCACAACACCACTATTATCTGGACCTGGGAAGTCAGGTATCTATATCTTCAGTGCAGTAATGATACTATCATTTATATTCATTGTTGTGTGAATACACAAAAGAGAAAGCTTCCTTGCCCTAGTGGATAAATTCCCAAGACCACAAGGAGATAAATAAAATCCTACTTATGCACAAGGAAAATGTACATCGTGCCTCCTCCTGGATCAAAACATGCACCAGAGAACAACCGCCTGATATGGGAAGGTGGGAGTACTGCCCTCTTCTAGAAAACAAAGATTGCTCAACTACCACCATTGCCCTCTTCTAGAAAACAAAGATTGTTCAACTACCACCATTGGACAAGGGAAAAATATCTATAGAGAGCCAATTTGGCTCAGCAGAGAGACATCACATTCAATAGGGCCTAATTTGTGTGCCAACTGGGCTCATTTTTGTTTGTGGCCATGAGTGGGAAGAAATTCCACTCTGTACCCACTCTTGACTCCCTCAAGAGCCACCTATTTCTTTAAGAGTTGTCATCCCTTGCATATTAAAAACTCGAAACAGAGATAAATATACATTGGCCACCATTGCCTCTCTGGGGGTCACCATCTATAAACCCATAATACCCAGAAATAAAAATAAATGATTAATAAGATTAATTCTGGCAGGAATTAGGGCATCAATATGACCAGCATCCCCTTGGAGTGACTTTACCTATCATGAGTCACCCCTAAGAAATTTGACAAAAGCTCTAATATTATTGGCCACCAGCACAGGTCAAGCATGAAAGGAACTTCAAGGATCCCTAGATTATTTGGTAAATGTAGTCCTTGACAACAGACCTGACATTGGATTATTTACTAGCTGAACTGGGTGGAGTCTGTGCAGTTATTAATAAGACCTGCTGCATTTATATGAATAACTATAGACAAATTGAGGTTAACATCCAAAAGATCTATAAGCAAGCCACCTGGTTACATAGATATAACCAGGGCACTCACCCCCACTACATCTGGTCCACTATCAAAAGTGCCTTCACAAATGTCATCTGGTTTTTACCCTTCCTAGGACCTTCAAGAGCTATCTTTTTACTACTAAAGTTTGGCTCTTGCTTAACTCCTTGTAATGTTTGGGTCTTCTAGACTCCAACAATTTCATATAAAGACAAGGCTAGCAGAAGGCTTCCAATCCTTCCCTTCTTCTGACCTAGAGAATGAAAACATCCTGCTACTGGGTCCCTTAAATCAGGTATCCAGAGATTTTTACTCCTTCATTCCTAAGCAGGGCCTATGCTTATAAACCCGGAAGAAAAAAATTAGAGAAGATAGGCCTCTGCTATTCTGCAGCCCCCTTAACTTCATGGAGGAGTATCTGATCTCTGAAGGGGGAATGAGATGGGAGACTGGCAGAACTTATTTCCTGATCCTGACAGGATGAAGTGAAAAAAACAGTCAAAACAAACAGATGGCAACAAAAATGATCCCTAGCTGCACTCATTGTTCATTAGTAAAAGATACTTCCACCAGCATCTTGATAGTTTATAAACCCAGAAGTTACTGCCCCCTTCCTAGAAAATTCTGAATATCCTGCTCTTTAATTTGCATTAACCCACTCTTTAATTTGCATGTAAATAACAGTGGATATAAGTGGGTGTAAATACAGTTGCCAACAGCCCACAAGTGCACAATTGCTGCTCTGTATACACTACCTATGAGTTAGCCCTGCTCTGCAAGGAGTAGCTCTGGTTCAATAAAAGATTGCTGTTTAACATCAGCTCACCCTTGAACCCTTTCCTGGGCAAAGCCAAGCACCCTCCTGGGCTAAGCCCCAACTATGGGGCTGGCCTGCCTACCTGCATCAATGGGAATTTAACTAAAATCTGTTACATGCCAAAGAGTGGCAGGCAAAATAAAACTGAAAAAGGTGAGTAGTCACACACTCTTTATAGGGTACAGGCCAGAGAAATTCTTAGAGAATAAGAGAAAGAGACAGATAACTTTAGATAGGTAGAAACTGAGCAAGTTTAGCTTTAAAAAAAATCATCATCATCATCATTATCATTTACTGCAAGAAAAAAATCACTAAACACAGGATTTCTCTATGAACCATATTTACCTTAATGTACCCCCTCTGTGGGAAGGAGGGGCACATCTGGTACAAGAGGAGAAAAGTCCCCAGGGAAGAGATTCAAATGGATTTAATGAGAAGTGTTCTGAGACCATATAGGTGAAGCTGCTACTGCTTCAGTGAATGCTCCTCCACTCTTACTTAGTCTTCATCTTTGAATCAAAGACTGATGCAGGTGGCTCTGAGGCAGTGGAATCTAAATTGCCTACATTTACTCTAGCAATAAGAGAGAAAAAAATTGTGTGATTTCTAAATGTTTCCTTGGAATAGTAGACTTTAAAAGATAGAAATGATCTAAATATAAATAGCATGTTGAAATTACATGAATATATATACATGAATGACATCTTTAAAAGTTTACTGTAGGTCTAATTTTAACATATGCCCATCTTTCCTAACTACACACTTTCTCCTCCTGCACAAAAATTGGGTTCTCTGCCTGACATATCCAAGTTTCCCACCTGCAAATGAAAATGAGATCATCATTTCTCCAAAATTAATCTTATCATCATTCCATGCACGTAAGAATAGTTCAAAATTTAAAATTCACTGATGTGTTTTTCCTTGTCAAAAGGTCAGAATAAAATAGTACAGAAAGTTATGAAAAGAAATTATTATTTCTCAAACAACCTTTTAAGAAGTTTAGCAACCTCATTAGAAAATATAGAAATTAATAAATATTTCCTCAATAAGTTATAAAATACATAACAGCAAAGAAGATAATTATAAATAATGGAATATAAAGTCAGGAATAAGACATTAATGTCCATTGATTTAACTTTTCTTGAAATGTTATCTAAAATATAATTACAAATATAAAATGTGAAATAAGTGCTTCAAATATTGCAAATAGGAAACTAAAACTGTACGTATGTATATTATTTTTGTAGAACTCCAGTCATCTCTAAAAATCTTTCAGAAAAGAAATACAGTGGAAAATTCAGAACGGTTGCTGGTTATGAAGTTAGGAAATGCACAATTGAATAATTTTACAAACAAACAATAACCAGTTTGATAATGAACCTGGCAACAACACTAATGAGCCTAAAATATACACACTTAACTTTAACAGAAAATGTGTGTTACTTATGAAATAAATGGCAACGTCTCACAGAGGGGAATGAAAGCACACCTGAATGAAAGAAATGACCCATCTTAGGGAGATTTAATAGTGTAACAAAACTAACTGTTTTCACATTTTATTTTTGTATAAATGATAAGTAGAAACAACAGAATGGTTATTTTTACCTGATGTCAAAATACCTGGTTCAAAGTTACAACAATTATCCAAAGATTCCATGGTTTGGAGATACATTGATTCTGAAAGTATATTGCGTGTCTAAAAGGTGACCCAAAGGTCATCTAAAATGCAAATCCCTTCCCTAATTCTTAGCATTTAACAATGCACAATTCCATAGAGTTACAATTTTATGTACCAATAAAGGCTACTAACTGGCTAGCCTCTAAACAAGTATTTTATAGTAGAAATTGGTATATTACCAGATACTTTTCAACTTCAATATTCTGTTAAGAAAGGTGCATTTTTCTTCCTATAAATGTAGGCTCAGGATAGTGGCAATTTTAGTATTTGAGTGTCATCAGTGTGCTTTGAGTATGCCACAATTTTTAATTACTCTTATCTTTGATTTCTAATAATAAATTACTATTAGTATATTTTATAGTTATCAGTTTAGTTGTGGGTTGTTTATTTAAACCTACAACTACATGATGTATTTACATCAACTATATTTATGAACAAAGACTTTCCCCATTATTCAAACTTTGACACATAAGTTCAATGCAGTTTACAAATCTCTTCACAGGAAGATTTTTTTTTTTACAAACAGGTGAGAGAAGGAAGATAAACTGGGTGATTTTGCTCACCTAAGAAGGTACACAGATCAAAAGAAAAAGAGATTCGTAAGTATAGACTATATAAGCTATATCCAATGAGGAAATGATAAATTTGTGATCACTTATATAATCAATTCTTTTTCTCTCCATTTTACCATTTTTAAAAAATTTAGTCACCATACAAATATATGGTTAGTATATTTAGTCACCATACAAATATATGGTTAGTACAAGATACAAGATATCAAACAGGAACCTTTTAAAGTCAAACTACAAAAAAAAAACATAAAAAACTTGAATTTACAGGCCGTTTATTCACGCAAAAAGATTCCCTTAATGGATACCTGCAAAACACAGGATGGTGGTGGTGAGTTGCCTTATATTTTATAAAGATGGTGCATGGTCCAGGCCCCTGCTGACTCCATTTTCTGTTAAACCCCTTTATCAACAACATATTTATGTGGGAATGTTACCTATATCTTTTCTTCTGCTCTCTCAACTTCAATTTTATTTTTTTTCACCACACAATGAACTTGAATAAATCTTTGCACTCTTTCAGAGTAAAGCAAGGAATTAGAAAATATTACAAAGTATAGTTGAAGCAGCATTTCCAATGAATTACCTTATCACTAAAGCAGGGGGAAAAAGAGGTAAATGGAGTGCTGCTCAGCCTCATTCGTGTTTAAAGAATAGGAACCTCTAACCCACATCCCAATGAAGGGGGAGGAGAGGAAAATGCATATTGCAATAATATATTCCATAAAGACACTTATTTAGAAGTGCTCGTATCTCAGGTCTATTTATCGTTATGTGGAAATAATTCCTGTTGTAGGTATAAATGTCCACACATAGCCTGTAATGTGCAGTCTATGAATTCAAATCAGGTATTGCCAGGAAGATGGAGAGATTTTAAACTGAGTGAAGTGTAGGGTTGTTTTCTTTCACATTTTTCATGGTAAAATTGCTTGAGATAGTGCAAAAGCAACATTGAATTTTCTAATTACATTTCAGGAGAGGTGTCTCCAGCTTCTGATTTTGATGACATCTCCCAGAGAGGACCGTGTTGCCATCACCATCCCAGAGTCTGAAAGTGTCCAGGTCAGAGACGCTTTCACTAAAGTGTCTACATCCTGCAACTATAGATGAATCTCTAACAAGCTGCCTGCTTTGAGACCTATTACTTCCATAATGGGACTCATTGCTTTCCTAAGCAGCCCTTGTAATTTTCAGCAAGGTCCTTTAACTCAGTTAATGTGGAACATTTGTTCATGCCTAATTTGTCGGAGCCCGGCCATATTTGTGTTTTCCTTGAGTTGCAGAAGGTTGATTGTGGGGGTAAAACGGTCAGCCTCAAGTGACTACATATCTCCGCTGAATTATAGTAATTACTGTGGATTGCATTTGGTTGGTGCTGTCTGCGAGAGGCCCTCCACGACAAGGTTAACAAGCAGAAGGTAACCAGACATCAGAATATAAGTGCCTCATCACATACAGACAATTGTTGACAGTGCATTTTTTCGTCTCATAATTATGATAAGGTTCGGTAATGGATGCAGCTGTACAATGCCCTGGAAATTAAATTCTAGAATCCATAATGTAAGGAAAATTAGAATACAGTAGCAGTATTTTTCTTCAAATTCTGATATTAAGACAGTCCTTTGCAAATGCTTTAAAATGTTAGATAACCCCATTTTTATGGAACTTTGGTAATTCTCACCTCTAATTCTCACCATTTCAGACTCACATCACACTCTTCTTTGGTAGTTTTTTTTTTTTTCAAAGTGAGAAGAGAACATTATTTGGCTATAATTCAAAATGACAGCTGCATTCTTTTTGATTTTTTTTTCATAACTTGGTATATCAAAACTGATTTTGTTGCTTGTATACCATCCCCAAAACCATTTATTTTATTTTAACCTGTGTTTATATAAGATTTAAATTAGCTTTTTCCTTTCTCTTTCCTTTGCATCTGTCAAGAGTGGAAGACTTTTTTTCAACTCTACCATTACGATGACCTTAAACTCCTAGCTGTGGAATTATATTAGAAAACTAACCTTCAAATAAAATTTGGATAGGAGACAACTGCGTAATAAGCATGCAGACATTTGAGTTTTAGCATAATCTTCCTTTGAAGTGTAATTTATAAAATGTACATATACTTTATCATTACCCATAATTTAATGAAGCATGATGTAGAATATATAAAATATTATTCTAGGGGAGAAAATTAACATTTTCTAATATGCACACATGTGGAGCATACATATGGAACATTTATCACACACTTTATTTATATTACTAACTGTATACAGTAAAATTACATGATGTTACTTTTATTTTAGAAACTAAATCTCAAGCTGTGTAGTTTGAGTAAAGGCTAACAGTAAAAAGTTTCCATAACTATTCCTCAACTTTAAAAATCAACCTATTAAATATTTTAAAAGAAACTGTAACTTAGAAATATAATTGGATTATGGGCGGTCATTCATCCCAGAGGAATGACATTTTATAGAAAAGATAACTTGAGCACTGATAGTATGGAACCATGCTAATAGAGAAATTACGTTTCAGTTTCTAGTTTACTAATCAGTAACTCGTCTCGATTTTGCTCTTGTGAGATTGTGTGTGCATGTGCGTGTGTGTGTGTGTGTGCATATTTGTGTGAGGGAGATCTTCCTTAAGGGAAGACCATAATAAAATCATATACAATGGTATAAAATGAGATACTTTCTTTCTCATGAGCTTCTGACAAATTTCAGATAAAACTTATTTCAAAAAAAAATTGTCATGTGAAAGATATAGAACAGCTAAAATTTCTACAAATATAAGGGTCATCAACTAATAAATGAATTAAAATAGATGCAATGATTAGAAAAAAAGAAACAATATAAATAAAATTTAACAAAGGAAGCATCCAACAAAAACAAAATCATGAGAGAAATCATGAGAACTAATACCTGGACATGGGGGGTGGGGGGAGTAGGGAGAGAGAGAGAGAGAAAGAGACTTACTTACAATTTCCAAAAAGCAGTTGCTGAATTTTTTTTTAACTCTCATTTTGCTTTATTTGGTGACAAGCTCCATTTGATAAGAACAGATAATTAAGTTGTTTGTTCTTCACTATCACAGTCTATATTTAAAGTCTTTACTTCTGGAATATGGTGAATAACATTGAGGCTGAGACTTGACCACATTCATATTCAAGAGCAAAGATCAGGTCTGCACTTAATAAAAGTAAAACTCTGCTCTCCTTTGTGTAATAAGCCTATAAAGTAGACTTTTTCTTTAGCTTGGCTAAAAGCGGTTCTATTGTGTGTGTAATTTTGAATAATTATCTCTATGTAAATCAGAAACTGCCTTGTGACCCAACATAGCTTTACTTTGTTAAAATTTCTGTCCTTATAAAACAATGTTTCCCAAGGAAGAACTTTATCACTATTTACATAAATCTTATGAATCAGAATGAACAAAATTATTACAATTCACACAAAGTGGACTGCAAATCAAACATAGATATGTGATTTTTAAAAGGGGAATTTTCATTAATCTAACATTTTACTAAAATTTAAGAAGTAAAAATGTAAGTGTATCTTCATAGATAAGAAATCAAAATAATAATAAAATTGACAAATGAAAAAAGTGATATTTATTGTTTACTTACTTATATAGGAAATAACAAAATCGATAAATGAAAATAGTGATATCTATTATTTACTTATTTATATAGAAATACGTATTGACACAAATATTTTTCAGGAAATATCAATGAAATTATGGAATTGTGAAGAAGATACAACAATTTTATTTCTGTTACAACAGACATTGTTCTGCTAATGGAACAGAGGTCAGCGAAGGACCTATTATGTTTTAGGTCATTTATTACTCAAATTTTATACATTCTACACTGTTATTTATTGCTCAAATTTATCTCATATTTATTCCTAGATCATGTGTATTAATACAAGGCCCAGAAAAGTTGAATAATGTACAGTATATTTCAAGTATAATAATTAAAAACTTAGAGATTTAGCCCAGGTTTATCTGAACCAATATCTTCGGTTTTTTTCACTCAAATATTTTGAGGATGAGCATTATTTAGCAGTGAATAGGTGTGTTCTTAGGCAGAAAATCCTCCAATGCATTCTTCTTAGTGAAAGAAGCCAGACACAAACAGGATGCAAGTTGTAAGATTCTATGTATATGAAATATAAATCCATGGAGACATAACTCAGATTGGGGATTGTTAGAGTATAGAGAGGAAGGATGGGGAGAAACTTCTAAATGAATAAGAGTTTTACGAAGCTTTGTGGAAATCTTTTTGCAACTCGAGAGAGATGGTCATTGCACAATATTGTGAAAATGCTGAATGACACTTAATCGTTCATTTTAAAATGGGTAATTTTATGTTGTGTGAATTTTACCCTAGCAAATTATTTTTAAAATAGAAAATACAACTGTGATGACAAAGAACATTAGATTCCAGTTCTAACATTATGACAGTTAATGCACGGAAATAGATATGACTCTTTTCTTCCCCCACACATTACATTACAAAAGTTGATACCCAACATTAAATCCTTTCGTAATAGAGAAAATATTGCTAGACAATGACAGTGGTTCCAAGGCAGCTTTAAGAACAGAAGTGCCACATGTAACTCACTGTGGTTCATATCTGTGTTTTCCTTAGTACCTAACACCATACCTGGCAAAATACCCTATAAAAGTGAAGAGGATTAAATTTCGAAATCCAGGATCAATATAAATAAATAGGTACAAGTTTTCTGAAAGCTACTGCCTGTATGTTTCATAGTTTTGCCTTTATAATCAGTCATGGTTCAACATCTTATTTCTCAGTTTAACTAAAGATATATTCTTCATACTTTAAGGGTAGGAGAAGAAAGTATAAATTGGATTAAAATTAAAATATAGCTTTTTGATGAAAGTTGAATTCTTTGGCACCAGCCATCATGTTATAAGCAACTTTATTGACACACAAGTAATTGCTTATACACACTGTAAACATACACTATAGTTTATCTCAGTCAATGGTGGCTTTTTATTTTAAAGAGCTCTATAAACATGAAACCATTTTGTTATATGTAATCAACTACACTTTGCTGCCTGATTAAAAAAAGAGATTTTATCTCTTTCATTGGATGACACTTTAATAAAGAAAAAGGGAATGCTGTTGAATATTAGAAAACACGGGTAATAAACAGCATCTTGCAGTTGCCAAGGCTTTGGTAAAAAGTTAGCAGTCAGGAAAATTTCCAAATGGAAACAAGTGTTATTTGACGATTTTATAAAATTCAGCAGAACACAAAGCAATTAGTCCTGCTTGTGGCTTTTATTGTCCACTGAAGTAAAGTAATTATAGTATTTCTGATCTCATGTCAAACAGCTTTGACTCTTTGAGCTATAATGTGAGTTCTGACATTAGGACTCAAAGTCTGAACCAAACATCAAACATAAAACAGTCAGTGACTGCATCTTTAAAACTTGAAGATCCCTCAGATTTTAACCTGTAACAAAGTTGAACTATTTTATGAAATTAACTAAATGAAAATAGAATTATTCATTCAAGGTGGAATGGATAATATTTAATGGACATGGGAAAATAAAATGTCCCTTCTCCAAATATATCCAGACGTGTTCAGAAATCACTTTCCATCAAAGAGAATTTATTTACACCCAGTATGTTGCCTGGTCCTCACTGTCAGTAATGATTTACAAATTAAATAGTCATGGTGAATATCCAAACAGCCTTCTGCCTCCTGACATCTCTCCCTTCCTTTCTTCATTCTCACCACTCCCTTCCAGTTTTTCTTTGCTTTCAGCATTTGGCTGGCCAATCTGTTTTGAACTTTTGGGGTAGCCTGATGTTTCAGCAGGGTAGTTTTTTAAACAGAACTTTCAAATCTTAGCTATATCCCAACTTTAAAGGTCAATGTAAAAATAATTTAAAGTATGGAGTTTTTAAAAGGGATTATAAAAAAGTCCCCAATTCTGCTCAGTCATCTCTGCAATAGTGCAAAACTACCTAATAAATAGCAAAACTTGGGAAAGGTCAAAATGGAAATTATTAATAAATGCTAAATAACCCAGAGCCAGTACCAGTAATATATAAAATGATGAAATGCCAATTTAAAACCACCATGTGAAGCAAAAACATCTTTATATTTAATTGAAAATGTCCATAACAGGAAGAAATAAAACAAATTTCCAAGCTAAAGCCTTCCAAGGCTTGATTACTAGATTGCTGTCACGAGGAATATCATTTCTGCTTAGGATGTCATGGTGCATAATGGGGTTTTATCTTTCGCAGATTATTGTACTGACCTCATTAAAATAAATTAACTAATTCATCAGATGACTTGTAGTTTTTGCAAAAGATAGCTAATAAATAAGAAAAGGAAGAATAATTTATTTTTTAAAACTTGAAAGTATTTGTCTTTAATGACAAACTTGTGGACGTTGGTTGCTCTCCCACTCAAGGTCATTAACCCTATAATAACTACATATGCTGGATAGATTCTGAACTTTTTTTTTTTTTTTTTTTTTTGGAGACGGAGTCTCGCTCTGTCAACAAGGTTGGAGTGCAGTGGTGCGATCTCGGCTCACTGCAAGCTCCGCCTCCCAGGTTCACGCCATTCTCCTGACTCAGCCTCCCGAGTAGCTGGGACTGCAGGCGCCCGCCACCAGGCCCGGCTAATTTTTTGTATTTTTAGTAGAGACGGGGTTTCACCGTGGTCTCGATCTCCTGACATCGTGATTCACCCGCCTCCGCCTCCCAAAGTGCTGGGATTACAAGCGTGAGCCACCACGCCCGGCCACGTTTTTTCCATAGTCAAGAAAAATCTTAAAATTTAATATTTAATGCAGTTATAGCCTATGAAAGCCTAAGGATGGCTTTCAGAAACTTTAAATCTAATAATCTTAGAAAATGACCACTTTTTTAAGGCACACATCTGCCCGTTGTGAGCATATTTGTCATTAGCATTTAGTAAAATAGGTACAATCCATTACTGCTTATTTCTAATACTATTTCTGCTTGTGTTTGCATTTCAAAGTAGCTTTACGAGAAAAAAATAGAGCTTTACCATGAGTTATTATTGTTATTTAAAAAGATAGATAGCTCATGATAATATTGTTAGAGTTGCTTTGCCCAAACTATACTTTTATTTTCTGAATTTTCAGACTTCCTTTATTTCTCTATTTCATTCTTCATTCTCCCTGAAATGTTTTTAATTTCTGGGGCAAATCATAAGAAAAATCTCCAAGATAGTTAAGGCTCATATAGTTAGAGAATAAATGAACTTTCCTATATTATAAACTATAAATTAGGTAACTGTAAAATCATAAAAAATGCCCTTGGCTTGCAGGAACAATGGTAAGTGACAGACTATGAAAGTGTCTTCATAACTTTTACCTAAATTTTTGGGGGGCTCAGTTTATTATTGTTCTCTTCATGCATGACTTTTCTAAAATGAGATTTGGAAGGAATAGTATTTCAGGAAAACCCCTAAGTTTTAATGATGAATGTTTTAAGTAATAAGGATAAGAAGATTTATTGTGATTATATTTAAAACATTTTCCACAGTGGGTGCCCTTGGGAAAATCTGCTTTCTGTGTGGTAATTAAAATTCTGCACAAGCTATATTGAATAGAACAATGTAGAAATAATTCTTGGCTGTATAGATTTAGCATCTATTTAGTGGAATGAAAATCTCCTGTGAAAAAGTAGGGTGACATCAATTAACTGCCAATTTTTAATTTATAATAGTGACATAAAGATGAGAAGTAAAGCAAAAGTAAAATTAATCAATGCAATAATGACATCTGACACTACTTTTCTAATGCCTAGGAACTATGAGAATACTGTAAGAATATTTTACATTATAAAAGTAATATATCAACATTGCTACAGTCTGGAAAATACTTTTAAATAAATATAAAATCAGTACCTAGAATAATGCCTGCTAGGCAGTCAATACATATTTTTGTTGTTATTGTCCTATATAAATGATCTGAACACAAGAGTATTTTAGACTTAAAAAGTTTACAATATTGAAATCAGAAAATCATATAAAATTTATCAGAAAATAATACAACTATTTATGCGATGGAAAAGACAATGTTATTGAAACAAAAGCAATTTTTAGAAACCAGATGCACTGATGCTACATATAAATGCAGTTGATAGAACTGCTAGTAGACCAAAATACTTTTATGAGTAAACATATAAAGAATGATTGAAAGTTCATTTATCTTAGGAGTTATTTAAGTATGTATAAATGTCCATGAATTTTATTGTGGAACATTTAAAGGAAGATGTTAATAAACCAATTTTGAATGTTGCTATTCCTAGACACCTCATTAAAAATCAGAAATTAGCCTATCTTATTTCATAATATAAGGCAGCAGAGTTGTGCCTCCCCGAAGTAAGAATGTGAAGATAAAGGTATATAGGTACTTTAAAATATCTTCTAAATTATATGTAATGTTAAAAGTAAATAAAAATGGATGAAATAGGAATGCATTTATGCCAATTCATGATTGATGAGAATATATTTGGAGGCTTTGGCAAGAGATAGAAATTGTCAAGACCAGTGACTGAGGAACAGAATTTGTTTATGGAAAAGCTTTCCTTTCTCTTGACCTCATGTGTACACATGAAGTGATGAAGGGAGAAGGAGACAGCCACCTTTACACTTGATCAGCCAGCCAAATCAATCACGAAAATCAGTGGACTGTTCGCCATATTGCTTTCAGTCCAAAGTTAGGAAGGTGTTGAAGAAATGCTGCATTTTGATGGAGGGCAGGTAGTCTTTCAATTAGTATGTGACACCATGCAAGTTTAGTGAGGAAGGTGAGAATTCGGCTTCCTTACAGTCAGGTTTACTTTCTGGAAAAGGCACTATACATAGAATGACACTATATACATGGGAAAAACTAAGAATATACTAAATATGATAAAGCTACCTGAAGTAGAAGGGAATACTGTGAGAAGTCTAATGGGGATATTAATGAAGAAGAATAAGTCCATCTTGAAATACTGAGAAAATTAAAAGCTCCCTATATTTTTCCTGGTGTATTCCATGAAGAGAATTAAGCTAATACAGACAGAGAAAATTGCAGAAGAGAGAGGCAGAATATGACAAAATCTACATATATTAAAGGTAAAGGAATATTTGAGAAAAATTATTAATACACCATATTTCAAAGAAGAGCTAATTTATTAACTTTTGAACTGAGTCAACGATGTAACTACATATTTTTTTCTTTGCTCTAACTCCTGTAATTTGAGACACAATTATTTGATGGAATCTTTATTCTATTATATATGTATTA
Organism: Pan troglodytes; assembly: GCF_028858775.2. Taxonomy (NCBI): domain Eukaryota; kingdom Metazoa; phylum Chordata; class Mammalia; order Primates; family Hominidae; genus Pan; species Pan troglodytes. The sequence goes on along the minus strand of NC_072415.2, from coordinate 74,965,357 downwards.
TATTCCAATTTCTGATATTGACTATAATATGCTGTGATTTTCTCTGTGTATAGGTCTGTACTGGAATAATAGTCATCAGTTTGCTTATAAAGGCTATCATTAAAAATAATAATGTAAAAATTAACTGCAATATAGCAAGCTTTTGGAAGAAGAATATAAACATTCCCTCAATGACCCAGAAAACTACACCAGGACCCCTTCAGCATCCCTCTGAGTGCTGAGTTGCAGGAGGGATGGCTGTGCCTCTCTGATTTGAATTGAAACTACAGACATCCATCCTCTCATTCTCCATCTTATGGACATAAGAGGCAGTTGTCCCCATGTTTCTGCTGCTTCTTATCGTCTACTTCAGTGGCAGCCTCGGGCCGTGGTTTCTCTGGTGTGCCAGGTCAATGTGTCCACGGAAGAGCTTGCTCCTGCAAACCCTTCCTGAAGATTTCTTTAGACAATTCCCTGTGTTCATTTCTGCCCTGCATAAGATACCTGGAATAATTTTTATTCCCTAAAGAATGATTGAAATAAAAGTCTTTCATGAAATACTTGGATTATGGAATGAATAAAGTAGGAGTAAATCTATAAAAATGTTTGACATCCTGTAGGTTGTAAGAAAACATTTCAAGTTTAATTTTTATAGATTTCTTTATATTAAATAATGTATACTTGTAAAAAATTTGAAACTATAAAATATAAATATAGTGAAAATGTCGTTGTTTCCTCAGATCAAAGTAACAAGTAAGCAAGTTAACATTTTGAAATATTTCCCATCATATGTTTTTTCTATTTATATTTTTTAGTACTTTGGATCATTCTGGATTTATAATTTTATAGAATTGCTTATAATCGGTGCTATAACATAATTATAGATTCATACTCTTTAAAATGTATAACAAACTTAATCACTGAGTGTTTCTCATCTACAAAGGTGTCATAACAAACTTTTTATCTTATTGGATATATTAGTTAAGATTATTTTCCCTTAATATATCTTTTATCCTTGGACAAGTAAAGAAAGAATCTATTTGTTTAAAAGTAAATATTTATATGAATTCCATTGAATTTAATATTTTTACATGTACTTAAATTAAGTTTGTAGGTTTTTTTTCTGTTTTTGTTTGAGTCATGCAAATAAAATTGTGGCATGGGACATTTGTATTTTAATCAATATGCAACAGTGTACAGTACAAATTGGAGCTGTGCTAATAATAACAAAAGCTAACAATTTTTTCATAATTTATGAGTACCAGGCACCATTCAATGTGGTTTACACATATTTCCCATCTCATATAATGTTCATAGAAACTCTATCCCTATTTCAATTTTAGAATAAGAAATTTTGAGGCAGATAATGTAATTAATTGCCCCCAAGATCACTTAGATTGGAAGCACTTAAACCAAGGCTAGGAGCAAGTTAATCTGACTCTAGATTTTATACTTAAAAACACGAAGTTAAATAAATGCTCACATATTGCTTCTATTATTTTCCCTGCCCAGCATTTCTCTGTAGTCTTAGAAACAGAATATTTGGCCCAGGATCCTGCCCATATGTTAAACATATGGTTCTAGAGGGTGCTGTCAACCCGTCATCTTTCTGGAAGCCACACTTAACTAGTTGCGATGCGCAACTGTGACTCACACGGGGCCATTGTAGTGGTAATCTTTGTTAAGTACCAAGGGAAGGGATAATTTCTCTGGTGTTGAAATTGTGACCAGTGCCACTACAAAGATATCAGTAGTCATGCTGCCCATTATGTGGAAGAAAACAAGCCTAAGACCGTGAAGCCAACACAGAGAGGTAGAACCGAGGGCCCCATTTTGTAAACCCTGGCAGCTGTTAATCTGTTCTCCAGAAATATAATCTTGTCATTTCAGAAATGGTACATAAATTAAATCATAAGAATTTCCTTATGAAATTGGCTTTTTTTCATTCAGCATAATTCCTTTGAAATACACTGTCCCTGCAGTGCTGGGTGACATGCCATTCTGAATGTTTTAGTGTTCAGAATGCTCCTGTGGTTGCCTCTTGTGTGAGTTCAAAAGCAAGCGATGTAGAAAAGTTAACACAGATATTTCTAAAATCTCAGAGGAGTTAAAATCTAATTCTTACTGTTAATAATGAAAAATTACACAAAAATTCATCATGAATATTCTATTATAGCATTTTTTAAATATTGAGAGTATGTCAGGGCTAAGACTCACAGAAAATTATTAGTTTTGTTTTATCAATTTTATATGCAATCTACTCAATTTTACAGATAACTTATGGCTACTCTATATGCTTGCACCTTTTTTAAAAATGGGAGAAGTCATCATTAGAGTACAGATATCACCTCTTCTATTACTAATCAACATATTTCATGTGTATTTTTCCTTATGTTTCAGCAATTGACTATTCAGACAGGAATGTGATACATAGAATCTCTTCTTGAATGTAATAGAGTCATTTCCAACATACTATGTCTTATAGTTAGCTCAAAATTTTGTACCCAAACCTAGTTTTTATAATTTCACCCATTCCAACTGCTTGAAATTGGATGCCTCCATGTTCTCAGACAAAAAATGTTGGTGTCCTCACTGACTGCATTTTTTTCACACTCCTTATCTCTACGATTTTTTTTAAACCCTGTTGCAGCCCTCTCAAATAAATACCCAGAATCTGACAATATCTCATGACCTCCACAGTTATGCTAAGTGACTCCAGCTTCCTAACTAACGTAGTTGAACCTTTGATCCTTCAATCCACTCCCCCATCTATTCTCAGCCCAACAGTAGAAGAAGCGTTTATATGTCAGATTAAGTCACGCCTCTGATGGGAAGACTCTGATGGCTCCCTGCATCCTTGAGCATCCTGGAAGGAAACAGGTGGCATCCTCAGTTTAGGTCATTTGAAGAGTGACTGATAAAGGGACTTCTTCCAATGTTGCAGGCAGGGTGCAGTCCGGGCAAACCACAGTGCAGGACCTGGTGGCTAGTAACTGTAGGTCTGTTACCCCCTCTAAACTAACAGTACAAGGGGAGCAGGTAGAAGGTTCAAATCAAACAATAAACATGAAACTATAAAGAGGCCATGATCAAAAAAACGCAAACTATGGAACAATGACATTGTTAGCTTATAAATAAGTACCCTTTCAAAATAAAGGTAATCCCAAGTAACAAAGCATATGTTCCTTTTTTTCTCTAAATATAAAGATAGATAAACAGAGAGATGTGTGGATAAATAGATAATATGTGAATCTGTTGGTATCTTCTCTAGTCCCATGCTTCGAGTTTTATTGTTTACAAGATGTAACCAATCTTATTTCACCAACCTCAACCTTTTTATCTACCTCTACACTAAGGACCCATTTATATTCTCTTTGGAAGAGACAATAACATAGTTATAAAATAGGTGACTAGCATATCTCCATTGAGCAAATGTAGGGAATTACATAGATATTTCTTTTTGATTATGGTGACATTTTTATTAACCCAGTATTTATATCATGTAAAACATTTACTTAATACTTATTAAATTTTTAATAAAGTAAATCAAAATTTAGAGAGTGAAGAAAAAAAAAGATACACGTTTTCCAGATTTTCCTCCCAGTGTTCCACTGGCATTATTTTATAAATGAATGAGGGCTGTAATATTCAATGCTTCGTGCTTCAGTTAAAACATCTGGTGAACAGAGAAGATACGTATTTCTACTTGCCAGATAACCTAATATATCATGAAACATGCCTAATACACAACTGAAAAATATCAGCATACTAGTAATAAATAGATTTTGGGAAGCTTGAGCAATTAGCAGAAACTGTAATAATTTTATATATTTATGTAGCTTTTTAAGGAGAAAGGCACACAGAGCACTTGTGAGAGTTGTCGTCATAACACAGTGTGATACTGCTTGAGTTGAACTGGGGCTATCACCTACTTAAGGAATTGGCCTAGAAACAATCTGTTACTTTCATAAAAGTAGGTTAATATTCAAGCTGATATATTTTGATATATTTTTCCTTCATTCTTCAGGCTTCAATTCTAGCCCTGTAAATTTTAAAAATAATTGGTATACATGACTCATTGACATAATTACATAGAAATATCAAGTTGGCTCTTCACTGTGCGCATAGTGTGCTGGTGTTGACTATGGGTTTGAAAATCCATAACACTGTCTGTCCTACTAAAATGTGCAAACTATTTTGAAATATAATTAAATGTAATTTAATTTTTTACCTCTTATGAAGTCCCAGGCTCTGATTTGTGTTGTGACTATTTAATATATGGTACCATGCATGGATAAAATGACTATTACATTTGCCAACTGAAACAACATTAATCTTGCCTCTTTTTTCATTTAAATGATATAACTTTTTGTTCTAAAACAAAATATTATAAAATTTCTAGTTGTTTTTGTGTAAATTAAAACCCAGTTTCTATTTTTGTTGTTTTTTTGTTTTTTGGAATGGAGTCTCTGTCTCCCAGGCTGGAGTGCAGTGACAGGATCTCAGCTCACTGCAACCTCTGTCTCCCAGATTCAAGCAATTCTCCTACCTCAGCCTCCTGAGTAGCTGGGATTACAGGCATGTGCAACCACACTCAGCTAATTTTTATATTTTTAGTAGAGATGGGGTTTCACCATGTTGGCCAAGCTGGTCTTGAACTCCTGACTTCAAATGATCTACCCGCCTCGGCCTTCCAAAGTGCTGGGATTACAGGCATGAGCCACCTTGCCCAGCCATCTATTTTTGTCCCATCTATAATAATTCCCTCAATGCTGGAGTGCCCTATTTGAGTTATCTGATTTAGTATTTGTCTGAAACTCTGCTGCCCAGAATCTCACAAGCAAAAATTTACATACCAGAATTGTTTTTTGCGTCTCGGCTTCTATTCTTCTTCCTGTTTGTCACTAGGTCTTGATCAAATATACAGTTTAATTTTAAAAACAACTTAATTTTTCATTATGTTAAATCTGTATAACTTTCCCAGGAATTTCTGGCTTGACTTATAGTCTATAAATTTTAGGCTATAGGTTCTAGACTGAAAATGTTGATATGGTATCACTTTATCTGTCCTCAGATTTCTAAGCCATATGTCAGTTTATTTAGAATATTCTACATAGCAAATAAGATATGGGATAATTTCTCTTTAAAATTATCTAAATCTGATAATAAAGACATATTTTTTTTCTTAACTTTTATGTTTGAGGGTGCATGTTGAGGTTTGTTACATAGGTAAACTTGTGTCATGGGGGTTTGTTGTACAGATTATTTCATCACCCAGGTATTAAGCCTAGCATCCATTAGTTATTTTTCCTTTCCCTCCTTCTACCTCCTCTCTTACCCCTCAGCCTCCTAAAGGCCCCAGTGTGTGGTGTTCCCCTCCCTGTGTGCATGTGTTCTCATCATTTAGCTCCAACTTATAAGTGAGAACATGTGGTATTTGGTTTTCTGCTCCTGCATTAGTTTGCTGAGGATGATGACCTCCGGCTCCATCCCTATCCCTGCAAAGATGCGATCTTGTTTCTTTCTATGGCCACATAGTGTCCCATGATGTATATGTACCTCATTTTCTTTATCCAGTCTATCATTGATGGGCATTTAGGTTGATTCCATGTCTTTGCTGTTGTGAATAGCACTGCATGTGTCTTTATAATAGAATGATTTATAGTCTTTTGGGTATCTTCCCAGAAATGGGATACTGGGTCAAATCACATTGCTTCTTTTAGGTCTTTGAGGAATTGCCACACTGTCTTCCACAATGGCTGAACTAATTTACACTCCAACCACGTGTGTAAGTGTTCCTTGCTCTCCACAACCTTGCTAGCATCTGTTATTTTTTGACTTATTAAGAGTCTTGTGTTCATCTCATAGTTTATCTGCTATTAAATGATTCCGCATATTAAGTAAAGATATTTGATGTACACTTGTGTGTACTGATGTAGAAAATGATTAATAAATATTTATCAAAAAGTTTTCAAAATGCCTTAAAAACTGTAAGTGTTTTAATCCTATTTTGATTTATTACAACCAACAGTTCTTGACAACATATGAAGCTGAAGCACTGGGTTAGAAATGTGTTAAATAAGAAATCACCCATTAAGGGCTGAAGGACAGTTAGAAAATATTCTAAACATGATAAATATCATTAAGGGAAACACCCAATACAATGGTATGAGTTTAAAAGATGGAGAAATCACTTCTGGATGTGGCTGTAATTTCAGTGGATCAGGAAAGAATTCCCCATAGAGATGGATTTTGATCTGTTGCTTAACATGTTGGTGAGTTTTGAAAAGAAAGTTGCAGGACTAAGAGGGATTGTCTGTCTCCTGGAGGAAAAACAGAGGGGTGCATGAGTTGCAAAACACTGTGAAGAGCAAGCAACCTTAAAAGCAACTAATTCATGCAGGGCGAATTTAAAGTAACTCTAAGAATGCACGGTAAAGAATGCACTCATTGTGAATAATGCCGCAATAAACATACGTGTGCATGTGTCTTTATAGCAGCATGATTTATAGTCATTTGGGTATATACCCAGTAATGGGATGGCTGGGTCAAATGGTATTTCTAGTTCTAGATCCCTGAGGAATCGCCACACTGACTTCCACAATGGTTGAACCAGTTTACAGTCCCACCAATAGTGTAAAAGTGTTCCTATTTCTCCGCATCCTCTCCAGCACCTGTTGTTTCCTGACTTTTTAATGATTGCCATTCTAACTGGTGTGAGATGGTATCTCATAGTGGTTTTGATTTGCATTTCTCTGATGGCCAGTGATGATGAGCATTTTTTCATGTGTGTTTTGGCTGCATAAATGTCTTCTTTTGAGAAGTGTCTGTTCATGTCCTTCGCCCACTTTTTGATGGGGTTGTTTGTTTTTTTCTTGTAAATTTGTTTGAGTTCATTGTAGATTCTGGATATTAGCCCTTTGTCAGATGAGTAGGTTGCAAAAATTTTCTCCCATTATTCACAATAGCAAAGACTTGGAACCAACCCAAATGTCCAACAATGATAGACTGGATTAAGAAAATGTGGCACATATACACCATGGAATACTATGCAGCCATAAAAAATGATGAGTTCATGTCCTTTGTAGGGACATGGATGAAATTGGAAATCATCATTCTCAGTAAACTATCGCAAGAACAAAAAACCAAACACCGCATATTCTCACTCATAAGTGGGAATTGAACATTGAGATCACATGGACACAGGAAGGGGAATATCATACTCTGGGGACTGTGGTGGGGTGGGGGGAGGGGGGAGGGATAGCATTGGGAGATATACCTAATGCTAGATGACGAGTTAGTGGGTGCAGCGCACCAGCATGGCACATGTATACATATGTAACTAACCTGCACAAGGTGCACATGTACCCTAAAACTTAAAGTATAAAAAAAAAAAAAAAAGAATGCACTCATATTTGATTCCAATGCATAGTAAAGAATGCACCCATATCTTGTTCCAAAATACTAATATCAAGGGAAAAATAAAAACTCCTTGTGGATTATCAAAATTTCCCACATAAAATTAAATGTTTTTTTTTTTTTTTTTTTTTGAGACGGAGTCTTGCTGTCTCCTAGACTGGAGTTCAGTGACGCAATCTCGGCTCACTGCAAGCTCTGCCTCCTGGGTTCATGCCATTCTCTTGCCTCAGCCTCTTGAGTAGCTGGGACTACAGGCGTGAGCCACCGTGCCCAGCCAATTAAATGCATTTTTAAGCACTATCAGAGATTGTTTGATATTTCTTGGCATTAAACTCAACCAGTGCTCAATCATTAATTTTAAATTACAGTTTTAAATAAATGACAGTGAATGTATAGAAAAGCCTGCATTATAAAATATCCCTTTGGTTTTATACAAAGAAAGTGTTTTCACTTTGGGAGGCTAAGGCGGGCGGATCACGAGGTCAGGAAATCGAGTCCATCCTGGCTAACATGGTGAAACCCCGTCTCTACTAAAAATACAAAAAATTAGCCGGGCGTGCTGGTGGGCGTCTGTAGTCCCAGCTACTCAGGAGGCTGAGGCAGGAGAATGGCGTGAACCCGGGAGGCGGAGGTTGCAGTGAGCTGAGATCGCGCCACAGCACTCCAGCCTGGGCGACAGAGCGAGACTCTGTCTCAAAAAAAAAAAAAAAAAAAAAAAAAAAGAAAATGTTCTGTATGACTTTAGAGCACGTTACTTACTTTCTTTCACCAAAATAGGAATATTTTGCAATAATTTTAATATTTCTCCTAAAATATAAGTTTATTTGGAACTTATAACTACTGAAAAAATTAAATATGTATTTTAAATAATATGAGCTAGTTAGACATATTATTAAGGATAGGTACAGAATTTTGAAGGTAGAGCTATGCTCATCATATTTTCTTTTTTTTTGTTAGCAGAAGGAAAAGATTAAAAGTAGGAACTATACTGAAATGCAATATAGAGACTGAATTTGGGTAGGCAAAGAAATAGTGTACCATCCCTTAAAACACAAAATGTTTAGTAGCCAACTATATTATTTTAAATTGGGTAGGAAATTTTAAGAGGAAATAATTTTTTAAAGGCAAAAGCAAGTTGTCCTTTATCAAAAACACAAACTCTTAAACAAATATATATTCAATTAAAAAGTATACAAATAGGCACATAAATGCCTATACTACACTATTAGAAATGATGAGTTTGATTATTTAGAGGTGGCAATTGTAGAGGCATAGAAGTCAGAAGGATGGAAAAGAAGGAAAGCAATGTATTATTCTGTAGGCACTCCCACATTGCAAAGAGAGCAGTGAGATTTCCCCAATCCAACACCTCCTTGCTCCCAAGCAAGCTCTCACAAAGGAACCTCCTGCCCTCTATTGCCCACAAACCACTTCAAATGCAAGAAAAACAATCTCTTTTATCAGATGATTGCATATTGAATCAAAATAAAGCAAAGAAAAAAGGACCACAACTTCAGCTCCCAGTGATCAGAAGCACAGTACCCAGAAGGCCGGGATAAATTGTCAGCTATTTGGGTATCTGGTAGTCAAATTTACATAATCCCATGTAATTCTAAGATTAATACTCTTAAGTAGGCAATGTGAGACATATTTCTAAATATAGAAAAGCCAAAAATCAAACCCAGATCTGTTTGATTAAAAAATTGATTATGTCTGTCTCTTTATGTTACATTTCTGTTCAGCAAACAAAAAAAATGTCAAAGTGATTTTTTTCTTACTTTTTATTTAGATATGTTGATATTGGGAAGCCATCACCACCAATAACTTTTATGTGTGTGTGTGTGTGTGTGTATACAACTCATTTTCCTTCTCTAGACTTGGGCTCTGGTATAAAATATCACAAATATTCAGAAACTTTGAAATCAGGACAGATGCCAAGTTTTGGTTTTGTTTTTGTTTTAGTTGTTCCTGAAACTGTTATTCTCTGATTTTTAAAAATGTTGTTGAGCTTGAATTGTAGACAGCTTAGAAGTGTTTGAATAATATTTTTTAAGTGTGCCAAGTGCTTTTGAGCAGAAAATGATGGCATCTTTTCTCTAAATCAATTGTGGAGAGACTAGAGAAATTTAGCCAAAGATGATTCAGTTGTGTAGAAGGAGACTCACAAAGGCTGTTAGGCACTGAAGTGGGAGAAATCCTTGACTGGAGAAATTTAAAAGTAAAAGATACTATGTGGCCTTTTATGAATGATTTTTAAGGTATGGTCTTAAGAAAAACGGCTTACAAAAATGAACTTCTTAAATATCCTCTTGTGTCTGAAGTTATTTCTTTTTTTACACAATATCTACTATATTATCTAGAAGAGGAAAAGGCACTCACATATGTGGAGTGGGTACTTTTAGACAGAAGCTTTACATTATCACCTTATTAGAATGTTCAAGTCCACATGGTGTTTGTTTAAACATATTTTTTTTTCAGATGAAGAATTGAAAAAGTAATGACTAAACAATTTTTCAAACATATGAGATGGTATTTGATCACTGGTATATCTTTTTTTTCTGAAATAATTTTCTTTCTATAAATCCATTTTTGTTGTGGCTAATTTGCTTGTATTAATTTAATGGCTAAGATGATTAGAAAAGGATGAACATTAAATTCGATTGAGCCCATAATGGAATTTTCAGGCGCTTTTAAAAACAATTAGAGCTTAATCTTTCTCAATAACCTATTCTGCTTATACTTAACTGTTATAAGATCACGATTTCGTTCTGCTATTTTAAAACATCGCTAAAATATAATGTCTAATATGATTAAAAACAGAAGAAGATAAGATAGCCTCATAAGGTAAGAATTGGTGTGTTTATAGGCCTTAATTTCATGTATTACCCCTTTCTTGTTACTCTTTGGAAGTGAAGAAAGAGAATTAGGGGGCTTAGAAAAAGTAATGACTACCATGTCAGATCCTCAGGACTTATGGCTTCTGAAAGCAAAGTCATTGCTTGCCTACCTCCAAGCATGGTGGCACAAAGAACAAAGCAAAAAAGGAAGGGCATGGTTTTAAGTTCCTTGCCTTTGTGATAATGCCAATGAAATGTCACAATTCTACACTAGTTAACTGTACCAAGAATGATGACCTCATTCAGTTCAACAATTATCTTACTCAAATTCAAAGCTAAAACATCTTACTTTTACAATAGATGCGAAGTATTATAAGTGAAAAACACTTATGAATTAAAAATGTTGAACATTTTTACACAAAATCAGTCTAAAATATTCTTCTATCCTAAAATATAAATTAATCTTAAAATTAGAGTTTTCACCCAAGAAAATCTGTTGCTTTTGTTTTACATGCATCAAACTCATGAAGTTTAGTGTTCTGCTTTGCAAAATATTTTACAAAATGCCTCAGGAATTTCAGCTGTGGCAAATGAAACTTACACAATTTCTTCATCGAAACTCTGTTTTATAGATAAACATGCCGTCCTCCCGAGAGTTAAACTGGTTTTTTTTTAGCTTTCTTATTTATTTCTTTATTTCTTATCTCGATTACTTAAAAATTTTGTACAGTCTTTCTGGAGTATGTGTTTATAAGCTGAATTTATTGTACCATGGCTTAGAATCAACTGAATATTGAAACCTGAACAAACACAAATATAATCTTCTAAGTAACTTGTGAGTTTTAATTCATAGATTTTAAAATCGTGTCAATATTCTGTAATTTTGAACCAAGTGCATACTTAAATAGTATTTTACTGCTTTTAAAATATTTTGAATTTACAACCTATTTTAAAATGTTGAATTACAGTCTGATGCTCACAGAGTGAAAACAAATGCCAACAATGTTTGCCTGGTTATAATCATAGAACATGTCTCCAAAGTAAATCTATATTAACACAATTCAATGTGGTAATTAAGATAGAAAAAAGCAGCACTAAGCTGTGTGTCCTATCAGTTTCCTTGGGGAGAAAAAAAAAAAACCACTGACGTGACTTGAAATGTGTCCAAGGGGTTTAGTTAGCCTCCAATTAGCTGCAAAGTCCTGCAATTAAAATGCACAACAAATACCAGCCTCCATGTCCCTGAACCCTTTATTATTTAAGTCCTAATTTCAGATGGTTCCTTCATTAGAGCATATATCCCAAAAGCTACCTTTGACTTACAATTACACTGTACAATCAGTGCTGTCAGGTGATAAGTTGGAAGGACAACAGACTCCAGGGCATATCTTGGTGAACCTCAAAGGCCCAGGTCTTAACCAGAGGCAAACAACAGAACAAAGGCAAACATTCTAGGAACAATCTACCATGAAAAATAGGCCAAATTGTTGCCCCTGTTTAACCTTGCTGTTTACACCTGTCATGAAATCCATACAGTAAATTCAAGAGGCCATGCAGAAATATGAACACAGCGGATGTGTAAAGAGCGGGAAATTGGAATCTGTCTTTTCTCAGGTTCAGAAAGCATATGCCATGTTTTCATATCATTTTCACCTTCTGCATCATTACTTCCCTTCATAATCATTTGGACTCATAAGAAATGCTTTTTTGCAATTTAAATACTACCTTGACACTTAATATCCAGGTTGGATGACAAAAAAGTCGGCTTACTAACTATTTAATGAATACTTCTGAGACCGTAGTTAGTTTATTTTTGGACAGATATATTTCTATTATAAATAGTCTACTTTTAATTTACTTTTTTGGAAATTATGGCCCATTTTTCTTTATAAAACATGTTTCAAAATGTTATTCAATTCCCAGACAGGACAGGTCAGAAAGTAGTTAACCCATAATATAACTTTAATGGCCTTCAGAATTAAATTTTACCCATTTGTAACACACTGAATATATAAGAGTTGTCTCAACTTCCAGTTAACGTCCAAATAATATTCTGTGCCTCTGAGCAAGGATATTTTTAAAAAGAGCCAATTATTTGGTCATAATTACTTCCCTGACAATATCAGCACATAAAAGAGAGTGGGCGAAGGGAAAACTTTTTATATGGAAACAACTTTCAAAATTAGTATGATTTTATAAATAAAGGGATCTTTCAAAATTTTGTTAAGAGAAAAATATTACCAAGAGTCAATCATCCCTCAGTTGATCTAAATGAGAGAAAAATTGTATGTGAATGCATTTTTGAAAGTGTGAGTTGACATGTGTGAGCATGTGTGCATAATCTATGAGCATGTGTATGAGCATGAGTGTGTGCTTGAATTTGTGTGGATGTGAGCATGTGTTTGAGTGTACAAACATGCATAAATCAATATGTGTGTGTGATGTGTGGAAGAGAAATGTGGTATTCATAGGCTGAGACTGGCAAGCAATGCACATGGATACAAGTGGAATAGTTATCACCTAAGAGAAACTCACAGCAATTCAACACCATATGGAGGAATTGCTGGAAAAAGCTGGTGGAGGAATATGTTAAACTTGATTGTTCAAATAATATTCATCTAAGGCATGTAATTTCCATATGATCGTTTTGCACTGAAGGTAAATCAAAAGGAAGCTCTCAATAACCATATGAAAAGAAATACAATTTCATAAGTAAAAGGATCTTTCAAAATTTTGTTGAGAAAAACACTAGTGAGAGCTGATAATCCCTCAGTTGCTCCAAATTGCATTAAATTGGATTGCCTTAAAATGGCACCATTAAGAGGATAAAAAAAAGTCATGGAGTGGAAAAAGGTATTTTTAATAACCAACAAAGGGCTTATATCCAGAATATATTAAAAACTTGCATAATTTCATTAAAAATCAGGCCTTCCCTTAGGAAAAATAAGTGCAAAAACTTGAATAGCTGCTTCTCAAAGGAGAATATCAAAAAGACCAATGAATCTGGAAAATGTCTCAACCTCTTCTGTGGAATGTCATACAAACCCATGGTGTGATATCACTTTCCTTTCAAAGAATGGCTAAAATAGCCCAGGTGAAAGTAGAACCCCACTTGCACCATGTTTTAATGGACCTCATATTGGGGTGCTTTGTGTGGCTCTGCACCTGTCACAGGGCAAAGCATCCGTAGGCTAAAGGCAAATGCCCCCTAAGGATCTGCCATAAACCCACTACCAGACCATGCTTCAGCTACCAGCACCCCACGTTCCATGTCCAGACAGCCTAGAACCTGTTTCCACAAAGTGCTCGGGGCTTTCTCCTGGGTTTTTCATCTGAAGGGAGATGATACCACCTATGTGTGTAGCTCTACATCCAAGGAATGGTTCACACCCAGGAAGTAGTAGACAGAGCCTTAGTGTATAGATCGGCTTTTCACAAGTGTGTTTCTCTTTGTAAGTTCACCATTTTTTTCACTCATTTAAACCTATCAACTTTATTTTTAAATATTTCTGGTATCTTTCAACTTCTGACTCTATTTGAAATATCCTTTCAGTTATCATTGACTCCTCATTTTCCTGCCTAAAATAATCCAATGCTCAGCACTGCTATGGAGATAAAGAAAAAAGAAATCTGTAACATTACAAGAGCCTACATTTCCTCTGCCTGAAAAGTCAACAATCCCTTCTTGTAAACTCTAGACTTCACTCTGATTCTCAACTACAATACCTTGAAACTCTTCAATCTTTTCATTTTTCTACCTCAAGTCCATCTTCTCCCTCTGCCTAGAACTTCCCCTTTCAAGACACTCACATTTCACCTCGTCAATTCCTATGAATTATTCATAGCTCAATTCATAAACATTGTTCTCAAAAAGCCTATCTATACTCCCCAAATTGTCAGATCTTGTATTATAAAATTCTAATAGCATTCTGCATTACTTTCTTAGCATTTACCTAGCTCTAATACAATAATTTTATTGGCTGTTCAATATCTGCCTCCCAATTTATGTAAAAATTTTTAGAACAAAACTCTTCATATATGAATGCTCTATATGTAGTTGTTTAATAACAAAATATAAACATTTAGCTATGTAAATTGGGAAAATCTGCCATATTTAGATTATACGAATGAAAGTTGAATAATGTTTAAAGAATACTTTAAAATCTCAATGATCTGTCCAAGAATTATTTTTAAAATTGTGATATTCTACATAATACATTATTTTAAATAACCCTAAGATTATGCTTCTGGGAAGGATAACAGAATAAGCAAAATAAATAAAGATACAAATCTATAAACTTAATTATAATAAGGATTATTAGTTAAACAAAATATACATAGATATAAATTCACAAACCATAAGTTTTCATATTCAAACAACAATTTTAGAACTTATGTGTACATTCTCTTATAACATATATTATTTATGATGCATATTAACAGCTATTAATGCTGCATATTAACATCATATTAATAGCTATCACTTTTGAGAATTAAGTATAAGACAATTCAATTATCCCTAATCTCACAAAAAGTCCACAAAGCAGACATTATTCCTGATTCACTGGTGAGGAAATGAGGAATAAGTTGCTATAAAACTTGCCAAGATTCCTGAGCCAGAGCTTGAGTGTGTCTGTCTGACCTCAAGGCCTGGCCCTTCCCCTTTCCCCTCAACAACAACAACAAAAATCATTTTTATTTTGACAGAATTAAGTTTTTCAATCTCTAAGTTCAGTTTTTGGATCAGAACTTAACTTTTCCAAAGAAAAATTGCTTAATCAAATCTCTTAAATAGGTTAGCGTTTAGCATATATCGTGAATAGTGCACTAAGCAGAAGAAAAATAAGGCAACAGCAAACTAAGCAACCTATCGACCAACCACCAGATTAGCTTGTTAAACCATTTGAGGGTAATTTCAAACAAATCTTTTCTTTGTAAAGTGGGAACTTCTAATAGGCTACTTTGCATTTATTAAAGGAGAGTACATACAAAATCAAAATATAAACCAGGAAGGTACTCATGATGCAATACTAATGTACAAGAAAATAAGCAAATAATACAATGAAATGACTGTAATCTGCTAAGTATAAAAGTATGTTATTTTAATTTGAATACACATATTTTCTTTCCCTGATAAGCTAATTGTCAATGATTGAGGCTCAAATCCAAAGTAAAAATCAATTATTGAACACTATGGCTCATTTTAAGCTAGAATCTCAGTGTGCAATTTATTTTAATCCTTGTCCTTTATCTATGGAGAAAGAATACACATGTGCATCATAAAATGCCAGATTGTTTCTTACATTTTCTTAGGAACATAGCCATATTGAAGACACAATTAGCCACATGATGTTAATTACTGAAGAAATTATCATTGCTAAAACAAAGTGAGAACTGTCATATATATATCTACAGAATTTTGAAATGGCATGTAATGTGTTCATATATATTCTTACAGTGTATGTATATATTTTAGCTATATATAAATTAACTAAATATATGTATAATATATACATACATACCACGTGCACATGTACACACACATACATATAAAGTATGTCAGTGATCTAGCATGGATTTATCTAAACTGCCAATTTGAAAATCAAAGAAACTACCATATTGCAATCTATATGCAACTGTATATTTTACATGAATTTGTGGTTATCATATAGCTTAAATTGGAAAGTGAGTCCCTAAAAGCATCATTAATTCAGACAAAGTAAATGCCAGAAAATAAAGTAGGTGCATATAAAATGAGGAACTGCAAATATATTACTTACTTTTATATTAGTGGAGGCAAGAAGACAAAATGTAACTGAAGAAATGTTTTTCACAGATAACTTACTTCCTGAAAAAAAGTATTTTCCGTTAACGCTATAGATTTTCTTTATAATTCTCAACAACACTACCTAAGGAGTGTTTTGCAAAGGTGTGGAGGCATCTCTGCTTTTCTCCATAATTGGAGATATAGTCATGGAAAACAGAAATGTTGGACATGTTGGAAAATGTGTCCTCTGCAATTTTCTCATATTCTTGCCAGCATTATGTTGACATACCTGTGTATAATCACATGATAATAAAACATATTTTTACAGCTGTGCATGGTGGCTCACGCCTGTAATCCCAGCACTTTGGGAGGCCAAGGTGGGAGAATCACGAGGTCAGGAGTTCAAGACCAGCCTGACCAACATGGTGAAACTTCGTTTCTACTAAAAATACAAAAATTAGCTGGGCAGAGTGGCGGGCACCTGTAATCCAAACAGCTCGGGAGGCTGAGGCAGTAGAATCGCTTTAACCGGGGAGGCAGAGTTTGCAGTGAGCTGAGATCACACCACTGCACTCCAGCCTGGGCGACAAAGTGAGACTGTTGAAAAAAAAAAAGCATATTTTTACATGTAAACATAGAGACTTTATTGAAGAGTTTTAACATGCAGATGTGTATTGTCAAATAAATCAAGGGAAGATTTCTAAAAAATATCTTTGAGAGATGTTCATCATTTTAGATAAATATGTCATTGATACAGCAAACTTATTTCATTAGGGTCATCAATAAACCCTAAACTGTACGAGTTGTTTTTGTGGCTGTCATGTTCAAGTAAATTCTACGTATATTTTAGCAGTGGGCTCGACGTTGGCTGTACATCACAATCATCTGGAAAGCTGTAAAATTCCAATTTCTAGACCACACCACAAATGATTAAAGCAGATCTATGAAACTGTGAAGCCAGTGAAGTGCCACTGCCATCCACATTCACTCTGATGACAAATGATTACATATGAGTATATATTATTGCAATATATATTGCATTCTTTTTCTTCCTCATTACATAAAACTGAAGACATATACCTTTTTGAACTTACGTGCAAAAGAACATTACCAAATGTTTGCTATAAAATGGTAGCCCAGAATGTAATAGTGAGGAAAACCTTTGATCTGTGGTTTCTCACCACCCAACATGTGAAATGCTCCAATACAGCCTCATATGGAAGGTTAACTTTAGCATCTTTGGCAAAAACTTTTTAGCAAAACACTAAGTTCATAGGCATATTTTATTTACATTGTTCTGCCACTTTCTGAATATCAGAAGTAAATCTCAATCTCTTTGTATGAAGCATATATCAAGAACTCTCTTTTTTAATAAATGCCTGTCCCTTGTTAAGAAGTTAACAAGATATTCTTTTAGAAATATAAAATGACAGTAAAATTACAAAATACTGTAAGAACTACTTTCCTGGAAAATTTTGGACTTTTTTCTGGAAGAATGTTTTTTTTTTAAAATAAAACATAAGAATATGATTAGAAGTATATGTGGAAAAGTAACTTTACAAAATCTAGTCTTAGAGAAAATAATATTTTTCTCTTCATTAAATCTTGTTAAGCCCAATTCTACATAACTTCTTAACTCAAACATTCAGAAAGCTACACTTTGGGAACAACTAGAGTAGTGATAGTTGTTTTTTGTTGGTTAATATTTTAAAAAGTGAGAGAGAAAAGAAGGGGGAAGACGAAGCAGAGAGAGAAAAGAAAACAGAAAGAAGGAGGAGAGGAAGGAGGGAGAGAGATTTTAAGGATTATATAATACAATGTTTATAACAAGCAGACACCATTTTAACTGGAGAAGACATTGGGTAAATCTTTGTCATTGAAATGCTTTCTGAGTCGACTTTTTTTTTTTTTTTTTTTTTTTTGAGACAGAGTCTCGCTCTGTCGCCCAGGCTGGGGTGCAGTGGCGCGATCTCGGCTCACCGCAAGCTCCGCCTCCCGGGTTCACGCCATTCTCCTGCCTCAGCCTCCAGAGTAGCTGGGACTACAGGCGCCCGCTACCACGCCCGGCTAATTTTTTTTTGTATTTTTAGTAGAGACGGGGTTTCACTGTGTTAGCCAGGATGGTCTCGATCTCCTGACCTTGTGATCCGCCCACCTCGGCCTCCCAAAGTGCTGGGATTACAGGCTTGAGCCACCGCGCCCGGCCCTGAGTCGACTTTTAAGCATAATATTTCATCCTGTGTGAAGGTGAAGTATATAACTTTGCTGAGTAGATGACAATACTTCAAGGGAACATGTGTTTACTAACCTGTTTGGAGGAGAGTTAAATAATATCTAGAATGGTGTAAACTGTGATACTCACTGTGGAAAAATATGTAAAAAATTTTTCTTAAAAATTTCCGTTTCATTTCCACCATCACTATAATGCATCTCTTTTATAAAGAAATGATTTACACAGACTTGCAGTATTTCTACATAATTTAAAGCAAATACTTTTACAGCAGTCCTTTGAAAACTTTAATAGGCCTAAAATTCTGCTGAATGTGGACACATGTTTCAAATGCTTTTGGCCATCTGGGAATGTGGCGTTCTTCATAGGAGCTCCACTCCCGAAACTGCCAGTGCCTTTGCTGCACCAGGCTCCAAAAACCTACTGATAACTATATCATGTTGTGCAGGTGGCAATTGACCTTGATCATATTAGACAAATACATAAAAGGAAGACTGAAGAATACAGACTACTTAAGACAAAAATATCCATTCCTGAAGATGGGTGGGAAAAGTAGATATTTTAATAGAATGCTCTAGATATTTTCTTCCGCTTTCTGGCACCAAAGTAAAACTTAGGTGCCAAAGTGGCACTTATCTTCAAAGAATCACCTTTTTTTCTCTTATTACCATTGTATGAGAGAAAGTCATTGGCATTTTCATCATGTCTCAAGATTTGTAACATCTACCTAGAGGTATGAATTTGCTTTTCATGCATTTAAATGACTATAAACAGCATTCTTTTGAAATCACCTAATGAGTTCTATGATATGAAAACAGATATGTATCCCCAGAAATAATATATATAATTCTGATTCTATAAGAGAACTATTGGGGCTTTTTTGTGAACATTATTATAGCTCAATATTATCTTTTTGTCTTTCATGGTATTCCAAAGATCATTTAAAGGATGAGGATATGTAAGGTTTTCTTCAGTGCACTTGTCTTTGGTGATAATGCCCTAGTTCACTAGTTCAGTTGCCTATTATGCGACATCCTTTTAGGGATTATTCTGATGTACATAAACATACCCTTGCTAAGTACATACATATATATATACCATATGCACACATGCACACCCACCTGCATACAAACACACACACACACACACAGACACACACACACACACACACACATACATTTCTTATCCTGGATTGGAGTTACATGGTACTGGAGTGGGGGTTATGTTTCTAAAAATCCAATAGTAATTAATGGAATAAAAAGTATTCCTTTCTTTATATTGTTTGGCTATTTTAAAATGAATTTTAATACTTTGGATTATAGTTTAATAAAGATGATATGGAAAAGAAATGATTTACTTAAAAAAATCAAAATAATGCAGAAAAAAAGTTATTTGTGAGTATTTATGTGAATGTGTGCTGCACTAAATAATGAAGGGTTTTCTATGTCCTTTCTTCCACCTATCTTGAAAATCCACACTCAAAACTTCCTTTCTTATTAAAATGCCCTTGGTAAAAATCCATATAACTCCACTCACTTATTATTTTCTATATATGTAAAGAAATTTTTACATGGTATATAGATAGCAAATACATATTAATGTTTTATGTTTTAATCTCTTACAATGGACTTTGTGCAATGTCCATAATGATGACCACTTTTGGTATGCAACAGGATGATAAAATGTTTAACTGATGCACCAAAATATAAAAAAAAGGTAGATACTAAAGTAAATTCTGAGAAGAACTATCTAGAACTTGAAAACTATCATAGTGTGATAATAAACAAGTCAGTTAAGACTACAAGAGATAATAATGCTGTACAAAAGCCAGGAGAAATTATTTTCAAGGACAATTTATTTTAGAGGATCTACTAGTGTTTTCGGAGTTACCTATCTTCTTCCCGACCCATTTCTTTTAAGTTTTAGATCTGGAAGAATTTTGTTGTTGTTTGGGTGTGCTTTTTTGGAGATGGGGTAAAAGTGCAGACTTTAAAAATAGAACTTATTAAATCCTTTAAATTTTAAAATGTATCTTTAATTGACATATTGTAACTGTGCCTGTTTGTGGAATACATCGTAATGTTTCTAATTTTCATTCAGGAATAATGAAAAAAACCTTGAGACTGACTTATAATTTTATTCTATTTGCTACTTGATCAGAATAAATTATATGTGCATATAGGTAAAGTTACAAGGGTTAAAGAATAGGTAAAAAACATCACGAAACCAGCATGCCTCGTTTGATGCAAAATTCCTATAATGACTACAATAGTAATGATAGTGACTATCATTTAAAAATTTCTATGCCCCCAAGAAGTATTCATATTTCATGTCAGTCTTAATACTAGACATTTATAAATAATAATATTCATCATGAAATGAAGAATAGATTGAAAGAAAGTAAGGATAAACATAAAAGCTTCAAATCACTGCATTCTTATTCCTCTAGATTTTCAACTTATGTCAGTTATGTTCATAGAATATGAAAATTCTATGACCACACATGTTCGGTCAGCCCTGCCCTTTGACAGGTAACTGATAATTTCTCCTCTGTGAGAACACTTTCAGGAATTATTTATTCACAGATTTATTTGTGTCAGATTCAAATGAATGTTTTTTCTATGGTATATTATTTTAGCTTCTAAATTTGTTTTTAGAAGTGATGACATAATCTTGACATACTTTTGTTCATTTATAATTATAGAATTCAGTTTTTCTATCTTTAGCATAGCTCTGGTTTATGAATTAAGAGAAAAAATTAGCAAAAATGATATTCATGACTTCTCAGAGTTAAAAGAAATAACTTATAATCTAAAATATTTAATATTTGCAATATTTTACTTACAAAACAATCATACTGCTAATAAAATAAGCTACAATGCCACTTACCATATATTGGTATAAATTTAATGGCTGTCACAATAAAGATTGAAGCCTTCTGATAGGATATGGAAAGCAGAATCTATTCATAGAGAAATTAGAAAATGTCAGCTGTGTGGTTTCCATGGAATAACTTGGCTTTAATTAAACATCTATTCATTAGTAACAAATGCCAAATAACATTAAGCTGTTAGTAGAATATTAATTGCATGCTTAAGGACTAATGGTAGCATATTAACAATTAATGGTACTTTAAGAAACTAGATATACTATAGTACATAATTTGTTTAAATTGAAAGCTATTCTAGGAGTGTGATTTTCTATTTCCTAATTGAAAAACTCCATAATTATATGTACAATATACATATAATTATATATACAATATACATATAATTATATGTACAATATACATATAATTATATGTACAATATACATATAATTATATGTACAATATACATATAATTATATGTACAATATACATATAATTATATGTACAATATACATATAATTATATATACAATATACATATAATTATATGTACAATATACATATAATTTTGAAGTTTTTTTCCCCTGAATATCATGGTATATATTTGGGTATTATGTATATGTCCAAATATACCTCTCTTAACTTTAAAAAGCAATCATTACAAATTGTTCTGTTTCTATTCTTGCCTCCCTCTGGGAAAAGGAAACCTCACTTTATGCATAAAATTTCTATTTAAGATGACATGATAGTTGAGTTAATATGAAACCTTAAAAAAGTAAAGTTGAACTATGAAAACACCCATTTTAAAGAACTGTTTCTCCGTCCCAGGGTCTCTCCTTCTGTCTCAATTTTCTCTTCTAACAGAATAGGTATATTTGGTAAAAAATATAGCAGGACAGGACCCAGATTCAATGAAAAGCCAGAGGCATCCCACTCTGGAATCTGATCCAAAGACTTTCTCATTCAACACAGACAGGCACTGAAATGCCTGCTAGATCTGCTGCCTTGATACTGCGAAAGGACATTTTGAATAGTCTTTAATGTGAAGGCAGATGAAAAGAAAGTAATTATATTTTAGGATTGGGAGCTCTTTTATCGAAAACTCTGTGGACCTGTTTGAACTTTGCCAAAACATTTCTCTTCAAATCAAGTAGAACCTTGGCCATATACTTGGAAACACAAATTAACTCTCAAATACAGCCAGATGATGATAGACAGTGTTGTTGACCACACATATGAATCTGTCTTGATCTTTACCTTATAACATTTCAGTTATTCCTACCGATGGAAGGGTGCACTTTCCTGCCCCTTGACTTTGGAATCAGCGAAAGAGATATTAGCAAAAGTGGTATGATGCAACTGACACTCCATATGTGCTTTATGGTAAGGCCTTCTCTCTTGTGCTTGTATCATTGTCATGTACTGCAGAATAAACATGGCCACAAGTGCTCTGACATTCCTTATATAGAGTGGGATATTTATTTCCTTCCTCCTGGTGGGTAAGGGAGAAGCTGAAAAGGGCCCTGGGAGACTGTCACTGAATGGTGGAAGAGCTTCAAGGGGATTATTAACAAGAAATGTAAAAGCAGTGAGGAAAATGTTATTACAAGCAAGAAGGAAGCAACATGTAATCAGGAACATAGAAAGAGTAACCAATGATCTCTGAGGGTTGTCCAAGGATATTTGCAGGCATAATGTTTCAAGTTCCATACTCTTTCTTGACATCTATGATGAATTACAAAAAAATAATGAGATAAAGAAAAAACTGTTCTGTTTTTGGCAGAATTTAGAGTCATTATAAAGGCCCCAAGACATGCTGGGTTTGAAAATAAAATTGTTGCATATTCCTAGTTTCTACCAGAAAAAAGACTCTCAAAGTTATAAATGAATACATGCCAGAAATCAAATCAAAGGCTCAACTAGTTATCCATAGCCTGAGAAAACAGATATCAAGGATGTGGCTGTAAGATCCTTTCATCAGATCACAAAAAAGATATAAGAATTTGCTTAGTAAGGCTTCTAAAAATATAAACTGAATGTCTCCTAGACTCTGCTGCACAAGTGGGTCATTAACCCATTTATGCCAGAGGTTGCAAATTTTTTGGTGAAAAATGAGACCTTGGAAATTACCTTGAGCAGCAGGATATAAATAACTCCCACAAGCTTAGTGTTCCAATAACGGAAAACTGGGCATAAATGCATTAAGATTTGTCAAATCATGCTTCCATGTCAATATGAAATGCTTTTACAAAGAAAGATTTTATGGCCCCAAGATATCATATCTTATAAGTAAAGCTAGAGAAGTTACTCTATTAAAACAAGTGGTTTGGTTTCGTCTAATTGAATTAATTTGATACACAGGAAACCAATCAACATTTTAAAGCCATTGTATCAGATTAGATGCAAAATGCAGAGATAGTTTAAAATGAAAAGAGGCCTTTGTAACCTTGGTATTATTTCTACAGGAAGTAAACAGGCTGAGAATAATACTCAGCTGCTGTAAACATAGACCACTTATTAGTAAAATTAAAAATAACTCATAAGGCAGAGATAAGAGCCGTGGGGAGTAGTACTGTGTCCTAATCAAGAAACTACAATATCAAATGAAGTAGATTTCTGAATCACCACGAATCCGTGACTGCTATGTACCTTCATATCATTCCTTTCGGAATTAGAATACCTGTTGTAATTTTCATGTCTCTCTCTTGTCATTATTATGTTGATTTTATGAAGGGAAAAAATTCACCTAATTTGTTTCACATAACAGGAATCATAAACAGGGATCAATTCACCTAATTTCTCTTTACATAAACAGGAATCATATGTGAGGAAGCACCCCTGGATAGTCTAAATCCACTTGATTTAAATAATAAAATCCTGTATTTGAGTTAATTATGTAAGAGAGTGAGGCTTTGGGGGCCTTTGGAGAAGAAAGTACATTTTGTATAAGGGAGGAATTTTAAATAAATGGCCACGGTTTGAGCTTCTGTGGATTAAAAGTGGTTAAGTATTCTTATGCACTTCTCTTAGCAAGATCTGCACACTATTTCATCTTGCCATTGATTGTGTGAGGGCTTGGGGTTACTTTTGACCCTGTCACAATAGAATCAAACAGTCATGTCCTATTGAAAGTCCTTACAATCAAAACCATGACATATAGAACATCAGCCTTGTGGTAGTTTGCTACACAGTATTTACATTATTAAATACCTAGAAAATTATAGAAAGCCATTAAGATAGTTTGTGTACGCACACACTCAAAAACACCTCATAGATTTTGATTTTGGATTGTTTTAAATCTATAAATCTGTGGCGGGAGAATAGACATTTTCATTATTGAGTCTTATAAAGTATGAATACAGGCCTTCTTTATTTCTTTCAAAAATACTTTATAGTTTCCTTTAGATCTCTTGCATCTCTGATTTTTGTGTTGTTGATATTATAATTTTTCATTATTTCTTATTTGTAGAAATAGATTTTTAATAAGTATTGGCCTTGTAGTCAACAGTTTTATTTAATTCACTTAGTAATTCTAAAAGTTATTCTGTAGCTACTATTGAGTATTCTCTATATGTAATCATGTAAGTTGTAAATAATTACTTTATTTCTTTAGGCACAATTCCTTACATATTTAATTGTATTTGCTTTCTCTGGGACTGGTTAGGATTTTCAGCACCCTGGCAAATATAAGCAATAATGCAGAAATCATTGTCTTATTCAAAGTCTTAGAAGGAAGCTTTTAATATTTTAATATTAAATATTATGTATGCCTTTTTATCTCATTAAGGACTGTCCCTCTTAATGTTAGTTTTATAATTTTTTTTAAAAAAGAGAATTGGTGAATTTTAACAATTTTAAACTTTTTTTCTATGTCTGTGATGATGACCATTTAGCATTTTTCTGATTTTTGGAACTTAAACCAACCTTGCATTCCTGGAATAATCACCGCTCAGTCTTGCTATATTCTTCTTTTTATATTTATTGTTGGATTTGATTTGCTTTTTCAAAAAACTGTTTCTTTGCTTCATTCTAAATGAAAGAATTGGGCTTTGATTTTTAATTTTAACATCTTCATTAGGATTATTTTCAATATTTGTGATCCTCATAAAACAAGTTAGAAAAACTGCATTTTCCTTAAAATTTGTTTTTTTTAAAGTGTTACTTCTTTACTATTTGGAAAACTTTGATTATGGGAAGGTTTTCACTTAAAGATTTGATTTATTTAATAGATACGTAAAGTAAAATGATCTATTTTTTGTGTTGTTCTTGCTAAGTAATGTTTGTCAGTGAATTTGTTCAAGTGTAATAGCAAAGTGTAATATCCATGTATTATCTTTTTAATATTTGTTGGTCTATAGGATCTATACAAATGCTATTTTTTAAGGTTTTTAAATTATGAATTTTCTTAAAATTTGGAAGCCAGAAGAGGGAGGATTGGTAAAGAAATGTTTATTTCTGGGATGCATTTGAACTGACCTGGTAGACTTTCAATGTGTCAGGTTTGTGGCAGCTTTCTGTGGGTGACAGAAAAACTTTATAATGGCAAGTCTAAGAAGCTAACTATTTCATCCTCCGTAGAGCACAAAATTATGACAATAAGGGAAGGGAAACACATTAAGGAAACACAATAAGGAAAGAGCCACATGGCTTCTTCACAGAGTGTCCCCAGATGGAGTGGACACATTTAAACCATAATTGGAAACACATCTCACTGAATGTTACACTTGTGAAGTGAAGGTGTTAAGAGGTGGGGCCTTTAATAGGTAATTAGGCCATTCATCCATTCCTCGTGAATTGAGTTAGGTCTTTATAAAAGGGGCTTCACACAGAGTTGAGCTCACTTGCCTGTCTGTCATTGACCATGCAAATACACAGCCTTCCTCTTCTCTGGAAGATTCAGCCCTCACCAGACAACTGAACCTGCTGGCACCTTGATCTGGGACTTCGCAGTCTCCAGATCTGTGAGAAAATAAATTTCTGTTCTTTACCCAGCTTCAGGAATTTTGTTGTAGCGACACAATGGACTAAAGCAGGTCCTAAATATTTTAGTAAAATTTCTGTTTAATATTTAATATTTAAATTAATATTTTACTTAAATTTCAGGCTATTTTTAAATGAACATAAGCAACTCAAATTCCCTTAAGTAGCATATATAGTTTAACTTATTTATGCCTAGGAAAATACTATAATGAGAAGTTTGAAATTTTGATTATATAGATATAAACACTCTCAAGTAGATTGTTTAAGGCAGTGAAAAAACTGAATGGATGGAACTGGGTGGTTGTCATTCAGAACTATTGAATCCAAAACTCAACAGAGACTTATCTGTCCCTACAACAGGTGCTAAATAATAATTGACATTCCCAAATATGATTCTGTTATAAGACAAGGAAGGAATATACAGCTGATACTTGTGGGAAAATAAATATGTATCAAAAGAGTTTTGAAACAGGAATAGTAAGATTGAGTAATATGTTCAAATTTAAAAATTTTTATATGTTCCAAACAAAGTCATGTGTCATCTTCAACTTAAACTTTTCCTCACATAAAAGATTAAACAATTGCTCCTAATAGTCTTTAATGTACTTTCTGTATCTTGAGTTCTCAGTTATTCCCATCATTAACTTTGATAACATCAGTACTGTGTCCAAGATAGTATTTTTGACTCTTCAACTGACCATGATAAATATAAGGAGAATGAGACTTAAGTGCACTGACTATATCTCCATTCCTTTTATTAAAATTTTTTTAAAAAATTGAATCGTAATGGAACAATGCAAACCTGCAGAAAACTTTTTGCATGCTATTTTTCATCTGAAAGTAAAATAATACCTGAACACTCTTTGTCTCACCAGCTTTTTACAGAATGAATGGCACTTACAGGGCTATTTTTTCTCTGTAATTATTGAGAAAGATTTTAAGGCAAAGCATTTAGGAGCTAAAGCCTGCATGATTTTGCTTCTGTGTGGGGAGAAAAGAAACCCACATCCTTACTTGGTAAAGAACTTAAGGGACAAAATAATAATAATAGATTCTAGGAAAATATTTTAAAAACCCTCAAAACTAAAATGTATTAACATTATTCAAAATTTATGAATTGTTGGTCCTTTTACAAAATGAAGCAAAAATTAAAACAATCCAAGAAAGAAATACAATCTAGTTCAACAACTTATACACATGCCAGTGGGTTCAATGAAGCACCATGAGGAACAAGGGAACAAGCACTGAGTTCATCGAATTCAGGGATAGCATTCCCTAGAGATTTGGACAAGATACTTACTGCATTATAACTTTTGGTAAAGAAATAAAATAAAATACATTATTATTAATATTATCACTCAAATATCAGGCTTTTTGATATCTTCATAGTTTGTATGACTATAGTTTATACACAGCATTGATTAATAAGAAATAATTTTCTCAACAACCACATAAGTGCAATGCATAATTGAGATTTTGCAATCAGAGATAGGAAAAAGGTTGTCTGAGGAAGGGTACTCCAATATGTGAAAATCAATTAGTATTTATTAAATCTACATGCTGCTACTTTGGAATGTTTACAAAATGTTGTTAAAAATGGTCTCCGTTTAAATATGTTTATTGTTTCTCTAATTTTTAACTAGTCAGCTTAACTGATACTCAAAACTCTCTACAAATTTTATTCAACATTATATTTTTATCTTTACAAGTTTTTCTTGTAAATTAATTGTGGGGTATTTTACTACATCATTAAAATCAAAGTAGACTTTTTTAGAATTTATCTATGTTTCAACAATCTTAGATTCTATCGATAAAAATCAACTAACTGCTAATACTACATTATTTGTGTGTATGTGTGTGTGCATGTATACTAACAGTATAATACTTAATATAAATTAAATATTTTAAATGTTCATTATTATTACTTGTTTAGTACATAAGTTGTTTAAATATGTATTCTAACATTTATTATTTGCTAAAACACATAACAGAATATGTAGCATCTTAACAATTATTAATTGTACAGTCCAGTGATAAGTTCATAATGTTGTCTAATCATCACCATTATCCATTTCCAGAACTCCTTTCATCTATTTCCTCCTTCTTCTAAATGTTGGGAACCACCAGGCTTTCTGTTTCTATTACTTTGACTCTTCCAGAACATTATGTATGTTGAGTCATATAGTATTTGCCTTTTTATGGCTGGCCTATTTCACTTAAGTGTAATGTCCTAGAGGTTAATTCATGTCTTAGCATATGTCAGAGTCAGAATTTCCTTCTTTTTTTTTTTTTTTTTTTTTTGGAGGAAGTCTGGTTCTACCACCCAAGCTGGAGTTCAGTGGCACGATCTCGGCTCACTGTAACCTCTACCTCCTGGGTTCAAGCGATTCTCCCACCTCAGTCTCCTGGGTAGTTGGGACTATAGGCATGCACCACCACACCAGGCTAATTTCTGTATTTTAGTAGAGATGGGGTTTCACCATGTTGGCCAGGCTGGTCTTGAACTCCTGACCTCAAGTGATCTACCAGCCTCAGCCTGCCAAAGTGTTGGGATTACAGGCATGAGCCACTGCTCCTGGCCAGAATGTCCTTCTTTTGTATGTATATATCACATTGTTTTTATAAATTCGTCTGTGTATGATAGACAAGGGTTGCTTACACATTTTAGTTATTGGAAATAATTCTGGTGTGAACATTGGTATACAGATATTCTTTTGAAATTCTTTCTAGTCTATATTCAGAAATGGAATTGCTGGATTGTATGGTAATTCTGTTTTTAATTTTTTGAGGAACTGGCATACTGTTTTAATTTTTATTTTTATTTTTGAGGTTCTGTGTTTGTTTTTCAAATTTTATTTCAATAGTTCTGGGGAAACAGGTAATTTTTGGTTACATGGAAAAGTTCTTAAGTGGTGATTTCTGAGATTTTGGTGCACCCATCACCTGAGCACTGTACACTGTACTCAGTGTGTAGTCTTACGTCTCACCCCTCTCTCACCCTTTCCGCCAAGTCCCCAAATTTCAGTATATCTCTCTTACGCATTTGAGTCCTCATAACTTACTCCCACTTATAAGTGGGAATATACAATATTTGGTTTTCCATTCCTGAATTACTTCACTTAGAATAGTGGTCTCCAACTCCATCCAGGTTGTTGTGAATGCTATTATTTCACTTCTTTTATGGCTGAGTAGTATTTCATCAGATGCATATATATATATATATATATATATATATATATATATATATATGTGTGTCACATTTTCTTTATTCACTTGTTGGTTGATGGGCATTTAGGCTGGTTCTAAATTTTTACAATTGCTAATTGTGCTACTATAAACATTTCTGTGCAAGTGTCTTTTTCATATAATGACTTTTTTTCCTCCAGGTAGATACTCAGAAGTGGGATTGCTGGATGAAATAGTAGTTCCACTTTTAGTTCTTTAAGGAATTTCTCTACTGTTTTCCATAGAGGTTGCACTAGTTTATATTCCCAGCAACAATGTAAAAACTTGCCCTTTTCACCACATTCATGTTGTCTTTTATTTTTTGCTTTTTCAATTATGGCCGTTCTTGCAGGAGTAAAGTAGTATCTCACTGTGGTTTTAATTTGCATTTCCCTGACATTTAATGATGTTGAGAATTTTTTTCATATATTTTTTGGACATTTGTATATCTTCTTTTGAGAATTGTCTATTCATTCTCTTTGCTCACTTTTGGATCAGATTATTTGCTTTTTTCTTGCTGATTTGTCTTAGTTCCTTGTAGATTCTGGATATTAGTTCTTTATTGCATGCATAGTTTATGAATATTTTCTCCTGCTCTGTGGGTTGTTTGTTTACTCTGCTGTTTATTTTGTTGTGCAGAAGCTTTTTAGTTTAATTAGGTCTCATCTATTTATATTTGTTTTTGTTGCATTTGCTTTTGGGTTCATGGTCATAAAACTTTTTGCTTAAGCCAATGTCTACAAGAGTTTTTTAATGTTGTCTTCTAGAATGTTTATGGTGTCAGATCTTACATTTAAGTCTTTGATCCACTTTGAGTTGATTTTTTATACGGTGAGAAATGAGGATCCAGTTTCGTTTTTCTACACGTGGCTTGACAATTATCCCAGTACCATTTGTTTAATAGGGTGTCCTTTCCCCACTTTATGTTTTTGTTTGCTTTGTCAAAGATCAGTTGACTGTAAGTATGTGTGTTTATTTCTGGGTTCTCTATTCTGTTCCATTGGTCTATGTAGCTATTTTTATACCAGGACCATGTTGTTTTGGTAACTATAGCCTTGTAGTATAGTTTGAAGTTGGGTGACATGATGCCTCCAGATTTGTTCTTCTTGCCTTGGAGATGTGGGTTATTTTGCTCCATATGAATTTTAGGATTGTTTTTCCTAGTTCTGTGAAGAATGATGATGGTATCTTGACTTCACTAGCTAGTTATTACTAATAATATGGCTATAACTACCAATGTACAAGTCCTTGGGTAAACATATGCTTTCACTTCTCTCAGATATCACTCTAAGAGTTAATTTGATGAATCATATGTAGCTCTATGTATAAAATTTTGAGAAACTGTCAGACTTTCTAAAATAGCAGCACCATTTTACATTCCTACCAGCAACATAGTAAGGTTCCAATTTCTCCACATCCTCACTAATACTTGCTATTGTCTGTCTTTTAAATTTTAGCCATCCTAGCACATATGAAGTGTTATCTTTTGGTTTTTATTAGAATATTATTATAAACTTAAATATAAACATATCATATGACCCAGCAATCACATTCCTAGGTATTTATTCAATTAAAAAAAAAAAACTTAAATAAGTATTTACAAAAATATTTATAGCCATCCTAAGCCAAACAATGATTTGAGGAATGAAGCCTGAAATCCTCAAGCTCTGAGAATTACCTACCTCTGAAGGGTTGGTCAGAGAAAATAAAAGTGAACAAACAATCCTTTTTTCTATAAGCCACTGTTAAAACTAATTCTGAACCTAATCATAACTAATACAAGGCTTATCTAAATTAAAAGAATTATGCATTTTTTGTTGCTAACTAGCATTGTAATAGTAAAAATTATTTACAGTTTATTATGTACAAGGTGCAGAGTTTGGCACTTTATAGACATTATCTTATTTAATCCTCATAATAATATACAAGGGATATAATATTATTGCTTATCTCTTATATTTGATAAATTTGAGGCTTAAAGAATATAAGTAGGCTGCTGTAAATCATACAGCTAAACCCATGTCTTCTGATGACAAAGTCTGTGCTTCTAAATCTAGCTTGGTGCAAACATAATTGTGGTTTTTGCCATCAATTTTAATGGTAGAAACCGCAACTACTTTTGCACCAACCTAATATACTATGTCACAAAGCCCTACTAAATTGTATCACATATCAAGTTTTGTGCTAAGTAATGAGGATCGTGGGATAAACAAACAAAAAGAGGCACATTTCTTGACATTGAGATTACATGTTTCTCTGTGTAATAAAGAAATATAGTATTTTTAGATAGAAACTGCTTAATTATCAGTCTCTTTGGTACAAAAGCTATAAATATCTCCCTCCATGCTTAATTCAGTTAAACTGAATAATTCCTATGATGATTTGATCACTCATACAAATGGAGGTACAGGGACTGGTTGAGGGAGAATGGGGTGATATTGGTCAAAAGGTACAAACTGTCAGTTATGCAAGATGAATAAGCTCTGAAAATGTAGTGAACAGCCTAGTAATGAGGGTTAATGAAATTCTATTGTATACTCGAAATTTACTAGAGAATAGATCATAAATTAAATATCTATATTTAATATTATCAAATACACATTATCAATATTATCAATATACATACATAAATGTACAAAATGCTAACTGTTAGAGGTAATGGATATGGTAATTTGATTGTGGGGATCTTTTCATAGCGTATACAGATATTACAAGATCACTTAATACACCTTGAATATATGAAATTTTCTATGTCAAAGATATCTCAGTAAAGCTGTTGAAAAAAAAAAAAGAACATCTGGAAAGACAAAAGAGAAGCCCTGGTTTCAAAATCTAGTAATCTGTAATACAAGTTATAGTACATAAAATGCTACATTATGTGCAATGCTGCTTTATTGAAGTTTTAAAAGCTGGGATGGTATATCACAAATCTGTATTTGAAGTACAATTAATTTCTATTAAAACCTGATCAGTAATTTGATAACAGTTTGCTATTACTTGCTTTCTTGTGATAGTGGCATAGTCAGAAATCTGAAATGTGCTGATAATTTAACTCAACATTCTGACCATGTTTGACATTTTTTCTGATCACCTTGAAGGATTTTCTCACTTGAATGAAAGAAAGTGAAAAGATGGAAATTATAAGGGCTGTGAGAATTGCAGAAGCGACTGTCCGAAAGGCAAAAATTTTTTAAAAAAAGGACTTAAACTTATTTTAAGAAAAGACTTTTTATCATAGAACAAGACTCTAACTACGTAATTGAGATTGTAGAAAAATGATACATCAAAGAATGATCTCTTTTTCTTATTTGTCATTTTCACATTCATTAAATAGCAGTAAAATAAAAAATATTAAATGATAAGTAACATTTTATAAGAAGTTACATTTTAGAAAATATCTTCATGGACATCAACAATAGTGATGAGGGACGCTTTCATTTTGAAGTTTAAGAAACTAAGGTCCCAGGAGAGATTAAGTGACTTCAAGGTCAAATAAAAAGTAAGAGTACAACTTAGATGTAAGCCTGGTCTTGACATCAAAATCCACACAACAGACTTGTGTTTATGCCACCACTGCAAAGGAGTATCAAAGTATGAGTTCATATCTAGAAAGTCTAGCTTGTTCCATTAGCTTTTTTTCCCCAGATAATTAACTAACAAGCCTCTATTAGGGTTAGAGTGAATCTGTTAAAATAATTTACATTAAACAATTTCTATTGAAAAGTATAATTTCAATCTCAAGACTAAATATATCAAAATGTAAAAGAGTAGAATTCAGACATATTGACTGATGGTGACAAAGTGAATGTCTTCCAAATCGTTATGTTGATTAGATTGCGGATGTTGATTTACAAATTAAGAGGTTTCACAAATTTCTCAAAACTTGATGTTGATAAAGCATCTTTATATATGTAAACTAATGTATGGAATTATAACTTTTGCATGGCTTTAATCCTGTATTTTTCAAAATAGTAAACTAAGTATACAGATAACTAAGTTTTACTGTGCACAGGTCTTTTTACATCCATTATTTGAAAAGACTGTATAGAACTGATTTACATAATTTGTAGATGTGTTAATTTTTTATTGTTGCTCAATGAATTATCCCAAATTCAGTAGCTTAACATTTATTATCTAGTTTCTGTGGGACAGGAGTCACAAAACAGCTTGGCTTAGTCCTCTAGGATCTTCCATGGCTTCAACCAAGGTGACAGCCTGCTGTGTTTCTTCCTAGGACCTGAGGTTCTCTTTCTATCTCCACGGTTGGCAGAATTCATTCTTTTGCAGCTCTGAGACTGAGGTCCTATTTTCTTGCTGGCTGTCACACAGACATTACTGTCAGCTCTAAGAGACATTCCCCACTCTGAGTTTTTTGCCATGTGAAACTCCCAAAGATTCTCACACCATGTGAGACCTAACTTCTTCAAAAATAGCAAGAGACTCTTTTCACTTCTGTAAGGTTGAGTCTTTTGTAAAATAACATAATCATGAGAGTGTCACCCCATCACTTTTGCTATAGAAGCATACCTCATTTTATTGTGCTTTGCTTTATTATGCTTCACAGATACTGCATTTTTTACAAAGTGAAAATTTGTGGCAACCCTACATCAAGCAAGTCTTTGGGCATTGTTTGTTCAACATCATGTGCTCACTTCTTATCTCTGTGTCACACTGTGGTAATTCTTAGACTATTTTAAACTTTTCATTGTAATTATATCTGTTATAATAATCTGTGATCAATGATCTTTGGTGCTACCCATTATAATTGTTTTGGAACACCATGAATCATGACCATATAAAATGTCAAACTTAATCAATCAATATTGTATGTTCTTACTGCTCCATCGACAGGATGTTCCTTCCTCTCTCCCCCTCCTCAGGCCCTCCTATTCCCTAAGACACAACGACATTGAAATCAGGCCAGTTAATAACCTTGCAATGGCGTGTAAAAGTCTAAGGGAAAGAAAGAGATATACTTCTCTCACTTTACTTCAAAAGCCAGAAATGATAATATTTAGTGAGAAAGGCAAGTCAAACATGAAGATAGGCTGAAAACTAGGCTTCTTGCATCAAAAGATTAGCAAGTTGTGAAGGCAAAGAAAAAGTTCTTGAAAAAAATTAAAAGTGAGTTACTTACCACATAAACTATAAAGTCTATAATCATCTTTATACAGTCTTTACCAGTTAATACATGCAAAAAGACTTTGCATAGTAAAACTCAGTAACTATTAGTCATTTATTTCAGCAAGCATAAGAGTGATAAGAAAGTGAAACAGTCTTATTGTTGACATGGAGAACGTTTTAGTGGTCTAGATGGATGATCAATTCAGCCACAACATTCCCTTAAGCCAAATTCTAATCCAGACCATAGCCCTAACTCTCTTCAATTCTATGAAGACTGAGAGATGTGAGAAAGATGCAGAAGGAAAGTCAAAAGCTAGCAGAGGTTGGTTCATGAGGTTTAAGAAGCCATATCCATAACATAAAAGTGCAAGGTGAAGCAGAAAGTGCTGATGTAGAAACTGTAGCAAATTATCCAAAAGCTCTACATAAGATAATTGATAAATGTCAAACTTAATCAGTCAATGTTGTATGTTCTTACTGGCTACACTAAACAAAAGATTTTCATTGAAAAAAAAAACAGCCTTACATTGGAAGAATATGTCATCTAGGACTTTCATAGCAAGAGAGGAGAAATCAACTTCTGGCTATAAAGTTTCAAATGACAGGCGGCTCTCTCGTTAGGGGCTAGGGTAGGTGGTGCTTTTAAATTGAAGCCAATGCTCATTTACCATTCAAAAAATCCTAGTGTTCTAAAATTCAGGCTAACTCTACTCAGCCTGTGCTCTCTAAATAGAACAACAAAGCCTGGATGATAGCACATCTGTTTATAGCATGATTTACTGAATATTTTAAGATGATTGCTGAGATCTACTGCTCAGGAAAAAAAGAAAAAGATTTCATTCAAAATATTACTGTTCATTGACAATGTACCTGGTCACCCAAAAGCTCCGTCAGAGATATCAAGAAAATTCATGTTGTTTTCATGCCTGCTAACACAACATCTATTATTAAGCTATAGATCAAGGAGTAATTTTTACTTTCAATTTTTATTATTCAAGGAATGCATTTTGTAAGCCTATAGCTGACATAGATAGTGATTATTCTGATGGATCTGGGCCAAGTAAATTAAAAACCTACTGGAATGAATTTATCATTCTAGATGTTTTTAAAAACATTAGCGATTCATGGAAGGAGGTCAAAATATCATTGTTAACAGGAGTTTGTACAAACTTAATTCCAACCCTACTGGATGACTTTGAGGAGTTCAAGACTTCAGCGGAGGAAGTAACTGTAGATGTGATGTAAATAGCAAGAGAATTGGAAGTGGAGTCTGATTATGTGACTGAATTGTTATAATCTCATCATCCAACTTGAATGAATGGAGTTACTTCCTATACATGAGCAAAAAAGGTGGTTTCTTGAGATGAAACCTACTATACATAACTGTATATAAAGAGACATATACATCATATATATAATTCATATATATCCTATATATACATATCAAGTATTTTTATTAATCTTTGTGCATGTGTGTATATATAGATATATATGTAGGGAGAGATATGTCTATAGATATCTGTATATATATACACCTTAATTTAAAAATACTCACATATAGCTTAAAATACTCATATATATGTCTATATATATATACAACTTAATTTAAAAATACTTTATTGTTATATATATGATGTACATAACTCTATATACAGGGTATATATATATATAGACAGAGAGAGAGACAGAGACATCTTGCTATTGCACACTTAATATACTACAGTATATTGTAAATGTAACGATAATTTTTATATGCACTGGGAAACCAAAAAAAATTCTGTGACTCTCTTTATTGCAATATTTTCTTTATTGCAGTAGTCTAGAACTATTGCAATTTCTCTGAGGTATGCCAATATTCTGTTGACCAGAAGCATGTCACTGACTCCATCCACCCTCAAGCATGGTTATAATACAATGACTTGACTTGTTGGAGTACAGTATTGTGTATATCTGCCACAATACATAAATAAGGGAAGTAAAAGACTGGTGAAGCTTGAATTCACTTCCAGATTTTTAGCTTTCAAATTTTATACTTTGCCTAATTAAGTCCATAAAACCTTTCTTTTGATTTAATCTCCTGTTCTTTTTTCAAGGGCTATTTTTGAATGAGTCTATAAAATTAAATGAGCAGGTAACTTCACATTTGTATTCTTGTAAATAGCTTCACCTTTTTTCCAATTCACATTACTGCTCCCTAGAGATTTTCTCATCTTGGGCAGCATTTGACTTTCATCACCAGGTGGAAATGCCATGTAAATAGATAGAAATGATGTTTCAGGGGCAGATGTGAGAGCAAGTGCTTGGGGGATCTCACTTGCTTCATTTTTCTTCTCTTCCAAGCCTGGTAAGACTTTTCATGATAGTGTGGTCTGTTAGGCCCTCATATTATAACCCTCAAAATGTCCATGTGCAAACCTAGTACAATACATAATTTTAAGTTGTGGCTTAATTTTAAATGAGTGCCATAATATATTTTACAGGAAAGCAGGATATAGAGAGAATATTAGGAAGAAAAAAAATAGCTTAAATGAAAGCTATTGAAGTTGGGACTAAATTCTACTTGGAAACAAGAAGCCTAACACAAGCTGGATGACATATTTTTTAAGCTTTATTTATAATTAATACACTATAATCATACATATTTATGGGTTACAGTGTGAATTTTCAATACTTATATACCTTGTATAATGATCAGATCAGGGTAAGTAGCACATCCATCACTTTAATATTTATCATATCTTTGTGATGATGACATTTAAAATCCTTTCTTCTAGCTATTTTGCAATATAAAATACATTATTAGTTATAGTTACCTTATTTTGTAACAGAGTCCCAGAATTTATTCTTCCCTATTTCTAATGAATTAAATCATAGAAAAACAAGATGGTTTTTAAATGCTTTTGCTGTGTCCCCACTCAAATCTCATTTTGAATTCCCACAGGTTGTGGTAGGGACTTGGCAGGAGGTAATTGAATCATGGGAGCAGGTCTTTCCTATGCTGTTCTTGTAATAGTGGATAAACCTCATGATCTCTGATGGTTCTATAAGGGGGCATTTCTCTGCACAAGCTCTCTCTTTGCTTGCTGCCAGCCATGTAAGACATGACTTGCTCCACTTTACCTTCTACCATGATTGTGAGACTTCCCCAGCCACGTGGAACTGTAAGTCCTTTAAACCTTTTTTCCTGTATAAATTACCCAGTCTATGGTATGTCTTTATCAGCTACATAAAGACAGACTAATACAGTAAATTGTTACCAGTAGAGTGGGGAACTGCTGAAAAGATACCAAAAATATGGAAGCAACTTTGGAACTGGATAACAGGCAGAGGTTGGGGCAGTTTCAAGGGTTCAGAAAAAGACAGGAAAATGTGACAAGGTTTGGAACTTCCTAGAGACTTGTTGAATGGCTTTGAACAAAGTGCTGACAGTGATATGGACAATGAAATCCAGACTGAGGTGATCTCAGATGGAGATAAGGAACTTGTTGGGAACTGGAGCAAAGCTGATTCTTGTTATGTTTTAGCAGACACTGGAGGTATCTTGCCCCTGCACTAGAGATTTGTGGAACTTTGAACTTGAGAGAGGATGACTTAGGGTATCTGGCAGAAGAAATTTCTAAGCAGCAAAGCATTCAAAAGGTGACTTGGATGCTGTGAAAGACATTCAGTTTTAAAAAGGAAATAGAGCATAAAGTTTGGAAAATTTACAGCCTGACAATGTGATAAAAAAGAAAATCCCTTTCTCTGGGGAGAAATTCAAACCAGCTGCCGAAATTTGCATAAGTAATGAGGAACCGAATGTTAGTCCCCAAGACAATGGGGGAAATGTCTCCAGGGCATGTCAGAGACCTTTGCAGCAGCCCTTCTCATCACAGGCCTGGAGACTTAGGAGGAAACAATGGTTTCATGTGCTAGGCCCAGGGACCTCCTGCTGTTGGCATTCTAGGGACTTGGCCCTTTTTGTGTCAGCCGCTCGAGCCATGGCTGAAAGGGACAAAGGTACAGCTCAGGCTGTTGCTACAGAGGGTGGAAGCCCCAAGCCTTGGCAGCATCCATGTGGTGTTGAGCCTGTGGGTACACAGAAGTCAAGAATTGAGATTTGGGAACTTCTGCCTAGATTTCAGAGGATGCATGGAAATGCCTGGATGTCCAGGCAGATGTTTGCTGCAGGAGCAGGGCCCTCATGGAGAGCCTCTGCTAGGGCAGTGTAGAAGGGAAATGTGGGGTCAGAGCCCCCACACAGAGTCCTAGGCACTGCCTAGTGGATCTATGAGAAGAGGGTCACTATACTCCAGACCCCAGAATGGTAGATCCCCTGACAGCTTGCACCATGTGCCTGAAAAAGTCATAGATACTCAATGCCAGCCCAAGAAAGCAGCCAGGAGTGGGGCTATACCCTGCAAAGCCACAGGTGTGGAGCTACCCAAAGCCATGGGAGGCTACCTCTTGTATCAGCATGACCTGGATATGAGACATGAAGTCAAAGGAGATCATTTTGGAGTTTTAAGATTTGACTGCCCTGCTGGATTTCCGACTTGCATGGGGCCTGTAGCCCCTTTGTTTTGGCCAGTTTTTCCCATTTGGAATGGCTGTATTTACCCAATGCCTATACTCCTGTCATATCTAGGAAGTAACTAACTTTTTTTGATTTTACAAGTCCATAGGAAGAAGGGACTTGCCTGGGCTCAGTTGAGACTTTGAGCTATGGATTTTTGAGTTAATATTGAAATGAGTTAAGACTTTAGGGGACTGTTGGGAAGGTACGATTGGTTTTGAAATGAGAGGACAAGAGATTTGGGAGGGGCCAGAGGTAGAATATGTTTTAGCTGTGTCCCCACTCAAATCTCATCTTGGATTCCCACATGTTATGGGAGGGACCTGGTGGGAGGTAATTGAATTATGGGGTAGGCCTTTCCTGTGCTGTTTTTGTGATAGTGAGTAAGTTTAATGAGGTCTGTCTGTTCCAGAAGGGGGACTTTCCCAGTACAAGCTCTTTCTTTACTTGCTGCCATCCACTTAAGAGGTGACTTGCTCCTCCTTGCCTTCTGCCATAATTGTGAAGTTTCCCCAGCCATGTGGAACCATAAGTCCATTAAACCTTTTTTCTTGTATAAATTACCCAGCCTCGGGTATGTCTTTATCAGCAGCATGAAAACGGACTAATACAATGATCATATTCAGATAATAATCTTTTCAAAGACATGTCCTCCTCCAAAGTTCCCATGTAAGGACATTGTTTAATTTTTCTTTTCAAATTAGGTGTCACCAATGTTTGTCTTAATGAATTCATCTATTGCTGTTATATTGGTTTCCTATTGCTAGTGTAACAAATTACCATAAACTTAGCAACTTAAACCAATTAACATTTATTCTTTTGCAGTTGTAGAGGCCAGATGACTGAAAAGGGTCTTCTTACAGTGTGAAAATCAAGGTGTCAATAAGGCTGGTTCCTTCTGGAAGCTCTGAACCTCTCTCAACCTCTGGTGGCTGCCAGCATTGCTTGGTTCTTGGCCATATTCCTGCATTCTCTACTTTTATGGTTGCATTGTTTTCTTCTCTTCCATAGTCAAATTTCCCCCTGCCTTCCTCTTGTAAGGTCTCTTATTATTGCATATTGGACCCATCCCTACAACCTAGAGTAATCTCTCCATCTCAAAATTCTTAATCACATCTGCATATTTTCTTTTTCTAAATAAGGTAGCATTCACAAGTTCTAGGGATTAGGATATGAATAACATGTTTTCAAGGGTGGGGTGAGGAGACACTATTCAGTCTACTATAGTTGTGTATCCCTGTATCTGAGCAATTCAGGATACTTTTATATTACAATAAAATTTTAAACAAATGCTGTATTTCCCTACTGGATGGATTTTCATTTAAGTAAATAATATTTGAAAGCTTGTTGAAATTTGAATATTTGCAGTTACACAAATACTTGTGTTTCATTCTCTTTTTCCTTCGTTTTCAGTATTTTAGAATGTTTATCCCTGAAAATGAGAACTCAAAAGGTTTAATAACAATAATATACACAAGTAATTGTAATTGTGTTTGTTTCTTTGCCTCTAGCTATGGAAAAATGTATTATTCTTATTCATAGGTTGAATTTTTTAAAATTAATTTTAATGATTGGGCACATGCAGTTGGTGTTCATTTTAGTTTTTATGTTTTTCTTCTAATCCTATCATACTACAGCATCAAGCATTATTTGGTTTTGTAACTCCACCTTATGATGATTTTTCTTTTTATGTGTTTTTATCAGCTTTTTAATAAAACAATATCATGAGTGAGTATGTAGAAAAAACAGCACAGAGCAGAGTCACTGTTACTGGCAGGTTTGTAGAATTTCAAGACTATCTTCTCTAATTCAGAAGGGGAACTTTAGCATTAAAATGTTTTTGAAAGCATCAAATCAGTGTTTCACTCTCCGTTCTGGACCTATCAATGTAAGCAAAGTATGAAAAATAAACTCCCACAATAGTTTTATTCTTGTAGATGAGTATTATATATATATAGAGCAATGAGTTAATCTTGTCTGGAAGCATTCGTTTAGAACTATTCCTGAGGAAAAATAGGGAAGTGATAATACAAATTGGAAATTTCACAGATCTAGAAATTAGGAAACAGGTTCTCATCCCAATTTCAACATTAGTCAGTTTTGTAACCTTGTACAACATTAGGTTTTACTGGTTCTCATTTTTTCTGATATAAAAAGTAAAAAGACATAAACATGTTGTCTCCCACATCTTTGTAATACTAAACTATGTGACTTTACTGACGGTGCATTACTGCTGCAGGTGCCTTTCCTCGTCACATTTTCACACACAGCAGAGCTCTGTATTGTTTAGTGACACTGAATGATTGCATTAAGATGTGGTACATCATTGAGGATTTGGAAGTGTGAAACCACCCAAAACCAAACAATTCCTCCTTTCCTTGCTTTTGCTTGGAGTTCACAAGAAGTAAAAAAAAAAAGGAAGTAAACTACTTGCTTTGATTTGTTGTATGCTGAGGAAGGTTGATAGGTTCTTATTTTTCCCAAGCGAAATCATTGTTCCTAATTCTATATCTGCTGGAAAAGAAACATTTGAGTTACTGGATTCATGTTTTTATTTTAATTCACTCTGGGCCCCAAATTTCAGGTGAACCATGGTATTTAATTCAGGCTTTATGACAATGATACCATAGAAATATTTCTAAAATGCCAAGCAAACATCCAAATACATTGTCTCTGTAACCAGACACTAAGATTATTGTATCTTTTCCTTTTGTACATGTATTCTCTAGCCATACCAACATTGTACACTGTAACAGATGTGCGGATGTGCTCTCTGCTTGGAAGACATAGGTGTAACAATAAGA
Organism: Pan troglodytes; assembly: GCF_028858775.2. Classification (NCBI taxonomy): domain Eukaryota; kingdom Metazoa; phylum Chordata; class Mammalia; order Primates; family Hominidae; genus Pan; species Pan troglodytes. Next base: position 74,923,569 of record NC_072415.2, on the reverse strand, counting down.
ACAATTTTTTTATTCTGTATAAAGACCTTTCCATCCTCAGAATATCTTGCAGGGAGCATTCACTGGGACTAATTGTCGCAAAAAGCAGAAGCAGATTTTTGACCTCTCTTTTCAGGGACTGAGGTGACAGGCCCTCCTCCTTCCCCTTCCTTAAGTTAGCAGTGATTAAACTCCTTTCAAAGAGCCAGACTCAGATATTATTACATCAAGACTTCCATTCTAGGTAGCAGTGTCTTTTCTTGTTCCTTTTTCTTTTTTTTCTTTTTCTCCCCAGAGAAAGTGAACAAGAGGCAGTTTTAGCTTGAACTAGACTCTCTGTAGTTCCCTGATCTTTATTCGGGTTTCAGACCTGTACTTGCAGTGCCTAATGCTGTGCTTTGACTTTGCAGACTCTGGGGGAGAAGCTGCTTCAGTTACCACTGAACGCAAAGGTAAAACTCACCTTATAATTTGTGTTAAAAAACAAAAGACACAGTTTCCTTTAAGAAGTACCAGTGGACATGGAATGGAGTTTTATGATAATAGTTTTAAGAAGAATTATGATTTAAAGATTGTTATACATTTTAGACAGCCATTTCACAGATATTATGAAACCTGATCCTCTCAATGCCTCGGAGAGATAGGCAAGATATTTTTAATCCTTACTTTGCAAATGTGAGAACCAAACTCAAGGAGATTAAGTGAATTCCCCAAGGCTTTGCTTCTAGAAAGCATCAGAATTGAGCAAGAAATCCAGAAGATTCTGTCCTCAATTCAATTATTTACCCATTTCACTCATTGCCTTATCCTCCATATGCTGCCTCCACTAGCACGTGTTTCCAGACTGTCTGCTAATTTCAATTTCATCTGCAGAGGTGGAAAGTATTTTCAGCCGTATTTTTAACCACTATTTTACTTTAAGGAGACACTCATCTATTATGATTTACTGCAAGTTTATAAGATTTTATCTGTTAGTTGGGCATTTTGGTCACTAAATAATATGCCGCAATATATTGGTGAGACATAGGAAGTGAATGCAGGATGGATGACCATGGGACTCCACAAACATGTGGTTCATCAGGTAAGTAAACAAAAAGATTGTACGTAACAGAGGCCATCGTGGGTCTTCTCTACTGCCACACAGTTAAGAGGAGTCAGCCATTTTCTGTGTTTGTTTCTTTATATCTTATTAATACATCTTCCTCTGTTTCTTCATGGTGTATGTCCCCACTTCATTTCAGATTGAACATCACTGGAAATTAACAACCCCACGTGGGTCCTACTATATAATAACTTTCATTTTAAATGCCTACTTCTGTCTGGTGAATTTTTTCTGCAATATGTTGGTGAAGATTGTCAAAAGAGAATCTGGTAGCACAGATTCTAGTTTTCTTCATTTATTGAAGGCTTTTAACACAGAGAAAATTTAGTATGTTCCAGGGACTGTTTCAGTTATTAGGGACAGAGCATTAAACACACGGAAAAATTATCTTCATTTGTACTCTTGTATTTCAGTAATATAAATTGCTTTTCAGCTCAAGCCTAATGAGAAGGTACAGACAAATAAAAAAAAAGGAAAGCAAGAGAGTGTCATGATATAGAAGCATAAAAGCTAAGAGAAAAGTCTGTTTCTTTTTTAATCCTCAACACTTTTCAAGCTGCTAGATTTGGTGTTGGCAAGAACATATGGAAGGAAATATACAGAGATCATGGGTGGCATCCTTTTTATTAGAATGAGATATGGGACAAGCTCTGGAATTGAAAGAGCCACTCTTGCTTATGAATACTTCGGTAGTTATGGAGAACTATTTTATTGTTTCTTCTAAAACTTTAAGTTTGGCAGAACTTTAGTCCTTTAATGTACATATGCATGGTGCCCCTTTAGAAAACTGGTGCATATCTAATTATCCTACACAATTTAATTAGTAGAAATAATATTTGAATATGTTAGGTTAATCAGGGGGGTGACAAGAGCAGAATTACATTTCTTAAAAAAAATAACTAGCTAGTTGATAGACGTCAGTGCTTAATTCAAGAATGCACTAAGGAGACAAAAAAAGAATTGATAATAGTTGCCTGGAAATAATAATAATTGTTACTGGAAAAGAGAAGGAAGGGAGGTAGTCAAATTAGGAGATTATTTATGCATCTTTTTGTGCAGATGTGCAGGCATTATGAAGAGAATTATTGAAAAGATGGTCATGATCAACATAAGTAAAGGTCACTGAAAATCTAGTAAGTATGTAATGTGGGCTATCCATTGAATTTATTTAAAGGGGATCATTGTCATTGATTATTTTTGTTAGATCAAGTTTAGTGGTGGGCATAGAGATAACAGTAAATTGTAATGGGGTGAAGTATGAGATGCATGAGTGGAAAACAATTCAAGGAACCAAGATAACTCTCATGAAGTTTGGCTATGAGGAGAGGAGATATGTAAGGACAAGATATGCTCTACTTAATAGAGAATATAAGGTAAGTGCCAATACTACTCTTAACAAAGAACTGTTTCTGTCAGTTGTCTATTCCCTTTTTCTACTAATCAAGTTCTTTTTATCAGCTTATTCCTATAAGTATTTAAATATATTTAATCTCTGCCATTTTAGAAAATTCCTTTCTCAAAAACTAACTCCTTACCCAGGCTTATAAATCACTTTCTTTTGTAAATTGACTTAATTTTCTGCAATCCACAGCTACTCCTAACTTTATGGTCAATAGATTGAACATCTTTTAGTACTTCATGTATGCTGAGCTTTCTGTCTCACCTCTAAGTCTATGCATATGCTAGTTCTTGAAACACTCATTTCTTTTCTCCTGCATAATTGCTATTTATTCTTCAGATTTCTTCCTAAATACTACTTCATCTCAGAAATATTACAAAGCCTAATTAGACTTTTCATAAATAGATGTGTGAGGGGTGGTGGCGGGATTTTCATTGCCTGGATCCAGTGTTCTCAGAACTGGACTGCAATGTGAAGTTCTTCTTACTCATTCTTCCTTCCTTCCTTTTCTCCCCACACAGGTGCCAGACCTATGTCATCTTCCATTGCATTGCAATTATATCATTGTATGATAATCACTGCATTAAATTATTGTGGCAATTGTCATGTAATGACTCATGGATCACATTTTGAAAACTGTAATATAATAAATGGCTATTCATGGTTTTAAATTCTAAGATAACTCACTGCTATCTTCTACCTCTATCTTTCTGACTTGCTTTTTAACCCATACATAACACATTCACATAAGTGAATTTCATCTGTTATCTTGTGTATTTGTCAGATATAAGGTACCAAAAAAAAGTGACACTTCTGCTCTCCCAATCCAATATCAAGGATTAAATTATTCTGGACTTAATCAGCTTTATTTCCCAGATGTAGGCTTGTAACTTTAGGGTGAATCCTAATAGCACAAATATGTTCATGCTCAACTGTGAGTTTTAAAAATATTGTAGAAATATTGGAGGAATGTTATACTTGACAACTAAGACATATGTTTCTCATATATAGTTGCCGGAGCAGTGCATATGTTGGTATATAAATAAGTATGGATATATAAGTATAGCTACACACACACACACACACACACACACACACCCTTCATTGCTAAGGTTTAAATGATTTCATATTTAAAAGCTTTATAGATACTAACATTTACCCCATCAACTAAAATTTATCAATTTTAAACCTTTATGTGTAACCTTGGGTAAATCATGAAACTCTAATTGCTTTAGTTTCTCATCCGCAGCATGAGGACTCATTGTCTTAGATAAGGTTTCACATCCTTCCCTGGTTTAATTTTCCACGGTTTCCAAACACTGCATGTTCTCACTCATAAGTGGAAGTTGAACAATGAGAACTCATGGACACAGGGAGGGGAACCACACATCAGGGCCTTTCAGGGGGCCGGTGGGGGGGTGCGGGGAGGGAGAGCATGCAGGGCTTAATACCTCGGCAATGGGTTGATAGGTGCAGCAAACCGCCATGGCACACATTTACCTATGTAACAAACATGCACGTCCTGCACAAGTATCCCAGAACTTAAAATAAAATAAAATTTAGAAATAAATTTTCCATGGTTTTATGACATCATTTAAAAATGGATTATAGGCCCGGTGCAGTGGCTCATGCCTGTAATCCCAGCACTTTGGGAGGCTGAGGAGGGCAGATCACCAGAGGTCAGGAGTTCAAGCCCAACATAGCGAAACCCTGTCTCTACTAAAAATACAAAAACTAGCTGGGTGTGGTGGGGGGAGCCTCAAATCCCAGCTACTCGGGAGGCTGAGGCATAAGAGTTGCTGGAACCCAGGAGATGGAGGTTGTGGTGAGCCAAGATCATGCCACTGCACTCCCGCCTGGGAGACAAGAGCGAAACTCTGTCTCAAAAAAAAAAAAAAAAAAAAGATTAGAAACCACTGATTTCTTAGCCAGAGAACATCAAAGATGGTTTCATTCTTTGTTTTTGTTATTGATTCAAGGTCATCAGTAGGAAAGCTCACCATACTACAAAAAAATTTTATAGTTCTTCTGTCTTATTTTTTGATAGCAGACTGTCAAATTGTCATTTCTGCTATCACTGAGATGAGCTTTTTCAGCTGTCATAATTCCCAAGTCCTTTTTGCTCAACTCTTTCTTCATTGCTTCAGATTGTAAAAAGAAAAAATAGGGAAAACTGAAAACAATAGTATGCTAAATTACCTATAGTAACAAAAAATTAAAGTAATAAAATTTAAAAATGCCTAGTTTTAGAGACAGGATGGCCAATAGCTGTTTTAGGTGTTTGGTGTTTTTTTCTTAAGTTTGACTTTGCTACAGAAAATTAAATTTCCTGGAAAACAAGCAACTAAATAAGTAGCATAGGACTGGACATTGACTTTCAGATAATATATTCAAATATAAATGAGAGCCTTCACATTTTATACATGTTGTAGCATCTGCTTGAAAAAGGTGGCCAGAACTTAAATTAACTTAGTTTTATACTTCATTTAAGTAATGCACTAGATTTTTATCCTTAGTTAAGTGTGCTTATTGTATTTATATATTTTTATTGATACTATTATTTCTTCCATTTAGGCAGTATTTCTTTTTCCAAATTACCCCTATTAAGAACTATAACATTATGAAGCAGACAAATACTTTATATTTTTGTAAAGTATAAAGTAGAGGCAAAATGAAGAACGTGGCTTGCCCAAGATCGAAGAAATGATGAATTCAAAATTAAAACCTGAGTATTACATTGGTGCAAAAGTGATTACTTTTAATGGCAAAAACCACAATTACTTTTGCAACAACCTAAAACTTCCGCTTCTTATAACTACTTTCTGCACTGATCATTAGTCTCCTATTGTCAGCTGAATTCATGAACTGTAGAAGACTTAAACTATCAATATTCAACATCATTGATGTAGATTCTAAGAGCATTAGAAATATGTACTCCTAAGAAAATCTAATTACATTATTTGAAAATATTAAATATTTTCTCATACTACAATGTTAAAAGATAAGTATCATATTTGACACTGTTAGCTAACAAGTGGTGGAAATTAACTTTTATGTAGCGTTTCAGCCCTAATCTCAATCACCCACTGATCAATACTTACATTTATTAATTCTACTCTGCATCCATTATGCACAGTAATTAACTAGATTTTCAAATCTAAATGGAAATCTGTTTTCGTGGAGCCAGGTCATATATTCATCTAAATCTACTTGTAAGCAAAAGGCTGTCATTAGCATATTTACATTGCTATATTATGGCTTCAACTGTTGATATAATAGAATAAAACTTATACAGCTAATCTCAGCAAATATCTACTTATGTTACAGGAAATTAAAACACTGAGATAATTGTCACCTTCTGAAACCAATGATTATTTGCTTTGAATTGAGAATGGCAGTCTGAATGTAAATATGAGATAGACATGGAGGCTTTTCAGTAAATAAAGACATACACATGTTGCAGGCACAGAACCATTTGTCTCTTTCAGCCATAGGCTGTGGTCTTGGGCAAGTTAAGTGAGTATTTTTGTAATAATGTACTGTGTTATGGAGGTTTTGCTGTTGTTATTGGTTTCAAAAACATTAATGGAGATCCATAATCAGTAAACAGTTATAACCCTTCATTTTTCTTGGTTTCCTACATATATCACAAAGTATGCAAACTGCTGTATATGAGAAAATCAATAAATGCTATGCTTAGGTGATGAATGTTTACAATTTACTTTTTCATTGCTACTGTGTTCTAATAAAAACAACATCGAAAAAAGAAAAGAGAGGTTACAAACATAGAAAAGATACCTGCCCCCAATCAAATATTTTCCTAGTAGTTAAGTATCATAGCATTTTCATTGCTAGCATTTTACTTCATTGCACATAAATTTCAGACTTCACACAACTCATCCATCCCATTCAAAAAGAAAATGTATAGTTCCATAAAATTGAAATGAATGTCATTACACAGTTGGGTAAATCATCTGTGCATTCAACAAAAGCAAACATTAAATATGAATAAATACAGTTGGGTTATCTGTAAGTCTGTCTCAAAAAACTTTTTTATGCATGAAGTATCTCAAAAGTTAAACTACCCAGTGTCATAATACTTTATATAAAACAGCTGCAGAAAGTTTCACATGTTTTTGAAAGGTAGACCAATATCATATGCATTTGCAATATGGCAAAGATTTTTCATTACATATGAGTGCCTTTTGAAGTCTCTAGAGTAAATTCTTTTCTGCATTTGGAAAACTGTCATACCATTAAAGTAATGAAAGCGATCCCATTTCTCTCCTGCTGAAAATATAGCTTCCTATAGTAACAAGGCAGTAAGAAATCATTTCCCTTGTTAATACTTAAAAAAGAGTACATTTTCTTTTTGAACAATCCTAAGGAATAGATAGAATAGAGTAATCCCAATAGATATAATTTTTCTATTTGAAAACAATGACATGCATAATATTTCTTTTCTTCATGTATTATTGTTGTGGAAAAAAAAAAGTCTCAATGTGTACTTCCCAATGTAAAGCCTGGTTTATTTCCTTTGGGGTTGTATTTACACTTACTAAGCCAGACGTAAACGGAAATGCCTTATAGAGTAGCCAAACAAAGACTAGCAGCTTATAATTCCCTGCTGCTCAAGGTCACACAATGTTGTGAGAGCTTTTTGTAAAGACTAAGGTCCCTGGGCCAAGGCCACTTATTGTGATATAATACCATTACTCCCTTCTCCCCATTTAAATCACAACTTATTTTGAGTGCCATTTAAGATAGATTTTTTTTTCCCACTGTCAAGGGAAGACCAAATACATGTTTGGAGAACAAGATCTTTAAAAATAGAAGCTTAGAGGCCAGATGCAGTGGCTCATGCCTGTAATTCCAGCAGTTTGGGAGGCGGCGGCAGGAGGATAGTTTTGAGTCTAGGAGTTCAAGACCAGCCTTGTCAACATAGCAAGACCCTGTCTCTATAAAAAACAATGAATAAATACATAAAAATGAGAGCTTAGAATTGATACACGTAATAGTGAAGCATTCAGTCCAGAGCTAAGTCAGATGATGTCACATATGGAGCTCATCCATTATTTATTTTTCCTCAGCTTTATTGTGGTATAACTGACAAATATAATCTGTATATATTTAAGGTGTACAGTATGATGATTTGATATATGTATACACTGTGAAATGATTACCACAGTCAAGCTAATGAACACATACATGACTTCACATAGGAACTATTGTTTTTGTGTGTGATGAGTACACGAGATGTACTCTCTTAGCAAACATCTAGTACACGATACCGTATTATTAACCATAGTTATCATAGAGTTCATTAGAACTCTATAATTTATTTATGTTGTAAAATTCTTACACTTTGATTGACATTTTCTCACTCCCCTCATTTCTACCCTCTTTGCCCCTGGTAATCAACATTCTACTCTTTGCTGTAATGAGTATGGCTTTTTCAGTTTCCACATATAAGTGAGGTCATCCAGTATTTGTCTTTCTGTGTCTGTCTTTAGCATATTGCATTTAGCATAACGTTCTCCATATTCACTCAGTTTGTTGCAAATAGCAGGACTTCCTTATTTTTATGGCTGAAAAATATTCCGTTATAGATAGACAGATAGATAGATAGATAGAAAGATAGATAGATAGATAGATAGAATTATAGATAGATATACATAGATAGATGATAGATAGAAAGATAGATGATAGATAGATAGAAAGGTAGATGATAGATAGATAGATAGATAGATAGATAGATAGAAAGATAGGTAGATAGATAGATAGATAGATAGATAGATAGAAAGGTAGATAGACAGATATAGATAGATAGATAGATAGATAGATGATAGATAGATAGATAGATAGATGACAGATAGATATAGAGAGATAGGGGTGGGATCCCCAGAGGTGGGATTGCTGGATCATATGCCAGTTCTATGTTTATACTGATAAAGATTCATACTGTTTTGCATAATGGTTCTACCAACTTATATTTCAACCAAGACTGTTCGAATATTCTCTTTTCTCCACACCCCCATAAACACTTGTTATCTCTTGTTTAATATTAGCCATCCTAAAAGGTATGAGAAGATAACTCATTGTGGTTTTGATTTGCATTTCCCTGATGATTAGTGTGATATTGAATACCTTTTATATACCTATTGACCATTTGTATGTTTTCTTTGAAGAAATATCTATTCACGTCTTCACTAAATTTTTAATCAGGTTATTTGTTTTTATGCTGTTTAATTCAGTTTTATAAGTGTATTTTGGATATTAGCTCCTTATCAGATATATGGTTTGAAAACATTTTCCCCATTTTGTAGATCTCTTTCATATTGGTATTATTATTATTTTTTTTTTGAGACAGAGTCTCTCTTTGTCCCTCAGGCTGGAGTTCAGTGGCATGATCTCGGCTCACTGCAATCTCCACCTCCCTGGGTTCAAGCGATTCTCCTGCCTCAGCCTCCTGGATAGCTGGAAATACAGGCACATGCCACCACACCCGGCTAATTTTTTGTATTTTTAGTAGAGATGTGGTTTCACCATGTTAGCCAGGATGGTCTTGATCTCCTGACATTGTTATCTGCCCGCCGCGGCCCCTCAGAGTACTGGGATTACAGGCGTGAGCCACTGCGCCCAGCCAAAGTTCACTTTTTTACCCTATGGATTGTTTCCTTTGCTCTGCAGAAGATTTTTACTTAAATCTAATCCCATTTGTCTATTTTTACTTTTGTTGCCTGTGCGTTCACTACACGTAATCTTAGCCAAAAGACTGAGACGTGATGCTCTTGCCTGTGTTTTTGGTGTCGTATCTAAAAAAAAAGAAAAAAGAAAAAAAAAATCATAGCCAAGACAAACATCAAGGAGTTTTTTCCTGTTTGCTTCCAGCAGTTTTACATTTTCTGGTCTTAATGTGTAAGTCCTTAATTTATTTCAAGTTTTATGGTGTAAGCTAAAGAGCCACTTTTATTCTTTTGTATTTAGATGTCTATTTGTCCCAAGACGATTTGTTGAAGAGACTAACATTCTTTATTGTGTATTATAGGCACCCTTTTCAAAGACGAGGTGGCCATAAATGTGTGGGTTTATGTCTGGGCTCTCCGCTCTGTTCCATTGGTCTGTGCTTATGTTCCATGTGTCTGATTTTATGCCATTGTCATGCTGTTTTTATTAATATACATTTGTAATGTACTTTAAAATCAGTAAGTGTGATGCCTCCAGCTTTGTTCTTATTCAAGATTGCTTGGGCTATTTGGGGTCTTTTGGAGTCTTTTAAACTTAATGTTTATTTTTTTCTATTTCGGTGAAAATGCCACTGGAATTTTTAAAGGGATTGCACTGATTCTGTGGGTCACATTAGGTGGTATGGACATTTTAATAATACTAATTCTTTCAATCCATGAACGCAGAATATCTTTCCACTCATTTGTGCCTTCTTTAATTTCATTTGTCAATGTCTTATTGTTTTCATTGTTCAAACTTTACCTCCTTAAATTGATTCCTAAGTATTTTATTCTTTTGGATGTTATTTAAATGGGAAAGTTTTCTTAACTTCTTTTTCAAATAGTTCCTAGTGTGCAGAATGGCAACTGACTTTTGTATGCTGACTTTCTATCCAGCAACTTTACCGAATTTCTGTATTACTTCTAACAGTTTCTGTATTACTTCTAACAGTTTGTTGGTAGAGTCTTTAGGGTTTCTGTACATAATATCATGATATTATGATGTTATTGGCAAATAGACACATTTTACTTCTTCCTTTCCAATACAGATGCCTTTTTTTCCTTGCCTAATTGCCTTGTCTAGGACTTCTAGTTATTATATTAAACAGAAGTGATGAGAAAGGAGATCCTTGTTTTGCTTCTGATAGTAGAAAAAAATCTTTCAACTGTTCACCATTGAGTATGATAGCTGTGGACTTGACATGATATTTATTATGTTATGATATATTCCTTTTATACTTAATTTGTTGAGAGTTGCTTTTTAATTATGAAAGGTTATGAATTTGTTTTATTATTAGTTTTGTCAAAGGCTCTTTCTACATCTATTCAACTGATCATATGATTTTATCTTTCATTTTGTTAATGTGCTATATCATTTTTATAAATTTGCATATATTGAAACAATCTTGCATATCAGAGATAAATCCCATTTGATCGTGGTGTATGATCCTTTTAATGTGCTGTTAAATTCAGCTTGATAATATTTTGTTAACAATTTGCATCTATATTCAACAGAAATATTGGCTTGTGATTTTCTTTTTGGCAGTATTTTATCTGGATTTACTTTAGGGTTAATGCTGGCCACATACAATTATTTGTAAATGTTTCCTCCTCTTCAATTTTGTGAAAGAGTTTGAGATGGATTGCCATTAATTCTTCTTTAAATGCTTGTTAAAATACACCAGTGAGGCCGGGCGCGGTGGCTCACGCCTGTAATCCCAGCACTTTGGGAGGCCAAGGAGGGCAGATCACGAGGTCAGGAGATCGAGACCATCCTGGCCAACACGGTGAAACCCAGTCTCTACTAAAAATACAAAAAATTAGCCATGCGTGGTGGCGGGAGCCTATAGTCCTAGCTACTCGGGAGGCTGAGGCAGGACGATGGCGTGAACCCGGGAGGCGGAGCCAAGATCGCGGCCACTGCACTCCAGCCTAGGTGACAGAGTGAAACTCCTTCTCAAAAAAAAAAAAAAAAAAAAAAAAAAAAATCCACCGGTGAAGCCATGAAGTCACACGCTTTTCTCTGTTGGGAGGTTGTTGATTACTGCTTCATCTCCTATCCCATTATAGTTTTTTTTCAGGTTTTCTGTTTATAATTCATTCTCGGTAGGTCGCATGTTTTAACACTTTATCCATTTATTCTAAGTTATCCAATATGTTGGCATATGATTGCTGATGGTAGTCTCTTATGATCTTTTGTATTTCTGAGGTATCACACAAATGTATTACTGTCTCCTCTTTCATGTGTGATTTCATTTGACTCCTCTCTTTTTTTCACAGTGAATTTAGCGGAAGGTTTTTCCATCATTTTTGTCTTTTCAACAAACTAACTCTAAATTTTATTGAACTTTTCCATCGTCTTTTTAGTCTCTCTTTTATTCATTTCCTTTTTAGTTTTCGTTATTTCTTTGTTTCTGCTAAGTTTGAGAACAAACTCTTTTTATGTCTACTTTGACTCATTAGTTGTTCAGAAATGTGTTAATTTTCTGCATATCTGTGATTGTTTAACTTTCCCCCATAGTTGATTTCTGATTAATTGTCATTAATGTCAGAAATGATACTTGATATTATTTAAATCTTCCTAAATTAGTTAAGATTGTTTTGTTTTCTAACGTATGATATATCCTGGAGAATATCCTATGTGTGCTTGAGAAGAATATGTATTTTCTGTTATTGTACGGAATATTATGTATATGTGCATTAGGTCCATTTGTTCCATAGTGCTATTCAACTGTGCTGTTTTCTTATTGATTTTCTGTCCAGATAATCCTGTTGAAAGTGGGATGGTGATATGATTGGCTGTGTCCCTACCCAAATCTCATCTTGAACTATAGTTCTCATAATTTCCACATGTCGTTGGAGGGACCTGTGGGGGGTAACTGAATCATGGGGGCAGTTACCTCGATACTGTTCTCATGATAGTGAGTGAGTTCTCACAATATCTGATGGTTTTATAAGGGGTTTTCCCCCACTTCACTGGGAACTTCTTCTTGCTGCAACCACGTGAAGAAGGAAGTGTTTGCTTCCTCATCCACCATGATTCTAAGTTTCCTGAGGCCTCTCCAGCCAGTCTGAACTGTGAGTCAATTAAACCTATTTCCTTTATAAATGACCCAGTCTCGGGTGTCTTTATTAGCAGAATGAGAATGGACTAATACAGAGGATTAAAGTCATTTACTGTTATTTTATTACTATTTATTCCTTCATTTCTGTGAGTATTGGCTTTATGTCTCTAGGTGCTCCAATTTGGTGCACCATATGTAATTAAAATTGTTATATCCTCCTGATATACTGACCACTTTGTCATTATATATAGACCTTCTTTATCTCGTGTCAGATTTTGACGAAAAATCTATTTCATGCTGTACAGTTATAGCCACCCCTGCTATCTTTCGGTTATTAATTAGAGGAATATCTTTTTCTATCTTTTCATTTTCAGCCTGTATGTATTCATAAAGTGAAACTGAGTATTTTATAGGCAGAATAATGTTGAATCTTGGTGGTTGTTTGTTTTTTCAGCCTCTCTGTGTCTTTTGATTGGAGAATTTAATTCATTTAATTTTAATATAATTATCGATAGATAAGAAGCTACTATTGCTATTTTGTCAATAATTTACTGTTTTGTAGTTTCTGTCTTCCTTTCCTCTTATCTTGCTGTGCTATTTTGTTATTTGTTGATTTTGTGTAATGATATGCTTTGATTACTTTCACTTTATCTTTTGTGTATCTACTACAGATATTTTTTTCTTTGTGCTTACCATGAGGTTTACATAAAATATCTTCGTGTTATAATAGTTTATTTTAGTGATAACAACTTAAATTCAATCACATACACATGCTCTGCATTTTACTTGTTCTCTGACATATTATGCTATTTATGTCACACTTGACTTTTTTTATATTGTATATCCATTAATAAAGTATCATAGCTATAGTTATTTTAAATATTTGGTCTTTTAACTTTTTTACTATAGTTAAAAGTGATTTATTCTCCACATTACATTATTAAGGCACTATGAATTTGACTATATATTTACCTTTGTCAGTGAGTTTTGTATTTTCATAAGTTTTCATGTTGTTACTTATCAACCTTTTGTTTCAACTTGAAGAACTCCCTTTAGCATTTCTTATAAGACAAATCTAAGCCCTTGTTATTCTGGGAATATCTTTCCTCTCTGTGTCTGAAGGAAAACTTTGCTGGGGTATAGTATCTTTTATTGGCAGTTTTTCTTCTCCCAAAACTTTTTGGTCTGCGAGGTTTCTGTTGAAAAATCCAATGATATTTTTTGTAGGCAGAAGGGGTTGCTGGTATGTGACAAGTTGTTTTTCTCTTGCTTTTTTCAAAATTATATCATTATTTTTTATTTTTGACAATTTGATTTTAATATGTCTTTGGTTAATCTCTTAGGCTGAATTTTGCTTAGGGCTTTCAAGCTTTAGAAATCTGGAGGTTCACACACTTTCCAATATTTGAGAAGTTTTCAGCCATTATTTCCTTAAATATGCTCCCTTCTGTATTTGCCTTCTGAATCTCTCATAATACACATATTTGTTCACCAAATGATGTCCCAATTGCCCCATATGATTTCTTTACACTTTTTATTCTTTTTCCTTTTTGTTCATCTAACTGGCTAATTTCAAATGACACATTATTGAATTCATTGAATATTCTGCATGATTGAGTTTTCTTTTGAAGCTCAGATCAATTTTTCTGTTCAGTCATTGTATTCTACTTCAGGATTTCTGTTTGAATCTTTTTATGGTTTCTATTATTTATTAAACTACTTATTTTTTACACATTATTTTTCTGATTTTATTTTGTTATGTCTTCTCTTGCAACTCACTGAAGTTCTTTAAAATGATTATTTTGAATTATGTTTTGGACAATTCATAGATTTTCATTTCTTTCAGGCTTAGTTCCTGAAGATTTATTAATTTCCTTTGATAGGAGTTGTGTTTTCCTGATTCTTCATGGTCTATGTAGATGTGTTGATGTCTGTGCAACTGAAGGAACAATCACCTCTTCCAGTATTTATAGACTGGTTTTTGCAGGTAAATACCGTCTTCTCTCCGGTGCCTGGGCTAATGGGATTGCTTCCAGAATTGCAGTAAAGTAGGGCTGGAGTGGGGTCACACAGATGCTGCTGGGTCCATAGTGTGATACAAGGTTGACAGGCCTGCTACCAGGGACTGGGGAGGCTGTGGATCTTATCTGGTTTCTGGGTGAAAAGGGCTGCCTCCCTGACTTGATCAGTAGGGCTGGCACTGGGAAAAGGGTCCTCATCAGGGCCTGCAGTTGGCTCTGCAAAAGGTGGAACTGTTACCAAAGGTGTGGATGGGTATTTCTCCTACCAGATCCCTGGATTGGCTCCCAATGGGCTACTGGGCAGGTCTTTAAATTGGCAAAACTGGTTCTAGGCCAAGGCTAAAAATGGCTGAACCTAATTTATAGGGTGTTTTCAGGTCTGCAGGCCTGCCTCTGTAAGTACAGATGGGTTTGTCTCCTGTGTGTGGGTACATCTGCCTGTGGACTGAGCTGATCAGGGTTGAAGCTAGGTCACAGAGATGCTTCAGGAGTTGAAGTTGGAACTGCAGTCAGCCAGCCTGTTACCCAAGAGACAAGCAGGTAAGGCTCCTCCAAAGTCCCTTAGTAGACAATGCTGATAGAGGAGCCAGAATAAATGGGGCTGTGGCCAAGCCCAAGTAAAGAGAGTGTTATCTCTATGTCTGTAGCTAGAGCCACTGCAACTTGGGTGCAAGCCTGATGTCTCAAAATGGCCCTACTTGATCTTGGACTCCACTGGTGTTTTGCAGTCTCCTTTCTGTATCTCAAAGTCCCCACAAAGGTGTTTCTATCCACTGATGGTTGACAAATTATTGTTGTTATGGGGGGATATGAGTGGAGGTTCTCCTATTCTGCCATCTTACTGATGTCACTCCTGAATGCATTTTTATGATTTTCACTTACACATGGTTTTTTGAAGATGCTTTATAATATTAAAATAATGTGTTCAATTAATGAATAAATGATACTATATAATTCATTGACTATTAGGTCATATATTAGAGAAGATATAGTAAGAAGTTAGTCTTAAAATATGTATTACATTTTCAGAAAAGTATTCCATTTGGGTTCCTAGAGATTCTAGAAAATTCCATAAGTTGTTCTTAATACTTGATGGGAAGGCATCAATTATTAACCTATTGCATTATGTATGAAAGAATATTTATACACAAATTTATTATTATAGAAATCTTATTCATCTCATAAATTTCTTGTACATTTTTATCATTTTTTAATTCTTAGGTTTCTAATAAATAGTAAATGTTTTATCTATTGATCAGTTATTATCTATTTATGCTTAAATGTGTGAACTTGAATCTCTTCATATATTTATCCCTGGCTTGATTATTCTTCTAATTATTTTGGTGAATAAACACATTCCTTCAATTTAAAAATTACATGTGTATCGCATTGTGCAATGCCTGAAAATTATCCCGAACACTCACTGTGCATTGACTGAACAATCAGCTTTTTGGAACCAGGGGTGCATCTTTATCTAGATGTTGGAGCTGTACCCAGTCTCAGTTTTCCACATGAATAAGAGGGGACAGTATTCCATAGTTGCCAAGATCTCCAAATACTCAGGAGCTGGATTCCTCAGATAATTCCTGTGACTGTGTGGCACCCCGAGTCCTGCCATTACTACTCATTGAATGTCAGCAGTTTCAGGAAGGTACGACATTGAGTGGGGTTGCCCTCTACAATTTAGATAATCCCCATAGCAGCTGTCAGCTGAAGGCTGATACCACTCCCTGCAAATAGGAGAACAACTTCTTCTTTTAAGAATGATCCCCAGAATGGTGCCTCACCCTGACCACCAGAGAATTATAGCTTTATTGTCCCTGGCCACGTAAGATTTCCTATTACCCCAGCAAAACCTATTCTTTCAAAAATTTCATGTGATATTGTGGAATTTATCTAGAATCATGACATATGATTAACATAGAATACAAAGGGATCTGTCTGACTTGACAGCTTGATTAGGTAGTTTTTTCTAAATTGACTGGTCTACTTTTCAAAATAGCTAAATTAGATATGTTATGATACAAAGTCTGTCCAGAGTTCAAAGGAACCATAGGAACCTGTGATAATTGTCCTTATGTTGACATGGAAAGACTGTAAAGGAACTTTCTCTGTAGCATGAAAATTAGCACTTGTAAGCACTAATTGTTTTTCCATGATTATAAAACCTGCAACTAATACACTAAAAATAGCTAGCTGATGCTATGCTACTCATGTAGCAATTATCATGAAAGCATTTCATTACATTCATTCATATTAATGGTGCATTCTTCATTTATAGGTTTGTAAACATTTCAGACTCTATTACCTACTAACATTATTTCATTCTTTTGACAGAATACATTATCTTTTGTTTTATGCTGAAGTAGAGTGCAGCAAGCAAAAAGCAGCAAAAGACACATAATCAAAGTACTTGGAATGCTGACTGTAAAATTATGCTGAGAACTGGCTGCATGATAAGATGCTTTTGCTTCCTCTTTGTTATTTGTATTATTTTGTAAAGATAGGCCAATGTGAGTATGTCCAAATAAGCTAATAATCTATTTCCCTTAAAATTTCAGCAAATATTCAAGAGAATAAAAATGTAAGTTATTGTCCACACAGCTAATGTTAATTTTTCATTAACATAATTTAAGTCTTGGTGATAGTTTGAAAATGTTCATAATGTTCATTATCTAATAAAATAGATAATTGTGGAATTATCTAACTCGTAGAAGATTAACTGTGGAAGAGTTGTTTGTATATTTGTAACTGTCTCATTTTTAGTAAAACCAATTTTTTTCTGAGTTAAAATATTAAACAATGAAAAAGTAAACTCAATAAATGTAATTCAGTGCCTTGCATAATAGAAAAATGTTAACAAGGTAAAAGCTGTTAAAACTAGGATGGTTTCAAATTTTAATGTGAAAATTTCTGTGATAATTTAATCTGCTAATATAATGTTTAACTCTAGATCTCTTTCTCGTGACATGGCTCGATGCAATTTAGGTTACTGACATTAAAATTCTACAAGCACATCATACAGGCCTATCTGCAGTGTACCCATTTCTGCTCTACCTATGTACATACCTAAACCTGAAAACAGGGTTGGAGCTCACTTCTTATGTTCATCTCCTTGCCCTCCCATGCTCATTTGCAGCATAGTCATATGAAGTATAGTTAACAAACTTATAGCAAAGACAAAGCCTCGGGCTTCAGTTTGAGCTTTGACTTTACCATTCAGTAGCTTTGATACCTGAGCTAAATTGCTGATTTTGTCTAAGTCTTGCTTTCCCTTTGCGTAAGATGAGCTGAAAGTTATTAGCTTCTTCACAATGTTAAGAATTAAAGGGAAAATATAAAAAGTACTTAGTACAATGCCTGGTGCCTACTAAGTGTTCAAATTCATTATCACCATCAAGATTATTCTCCTCTTTCTCCCCCTCTTCCTTATTATCTCATGTTTTAAAGAAGTCTTGGATGGGGAAGAAATAGCGAAGGATGTGTGGGAAGTATTATATGATAGTACATCCAGAGAGCTCTGCTTCAGAAATAAACTTGTAGATTTTTCTCTTTGTTTTGGCCAAATATGGCTAACACAAATATATGTACAAAAACTAAAAAGCAAAGAAAATTGGTGTAATTTCAGGGAATTTAGTACATGGTAAGAATTATTATGTCTGAAAGACAAAAGAAAAACAATATAACTATATAAATTATAAATTGAAAATTTATATGAAAAGTAGATACACTTTTATAAAATTAATATATATGTATTTAAGTCTGATAATTTAAATGTTCTCTTTAATTATTAACATATTTCTTAATTTGTTTGTTTTGTAGACACCATGTCATTAATAAGTAAGAACCTGGGTATTAGACAGAGATTTTAGGGATTTCCATTTTCTCATGTGCTACGGTTTGATAGTAACTGAGCATTACTTTCCCTCTCTGACACCCAAATTCATCATCTATTGTTTTAAACTAACTCACAGAATTATAAAAATAGAATAAGTAATTATTAAGTGTAATTTTTGAAACATTTGATGCATAAAAGTCCACATTCGTTTTCTAGGACTATTGTAAAAACAGTATCACTAATTGGGTAGATTAAAAACAGCAGTAATTTATCCTCTCACAGTATTGGAGGCTGTGACTCTGAAATCAAGGTGTGCGCAGTGCCTGCTCCTTCTGAACCTCTGGGTAGAATCCTTCCTTGTCTCTTCCTAGCTCATGGTTTTGGCCATCAATCCTTGGTATTCCGTGGTTTGCAGCTGCATCACTACAATCCTTGCCTCTGTCGTCACATGCTGTCTCTCTGGGGGTCTCCGTCTTCACATGGTCTTCTTAAACAGACAACAGTCACATTAGACAAGGACCCACCTCAGTGACCTCACCTTAATTTTATTACATCTGTAGACTCTGTTTCCAAATAGGGTCACACTCACAGGAACCAAAGATGATAATATTTTTTTTTGGAGGGAGGGAGTTCAACCTATAAAAGTCTTGAGCTTGAATATAAACTTAATTCAATATTTAAAGGCTTTGTACTAAAGTCCTGGATTTATACTTAAACTGTTTCTGAGATGACTGACAGCTTTAGTGACAGGGATCTTCAATTTTCTGGAGCAATCTCATGACCAAGGATCTTTAATTTTTGTGTCTTGAATCTTGCAGTTCTACACACATTAGTGTACATGCTTCATCAGAGAAGAAAGGGAAAATGAGCAGGAAATCCTGTTTTTGTGATTTCTAGATTCAACCTATGGTTTGATGCAGTAGAAACATATAAGTGGAGATCCTACTCTGAAAATGCCTTAAAAATGCAGGTTTCATTGAACATATTTTCCACTTATGGCGCAGATTTAAAAACCTCCATTTTTGGCAGTCTCTATAATTCTTTATGTTAATACCTCAAGTGAAAATACATTATGGTCTATTAGTCACACAATATTCACCAGTCAGAGATAATCATGATAGCCATGACTCTGTTTCCTTTTTCTGAATAAGTAACCCACAAAATGTGACCCATCAAATTTTCAAGTTATATAACACCTTACAATTCCTATGTCGAGACAATGTTACCCAACAAGAAAGTACACCAATATTCAGACTACGTCATATGCAGCACTTAACATCAGGCCAGACTTAATACGGAATCAGAGCAAAGCTGGAGGCATCACATTATCTGACCTGAAACTATACTTCAAGGCTATGGTAGCCAAAACATCATGGTATTGATACAAAAATGAACACATAGATCAATGGAGCAGAATAGAGAAGATAGAAACAAATTCATATATTGAAAGTCAACTGATTTTGACAAAAGCATCAAAAACATACATTAGAAAATGGAGAGATTTGTCAATAAATTGTGCTGGAAAAACTGGATATAATATACCAAAGAATGAAACTAGACTTCAACCTCTCACCATATACAAAAATCAGATCAAAATAGATTAAAGACTTGGATATATGACCACAAACTATAAAACTGCTAGAGAAAAACCTAGGGGAAATGCCTCAGGACATTGATCTAGGTGAAGTCTTTATGGCTAAAACTTCAAAAGCACAGACAAAAAGAAATAGAGAAATGGTACTACAGGAAAATAAAATACTTCTGCACAGCAAAATAAATTATTAATAGAATGAAGAGATGACCTGTAGGATGGGACAGAATAGTTGCAAAATATTCAATTGACAAGGGACAAATATCCAGAATATGCAAAGAACTCAATCAACTCAACAAAAACAGAAGAAAAAAAAACACTGAGAAATGGGCAAAGAATTTTAATAGACATTTCTCAAAAGAAGATATCCAAATGGCCAACAGGTATGTGAACAAATCTTCAATGCCAAGAATCATCAGGGAAATGTAAGTTAAAACTACAATGAGATTGCATCTCATCTCAGATAGAATGGCCAATTATTCAAAGACAAAAAGTATCAAATGCTGGTGAGGATGTGGAGAAAAGAGAACTCTCATATACAGCTGGTGGGAATGTAAATTAGTACACCCATTATGAAAAAGAGTATGAGGGTTTCTTAAATAACTAAAAATAAAACTACCATATGATCCAGCTATTCTGCCACTTGGTATCCAAAAGAAAGGAAATCAGTTTATAACCAGGAAAAACTGCATCTCTATGTTTATTGTAGCACTATTCACAGTAGCCAAGACATGGAATCCATCTAAATGCCCACTAACAGATGAGTGGATAAGGAAAATGTGATACATGCCTATCTCTAATGTTGTCATTGTACATATACATATATACAACAGGATATTAATCAGTCATAAAAATAGAACAAAATCATATCACTTTCAACAGCATGGATGGAACTGGAGATCATTGTTTTAAGTGAAATAAGCCAAGCACAGAAAGACAAATATTTCTTGCTCTCACTCATAGGCGGGAGCTAAAAAGGGTTGACCTCATGGAAGTAGAGGGTGGAATGATGGTTACTTGAGTCTGGCAAGGGTAACCAGCATTAATTAATAATACCTGAGCCTGGGAAGGGTGGGTGGTAAAGAGAGATTGGTTAATGGATACAAACATACAGTTAGAAGAAATAAGCTCTAGGATTTAATAGCACAGTAAGGTAACTATCATTAACAATAATTTACTGTATATTTCAAAGTAGCTAAAAGAGAAGATATGAAGTGTTCCTAACATAAAGAAATCATAAATGCTCAAGGTAATGAATATCCCAATTACCCTGATTTGATCATCACACATTTTATGCATGTATAAAAACATCACACATTCCTCATAAGTATGTACAATTATTATTCAACTTTTTAAAATATCGATTTAATTGTTAATCATTTCAGAGGCTACTGAAGCCAAAATACAAAATGCCAAATATATTAATTAAAATCGCTCTATTGGACACACTCTTTTTCCCCCTGCTAACTCCCTTAAAGAATCTATTTCTGTTCTCATCCTTGAAGGTCCTGTTGTTATATGAATCCCTTCCTTCTTTCACACGTTAACTCGTCAAAAGTAGACAACTGAACTAAAGTAAATTCATTAATTTCTTAGAAGTTAAGGTTTTTTTCTTAAACATATGAGCTAAGAAAAATTAGTTATATTTGTAGTTGAATTTCATTATTTGATATTGTAGACAAGATCTCTGCACCACTATCTGTTTATAAGAAATCAACATATATGTACCAACAACATATGATAAAAACCTATTTAGATAAGGTTTTTTGTTCGTTTTTTATTTTATTTTTTTAATGACTGAATCTCACTCTATTGCCCAAGCTGGAGTGCAGTGACGCGATCTTGGCTCACTGCAAGCTCCGCCTCCTGGGTTCACACCATTCTCCTCCCTCAGCCTCCCAAGTAGCTGGGACTACAGGTGCCCGCCACCATGCCCGGCTAATTTTTTGCATTTTTAGTAGAGACGGGGTTTCACCGTGCGCAGTGGCTCACGCCTATAATCCCAGAACTTTGGGAAGCCAAGGCGGGCGAATCATGAGGTCAGGAGATCGAGACCATCCTGGATAAAGTTGTTTTATTACTATGTCTATATCTACAAAATGGTATGCTTAAAGAAGACATAATTACTTCAGTACAAATTTTGTGGTCTGTTTTGACATCTGGATCAGAAGATTGAAGCTCATGGACTACACATTTGTAAGTGTGTGATGTTTATCAGTTGTATAACCAAACTCAAATATTGCTGATCAATATGCATGTGGCAACCCAGAGCACGGTCTCTAGAAAGGTGTGCTCTGCTACCTGACTTCAAACTATACTACAAGGCTACAGTAACCAAAACAGTATGGTACTGGTACCAAAACAGAGATATAGACCAATGGAACAGAACAGAGCCCTCAGAAATAATGCTGCATATCTACAACCATCTGACAAACCTGACAAAAACAAGAAATAGAGAAAGGATTCCCTATTTAATAAATGGTGCTGGGAAAACTGGTTAGCCATATGTAGAAAGCTGAAACTGGATCCCTTCCTTACACCTTATACAAAAATTAATTCAAGATGGATTAAAGACTTAAATGTTAGACCTAAAACCATAAAAACCCTAGAAGAAAACCTAGGCAATACCATTCAGGACATAGGCATGGGCAAGGACTTCATGTCTAAAACACCAAAAGCAATGGCAACAAAAGCCAGAATTGACAAATGGGATCTAATTATACTAAAGAGCTTCTGCACAGCAAAACAAATTACCACCAGAGTGAACAGGCAACCTACAGAATGGGAGAAAATTTTTGCAATCTACTTATCTGACAAAGGGCTAATATCCAGAATCTATAATTAACTCAAACAAATTTACAAGAAAAAACAAACAACCCCATCAAAAAGTGGGCAAAGGATAGGAACAGACACTTCTCAAAAGAAGACAGTTATGCAGCCAAAAGACACATGAAAAAATGCACATCATCACCGGCCATCAGAGAAATGAAAATCAAAACCACAATGAGATACCATCTCACACCAGTTAGAATGGCCATCATTAAAAAGTCAGGAAACAACAGGTGCTGGAGAGGATGTGGAGAAACAGGAACACTTTTAAACTGTTGGTGGGACTGTAAACTAGTTCAACCATTGTGGAAGTCAGTGTGGCAATTCCTCAGGGATCTAGAACTAGAAATACCATTTGACCCAGCCATCCCATTACTGGGTATATACCCAAAGGATTATAAATCATGCTGCTATAAAGACACATGCACACATATGTTTATTGTGGCACTATTCACAATAGTAAAGACTTGGAACCAACCCAAATGTCCAACAATGATAGACTGGATTAAGAAAATGTGGCACATATACACCATGGAATACTATACAGCCATAAAAAAGGATGAGTTCACATCCTTTGTAGGGACATGGATGAAGCTGGAAACCATCATTCTCAGCAAACTATTGCAAGGACAAAAAACCAAACACCGCATGTTCTCACTCATAGGTGGGAATTGAACAATGAGAACACATGGACACAGGAAGGGGAACATCACACACTGGGGCCTGTTGTGGGGTGGAGGGAGAGGGGAGGGATAGCATTAGGAGATACACCTAAAGTTAAGTGACGAGTTACTGGGTGCAGCACACCAACATGGCACATGTATACATATGTAACTAACCTGCACGTTGTGCACATGTACCCTAAAACTTAAAGTATAATAAAAAAAGAAGGAAAGAAAGGTGTGCTCAAAGGTCCTGTAAATATGGTTAATAAATGGGGTCTTCACATTTCAACAGTGCTAAAGACAGTGTTTCCAATGTCATCATCACGAAAAGGTAAACATTTGAGATGATGGATATGTTAACTATCTTGGTTTAATCATTCCACATTGTATTAAAAATTAAAACACCATTTTGTACCCAATAAATATACAGAGCAATAATTTGTCAATTACAATAAAAATTTTAAAAGGTCTTGTGCTTTGACCAACTTCTATAAAATGTTATTTACAACTTGAATAAAAAGACAAGAATTACCGGACACATGGTTCACGCCTATAATCCCAGCACTTTGCAGGGGCTGAGGCGGGCGGATCATTTGAGGTCAGAAGTTTGAGACCAGCCTGACCAACATGATGAAACTCCGTCTCTACTAAGAATACAAAATAATTAGCCAGGCGCAGTGGTGCATGCCTGTAGTCCCAGCTGCTCAGGAGGCTGAGGCAGGAGAATCACTTGAACCTGGGAAGTGGAGGTTGCAGTGAGCAGAGATCACACCACTGCACTCCAGCCTGGGCGACAAGAGCGAGACTCCATCTCAAACCAACAACAACAAAAAAGAATCACATTTCAAACCATAGAAAAGAATAAAAACAAGAAGAAATAATAACATACAAGATGTAAGACTCAAAATAAAAAAATGTTGGCAAGACTGTAACTTTTTTGAATACCCTCCAAATAAAATATTCTACTTAACCACGGCAGAAAAATTTCAAAGATTCTAAAAATGTAACACCTGTTATGGGATATGAGATTTTCAATTAATGTAAAAATCTTCAAAAGTTTTAGCTACTGTAAGACCAATATTAATTACTAATGCATAATACATTCACTTGGCATTATATTTTGAGAGGCATATTTCACAAAATATGTACTGCATAATACTAAGTCTGCTTATGCTGACATTCTGAAAGGAGTGACATGCTATGCTACATTTCTCAAGTATAACCAAAATAAATTCTTTTCTATAAAGTTTCATTTTTGAAGTGTTTCAATGACTACACAAAAAATACCAAACTACAGTGTTCACAAGATGGTTTACAGAATAGAAAACAATTAAGAAACTATGTCTCATTAGGCAAAAATAAAATACCTGGTTAGCTGACTCAATAATTCAAATGATTATAGATTTATTCTTTCACAAAATGTTCTTGTGTATATTTAAAATATACAACATGATGTTATGGGATAAATATAAATAGTAAAATGGTTACCATAGTGATGCAAATAAACATATCCATCATCTCACATAGTTATCCTTTGTGTGTGTATGTGTCAATAACAACTACATTTATTCATTTAGCAAAAATCCGAAACAGTATAATTTTATTAACTACAGTCTTCATGTTGTACGTTCAATACATAAACTTGTTCATTTACACATCTACTATGTTGTATTATCTGACCCACATCTCCCCATTTGCATCCTTCTGATCACCACTCTTTTATTCGCTCTCTGTATATTTGATTCTCTTAGATGCATAAGTAAGATCCTGTAATTCTTTTTCTCAGTCTTATTTCATTTAGCATCATGTCTTCCAGGTTCATCCATTTTGTAAGAAATGGCAGGATTTCCTGATTTCACTTACTTTTGGTATACACTCAAAAGAGAGATGCTGGGTAACATAATATTTCTAGTTTTAATTTCTTTTGGAACCTCCATACTGCCTTTCACAATAGTTGCCTCAGTCTACATTTCTGCCAACAGCATACAAGAGTTCCCTTTTCTCCATACCCTCAGCAATATTTGTTATATCTTAACTTTTGATAATAGCCATCCTAATGGGTGTGAATTTATATAATTATAGTGGTTTGGTTTGCATTTCCCTGGTGACTAATGAGGTTGGAGCAGCTTTTTTTATACCCACTGGTCAATTTTATCTCTTCTTTGGAGAAACATCTGTTCAGGTCCTTTGCCCATTTATTATTCAGGTTATTTGGCTTTTTACTAGGGACTTGCAGGAGTTCCTTGTGAATCTTGGATATTAACCCTATTAACGCTTTATCAGGTAGATGGCTTGCAAACATTTTTTTCCAATACATGGGTAGCCATTTTATCTTATTGATTGTTCCCTTTGCTGTGCAGAAGCTCTTTAGCTTGATTCAATACCATTTACTTATTTTTGGTTTTGTAGCCTGCGATTTTGGTATGATATCCAAAAAGTTATTTCCAAGGCAAATGTCAAGGAATTTTTTTCCCTACATTATCTTCTAGGAGTTCTGTGGTTTCAGGTTCTAAAATTCATATGGAACCACAAAAGGCCCTGAATAACCAAAGAAATTCTGAGAAAGAAAAACAAAGTTGGAGGCATCACACTTCCGGATTTGAAATTATGCTACAAAGCTATAGTAATAAAAACACTGTGGTGCAATCAGTCAGAGGTTATTTGGTGCTCCACCTAACAACCTAACACAGAAAATGTGTCCTTATTTCCATCTGGATAACAGGTAGCAGGAGATACACTGCAAAATTCCATTTGTAAAATTTACCAATGGAACATGTTAGGATAATCAGTTTTCTAATCCTTGTACTCCAACCAAAATGTCCTGTACCAACTTACTTAGGAAATACGTTAGAGAAAGGGGAATCCTCAGATATTTAAAGCAGGGTTCAATAAACTTTTTCTTAAAGGGTCAAATGGTAAATATTTTGATTTTGCTGGCCAAGAAGCAAAATTAAGAATATTATGTAGTTATTTTTTCTAATAATTTAAAATATGTCCATATGAAAATGGGGAAAAAATCCTTACGTTATGGGTCATAAAAGACAGGGGGCTAGCTAAATTTGCTCGAAGAGCTATAGTTTGCCAATCTCATTTAGAGGACAAATATTGTTGACAGAGGTTTACTTTTCATACCAGCACCACATTTCAAGAGTTCAAAGAGTGTTTGATGCACCAGCATGGACTTCCATACTATATTGCCTTAGACCAAGACTCCTGATTTACATAAAAAAGTGTGATAATGGGATGCTTTGTGGAATAATATTCTCATCACATACCATACCACCAATGAGCTGTTGACTTCATAAGTAGATGGTAAAGTCATTTGAACATGAAATAGAAGTCCTGTCTTAAAGATTATACCCTATTTGGTTGGGGAATCCAATGTTCCTAACTTTGTAAACTATTATTTTATTTCAAATTGAACTCTCCACCAAACAGACTATTGTCTTGTTCTGGTGCTTCCGGAAAGCACATTCATTAAGGGAACCATGCCTGTCATTATCATGACCCCTCAGAAGAAGCTCAGAGGATACGTTTTGCTGCCCTTGCTCCTTTTCTGTTAAAGGGAAAGAGAATTTAACCATAATCTTTTTAACAAAATCCTGCTGAGAATCATGGGCATGAAAAAAGCTTGCTGCTCTAGTTATCTGAAAGTTAGTTTTAAAACACACTTAAGACTATGAATTGTCACCGTCAATGATGGGAATATCTTCATGCACCTTTATTCCCTAAAAAAAATTTTTAGTTTCGTGTATTAGTGCTTAAAATTCTATCAGAAGATAATAAGAATGAAGCTCTTAATGATAAAATCAGAGAATGTAGCCAAGTGTCTGGCACAGTTTGGAAGGCGAGCTCATTACCCTGAGGAATATCACAATGCATTCATTCAAAAATCTTCCTGACAATTTACTGACAAAATTGTACACAGGTATGTACACAGGCCCTGCTATATTTGGATTCTTGTGTGGCTCGTGTGAAGCCACATGGAAGTCTGTTAACCACTACAGTTGCCAGTCATCACTCTTAGTAATATCTTTCTCTTTCAGATCAATTAGAGAAGTCAGCTGTCCAGTCTCCCAGTTCTTCCCTCTCTAACAGGTTTTGAGTTCTAAGTACTCCACAGTAGCAAAAAAACAAACAAACATAAAACAAAAACTTTTTATTAAAAATTAGTATATTGTTTTCATTACTACCTACACACTTTTTCTGATAGTAGTGAGACTATTTTCTAATTGCTGATGGTTTTAACACAAATTCTGATTGGAAACTTCATTATCCACCTAGCAAAAAAGAAATAAGAAATCAGCTCAAGAAGGGAAGTATGTGATTTGTATTTTTTTAATTAATTTCACAAACCTGAACCTAATGAAATTTTTAAATTTTTTTCTTTGAAAATGAAGGAGTCATTATTTGTATCCAACTGAATTATAAGTTATTAGCTGCCGTCTTTCATAAATAGTTTGGCTTGTGGTCTAATTTATCTCAAATAGCGTTTTAGTTACCTTAATAGATGAATGCATTAATTTTAATTGGATAATGACTAAATTAGATAGGTAATGGCCTACAAATTTTTTTATTTACTTGGAAAAATGCTCAAAAGTGATGCTAAACATAACAGAAAAACAACCTAGTTTATTTAAAATATATAAGCTCACATGATCTCATGCATTTTACTTAAGATGTCAAAATTTAAATGACAAAAATATCACAGTTATCTAAAATAATATTTATGGAAAACTGAAAGGGAGAAAAGTTGTATTAGAAATTACGTACTGCTTTAGGAATAATGAGTGTTTACAAGTTCAGACTCTGGACCCACTTGGGCCTATGTTTGATTCCTGGCTCTGTCCTCTGCTAACTGTGAGACAGTCTGAGAGGCAAGTAATCTTTTCATGCCTTACATCTTCATTTATAAAGTGGAAACTGAATTGTACAAATATCTTGAGATTTTTGCAAGCACGGTCTAAGACTATGTAGATACAAAGTTTAGCAATTTCCTGATAGAAAGGAAGGTTTATTAAAAGCTAGCTGTTATAATTATTACTATCACTATTGTTATCTTTGAATTTCAAAGTTTCAGACCAATAAATGAAAGAAGCATGAATATTAGTCTTAGAGTCTCTCTCTCTCTTTTTTTTTTTTGTTAAACCATATACTACTGGAAATTATTTTTGTGTCTGGTTTATTAATGCTAGTAGAGTACTTAAAATTGTCATAATTCTTAGGTAAGAAAGGACTGAGTCACTAAGACACTAGAGGTTTTATACTATCTTTCTCAAAAGTGCTTTTGGGGATATATTATATTGACATTTGGGCTGCAATTCTCTGGCCTTCTTAAGAACTAGAAAAAAAGAGAAATGGAACAATAGTGAGCATTATTATTTAATTTTAAATCCAGGAAGATTCATATATATTTCTAATGTATTTTTATATACTTAATAATTAAAGTGAGCTGTGAATTTATGAAGGAACTAAACCTATGTTCTAAAGATTCTCCCACATTATTCAATCAGAGCTTGACTCAAATTAGTAATTAATGAAGAACAAGATTTTTTTAAAAAGTATAAAATAATGTTTACAATGTAATCTAGTGATGTCAAATTTGAAATGTATTTTATATCTTTCTTTGTGTTCATATTTTTATATTAATTTTAAATGATGCTAAATACAGCTAGACATTTCTATATTTTTTCCATTCCACAAGCCTTAAAAAATAAATTGCTTACCAGTTTCACATATCTACAAAACTATTGATACAGAATACTCACATATCACAATTTTTTTAAATTAACCATTTTGCCCCCATTCTCCCTATTAGAAGAAAGTCTATTATGTAACATTGAAGGAGCCTCCAATTTTTTCATGAATTTCAAGGGTTTTGTTAATTCTAAAGATAATGGATTCAAAATGCTAGGGAAAGGCAAATTATAGAATCTAGTGGAGATTACTGTATTAGTCTGTAATACTAATTACTAATACAAACCTTTTGTAAGGGTTTCCCCTTATAAAACCATCAGATCTTGTGAGACTTATTCACCACCACAAGAACAGTATGGGGAAAACTCCTTCCGTGATTAAATTATCTCCCACTGGGTCCCCCCAACAACACATGGGAATTATGGGAGCTACAATTCAGAATGAGATTTGGGTGAGGACACAGCCAAGCCATATCAATTATTAATGCTAGTGGAGTACTTACAATCTAGCTAGTGGAGTACTTACTATTAATGTTAGTGGAGTACTTACTATTAATGTTAGTGGAGTACTTACAGTTACCTTTGTTTTCCTACAGAACACAGCTGCACCAAGGAAGACTGGTATGGCAAGGAGCAATAACCACTTTCTTACTCCATGTTAATGCTCTTGTCAACAGGACTCTGGCCAGTTGCCTGTGGTTCTCAAGACCATGTTTTTCAAACTTACCTTAGTCAGGTGGCAGTGGCCAGGGTAAATTCTATCACACATGTTATCACGACTGTGTGATTCTCCCATGCAGGCACACACACCAGACTTGAGTCACAAGCCCAGCCTACCATGTTCTGCAACACACTTTTATTTCTGAGCAATTCTTTCCTTGTGATCGCCTGAGGGTTGCCCCAGACTCACACAGCAGGTCACCACAAACCACTGGATTTTCATAGCTTGACTTACAAAAGTCCCTGGGGATACTTATGTAAATTAATCCAGCTTTCTCCTGTGACTAGCTTTGCATAAAGACATTAGAAAAGATGCATGGATTTTTCACTTCAATTTAGTCCTCTAAAGAACTTAGAAAGCATTGCTCCCATTCACACAACAGGAAAAGTCAAATAAACTGAAAATCAATGGCCTTACTTGGAAACATCAGAGAACCGAAGTCACTACTGTAAATGTGGAGAGACAAGCAAATCTAGCAAGCCAACATGAAGACCTATTTGCTTGGGAAATTGCCACTGGAGCCATAAACTAGTAGGATCATTTAAATGGTATTTTTTATAATTTACTAGAGGTCAAGTGAGGACTAGTTTAGGACTAGTCCTAATCATGAGAAAAACCCATGACTTCACACTCAAAGGACCCCACAATTTTGTGCACATTATCGCCCGTAGCCAGAACAAGTTTTCGCAAAAAAGAGCCAAGAAAGATCCAGTTCCACTAATGGCTCGGGGAGGGGTAGGGAGAGAGAAATTAAGACGAAATAAGCCCATAGAATTCTCCACGATGACGATCTGTTCTTCAGGGGGTTAAAGACTATGCTAGAACTTCATCCTGCCCAAAGGTTGGACATTCATCTCACTCTAGCCCCCTCTACCTTTCTGTATTAATAAGGATTAACAAAAACAAAACAAAATTGTGCTAATGGAGAAACATTTGTGAAACTGGTGAAGGAAATAGCTCAGGAACACACACCCACTGAAAGTCTATTTAAACATAAGTTTATAGAATGCTTCTCTTCCCCAACAACTTGCCACTGTACCAACAGACCCCAGTATAACAACAGAGGATTATATCTGAAACACCTGCATGATGCAGATCTATCTGAGAAATACTCAGGCAAGCCTAAATTCAAGAGAGGAAAGAGAGAGAGAGAGAGGAAAGAGAGAGAGAGAGGAGAGAGAGAGAGAGAGAACTCAAGGAATTTGAAGACTCTATCACCTACACGACAGAAAATATTTTTGAACCAATTAAAAATAAAAATAAAACAAAAATTTGTGAGGAGGAGCAGAATCAGAAATATTGGAAAATTTATAGCAATAAGTGCAAAAATTAGAAAAAATATTCCAAAATCCATAATCTAAGATTCCACAATAACAAACTAAAGGAGAACAACATAAACCTAAAATGACCAAGAGAGAATAATAATAATAATAAAATTAATACAGTTAAAAACAAAATCAATAGAGAAAATGAATGCGAATGAAAGTGAATTCTGGTCCTTCGGAAAAAAATTAATACAATTGATAAAAGTTTAGCATGGCTAACAATGAAAATCAAAGAGATAAGGCATAAATTGCCAATATCAGAAATGAGAGAGATGACATTGCAACTGATGTCATGGTCATTAGAAAAGTGATAGACTAAGAACATCTCTATGCCCACAAACTTATTAATTTACATGAAATGGAGAAAATCCTTGAAAAACACAAACTACTAAAACTTACACAAGGAGAATTAGAAAACGTAAATATATCTATATCTATTAGAGATATTGGATCAATAAAAATCTTTGAAAAGAACACACTAGGCCTAGTTGGTTTCACTTATGAATTATCAAATAATTGAGGAAAGCAAATCCAATCTCCAAAACATCTTCCAGAAAACAGAAGTACTCCCATTAGAGGGAGTACTTCCTTGCTCATTCTGTAAGCCAGCTGTACACTAACACCAACAAGAGGCAAATACATGATAAGAAAAGAAAACCGAAAACTACTATCCCTCAGGAATGCAGATGCAAAATCCTCAGCAAAATATAAGTGAATTGAATCCAACAATGTATAAAAATAATTATTTACCATGATCAAGTGAAATTTCTGTCAAATTTGCAAGGTTGGCTTAACATTCAAAAATCAATTACTGCAATCCAACATATCAAAAAACAGAAATTCATATGATTGTATAAATTGATGAAGACAAAGCTTTTGACAAAATCCAAGTTATTCATGACACAATCTGTCAGCAAACTAGGAGTGGAGGAGAACTTGCTCATCCCGATAAAGGACATCTACAGAAAGCTACAACTAAAATCAACTTAGTGATGAAAAACTGAATGCTCAGATTGAGAATAAGACAAGGATACCTTTTTCTCATCACTTCAATTCAACAGCATACTGGAAGTCCTAGCTAGTTCAATTAGACAAGAAAGAGAACGCCAGGCCTGGTGGCTCACACCTGTAATCCCAGCACTTTGGGAGGCCGAGTTGGGTGGATCACGAGGTCAGAAGTTCCAGATCAGCCTGGCCAGCATAATGAAACCCCGTCTATACTAAAAATACAAAAATTAGCCAGACATGGTGGCTTGTGCCTGTAGTCCCAGCTACTCAGGAGGCTGAGGCAGGAGAATCACTTCAACCTGGGAGGCGGAGGTTGCAGTGAGCTGAGATCATTCCACTGCACTCCAGCCTGAGCAAAAGAGCAAGACTCAGTCTCAAAAAAAAAAAAAAAAAAAAAAAGAGAGAGAGAGAAATAACAAGTATACAGATTTAAAATGAAATAAATAAAACTGTCGTTTGTACGTGGCAGGATTTTATATGTAGGAAATCCCAAAGAATTTATCAAGAAACTTCTGGATCTTATAAATGAATTTAGCAAAGCTACAGGATAAAAACTTAACAATAAAAAATCGATTGTTTTCCTATAAGAAAAGTTGCAATTTGAAATTTGAAGAAAGGAATACCATTTCAAATGAACTCCAAAAATTTAATCCTTATATATAAATCCAAGAAAAGATGTTGGGGATCTATTTGAGGAAAACCACATAACTCAAAGAAATCATGACATCACCTCCTGCAACCTCTGCGTATATACTGGCTGGTGTCCACCGCACTTTGGGACTTTCTGTTTCGGCATTGGAGCTACTCCTTTCTCTGTCACTGTACAAGGGAGCCTCTTCCTTCTGCCTTCTCTTTTCTTTCTTGCCTATTAAACTCTCTGCTCCTTAAAACCAAAAAAAAAAAAAAAAAAAACCTAACTAAATGGAAAGATGCTTATCTTCTTCATGTATTGTTGGTCTCAATATTTTTAATACATTAATTTTTCTCAACTACATCAATAGATTTAATGTATTCTCAACCAAAATTCCAGGAATCATTTTTTGTAGATATTAATAATATGATTTAAATTTAATATGGACAGGCAAAACAATACCAATGTCTAGCCAACTTCAAGACTTAGCATATTCAAGGCAGGCCAGGAGCAGTGGCCCATGCCTGTAATCCCAATATTTTGGGAGGCTGAGGTGGACGGATCACTTGAGGCCAGGAGTTCGAGACTAGCCTGGCCAACATGGCAAAACCCCATCTGGACTAAAAATACAAAAATTAGCCAGGCTTGCTGGTGCACACCACTGGTCCCAGCTACTCAGGGGGTCTGAGGCACCAGAATGGCTTGAACCCAGGAGTTGGAGTTTGCAGTGAGACAAGATCATGCCACTGCACCCAAGCCTGGGTGACAGAGTGAAACTCTGTCTCAAAAAAAAAAAAAAAATTAAAGACATTGTGGTATTGGCAAAATAATTAATCAATGAAATAGAGTAGCACTCAGAAATAGACCCACACAAACATAAACAATTACAATTTTTTCAAAAATCAAAGGCAGTTCAATGTATAAAGGATATTCTTTTAAATGAATGCAACCAGATCAATTTGATGACCATAAGCAGAAAAAAATGAACCTAGACACAGCTCTTACCTTCCACAAAAAGTTGCTCAAAATGGATTGTAGACCTAAGTTTAAGTGCAAAACTCTAAAATTTTCTGTAAGATAACATACAAGAAAATCCAGTTGACCTTGGGTTTAGTGATGAGTTTTTAGAATTAATACCAAATAAAACAAACTATGAAAAAATTAATAATTAATACATTATTAAAAGTAAAAATTCCCCTTCTATAAAGACACTGTTAAGAGAATTAGAAGACAGGTGGTAGACCAGGAGAACATGTTTGCAAAACACCATCTACTAAAAGACTTCTATTCAAAATATACAAAAGATACTTTAACTAACAATAAGAGAACAAACAACCAAATTAAAAAGTGGACAAAAGACCTAAACAGATAGTACATCAAAAATATATGTATTCAGACAGAAAATTAGCATGGGAAAATGTGTGCACTGATTTTCATTAGGTAATTGCAAATTAAAACAATGAAATATTACTTCATAGGTAAAAGCTAAAAAAAAATGACAATGCAATTTAGCAGGTTTCCAGGTCCCAGAAAATAATGTAGACATTGACAAAAGAATCTAACAGTAGTAAAAATAGAATCATATGCTGCATAATATGGTTTGGCTGTGTTCCCACATAAATCTCATCTTGAATTGTAGCTCCCATAATTCCCACATGTCATGTGAGGGATCCAGAAGGAGGTAACTGAATCATGGGGACGGATCTTTTCCATGCTGTTCTCATGATAGTGAATAAGTTTCATGAGATCTGATTGTTTTATAAAGGGGAGTTCCCCTGCACATGCTCTCTTGCCTGCTGCCATGTAAGACATTACTTTGCTTCTCCTTCCCCTTCTACCATGATGGTGAGGCCTCCCTGGCCACTTGGAACTGTGAGTCAATTAAACCTCTTTCCTTTATTAATTACCCAGCCTCAGGTATGTTCTTATTAGCAGCATAAGAACAGATTAATACACTGCATTACAATGTTTCAGTCAATAAGGTACCACATATATAATGGTGTTCTTATAAGATTGTAATACAGTATACGTACTTTACCTTTTCTATATTTAGATATTTTTAGATACACAATTACTTGTGTTTCAATCACCTACCGGTATTCAATGGAGTAAAATATTGTATAGGTTTGTAACCTAGATACCATAGCTATATCATACAGCCTAAGTGGAGGCTATCATATCTAGGTTTGTGTAAGTACACTCTATGACATTTGTACAATGATAAAATAACCTAAGGACAAATTTCTCAGACTGTATCTCTGTCATTAAGTGATGAGTGACTATACATGAAACAACTGCAGTTAAGAAGGTGAGAGGGGAGTTGACTGTAGTTAAGATCGGGGAGGGGAGAGCAGGAAAATGCTTAGCTAAGCAACTTTGGAGATGAGTGGAGATGCTAAGACTAAAGGCAAAAGAAACAGCACACTAGTACTGTATTATAGCTGATAAAGTTATTTTTGATGGAGGCACAAGTGAACAATTTGGATATTGATATACATCGTGTGTATTGGAATAAATTAAGTAATTGGATATGTGTGCTAAGAACCATGTTTTCCACTCTTGGAGTGTGCATATACAGATAAGCAAAGAGAAGAGTGAGAATAATCTATATGATAAGTGTTAGACTTGGAGACACAGCATAAAATCATGATTTGCTTAATATAGATACAGATAATTACAGAAATAATTATTATAGACATAAGTATATACATGAGTTAGTTCACAAAACACATAATCACACACATATGTATGTATGTATCCGTATTCTATCAGCTTAGGAAATGTGGAAGCAATGTCACCCCAGTAGCCTTAAGGGTACCTCAGGCTCGTGACTTGGTTTCTAATATGATTCTCTGAAAAAAGAGACTAAAGCTCCATGAAGAAATGACTGAATCGTTGAATAGGCAGGAAATATACAAAATGAGCCTGGAGCATCTCGTGATAATGTAAGAAAGAACCGTCCCCTACCCTCAAAAAGCACAATGATGGGGGCATATAAATGAGACATAGGAGCCAACTGAAAGTGCCCCCACATTGCAAAAGCTGAAAGAATAATGAGCATCAAAAAAGACAACATTCAATTAAAACATCAAGCATAAAATAATTATCTGAATCTCTGCAGATATAAATAAATAAATAAAATATAAATAAATAGCGAAGAATAGACGAACTTTCCACGTAAAGGAATCTCAAAAAAATTATGTAGGTATTCTGTTCTCAAAAAGACAGAGCATAACTTTCCATTCTTAAGTGTGGGCTGTGCACTGTGACTTCCTTCCAATGAGTACATTGGTAAGTGGGAATAAAAAAAAAATAAAGAAAAGAAACCTAACAAATACTCTCTCAGCCTGCTGATCATGGTAAACTTTAACAGCTACGTCACGTTGATAATACGTGCCCTTCATTTAATATGATTAAAATGAAGTTTTTCCATACGATTCCTCAGAAAGACTCATCATGCAAGCATAATCATATGGGAAAACTTTTCACAAAATTTCAGATGAGGGACGGTTTATAAAATACCTAACCAGAACCTCTGAAACTGTCAAGGGCTTCAAAAACAAGGACAGTCTGAGAAACTGTCACACCTAAGGGGGGCCTCAGGAGAGATGACTAAATGTAATGTGGTATCCTGCATGACATTCTGGAATAGAAAAAGAACATTAGGTGAAAACTAAGGGAATGAGAATAAAATATGAACTTAAGTTTATGGTAATATATCAATATCAGTTCATTAATTTTACTAAATGTATCCATGCTAATTTAAGGTGTTAATAATAATGGTGTGTATTGAGTATGAAGTACATGAGATCTCTGTAGTAGCTTCACCATTTTTTACTCAATCTAAAATTGTACTATAACTTTAATGATTATTTTAGAACAAAAGTTATATAAAGACAAAATGTCAGAAAAAATCGTGCAGCCGGTTCTTTTGCAGCCCAAGCCTTTCCTTTTCTACAATGAACAAGAGTACTTCCCAAGAGAGGCAGTCAGCTTCTCTCAATCAAGAAGCAAACAAATTTTTTGTGCCTTGCTATATTTGCACATGGGAAGTCATGCAAAATATATTTAAGTAGGACGAGGACTAGTTTGGGCTTACATTTATGTACACACATTAGATGAAAATTGGAAAGGTTCTGTGTGTTATAAATATTGTTTTTTGGACACCAAAGATTAGTTGAGTGCCCAGAATACTCACCGGTTTGAAAGCATGTAATCAGTAGCCAAGGCCTGATCAGCTGCTACTTAACCGTGGCATTAAATATACACCCTGCTGTTTTTGCTGACATTTTGTCCTGTACATCTCCATCATCTCCATCAACTCAATTTGGTAATTCCTAAACTGAAAGCTTCACGAATTAAGGGATTTGTCTTCCTAACTATGCACATTATTTAGAAATTACTGCTGACAACTACATACTTCCTAA
Source organism: Pan troglodytes (assembly GCF_028858775.2). NCBI lineage: Eukaryota > Metazoa > Chordata > Mammalia > Primates > Hominidae > Pan > Pan troglodytes. Next base: position 74,886,547 of record NC_072415.2, on the reverse strand, counting down.
GTGCATTCTGAAATCATGTAATTAGTTGTTGGATACTTGTATTGGGATGTGTAATTCAAAAGTCTAAGTACTTGTGATACATTAATACTCGCTCTAACATAGTGAAAGCCTGTGGCTTATGTTTGCTTCTTCCCTTTTATTATCAATCATTTATTTAGTTCAGTACAACTAAGACTTAGAACATACCAACTGTATTAGTCAGGTTCTTTAGAGGGACAGAACAAATATGCCAGATGTGTATATGAGAGGGAGTTTATTAAGGAGTATCGACTCACGGGATGGCAAAATGAAGTTCCACTATAGGCCGTTTGTGAGCTGAGGAGCCAGGAAGCCAGTTCAAGTCCCAAAATCTCATAAGTAGGGAAGCGGACACTGCAGCCTTTCAGTCTGTGGCCGAAGGCCTGAGAGCCTCTGGCAAACAGTCCAAAAGCTGAAGAACTTGGAGTCTGATGTTCCAGGGCAGGAAGCATCCAGCATGGGAGAAAGATGAAGGCCGAAGACTCAGCAGACCTGCAGTTCCATCCTCTCCTGTCTGCTTTTTTCTAGCTGTGCTGGCAGCTGATTAGATGGTCCCCACCCAGATGGAGGGTGGGTCTGCCTCTCCCAGTCCACTAACTCAAATGTTAATCTCCTTTCGCAACACCCTCACCGACACACCCAGGAACTATAATTTGCATCCTTTCATCCAATCAAGTTGACACTCAATATCAACCATCATACCAACTATAATGTTAAGGAAGAAAAACTCTAACAAGATTTGGTCCAAGTTTTTGATTTACTAAGATAAATAATTAAGTATATGTCTCTATTTGAAAGCATGAAAAGTGAGGTTTTCACAACTATATTGTATCTCCTCTAAGATGTTGTGAATATTAAATGATATAAAGCATATGAAATTAGTTATCTTTGTTATATAGAATATTCAGGACTCAAGAGTATTAGCTGGATAGTTGGCTAATTATTGACAAAGACTACCAATAAGCTCCCAACCCACGCATAATAGCGTTTGGGATATAAGCGCACTGATTAAGCCCTGGGCCAAAGAACATTCCTAATAAGTTTCACCTTTGAAAATGAATCTTCAACACTGGTGCCTCTTTTGAATTTCTCACTCATTTTAATAAAATATAAAGTATAACAATAATAAATGTTATGTTTTACCTGCCAATATCAATCCAAGCCAGTTTTAAAGGAAACGCATTCAAAATGACACATGGTGACAGATTACAATAAAGTCTGAAGAAGGCATAAAGTTCTGCAAAGTCCACACTTTGGCAGGTCTTTTGGTTTTACTACCAGTTCCTTGCCAAAATCCTATTTGATAGATGAGAACAATTTGTCTTTTTGGACGTTCATGAATGCGAGTCTGCAGACATTGAATTACAAGTACAGAGGTGAAATTCACTTTTCATATTTGAATTTGGCAGATGAATATGCAAGTAGAATTAAATGTCCCAGATGTCTTGCCAATTTAAACTACAATAAATCTAGATATTCAGACTAATTCAACTAAATCACAGTATCTTGTACAAATAAGGCAGGCGTTTTATGTATGTTTGATATTGATACTGATGATACTAATAGCATCTTTAAAAATACACATAGATAATAATTTATTCATTATTGAACAGTTTTAGTCTGAAGGATAGAGTTTAAGATGCCCACTCAGCACAAGCTCATTTGATATGCAATTTTGAGGTGTCTCTGGTTTATTAGACATTGCAAACACAGGTTGAGATCTCAGAGAATATTATGAATGACATAAATATCTGACATTTTGCATAAATTGAAGGAAATAGCACTTCTAAAATATTGTTTATGAAGCTAGGCCATTCAGAATTAGAAAGACCAACGTATCTCTAAGAAAAACCACCACGTAAATAAATGTTCACAGTATAAAGTGTAAGCACTTGACAGACATATGTACAAAAATTCATGACATCCTTCTAAGAGAAAATAATATCTGAAGTCACTGATCATTCACTGTGTCTAGAGGAAACACATAGTAAACTCTCCTAAATCTTATTGTGACAAATGTGAAAAAGCACCCATGGAATTAAGCATGAAATATTATTTTGTGACAAGAGAGTAAAATGCCTTGGGTATCTTACTTTGGGTTTGAAATTTTGTTCTGTCTGCCATGACAACTATTCAAAGAATTTTAATTAGAATAATGACAGATTGGAATTGTGTTTCAGAAATATAATTCTAGTCACAATATTGTGAATCAACTAGAAGGGATAGAGGGGAAAGACTTGCAATTCTTGAAGTGAAAATTATATAACATTAAACTAACTTAGTAACAATGAGACTCGACTCAAGAAAATGATTTAAGGTGCACTTAAGAAGTAAAAATGACAGGAATTTGTGGACTATTAAATGTGGAAGATAAAGGGGAAAAGTAAAAGTAAGGAGAGAGATATATTCATCATTATACTCACTTTCAATAAATGTCTACATAATTAAAAAAATTCAAACATGTCTCTACATAGTATCAATGCAAAAGGGAACACATATAGAATAATTGTGGACTTAACAGGAAAGGGAGAAATTCAGTTTCCTGCCTATGATTAGCAGTATACTCAGGCAACATCTGATCACTGACCATTACATATTGCAAACAAAGACTTAATATTCAGAAAAAATGGAACTGCAAGAAATACTTAGGGCTTAACAACAATGAACTTGAGGTGATGAGCATCTATAAAACATTGTCCATGGAACAACCCATGCAGAAATAATGAAAGAAGAATCCTTAACCCAGAGGGGGAAAGTTTTCAAGTTCTTACAGCAAGATGTTACACAAGATATGAGTGTATCAGTATCTAAATGGAGTTACAAATGGGAATAGGAAAAAAAATTGAAAGTTGACCGGGGGAAGTTAGTTTTAATAATGTTAGGCTTCATAATCTCCTAAATATTTTGATTTTTTTCTTCCTAGATCTGAGTGTGATAGTGAGGCTTAAAATAAAAGAGAGTTTAAACAATGATTAATTCAGATAAGGAAAACCTTTGCCCTCAATACTTCAACAAATATACATTTAGCAAAATATAGCTTAAATGATATTCTGTTGCCCTTCCTTTTGTAAAAGTTTCCATAGAGAGATGAACCTACAATTTCTCGATAAGTGAATTTAAACAAACTGTAAGTACTTTTTCTTTTTCTAACTAAGAAGTCATGTGTCTTTCAGAGAATCATTTAAAATAAAATTTATAATGACTTAAGATAATTTGCTAGAGGATTTATGGCTACAAAAACTGATAGAACAAGCATTTTCTAAAATATCTAGTTTTGGGTAACAAACGGAATAATAAAACACAAATGTAGCATTTCAAAGGCTCTAAGCTTTGTGATGGGTAAGTGATTGCTCTAATTTAGGGGAATAAAAATCCTCTGTCAATATATTCTTACCTCAAACATATGCATATTAGATTTATGGGAGTTTTCTATATATTTGCATATACACATACTTATTTGTATACACATGTATCACTTGGGCTATATCTATGAAACAATTATCTAGAATAAAAAATAACAAAAATCCAAAGAAATTTTTGGTATTAGTACTTTACACTTTATAGGGTAAAGCCTGAAATTTGACACAATTCTTAGAAATAACACAGTGCAATACATGTATATGCCAGTTGTCCTGCAAAATATTGACTTAAGAGACACTTAATCTCATTTTGCTGAAATTGCTCAAAATCTCCTGAGGATGCCTCTTTTGGAAACACTTTCAGAGACATTTTACTGGTGAATTAAGAAAATCAATCTCAATTACTTTAAATTCATACCTAATTTTAAACTCTAAAGAGATTATCTCAATGTGATTGCTCACCATATTTACCAGACTAAAATCTAAAAGGCTCTCAGCTATTAAAAACAATTAAATTCTACCCTAAAGTATGAAATACTGCTTTAACAGTGTATATTAAAAAGCACGATCTAAAATAAAGCAGTTCTAAAAGAGTTCTAGTGTTTTTAAAATTTTCATGTGGGGTTATTTTTTAATTAATAAAATTTATTTGTAAAGCAGTGTTAGTTTCAAAGCAAGATTCAAAAATAATAATAATAATAATAATAATAATACAGGGAGATTCCACATAACCTCCTGCCCCACACATACACAACCTCTCCTCTATGACATACCTTTCCATAGTGATCCATTTCTCACAATCAATGAAGCTACATTGACACATCGTTATTACCCAAAGTCCCTAGTTTACGTTAGTGTTCACTTTTGGTGTTGTACATTCTATGGATTTTAACAAATGTATCAGGACATATATCCACTATTGTTGCATGATACCTAATAGTTTAATTGCCCTGAAAATCCTCTGTGTTCTGTCTACTCATCCCCCCTCCCTTTAACCTCTGGCAACCATTGATATATAGTTTTTACTTTCTTCATAGTTTTGTCTTTTCCTAAATGTTATATCGTTGGAATCATACAGTCCTGTTCAAATAAAGTGCTTTCTCTTAATAATATGCACTTTAGTTTCCTCCGGGTATTTTCGTGGTTTGATAGCTTTCTTCCCCGCTTTTTCAAGCACCAAATAATGTTCCATTGTTTGAATGAACCACATTTACGTATCTGTTCACCCACTAAAGGGCATTTGGTTACTTGCAAGTTTTGGCAGTTCTGAAAAAAAGCTGCTATAAACACTCGTGTGCAGGTTTTTGCATGGACATATGTTTTCAGTGCATTTGGGTAAACACCAAGGAGTGTTGTTGCTGGATCATGTGGTAAGAGTATGTTTAGCTTTATAAGAAACTGCCAAACTGACTTCCAAAGTAGCGGTACCATTTCACATTCCTACCTGAAGTTCCTGTTGCTCCACATCCTTGTCAGCATTTGGTATTGCCAGTGTTTTGGATTTCGACCATTCAATCGTATGGGTAGCGGTATCTTATTGTCATTTTAATTTGAAATTCTCTAATGACATGTGATGTCGAACATCTTTTCGTATCCTTACTTGCCATCTGTATATCATCTTTGGTGAGGTGAGGTATATATAGTCAGTTCAGGACTCTGTAATAAAGGACTCCAGGCACGGTAACTTATAGATAACAGAAATTTATTTCTCACAGATCTTGAGGCTGGAAGCTCAAGCATCTTAGAGTGCCAGCATGGTTCAGCGTTCATGAGGGCCCTTTTCTAGGTTGCAGGCTGCTGACTTTTCATTGTATCTTATCATAGGGGAAAGAAAGCTATGCAGCTTTCTGGCCTCTTAAGTGTACTAATCCTATTCACGAAGGCTCCGCCCTCACAACAAAGGCCCTGCCTCAAATACCATCACATTCAGGTTAGGTTTTCAACATGCAGATTTGGGGACAGTGGGGAGGGTTCAAACATTCAGTCCATTGCATGTCTGTTCAGGGCTTTTGCTTATTTTATAAATCAGGTTGTTTTCTTATTGATGAGCTTTAAGGCTTCTTTGTATATTACAGACAACAATCCTTTATCAGATATGTCTTTTGCAAATATATTCTTCTAGTCTGAATCTTGTCTTTGTCATTGTCTTGACTTTTTGCAAAATAGAAGTGTTTAATTGTCATGAAGTTTAGGTTATCGATTATTTCTTTCTTAGATCATGACTTTTTTGTTGTATCTAAAATGTCACCACCTAGCTCAAGGTCATCTAGCCTTTTCCTATGGTATCTTCTAGGAGTTTTATAGTTTTGTGTTCTACATTTAGGTGTATGTTCTATTTGGAGTTAATTTTTGTGAAGATACAAATCTGTGTCTAGGTTCATTTCATCAGTTGTCCCAGCACCATTTTCAGAAAAAGCTTTTTTCCACTATAGTGCCTTTGCTTCTTTGTCAAAGATCTGTTCATTATATCTACATGAATCTATATGCAGCTTCTTTATTCTGTTCCATTGTTCTAAATATCTATTATTTTGAAAACACCACAGTGTCTTGATTACGGTAGCTTTATAACAAGTCTTAAAGTTGGGTAGTATCAATCCTTCACCTTTGTTCTTTTTCTTTAATATTGAGTTGGTTAATCTGGATCTTTGTCCTAACATATAAATTTTATAGTCAGTTTGCCAATAGCCACAAAATAACTTGCTGTGATTTTGATTGGGAAGGCATTGAATCTATAGATTAATTTGAAAAGAGCTGATATCTTGGCAATATTTAGTCTTTCTATCCATGATCATGGAATATCTCTCGACTTCCCTAGTTCTTCTTTTATAACTTATCAGAGTTTCATAGTTTTTCTCACATAGGTCTGATAGATAGATGATAGTTAGATAGATAACAGACAGATGTATACCTAAGCATTTCATTATTTTTGGGTGTGTAATGCAAATGGTATTGTGTTTTTAATTTCAAAGCTCCTTGTCTTATTACTGATATATAGGAAGGTGATTGACTTTTTACACTAACCTTGTATCCTGAAACCTTGTTATAATAATTTCTTGTTAGTTCCAGGAATTTTTATGGTCAATACTTTCAGATTTTATACATAGATGATCACGTATCTGTGAACAAAGTTTTATTTCTTCTTCCCCAATCTGTATATATTTATTGCCTTTTATTCTCTTATGGTGTTAGCGAGGATATCTAGATGATGCTGAAATGTTGTGGTAAGAGGGGACATTCTTGTCTTGTTTCTGATCTTAGCTAGAAAGCTTCAACTTTCTCACCATTATGTATGGTGTTACGTGTACGTGATTTGTAGATGTGTGTTATCAAGTTGAAGAAGTTCTCCCCATTCCTAGTTTGCTGAGAGTTTTTATCATGAATGGATTCGATTTTGTCAAATAGTTATCCCAAACCTATTGATATAATCATGTGATTTTTTTCCCTCCAATTGCATCTTCAAGTTGTGTGAGTGAAAGTTGGGCATCAAATTATTGGCAGGAATGAGTCAAATTGGCTTCTGAATGACATCTGTGTTACACACATGCTCCAAGTGACTGGTTATGACATTCTCTGTCAACATTAGTTCAACATGTTTGAACAACACAAAAATTTAGACATTTAAAAAATAAAACACAAATTACTAAAATTGATTTTAAAATACCTAAAAGTTATACATAAAATAAAAGAAAGACATTAAGGGAAAAAAGGGTAACAGAGTTACGGCTTCAAAGACATTGGATCAGACACTTCCACAATAGGTCATGATGAAGTTATGAGTAATGGATTTATCCTCCCATTTTAATCAACTCAAAATCAGGACAAATATATAAAACAAAGGTTTCTAGACAACGGGCAGCAGAAAATGGAAGTCAGTGATGTTTAAGAGAAGAGAAACTAATCAGGGGAACCCTACAATTGCCCAGATTGCTTCTAAAAATGTTTGCTAGCAATAATGCAGACGGCAGATACAAGCAGAGATTGACAGCTTTCTTAAAGTAAAGATACAGAGCTCAGAAGGTGCACAAGGCCTCCTAGACATTACTGCAGAAACCACTATAGCTGATGTAAAATAGACCCAATTTAATGAGCCATCTAGGGGAAGAGAATAGATTGATAGTAGAATAACATCATTGAAGTTTATCCCATCCCATTGTGGTAACATTGCTGACAGCTGGCTCAACCAGGTTTGAGTTAGATCAATGCAGGAAAAAGGCTAACCTACCTCTTAGATGGTGGAGGCTTTCTTGTCTATCAACACCTCTTCTCTAATCGTTCTTATATTTTTTAAGTGGTTTGAGTGATTTTTCTGGCTTCCCATCTATATAAAGATTTAGACCATGAAAGTGCAGGATCACTATATACTAGAATGTTGGTCAATGGCACATGCAACTGTCATTCATTAGCCTAAGTTGTGAGGCAATGAGATCTGCGGAGAACTTCATACACTTCACTTCCATTATGCAAGTTCTATCCAAAATAAACCTGTATTACATTTGTATTGTGTGGCACTGTGGTGTATAGCCGTGACCCTTTGGCACACCAGGGTATAATACAGCATGCTATTGCAGAGAAGAATTTCCTCCAAGAATAGAAAATGATAGAAGTTATGAAATAAAATATTATTTGAAAGCATCAGAGGGCTATGGAAGCAATGAAGACTAGCTACATGAAAATTTTAGAAAGAACATAACTATTCCAATGTGAGTTGATAATAGCCAGCTGTCCCCTGTCTTCCACAATGCTCAGTGTTTGTCTATCTTGGGCAAATAAATAAATAAATAAATAAATAAATAAATAAATAAATATTTATTATCTGTTTTACAGGATGTTCTGTGCCTTGTATGATGCTAATTAGCAAATGCTGGATTCTATACTCACAGTGTGAAAAATAAAAATATCTCTGGACATTATTAATTGTCCCTCTGGGGGCAACATAGCTATAGCTGAGAACCGCTGAACTAGAATAACTAATTAACATCATGTTGCATATAATGTACATGGCCAGTTACCTCTGAGGAATACTTTCTGAGTTCTAGGATGACACAGGAGACTGAAGATAAGGGATTCTAACAGGTAGCTGGAAATTTTAGATGAACATATTTAAAGGAAGCAAAAAAAGAAAGGACGTCTCGGAGAGAAGAAAACTACCTTGAATACACAGTTGATCTCTCCTCAAGTTATTTAACAAGTTGTATAACTGCATATGGAGTTACAATAAAGAACTTAATTTTAAAAACTCTGAAGATCACAATGTAATTTCCCATAATCTTTTAGCACTAAAGAGGTAGAGACCCACCAAACTTGTAGCCCAAATTCTAACAAGGCCAGGCCCTAGGCACGTAAGTTAGCTAAACTAGACTGAGACTTACAAAACTTAAACCTAGCTATGACTCAGCTTGATAATTAATTTAGTGATCAGAATCCCATCTTATGGCTTTCTATGTGAATTCCTAAAATAACATCTAAAATAACTAGATGTGCAAAGACATAAAAGCATGTAACAAATAATCAATAAAACTACCAGTGAATAGAAGTTAATACACAGATAATTCAGACTTCAAATTTAAAAGGCAAGGCATTTAAAATATGGTTATTAAGTTTTAAAAAATAGAGTAAAAGCACAAGCATTGTAGATTAATGATGAAGTTTATCAGATAATTTGAATTTATATAAAAGAATTAAGTAGTCATTCTGGACAGAAAATATATATATATAAATAAGCTAACTATATATGTAACTTTAAATATGTGTGTGTGTATATATATATACATATATCTCAGAATTAAGAATATATATGTAACTTTAAATATGTGTGTTTATATATCTATATATCTATATATAGATATCTCAGAATTAAGAATTGAATGGATAGCTGCAACAGCAGACTAGGCACTACAAAACATAAAACTGGTGATCTGAAAGATAAATCAATAAAAAATGAACAAGCTGAGGAATAATGAGAAAAAAAGAAAAATATCATTGATATATGCATAATTGGAGGCCTTGAAAGAGAAGACAGAAACAAAATTGAGGCAGAAGTAATATTGATAGATACATGGCTAAAAACTTTGCAACATAGATCCCAGAAACTCTGTGAATGTATATCCCAAAGAAGGATAAATGCAAGCAACACTACAAGTAGAAACATTTGAATAAAACCATTGAAAGACACAGATAAAGAATATACTCTAGGCTGGGTTCAGTGGCTCACTCCTGTAATCCTGGCACTTTGAGAGTCCATGGTGGGCCAACTACTTGAGGCCAGGAGTTCAAGACCAGCCTGTCCAACATGGCAAAACCCCGTCCCTACTAAAAATACAAAAATTAGCTGGGCATGGTGGCAAATGCCTGTAATCCCAGCTACTCGGGCGGCTGCAGCACAAGAATCTCTTGAACCCAGGAGGTGGAAGTTGCAGTGAGCTGAGATTGCATCACTGCACTCCAGCCTGAGTGACAGAGTGAGACACTGCCTCATATATTATAATAATAGTAATAATATACTCTAAAATGAACCAGAGTAAGAAAAGAGAAGTTCTTTTTAAAGGAGCAACACTAAATCTAACAAATGACTTTCCTATAGAAACAATGAAATCCACAAGTTAAGAGCAGCATATTTAAATTGCTGAAATAAAATATCTCCAAACATCAGTTTCAAAAGTAAAAGTAAAATAAAGATATTTCAAATGAACAAAAGCTATGGAAATTTGCTTTCAACATTCCTGCATTAAACAAATCTTAAAAAAGAAGAAAAATTAATCCATTTGGAAACATAGAAATACAAACAGGAACTCTGGAAAGGTAAATATGCGAGCCACGATAAATGAGTATTGACAGTAAAACATAGTAATTCATTATAATATATTGTGAAGTTTAAAATACATGTAAAGGTCTCATGTATGCAAGCATTAAAACACAGAAAAGGGTATAAGTTATAGTTTATTTTAAGGTTTTAAGATTTTGTCAATACTGGGAAAGGGGTAAAAGTAATTCATCAAGCTTTACAAACCCTTAACGTGAACTTTTTATACAGGTTGATCACTATACTTTTATACATGTGTAACTTATGCAGTATATTGGTATATTTTATAGCTATATGCATACACAAACATAAGCACCTTTATATAAATATATTTATTGAAAACATCTGGAAATATACATACCAGTATATTACTAGTGGTTATTTCTTAACTTGGGAATCATTGGAAAATTTTATTTTGTTTTAAAAATTAAAACATATTTCTAGAAAGAGAAATTATATCCTAGAATAAAATGAATAAGAAAATGCAGAATCAGTAGAGCAAAGCAGGAGGGGAATCAGTAGAGCAAAGCAGGAGGGGAAATAGGAAGAAGAAAGGCAGGCAGAAAAGTTGAGCTAGGATAGATTACAGCTACTAAAGACCTGTGTTTCAACCATAACTTACTGTTTCTGATTGTGTGGGGGGGAAGAAAAAAAAAGAAAAGTTCAAATACTTATCTCCTTCTTTCATTGACCAAGAAGACCTTAACATTCCTCTCAGGTTGACTAAACTTTAGACAGGCTTCCTTAGGACTCTAGGACCCTGACCTCCTTTTTCTTAAGAGCATTTACTTCAGAGAACTTGTAATTGTAAAATCCTTTCTCTTTTGATATGTAAATCTTTAAAGCTTCTTGCCAGTTTTGATATCCAGAAATATATTTCTCATGTACCTGGGAATCATCCTTTTGGAATGTAATTATCAAGGAAATAGGTCCCCTAAGTCCCAGTTTCTGTGGGAGGGTAGAGCCTAACTTCAGCTGGAGTCTTGCTACAAGTTGTAAAACTACCTCTTGTCATGAAGATAGGAGAGTTTACTTTTCCTCTGGGGAAAGCCAGTTAGCAAACACAGATAGTCTACGATCTCTCTGACCCCAGCTCTTAAAAACTCTACAACTTTTATTTCATCAACATTGAATCAGATTGAGTTCTAGATTCTCTCCCCTATTGTAACAGCCTTTAGTGAAATCTTTCCTGCTTGATTAACTTTGGTGTAACTTTTGATTTGGCACTATAAAAAAGTGATTATAAGAAGATTTATATATTATTATTATAACAGGAATGTGGGAAGATCAAATGTTGTAAAGGTTGGAGAACTGCTTCATAAACAGAAAGTGGACGCAGAGTTGAAAACAGGTGAGTTCACAGGAAAAAAACAGACCAGAAAATCATTTCAATGTACTAGAAGTATCTTGAGACTTATCATCTATTAAATATGATGCTATTAATTAATTCTCAGTATCCATCTCTGGAAGGCTTTATTTTTGAAGACTAATTTCAGTGCTCAGGATAGATTTTTTTTCTATGACAAAACAGATAACAAATATTGATTTTTAAATACAAAATTTTAGTGACCGTAATTTAAATCTTATTTGAGAGACAAAATAACTTCAGTTGCAACATTATTATTTTAAATATAGCTTCTGAGTGTTAGGAACAATGCAATGAAAGTTTATAGGAGCAAAAGAACCTCTGTTAATAAGGATTCTACTTTGTTCTTCTAAGGAAAATCCAGTTTTAAATGGCTTAATTAAAATTGGTTAGTTTTTACTCACATAGTACTAGGCATAGGGCACAGGCCTGGTGTGGGCTGCTTGTTAGCACCAGTGTCCTGATAACCTTTTTATCTTTCTGCTCTAACATCTACAGCATTTGGCCTTTTCTGATGTGTGCTACTTTCTCAGAGAACAATGGCTGACCTAACTCTAGCCATGTCCACTTTGCAGACTGAAGGAAGGAAAATTGGTGGGTGAAGGAGAAAATGTCTGTATCGGAAAAGCAAATTATCTGCTGGTCCTCCCTAGAAAATTTCTGTCCACAAGTAATCTATCCCAAGGGTATCCATAGCAGCAAGAGAGGCTGATAATTCAGATTTTTTTTTTCTGAGAACAGTGCCACACAGAACAAAATCAGAATTTGATCAATGAAGATGAATAGCTAAGTAGGAGTATATGCCGCAACACCTTACAATGCTTCCTAGGAGAATATCATGCAGTTATGATCAATTGTCACACTGATCTCAAATATGTGAGTTGAAAATTAAATGATCTCACCCCAAAGCAACTCATATTGGTTGACATGGTCAAACATTAATTTAGGCACTTAAGGTCAATAGATTCAAAATACTTTCCTTAGCTTACAAAAAATATTTTATAATACTATATTAGCAATATCTGCCTGCATGTCTATCATTCAAACATTTTGCATACCACATTGATTTAATTCTCACAGCATTCTATGAGATGAATATTCATCCTTTTTCGCAGATGAGGAACTCAATGATTCAGAGAAATATGCCTGTTTATATCATTGTGGTTTTATATTAATCAATTAACCTATGAATTTTTTATCTGATATGGGCAAATGGAGTCATTTATTTAAGATTTTTTAACATTTAACTAAACTTCTAGGACTTTGTAAAGGTTGGCAATGTCAACTAGCTTTTTGAATAATTGAATGAAGCCTGGACAAAATTTTACAAAGCCTATCCTAAATGAATAAACATTTGTTTTGCTGAAAGCCCTTTGGTGTACATGGCATGTGTATGTATGTACTTATGTTTATGGCTGTGTGTGTGTGTGTGCATTTGCAGATTGTGTAAAAAAGAGAATAGAACAACTCTATGATTGCTAATCCTGAGCTCTTGGTTTATAGCACTTAATGCATCTTACTCCATCTAATATAGTTTAGGTGATTGTCCCCTCCAAATCTTATGTAGAAATGTAATCTCCAATGTTGGAGGTGGGGGCTGGTTGAAGGTGTTTGGGTCGGGGGTATATCCCTCATGAATGTCTTGGTGCTGTCCTCATGATGGTGAGTGAGTGTTCGCAAGACCTGGTTGTTTAAAACGGTAGGTCACCAACATTCATCCCTTGCTCCTGATCGCACCATGTGAGGTGCCTGCTCCTGCTTCACCTTCTGCCATGACAATAATCTCCCTGAGGCCTCACCAGAAGCCCAGAAGATGCCAGCACCATACCTCCTTTACAGCCTGCAGAACAGCAAGCCAATGAAATCTCATTTCTTTATAAATTTCTCAGTCTCAGGTATTTCTTTATAGCAACACAAAAATGGCTTAAATCACTATCTCTTTCAATCTTTCAGTTCTAATCAAAATATTTTCCAAATGTGTGATTAGTAATATATAGAATATAGCCTATAGCATATTAATTTAAATAAAATTCTCTAGAATTTTTGATATATTGAAAATAGAATTCACTTTTACAATATCATGCAATGCACTTTTATTGCATAGGATATTTTTGTTGTTTTTACTAGTTTATATAGGTAATATTGAGAGTTTCCATCCACAATGAGGAACCGAGAGATCTAAGACCTTTTGGAATCTGAAAGCTATTTATTTCAATGGAAAGTAGACTGCGAAGTCTATATTGGAAGTTGTTCCCATCTAGCTTATGCAAAAAACAATTTCTTTTCCTGAAGTTACAGCCTACAATGAAACATTTCAATAGTAAAACTGTAGTGAGGAAGGAGTAAATTTCTTAATAGGGCTTCATAAATAGGGTATATACCTAGAGATTTGGAGATATGCGGGCATCAAACTATCAGCAATTTGTTGAATTGCTTTGTGAGGGGTTTAACACCGCATTTAGCAACTAAGAAGCTGGGAGAAAAATTCTGAATTAGATATCTCAAATATGCAAGGCAAACATAAAAATTAACTCAGCATTTATGAAGCCACAGTAGAAATTGGCTGAAAAGATGTTTCTTTGTTTCTGAAATATAATAAAAGGATGATAAATCGTGTTTTTTTGTTTTAATCAAGTCGGGTAAATGACTAACAAAATCATTGTTCCAAAAGCATAGTTCTATTGAGAGAAACACCAGATTGGCTCTAAATTATATTCTCCCCCAATGCTTAATTTGCCACCATTCTATTCATTTGGTATTTCCGTCCCATATTGAGAGACTGTGAGAGTAATACAGTATTGCTGCAAGAATCATCCTAGAAAACATAAAAGATATCTTTATCATTGCAGTGGTCTTTACTGTTAGCTTTACATTTGGCAGGCATTCAAGGTCTTTGTGGAAACAAAAATTCCTCTTCGTAAGTTTTCCCACTTTATTCAGAAAATAATTTACATATTTTTTAGGTTTATTCATGTTTTAGGAACTTTTCTGTGACCCATCTGGTAGCTGGGAGTAATGTTGTACATTTATCCCATTAATTCATAGGGACTTGTTCAAATTTTGCTTTAAGGACTATTTCAAGTTTTGACATAGATTTGACTTGGGCTCTACTAAAAGAAAAAAAATATATTTTTTAATCTTACTTTTGCTGCACATGCTTAAAATACATTTAGTTAACTATTTTGAGTTTCACTTTCTTTATTTGTGTAAAGGACATGACTGATCCAGTTGTCTTGAGGCTATTGTGAGAATCACTCAGCAAATAACAGAAGAATCATATGCTAATGATTTGTGACATTTTCAAAATATTTCTGAAGAAATGTTCCTTTTATGATCGTGTGTGTGCCGCTTTCACAAGCGGTCAATAGAAATGACTTTGTATAACTATTCATCAAGTTAGTAAAACTTAAGAAGCATATGTGAAAAGAACATTGATATTTTGAAGAAATAAAGTAAAATAATAAACATTAAATGTTAGCATTAATTATTAACATCATAGGCTGAGCACGGTGGCTCACCCCTGTAATCCCAGCACTTTGGGAGGCCAAGGCAGGCAGATCATGAGGTCAAGAGATTAAGACCATCTGGCCAACATGGTGAAACCCTATCTCTACGAAAAATACAAAAATTAGCTGGGTGTGTTGGCGCACGCCTATAGTCCCAGCTACTCTGGAGGCTGAGGCAGAATTGTTTGAACCGAGGAGGCAAAGGTTGCAGTGAGCCAAGATCGTGCCACTGGACTCCAGCCTGGAGACAGAGTGAGACTCCATCTCAGAAAAAAAAAAAAAAAAAAATCGTAATTAGAAGATTATGAAGTGAAACTTACCTGTTTTATTTCAAATAGACATTTGAAGAAAGCAAAGGAAAAGGCAAAATGTCTTCATTTGTAATCAGATAACCAAGATTTTCCACTCTAGTTCTAATAGATAAAACTTTTATAAAAATGTCTTAATCTTACTAACCTTTATTTAAGTTAGTTTGCCATTTTTAAAGTGAATCTACTGTTACTTCAGCATTCTTGGTAGGATCAACATAAAGTTTAAGAAGACATCCAACAAAATACTTTCATTCTTAGCAGAAACGATTAATAAATGAATATTATTTCCATTCTTCAATCTAGGGGAAACAAGACAAATTGGTATATTCTCCTATTTATAATTTTCATGCCTGAGGCTTTATGTCCTTATTTTGATTAATATTTATGGAAGAATTCTGGAAGAGTAAAATAAATCACATACCAATAACATTTATCAGACCAGCGAAGCTCAGATAACTTGTTTAGTGAAAGCACACAGATCACATTAGACAATGATTTTTTCCATTCTATTTTTAAAGCATATGTAAGACACTAGATTATTGTACAACACATTTCTAAAGATTAAAAAATTAAAAACAGTACTTTGTGAATAAGCATGATCAGTCATAACATAATCACAACTAAATTCTTACCTTTTCTCTAAGGGCATTCATGATTATTATCAATATTTACTTTTTGCCAGTATTTGAGTAGATTCATTTACTACTTTGGTTACACCCTCATAGATTGAAAACACACAATTCATCTATGTTCCAGTGATGGTCTTATTCCTTAGTGGTATCTTAATGTTGCTTTTTATTCACAGAAGCCAGTACATCATTATAGCTTACAACCATGCTGTTGTCATTTAAAGATCCTGCCTTAATACTACTTATACCTGTTGTTGCAAAACTAAGTTTTACATGTTGGTTGAAATTTCAGTGCAACATTTGGGGAGAGTGTACAGCACTCCATGTACTGCAGTTGGTAAATATGAATTAAGAAAATACATAAAACTTCTGTTATTTTTACTATGTATGTTATTCATAATATCAATAACAACATGTTTTAACTTGTATTTGATAAATGTTTAAGGAGTAACTATTGTGTGTTCGGTTTTTCATATATAATGTAAAACCGATGGATATGAGGCTTTCTATCACAGAAGAGACTGAATGCAGGAGACAGACATCACACAAATAAATGCATAAATTATCAGTGCAAGTCATAATAAGTTCTATGAAGAAGAATGGATTGTTTTGAGAAAACCATAGTAGAAAATAATCGGGAGCAGTGGTCTTAGTGAAAATTATTTCTCTGTGGAAGTGACATTTAGACCAGGGGCAGAAGAAATGACTTGGGGATACCCAGAAGAGGAACTAATGAGGAGTTCACCAGCCAGAGTCTAGCTTTGAACAGCCCTGAGCAACTGCCAGAAGGCCAAGGGGGCTGGAGTTAGTGACCATGGAGTGTTTAGTGTGGTGACAGATGGTAAGAAAGGAATATATGTGAGATTAAATCATGTAAGCAGTACTTAGGGGTTCAACTTTTATTGGAGTGTAAATAAAGAAAAATAAAGTTTTTAAGGAGGTGAGTGACCTTTATCAACTTAAAATTTACTCATAGCAAACGCATCCCTCACATTATAGGAAGGGGCATTTCATCCAACTTGAAAAAGTCAATATACGTTTGTCTTTTCTTTTTTTTTCTTTTTTTTTTTTTTTGGAAATACAGACATTTCCCTAAGAAGAGTTATTATGGTGACAAGGTCTCTTTAGGGTGGGGCATTCAAATATAGGCTTGACTTCATTCCACTTCATCTTTTTTTTTAATCAATATTCAAAGCTTTGAAATAATCTGATTTCTCACTTTTGGCCTTTCTCATATTAACCAAACTAAATATTTCATAGATATTGATAACTGTAAATTCACAATACAAAAACATTATTTTCTGTTTAACTTTAAAATATCTAAGATTACTTAGTTGCAAATACTCAATTCTGGAAAGTGTCCGCCCAACAAATACACACAAAATCTCACTCCAGAATAAGGGGGTAAGCGTTTTATTTGAAATTATCCTGAAAATATCTTCTTCAAAGTTATATGTAAAAGTATACATATTAAGCATTCAAAATTAAGAATAGATATTAATGCTTTGTCTTATTACACCAGAAAAATATGTGGAGCAAAAATTTATTGTACTATAAATAAAATATATATTTTGCTTAATTCAGAATTGCATTAGCCAGTTGTCTTTGCAATTAGAGTAGTGCATAAAATATTTATATATTTTTGCCCTGTTAATATCCAAAAATAAATAAATACATGGATTGAAATATGTTGTGGGGGGAAAAAAGCATGATCACCCTGTTGGGAAATAACCTAGAACTAGAGATAAAGTTTTGAACAATGCAAACATTTTTGGAATCCAGTATATTTATGTTCAATTCAATTGCTTTCCTGAGAAGAGATCAGCCCTTACTGTTACAATTTCCTTACACAAAGATGAGTTACTACCTGAACCAAAAATTAATTTGCACCTCGAGAAATACAGTAAAGAGAGAGTTACCAATCTGCCAGGTAAGAAATTGCTTAAAGATAGAATAAAAGCGTTAGCATTCTTTAAAATTGAATTTTCACCTTGCTTCAGTGGGGGTGCAGGATAGGTAATGAGTTCACTCTATTACATGATTGATGGTGTCTGCACATTTTTCCCATACTTTCCCAAAGAATTTGGCTTCTTATTTTTATAGACATATAGATGGGCTCCTGTAGGTGGAGTCAAATGCAGCACAGAAAATAGCTATTTAAGGAAAGAAAGGTAATTTAATCACTTTATCTGCTCTGTATTCGACTGTTTCTCACCCAATTGCCAATGATTGAAGCAATTAGAGAACAATCTTCAGTCACCACTTTACAGGTGCTACCAAAAGGTCACAATTTGTTGCTGTTATAATCTGCTGCTGAGTTTGAACTGGCATGTTGGATCTAAAACATTCCACTGCCCTTTTTCCGTAATTATTACTTTTCCTCGAGGTTGTGAGGTGGGCCCTAATTATGTGCTGGATTGAAGTCAAAAAATATTCATATAACTCCATAGTTTATAAGCAGATCAGCAGTGGTGCAGCACTGAATATATGGAGCTGTTCCAAAAACAGGGAGGATTAATTATGGGGGTATTGCATTCATTAGGGTCCTGAGCAAAGTAAGCAATGAAATCACTGGACAAGGGATTAGAGGATCATTAAAATGCTTAGGCACATAAACCTACTTAGTCTACAACCAGGCTGTATTACTGCCCCTGAGTGCTGGAAGTATCTGTAGTTATCCCATTCTCTTTCCAGTTAAATTATTATATTATAATTGGTTTGGCATATGTAAGGGTGTAATCCCTCATTTATCTAACATATGTTGTCATATGTTAGATATGACTGATCATGATACCAGGGAAATAGTGATAACATTTACACACACACACACACACACACACACATTTCAGAGTTCTGTGCAACAGAACTGTTAAAAAAAAATAAGACCTATATGATGTTACAAACTTTTTATTATGACACGTTAAGACTTTGAAAGGAAAAAAAAATAAGGAAAAAAGGAAGAAAAGAACAATGACGCCTGTCATCATGATTACTTGATAAAGAAAAAAGCATTTTAATAATAACAAAATTCAGAAAGAATTTAGTTGAGAATGAATAATAGCGCATTATTATCTCCAAATGTGGCTTTATGAAAAACTCCTTAAGTTGCTTCTAATGTTTTTCTTTCTCTGTAAAACAGTAATAACGTTGACATAAATTCTTATATGTCTGTAGATCAATTTTTTGTGTAACACCAGTAAAGAGAGAGAGAAAGAAAATAGTGACAAACAACATATTCAAGAAGGTGGTTTTGAATCACACTGGACAGACAATGACACAGTCTACAAAGGTGAGAGAATATTTTCAGGAAAAAGTGTAAAAGAGATAGAAGCTTTGATTTGAAGTTTGAATATGAGTTAATGAAAAATCAGATGGTAGCATGCATTTTCCAGGCAGGGTATAGAAAATCAATTTGCACATAAAGAAGCATAAGCAGGCACAATGCACTTGGGAAATGTAAATAGCTCTGGATAAGTGGAATACAGGTTGCATGTTTGGGACAACTGAGAGAAAGAGAGAGTAAATTTTTAAATCACTGGGCCTGGAAACTCATAGTACAGAAGGACTCACATGCTATAGATATTTTGTATGAAATATTATGTGGAGTACAAAGTGTGATCACTTGTTGAGAAATAATCCCGAACTAAAGATAAATTTAGGAACAATGTAAACATTTTTGGAATCTGGTATATTTATGCTCAACTAGTCAGTAAAAATGTTTAATTTAATTTTTCAAAAATTGACTTATAATCTTTCACTACGGTCTGATGGATAAAAGGCTTTAAGTAAGAAAATATTATATCAGAAGGTATGTGATCAAGAAGACAAAGATATGAAGAAACATAAAGGAGAGTTATTAATCTGATGAACTCTCCCAAGATACTGAATTTAACAAACTGACAAGAAACAGAGGAGATTATGTAAACACAGCATAGGATAATTCCTAGAGGAAGGGAAAATGATGGCCCACATCCAAGATCTAGAAATACAAGAATTGTCTTGGCACATGGTGAAAGATGAGGTTAAAGGCTGAGAGAAGAAGGCATATTAAAGTGAATATAATATGCAAGGCCAAATAACACATTGCCCAACAAAGACATAAGGAATATGCTGGAAAAACAAAGTGTTCTGCTCTGTCACCAGGGCTGACATTAGGAGATTCTGTTTATGGTTGTTAGCAATAGGGATGATTGTCTCCCTCCCATAATAGAGGCCTGGTGTGACAGGGAACATCCAACTCCCAGTGAACACAATTACCTATGAGTGGAAAGATTTGCAGACATGCAGGAGGCAACTGTAGATGGTGATGAAGATAACAATAGAAGATAGTATCTTTTTTTGTGGGGGCAATATAGATGGACACCCAAAAGGGCTCCTCAATCTGTAAAATTAAAACAAAATTGAATATGAGGAGAGCAATTACCCCAATACAAAGTTGTAGTTCCCTTCCCAGTTTTCAGACCTGTTCCAGTTTTCAAACTAGGACCTACTGACTGAAAGCAAAACTAGGTCCAATTGACTGAAAGCAAAACTAGGTCCAGAATGAAGGAAACTGAAGTATCGCATCAATTGTATGTGATGATGATTTCTCCAGACATTACTCAAAGGGATTTCTGGACATTTTCTTAGTTAGCTGTGCACTGGGAAAACAGAAATACTCAAACATTTTGAAGACTCTTGAACACAGGGTTAGAGATGACAACAATAGCCAGAGACTCGAAGTGTCATCATCATCATCATGCTCCCTCCCCAGATATTGGGGGCATACGTAGGAAAATAATAAATGGAGTTGATGTGGCATGGCTCTGTGTCCCCACTCAAATCTCATGTTGAATTGTAATTCCTACGTATTGGGGAAGGGACCTGATGGGAGGTGATTGGATCATGGGGACAAATTTCTCCCTCACTCTTCTCATGATGGTGAGTGAATTCTCATGAGATCGGATTATAAAAGTGTGGCACTTCCCTCCTTATTCTCTCTCTCTTGCCACCATGTAAGGTGTGCCTTGTTTCCCCTTCTCCTTCCATCATGATTATAAGTTTTCCAAGGTCTCCCCAGCCAAGCGAGACTGTGAGTCAACTAAACCTCTTTTCTTTATAAATTACCCAGTCTCAGGCAGTTCTTTATAGCAATGTGAAAACTGACTAATATAGGATTCCAGAGCCATGCTAACTTCGTGATGGGCCTGCTATCTAGTAGTTACTCTTTGATCCTCCAAACTGAAATAGACATACTAGATGTTTGGCATAGTTCCTAAGCTGTGTAATATCCTTGCCCTGTGGAGTAAAAGCTTCTACGGTAAGAAAAAAAAGGTAAAGCCTCTGAAATCTCACACCCTCTGAATAATAAGTCAAAAACACTATCATATCCCAGGAAGGGATTTTTTAGAAGTATATATAATTCAAGTCTAAAAGGTATATAACTAGGTATTCAGTCTATTTTAATTTAATTCACCAATCAGAACTCAAAGGATCAGACAGATCATAGAAGATGTGAGTGGACTATTGTCAACTTAACCAAATAATAGCCCTAATTGTAGCCACTATATCAAATGCAGTATCTTTTCCGAAGCACATAAACAAAATTTCATGTGCATGGTATACAGCCATTCAATGGGCAAATGTGTCCTTTTTAACTTCTATAAGAATATACAATTAGATATATTTCATATACAAATGACAATAATATATCCTTAAAGTTTTGCCCCAGACGAGGTTAACTTTGCCAACCCATCATAATATAAACGCACGACCTCTAGACCGTCTGTGCATCCCACAGAGAATCACTCTGGTCTATTATCTTGATTATCTCATACTCATCAAATCAGGTAAGCAAGAAGTGACTAGCACATTGTGGCCTAAGTGCACAAGCATTTTCTGATGGTAGGATATAAACTTCATTAGAAACCCCATGAAAACTCAGTCTCACTACAGCATCAAAATATTATGTATTTTATATCTATTTATATATAAATAGATATTTATTTCATATATATCTTATATGGAGAGAGATTTAATAAAATGAGAGAGATAAAAATGAAGTATTTTATTGTGCTTTGCTTTATTGTGCTTTACAGATATTGCATATTTTACAAATTGAAGATGTGTAGCAATTCTATGTCAAACAAGTCTATTGGTGCCAATTTTCCAAAAGCATGTGTTCATTTCATGTCTTTGAGTCACATTTGGATAATTCTTGCAATACTTCAAACATTTTTATTATGATATATGTTATGGTAATTTATAATCAGTGATCTTTATTGTTACTATTATAATTGTTCTGGGGCCATGAACATCACCCATATAAGACTGTAAACTTAATGGGTAAATGTTGTATGTGTTCTGACTGCTCCAGTAACTAGCCATTCCCCCATCTCTCTACCTCTCCCTGGGTATCCCTATTCCCTGAGACACAAGAACATTGAAATTAGGCCAATTAATAAAACTACAATGACCTCTAAGTGTTTCAGTGAAAGAATCTCACACCTCTCACTTTAAAACAAAAGCTAGAAATGATTATGCTTAGTGAGGAAGTCAGGTCAAACCCCAGACAGGCCAAAAGCTAGGCCTCTTGTGTCAGCTGGCCAAGTTGCACATGAAAAGGAAAAGTTCTTAAAGATAATCAAAATAGCTATTCCTGTGAACACATGAATCATAAGAAAGCAAAACAGTCTTATTACTGATAATGGAGAAAGTTTTAGTGGTCTAGATAGTTCAGACCAGCTATAATATTCTGTTAAGCCAAAGCCTAATCCATAGCATAGACCTAACTCTCTTCAATTCTATGAAGGCTGAGATAACTGAGGAAGCTCAGAAGAAAAGTCTGAGTGCAGCAGAGGTTAGTTCATAAGGGTTAGGGAAAGAAGCCACCTCCATAACATAAATGTGCAAGGTGAAGCAGCAAGTGCTGATGTAGAAGCTGCAGCAAGTTATCCAGAAGATCTAGCCAAGATAAGTGGTGATGGTGGCTACATTAAATAAGAGATTTTCAGTGTAAACAAAACAGTCTTGGCCAGGTGTGGTTTCTCACGCCTATAATCCTAGCACTTTGGGAGGCTGAGGAGGGCGGACCACCTGAGGTCAGGAGTTCAAGATTAATCAGCCTGGCCAACGTGGTGAAACCCCATCTCTACTAAAAATACAAAAATTAGCCGGGTGTGGAGGTGCATGCCTGTAATCCCAGCTACTGGGGAGGCTGAGGCAGGAAAATCTCTTGAACCCAGGGGGTGGAGTTTGCAGTGAGCTGAGATCGTGCCATTGCACTCTAGCCTGGGTGACAGAACAAGACTCCATCTCAAAACAAAAACAAAAACAGTCTTGTAGTGGAAGATGCCATCTATGACTTCATAGCAAGAGAGAAGCTAATGACTGACTTTAAAGCTTCACAGGACAAGTCGACTCTCTTGTTAGGAGCTAATGCAGTTGGGGACTTAAGTTGAAGACAATGCTCAATTATCATTCTGAAAATTGTAGAGCCCTGAAGAATGATGCTAAATCTCCTTTGTGCTCTATAAACGGAACAACAAGGTCTGGATGATAACATCTGTTTATAGCATGGTTTAATACATATTTTAAGCCCATTGTTGAGACCTACTGGTCAGAAAAAAATATTTCTTTCAAAATGTTACTGTTACATTGACAATGCACCTGGTTACCCAGGATCTCTGATGGTAAGGAGTTTCATGTTGTTTTCATGCCTGCTAATATAACATCCATTCTGCAGCCAATGGAACAGGGAGTAATTTTGACTTTCAAGTCTTATGATTTAAGAAATACATTCTATAAGGCTACAGCAGCTATAGTGATTCCTCTAATGAATCTGGCCAAAATAAATTGATAGCCTTCTGAAAAAAATTCACCATTCTAGATGTCCTTAACACCATTTGTGATGCATAGGAGATCAAAATATCAACATGAACAAGAGGTTGGAAGAAGTTGATTCCAACCCTCATGAATGACTTTGAGAGGCTCAATAATTCGGTGGAAGATGTAGTGTGAATAACAAGATAACTACGATTAGAAGTGGAGCTTGAATATGTGACTGAATGACTGCAATCTCATGATAAAACATTCATGGGTGAAGAGTTGCTACCTATGGATAAGCAATGAAAGTCGTTTCTTGAGATAGAAGCTACTCCTAGTGAAGTTGCTGTGAGCATTGTTGAAATGACAACAAAGGATTTAGAATATTACACAAAATTAGTTGATAAAGCAGCAGCAGCTTTTGAGATGATTTACTCTAGCATTGATAAAAGGTCTACTGCGGGTAAAATGTGATCAAAAAACATCATGTACTACAGAGAAATCTTTTGTGAAAGAATGCCACAAGCTCGTCATTGTCTTATTTTAAAAAATTGACACAGCCATCTCAAGCTTCAGCAACCACCACCCTGATCAGTCATCAACCATCAAACATCAAGGAAAGATTTTCCCAGCAAAATATTTTTATGACTCTCTGAAGGCTGAGATGATTGTTAGCATTTTTTGGTAAAAAGTAGTTTTTAATTAAGGCATGTGCTTTTTTAGACAATGATATTGCACATTTATAGGCTATAGTATCATGTAAGCATAACTTTTTTTTTTTTTTTTTTGAGACGCAGTCTCGCTCTGTTGCCCAGGCTGGAGTGCAGTGGCGCAATCTCGGCTCACTGCAAGCTCCGCCTCCCGGGTTCGCGCCATTCTCCTGCCTCAGCCTCCCGAGTAGCTGGGACTACAGGTGCCCACCACCACGCCCAGCTAATTTTTTGTATTTTCAGTAGAGACGGGGTTTCACCGTGTTAGCCAGGATGGTCTCGATCTCCTGACCTCGTGATCCACCTGCCTCGGCCTCCCAAAGAGCTGGGATTACAGGCGTGAGCCACCGTGCCCGGCCCCAAGCATAACTTTTATATGCACTGGGAAACCAAAAAATTTGTGTGACTTGCTTTACTGCAATATTCACTTTATTGTGGCTTTTTGGAATGAAACCTACAAACTCTGTGAGGGAATAAGGGATTTAGTTTTTGTATAAAAATATCTTTATTTTGGCATCTTCATTTATTTAATGACAATTCAGCAAAACAGATAATTTTAGGTTGGCAGGTCTTTGATGATAACACTGTTTCATTAAAGTTTCACTCATCTCATTGTTACAAGAAGTTGGTATGGGGATATCACAGTATCTATAATTATTTTTCCCTCTTAGTCAGCTAGACTTATACTCACTGAAATAATCTGGATAATCTATTTTATTCTCAATTGTAATATTCAATTATATTCCAGATGATAAGATCATTATTAGGATGGACTGCTAGTACACAGAGAGAGATGAACATACAAGCAAAGGTATAACATGTTATTGTGACTATAACAGAAGATAGAGTTTAGAAACGAAAGAAAATGCCAGAAAAACCAAAGTGGAACCTGTAGCAGTTGTCAGTGTCCTACTCATTTACCTTCACACTCCACATGTCGATATACATACGCCTGACATCAACTGCTTGAGAAACTTTTTTGGAAGCCAATCTGGCTTTGCCACCTAGAGATCAGCTTGAAGTTCCCAGGTTTTGATGTCATCCCAGGAGCAAGTATTAACCAGTGACTCACAAGACTTCCTCATGTATATGAACCCCAGCTCCCTCCACCTCCCTCAAACGTTGGGCAGAATAACTCCAATATACAAGTTTTACGTTACCAAGACCACTCTCCACTTACAGGAATAAGTTGCTTGTTGAAGAACTCTGCATGGTCTGTATTTGCTCATTTCCATTCCCTTTCTACCTTGTTCACTCTCCTACTGGTGTTTCCCGAGATCACCTACAAAATAAGTTATATTACAAAATGAACAATTCAATCTTGATCTCAAGATGTACTTCCAAGGGGACATAAATTAACACAAAATCCAATAAAGGGAATGGTCCAACTGTCTGTTAACCGGAGATAGAGCATGTTGAAAATTAAGGAATTCAGCAGCGTCTCAAAGCAAAGTCACAGCTTCTGCTGAGGATCTCACTGTTCATATTTCAGCGGTCACTCAGGAAGAAATCACTTTAGGGAATGTGGGTCACCAGTGAATGACATTTGAAAGGCAGATTGGTCACTAGAAAGAATAATAAGATGGAAAAGAAAAAGTGTACCAGAGAGTCCAGCAGTCATAATCCTTCAACTAAATCTCAGGTAATAGTATAGCAATATAAGAAAATAATAATAAATAAAATAAATTACAGCCAACTGACAAATAGGAAATCCAATGTGATTTCTCTGATTGCTGCTATGGCAGTGAGAGATTTAAATCAAAGGATGAATTATGCACAATAACAGTTTAATATGAATCACATTGACTGGTTTTCCCCCTATTCTTCTCTAGGCATATTTAAGCACTGCCTAAATTCTTTTAGCCAGACATCTTTGAGGAAATTTAAAATTATATGAGCAACCGAATACTATTTTTAATCAAGTTCAAATCCTTCATGATATGTTTCTTAGGAAATATATGTTAGCGGTGCTCTAATTTGAACAAAGCTACCTAAGAACCATCTCCTTAGAAGATTCATATTATAATTCATTTTAAATTTCATCATGGTATTAATAGTTTATCCTGCTATACATATTGTGTATTGAAATTGTACAAAAATTCTAGCTTGGTACGGGAGAAGAAAAATAAACACTTGTAATGTACTATATAAAACCAGAGAAATTAGACACGGAGAACTAGACATAGTTATGGACCATTGCCATTATATTCTCCCAAGATCACACGACCAAGGTGAAACTTCAAAAGCCTAATAAAGTGTGTGTCATGTAAATTGTTATAAAAAACAACTTTCTGATAGAATTTAAGGATAAGAAAGCTCAGAATATGATTTCAGTAAAGTGCAACAGTATTTGCACTTAGAGCTTCTATTGGAAAGACATTTCAGACACTGATTTAGAGTATAATGGGCTTGTCTAAGGCAAACTATATGTAATTTATTGCATACATAGAATATTTTTCTATGTAGATACTTTCTGTAAAGTATTTTATTCTCCCAATTGCTATGTTTCCATATGGAGAACATCTTTATCTGCAAGGAACTGAAGGAACTTCTTTGTTGCCAGAAAAATGTAGGAGTAAGAATGTTTTACTAGGATTAATATTCTTTCCATCTGGCATTTTACTATTTGAACCACATTATAAATAATACTTTTAACAACAAATAAAGGTTTAAGGGGTCATTAGTTTAAGTGTAATATTTTAAAGACAAAATATATTTAGAAGGAGCCAAATGAATGTCTCTGAGGACCTAATTAAAATTTAAGAATTTATAATAGAGTCTTGAAAAGCTAAATAAGATACACATAGTAACTAACTATAATAATACTAGAGAACTTTTTTTGCAAATAGACTATATCAAACATTTCAGTTTAGAGGCACAAGGTGTAATGTTCTCAGAAATGAAAGTAGAATTTAAATATTATGTGCTCATTTTATTTGCCCTAATATAAACACCAGGGAAATAACCTTTCCATGAAACAAAAACTGTTTCTGATAGACTCACAAAGACATCGTAGACGTTCTCTGTCTCTGTCTCTCTCTCTCTGTGTGTGTGTGTGTGTGTGTGTGTGTGTGTTTATGCGTGTGCACGCACAAACATATCCCTGGGTACACAGAAAGAATACAAAGACATAGAGACTTAACTTCAAAGAACAGTGTTAAATAGCATCACATCAAGTTGAAGAAACATGCCACGCAGAACAGGTTTGGACTTGAGTCAACAGACAACAGATTACAGGAGCACAGTTAACTACAGACTTCAAAAAGAGGTGGCCCACAGACAACAGCAAAGTATCATGGCTACAAATGTCTTCAAAAATATGAAATGCAATAGTTTTATATGCAGCTTTGATTGCTTAAAAATATGTGTTTAAAACAAAGCTTTTGAAAATTCTAATAGCTGCCCAAGTACTAGTCTGAATAAACCAGAAATGCATGGGAGGGCTACAAGATTACAGTTATTTAAACACAGGAAAGAAACAGATAATGAGGAGTGCTATGTTTCTACCTCTGCTTCTGTGATTTAGAGAGGTCTCTTTCCTTAAGATTTCTGACTCATAAAATCATTCATATACTGACCTGGAAGCTGGGTTATTAGATTTCTTCTCAAATTAGGCAACTTGGTGAAGATCAAAATTTTAATTAATTGTTCTGTTTTCATGAGCAAGGAGTCAGGAAAACCCTCTTCATATCTTATAGTTTGTCATTTGCCCTCGTTGAAGGAAGAATAATTGTACATAGGGAAGCTGGGATATTTCAAAAGTTGTACAAGTGATGCTGTGAGAGTCTCTCTGCAGACGCAAAACTACTCTCATAGACACAGGCATTCATAGCCCTGACCAAGCTCTTATTGAGAGGTGAAAGACTGAAAGTATAGTAACGTACTGATGGCAGTGAGGTTCTCTGGGAACAAGTTTAACTTTTGAACATGCCAATTGATATAACAGCATGGAGAAATAAGGGGATTCTGATTGATTTTATTTCTTATGTTTCTTTTTTTTTTTTTTTTTTGGCTCATCCTGCGTTAGCTACGCACTCCTTCCCGATCTTCCTTAAGCATTCCATGTGTGTCTCTATTGACACCCTTGCAGGGCCTTTTTTCTGGAGTTTCTTCCCCAGGTGTCCACATGGCTTACTCCTTCCATTCATTCAGGTCTCTGAACAGCTGTTACTTTCTAATAGAGCCTTGACTTGAACACTTTATTTAAAATGGTGCCCCGGTTATTTTTAAAAACTTATTTCACAGCTCCCATTCATTTTATCTTGTTTAGTTTGAAAATTGTCTGTTTCATTTCTCCTGAATGTGTCTCCATTAGGGCAGATTTTTGTTGGTTTTATTCAGTGCCTTATCCCAGTATTGTAGAAATGCCTGGCACATTAAAAAAAGTTATTACTTTTGTTGTTCAATGAAAAACACAGTATGTGCAAGCACTTGATTCCATTCACTGGAAAAAATATTTAGTGTGTTTTTATTATGCGTTAGACTCCACACTAGACCCAACTATTACCAAATCTCTACATAAAACATGTTTGTGTTCAATGATAGATTCTAATCACCACTCATGTTTGTCAGCAAATCATATTTTAAATCTTTAATTCATTTATTAACATATACTGGCAAAAGTATTGAAAATTCCTAAAAGTAAGTACTAATAAAAAATTTAAATGACAATATCTTCATTGTATTTGGACACTATAGGAAAAATCTGTGAGATATAGAGAACAAGCTTCAGTTGCTTATGGCATCATTGGAAGAACCACAGCTGCTGTTCTATGTTCTCCTCTTCCCCTCATAAGCATGGAATTCCTTAACTTTATCCTCTGCGTCCATGTTAGAATGTAGATTGAAATGACAGGTATAAAAATGCAGCAAAATTACATATGTAAATTGTGTCTAATCATTACATTAATAGGAATTAGCCACTCGAATACAAAGACAGATATAGAAAGAAAAATTGAATACAATAAAATTATCGGCCTTTGCTATCTATCTTTCTATATAGATAGATAGATAGCACAAAGGCTGATATATATACATATATATGTACTTGAGATTCAAAGACACAAACAGGTTGAATGTGCAAAGATGGAAAATAATGTACCATATAAACAGAAACAAAAGAAAGCTGGAGTGGTTATATTAATATTTTTAAAAAAGTATTTAGGACACAGATTTGTTAACAGAGGAAAGGACTGAAATACATGCACATAAAAATAGTGTGCTAATGCACAGAAGACATTGCTGAACTTGAAAAGAGAAATAGACAATTGAAAGAGACATAACTGACATACACAGACCCTCCAATTAACAGCAGAATACACATTCTTCTCAAGTGCGTATGAACCATTTTTCATGATAGACCATATGCTAACCCCTAAAACTAACCTCAGTACATTTAAAAAGATAAAATCATATCAAGTATGTTATTTGATCACAATATCTGATCACAAATTCACAAATATATGGAAATTAAACACCACATTGCTAAATATTCAATGGGTCAAAAAAAGAAGTAACAAATAAAAGTATAAAATATTTTGAGACGAACAAAAACAAAAAACACAATATACCACAACATTTGGGATGTAGCTAACACTGTGCTTACATAAAAAAAAATAGCTATAAGCATATACATATGAACAAAGATCTTGAATCAAGAACCTAACTTTTCAACATAAGAAACTAGAAAATAAAGAGCAAACTAACCTCAAAGCAAGATGGTAGAAAATTAGAGCAGAAAAAGTGAAGCAAATAATGAAAAATAATAGAATCAATGAAACCAAAAATTATTTATTGAGAAGATTAAAAAACAAAATTTTATCTAGACTTACAAAAGAAAAAATGATTCAAATGATTAAAATCAGCAATAAAAGAGGGATCATTGCAAGCAACCTTACAGAAATAAAAAGGACTATTAAGTAAAACTCTGAGAAACTGTATACCAACTAATTATACAGATTAAATGAAATTCCTAGAAAGACACAAACTACTGAAACTGACATCAAATTAATAGAAAATTTTACTAAACTTTTAACAAGTAAAGGGATTGAATTAATAACCCAAAAGAACCCCCAAAAACCCCAAACTTGTAAATTTAAAAGTGCTCCAAATATAAAGTCTACTTAACTAGTTAAAATGGAGGGGAAAAAAAATCACACAAAGAAAAAGGAAGCCAGGACCAGATGGCTTCCTTGGTGGACTCTCTCAAACTATTCACAATAGCAAAGACTTGGAACCAACCCAAATGTCCAACAATGATAGACTGGATTAAGAAAATGTGGCACATATACACCATGGAATACTATGCAGCCATAAATAATGATGAGTTCATGTCCTTTGTAGGGACATGGATGAAGCTGGAAACCATCATTCTCAGCAAACTATCGCAAGGACAAAAAACCGAACACCGCATGTTCTCACTCATAGGTGGGAATTGAACAATGAGAACACATGGACCCAGGAAGGGTAACATCACACACCAGGGCCTGTTGTGGGGTGGGCGGAGGGGGGAGGGGGGAGGGATAGCATTTGGAGATATACCTAATGTTAAATGACGGGTTACTGGGTGCAGCACACCAACATGGCACATGTATACATATGTAACAAACCTGCACGTTGTGCACATGTACCCTAGAACTTAAAAGTATAATTAAAAAAAGAAGAGAAAATATGTACCCTTTATACAGTCTTCCAGAAAGTCAGAGAATGGAAATATTTCCCAACTCATTCTATGAGGCCATTATTACCCTGATACCAAAATTAGACAAATAATTGGACAAATTAGACAAATAATTCCAAAATCAGACAAATAGTAATACCAAAATTAGACAAAAGAAACCCTGCAGACCAATATTGCACAAACAATGTGAATATACATATTAAATTCCTCAACAAAGTACTAACAGACAAAATCCAGCAAAATATAGAAGAGATTACATACCATGACCAAGTTATCTTCATCCCAGGAAAGCAAGATAGGTTTAATTAGAAAAATCAAGCAAGATAATACACTATATTAATATAATAAAAAGCAAAAACCCCACAAAAATCTCACCACATTTATAAATATATATATATAAAGCATTTATAATATCTGAGCTTTTTATGATAAAACACTCAACAAACTGAGCATAGAAGGGAACTTCCTCAACCCAATAAAATGTATCTATGAAAAACACACAACTAGCATCAAATTTAATGGTTTAAGAACGAAAACTTTTTCTCTTAAGATCAAGACCAAGACAAGGATAACTACTCTCATCATTTATTTTCGAAATTGTAGAGGAAGCTGTAGTCAGGGCAATTAGGCAGAAAATAAAAAATAAGTAATGACTTTCAGATAAGAAATAAAATATAGATCTGTATCTATTGATATATCTATTGCAGATGATATTATCTTATATAGAGGAAATCCTAAAGGATTTACAAAACAAAACAAAAAACAACTTGAAAATGAATGATTTCAGTAAGGTTGCAGAATACAACATCAATAGGGAAGAATCAATTGTATTTTGTACACTAGCAATGACAAATCCAAAAATGAAATTACTAATACCATTATATTTTTATTGCTTCAAAAATCAAAATACTCAGGAATAAACCTCATAAAGAAATACAAGACTTGTACCCTGAAAAAAACAAAACGTTGCAAAAATAAATTCAAGAGGACCCAGGTAAATGGAAAGACATTCTATATTCATGGATCAGATAACTTAATATTTCTGAATCAGTAATATCTCCTAAACTCTTTTACAGACTTTATTTAATCTCTGTTAAAATCCAGTTTTCTTCTTTTGCAGAAGTTTACTAGTTTGTCCTAAAATTCATATGGAGATGCAAAGAACCCAGATTAACCAAAGAAATATCCTCCTCAGCTACAGAGGAAATGGACAAGGGAGACAGGAACCCAGCAAATAATGCAGGATCAGGGAGTAATCAAGTAATTTCCCCACTCCCAAGGCAGGATATCCTTGCAGTGTCTACCTAGAGCAGTTCAGATAGTTGTGAACCAGTGACTACTGTTTGGTTTTGTTCTGTTTCTCTAACATTTCATACCTCTTTTATTCCAAGTGGGAATATTGGCTACTATTAATACTGTCCTAGGTACTACACATATACATTCTTTATGCATATACTTCTATAATAGTTGAAATACAAGTGCCTTAGCTATGTCTGGTCAAAATGGGAATAAATTTTTGGAAATCCTAATATAAAGATGGATGAAATTACTTCCTGCACTGAACTTTGGGATATGTTTCTTTGCAAAAAGTCAGCATATACTGAGTGTGATAAAGAATGAAATAAATACTTAACAACTAGAAGGGAAGATTCTGGCAGAATTAATCAATCCCATTTTTTTTTTTCTGTACACACATGCTATCTTTCCTATACTTCTCAGCAGGGAGGGCCATGTGACTGGCCAACAGAATGGGGGTAACTATGAAAGACACCTCTATGCCTGGAACACTAAACCTGCACAATTCTGCACAGCTCTGTCCCTCATCTTACATCCTGGCTGGATTCAAAGCATACTGGGGAGGATTCTAAATCCACAGCTTTGGTGAATCCACATCATGGAAGAAGCCTGAATCAGATCATGTTACAGAACTTTCCTACTGATCTTTATTGTATTGTGACATGAGAATGAAGTGAACCTGTAATGTCTTAAGTAAGTGAGAAACTGGCATTTTTATCTTGCTACCATCATTATCTCTCTCCAAGGAATCAGATGCCGTGGGATGGATGGTCTAGCTTCTTCTCTTCCATTTCCTTCTTTCATCCCAGGATTCCCCTCAGCCACTTCTTGACCATTGACTCTTTGGAAGTATCTTTCCCCTTCCTCTTTCACTGGCATTTGAGAGGGAAATGGGAAACTTCTTAGAGAAATATTTGCACAAGAGGAGTCAGAGAACTCACGTCTTTCTTGTTACTGGGTTCTGGGTCCTGAGGTAGAAGCTACTTAAGGCGAGACTACATAAATAGCTGGAGGGATAAGAACTGAGGAAGAAAACGGGCTTGCCGTTCTCTGAGATGGTAATGGTGGTGGGAATGGGTGGGTACATGTACACAGCTAGAGTAAAATGCTAGAATTCAGATCATTTCTCTTTCTAGATGACAGTAACAGGTAGAGGCTTAGTATCAGGCAAGAAATGTACAACCTTTTTTTTTGTTTGTTTTTTGTTTTTTAAATTCCACACTACCATGGAAGAGCACTTGATTCCACCTGTGCCACACGGGGAGTCTGGCTGTTCCATGTGATGTTGGGAATCTAAGAATACACCTCCTGTTTTTTTCCTCCCTTTGATTAAAATGATAGGTGATCTGTGGACAGAAAGGATCTATGTCTTGGATTGTCTCCAATTAAATTCTCATCTCTAGGCGAGCCTGAGTCTATCTCCCAAGTACCATGATCCTCTTCACAGAATCCTTGACTCTGCTTCACTCCATGGCATATGTTTTGTTTTTTCCTTCTCATAAGCCTCTGAGTCACAAATTAGTTAAAATAAAATATGATTGGGCACCATCTATGTACCAGAAACTGTCCTAGTATTGGAGATGCAAGCGTAAACAAAATAGAAAAAATATCATGCATTTATAGTCCTGACATTCTAGTGGGAAAAATTGGCTACTGCTTTCACATGAATTTGTGCCATGGACCTCCATATTACAAACGTTTAACACTTAATTATACCTCATGTTCTTTGTATAATTGAATATGGACTATGCTTCTCTCCTGAGGGGAAAAAAAGTGCTTTAAATAAAGAAAAATGTATTGATTTTTATTGACATAGAATAATAAATATATGATTAATGAGGCCTATAAGTCAAGCAAAACAGGGAGAAAATAATGATACCTAGAGGTCAGATTCAAGGGTGAAAAGCAGCATTGGGCAATTTGGACCTACTCTACAGAAATAGGAAAGAAAATTATTATATTTAAGAAGAAATACATTGAGAAAAATATGCATAATTTTCTGAGAGAAAGCAGGTTTCAAAAATAGTCATATCTGTACAACTTGACACTTTTTATGTAATTCACCCTGTGGAAGCTGCTGTGTTTTGTCATATCCATGGGCGATTTTGAGCTGCAGGAGCTGGTTAGTACATGGGAATATAGATAGATAAGGTAATGTAGCAGCCCAATTTGTGGTCCTTGCCTCATTATAAATCCAGCTTTATGCAAGTCCTGTCTGAGTGACACGGAAGTTCCGGTTCTGTCTTTCAGGACTTTTCTCTACTTCCTCCTAATTTACTCCAGCTTCTTGCTTCACCATCACTTGAGCCACCTTATTGCTCTGAGTGCACACTTAATTACTCTTTGCATTTAATTTGGCTTATCCATGACATGGAAAAGCAACAAGATGCAAAACACTTGTCAAGTATTTGCAGATTTTATTTGAAAGTTACATTTTAATTAATATTGTTAACTGTAAGAGTCATTGACTGAAATCACATAGAATAGTATGTCAATTATTTTTTTTTTAAATTGTATCTTAATACATATTTTAATTTAGATATTAAGAGACTACAGGATGGGGTTGGGGGCAATTTGTACAAAAGAACTAAGTGAATGTAAGTGGAATGTTTTTGTTGTTACCAGTTTGGTAATAAACCTGCTGTGAACATTATTGTATTTGTCTTTTAGTAAATATAGGTACCGATTTTGATTTTAATTGAAAGGCTGTGTCATGGGGTATATGCATGTTAAATTTTAGCAATTAAACCAAACATTTTCCCGAAGTGGGTATACTCCAAAACTCAAAATTGTCAGATAAAACAGTGCAAAAACAAAGAGAGCGTTTGATTTTGAGAAGGATCTATCCGCCTTTAATTTCTGGGATTTCATGAGGAAAACAGAGTTTGTCTGTTTGTTTGTTTTTCACAAAACAGAGTCTGTGGCACATCCTCTGTTTTTCCCAAAAAAAGTCTCATGCTACCAGAAGTTATCGTAGGGCCTCTCATGTGTGCATTAAGAGTGGAAAGACAAAAAAATGGAGAAAAATAATTCAGTTGACTGAGACAGTTTTTGAACTTTACTAAAAGTAACCTCACAGGTGAAACCAACAAGGCTTAATTAGGTTATGACTTAATTTCGAGTGTACAAGGAATTTTCAAAGGGGTGATAAGCAGCTTTTGAAGCCATCACTGCAAAATTGTGACTGAGATAGTGAAAAAAATCTGACCCAACCAACTTCATTTTGTTTCTAGCTTCCAACCTGTCCTTGCCCATCCCTGGGCGTAGGCGAAACTAACTTTGGGAGGAGCCTGGTTTACAGTTTATAGTCTAAAACAAAGATGGTAACAGCCCCTTTTTTAAAATATTTTTCCCTCTTTCCTGGGGACCAGACCAAAAAAATAGCCCTTAAGATTAGAAACCATCACCTAGGAGTCACAGAGCTGGAGGCTACAAGATTTTGACCCTCCCAAAATTGCTTTCAATCATTGTTTAAGATATTTTATAAACCCTGCCCTTGATGGATCAGCTGGCACCACCCACATTGATAAACTGGCTTACCTGATTTTGTGGCCACCACCCAGAAATGGACTTAGCACAAGGAGACAGCCACCATTGTAAAATAGTGGAGACTAAAAAAAGTATTGCCACGTGGTTACAGGTCATGTTGCCAAGGATGTGAAACAAGATGGAGGCCTATAGCCATGTTTGTAACTGACCATTTTATGGGGCTGCCTTGAACAGTAGGCTTATGGTACCCTGGGCCTGCATTCTAATGTAAGGTACCCTTTCTTTTGACAGCACCATACAGAAAGACATGCAAAGCAAGCCAGAGTGCCTACAGCTTACAATCAACATCACTAGAATCCTATTTCATTGATTAAAACTTTAAAAAGAATATAAACAGTGATCCTTACTATCCATTTTGCCAGTGTGCATAGGTAG
Source organism: Pan troglodytes (assembly GCF_028858775.2). NCBI lineage: Eukaryota > Metazoa > Chordata > Mammalia > Primates > Hominidae > Pan > Pan troglodytes. Next base: position 74,850,147 of record NC_072415.2, on the reverse strand, counting down.
AGAGAAGCCAAAAGCTTGACTGTTAAGAAAAAAAAAAAGAAAACAAACAAACAAACAAAAACAAAAAAAAGAAACTTTAACCCTTTTGCCGGCAAGTCAGGCTTCTGGGTTCCTTTCCCCCTACCTCAACTCTAAGCCAAGCATTTTAACGTTTGGAGAAATTAAATTTCCCTAGTTTGGAGGAACATACAAGAAGAGAAAGGAGCAATTTTAAACCATGAAAGAAGGAAAAACACCATAGAAAAGTCTGAGGGTTCCAATTATGTTTGTCAAGAGGTACTGTCTGTCTTCATATTGGAAATGTTTCCCCTATTTCTTCACTTTTCTTATTTTCTCTTTTCCGTTTAGGCCTGCAGTAGGAAATATATTGCTCATCACCGAATTTCTCCGCTGCCTGCAGAGCTGCCTGCTTCTCAGCTGCTGTTAGGGTTTGGCGTAGGAGCAGCACAACATCCCTCCATGAGAGGTCAAATACGTGAGTTAAATTTTGGAAAGCTATATTCCTATCAGGGTCATTAGAAAATTGGCCTAAGTCTCCCTTTATTTGTCTAAGGTGCTGTATTGAGAAGGGATCACGAAGGGGCCCCAGATAAGAGGGATCCTCAGATGGTTCTCCTGGAAGTTGCTTCTCTAATTTTGGGGAATTATTATCTTTGGGCCTGCCTGATATGATTGCTAAAAGGGCTGGGTCAGTTGTACAATGCTTGCAAAGGTCTGGGTTGTCTAACATGGCAAAGAAAGCCTGTACATAAGGGTCCTTGAACCATTTGCCCTCCAGTCTGCAGGAAAGGTTCATTGTTGGACAGTTTTAAAATCATGGCTTCCCTCCACAGACCAGGCTGGTTCAAGAGGGTAAGAAGGTCATGCCTTCGTGCAAAAGAAAATGAGCTGCTTTTTCTTTAAAGTCTCAGGATGAAAGGAGCCCCAGTGCTTCTGAATGCACTCCAGGGAAGTGCAGACTGAAGATGGTACCCATCTAGAAAGAGAAGTGAGAAAAGGCCTCTCTTCAGTTTCCTTCCTTTTGGTGTGACCCAGGGTGGAAAGGAAGACAATGGGGGCATCCCCCCAGCTGTTTTCCCCCTGTAGTCCCTGGGTCCCAGCACCTGGTTGAAAGTGCCACCCATGGTTGCAGGTGTGAACCCCCAGACATGAAACAAGATGAAGTAAGCAACTGGGGTTTGTCATGCACACCCAAGTGGCTCCAGTCCTCTGCCTGTGACTTCCCTTTGACTTCCTAGACTCGTGTGAACTGCCAGGCTCCCTGAAAAATGGATCTTGGGAGAGACTATGTGACAGTTGCATTTAGGCAACTGTTGCACTTCCCTCCTTAATGGAGGAAGTGTGCTGGTTTGAACTCTATACCCTGCTATTATGCCACATGCTAAAGCATTTACCCTTAGAGAATGGTTCTGGTTTGGTTTAGCTCCCAAACTTAAAATCCCCTTACTAATTAAGTACCATTCTAATTGGAGGCAGACTAACTGCCTTAAAAAAAGTAGGGACCAAATGGCCGTTTTCCTGCTGATGGGACAATATGGAGACTAAAATTTGGCTTGGGAGGATAGTTTACTCCTAGTTGTTGAAGGCAGAATTTTTCCTTGTACAGAAGTAGCATAAAGACTGGTTTCTAGTAGAGAGGCACAAAAAGGGGAGAGAATTGGGAAGGTAGGGTGTTTTGGAGAAGGACCAACAGTGTGCTTCATGGAGAGGATCCCTATTCCACTAGGTTTCGCCGTTGACCTTGAAATGTCATGTGTTCTCCAGACCAAGGGCAGAGTGACCTTGACCTGCTATGTGCTCTCAAGACCAAGGGCAGAGAGTGACCTGGAACTGCCATGTGCTGTCCAGACCAAGGGCAGAGAGAGACACTCACTGTTGGCAGGAGTAGGGCGGTGCTCTGTTCCTAAAAAATCACAAAAACACCTTTCCTTGAGTTGTATCCCCAGTTACTATGACGTTCTCTGATCTTGCCAAACAAAGTTACTTCTCTGAACTGTCAAACTTCCTGCACATTGCATAAGAGAGGATAAGAAGTATGAGGGTCACAAACAGGAAAGGAGGAAATTAGGATAGAAAAGTTAGAGATCTGGTTGTTGACACCCCATTGGGGCAGTCGGAGGCTGGGGTCAGTCTAGAAGCCTTTGGATAACACTGAGGGATAGCCCCTGCCAGAAATCCTCAATTGCCCCAGGACTTCTTCTAGTCCCATACAATGGCTAAGTCCTCCATGAAAGGAAGCAGGTTTAAACATGGCCAATATACCAAGCAACCCATGGGTGCTGAGAGATTCTCCATGTTCTCCCCAATAAGCCTGTTCCCTAAGTCTTATAAGGCTGGGAGCCATACTAATCGTTTTTAAAATGGTGGAAGGGGTCCCAGTATTTGATTTGATTTGTTTCTAAAATGGAGACCAAGAGCCTTGGAATGAAAGGAGAGAGTTCGAGTCCACTCTTCTAGTCACAGTTTGATGAATGTTGTACCTTGATATCCCAGATGAGCCCCCAGTATGAAGCAGCTACATTGTCTGGAGTTTGTACCCTGGAGTTTGTTGTTGCATGCCAGGAAAATTTAGGACACAACACACATGAGGAGTTTAGGAGCAGAGGTTTAATAAGTAGAAGAGAAGAGAAAGAGAAACAGTTTCCTCTTTAGAGGAAGGGGTCTCCAAGTGGAAAGGACTGGCTGGCAGCTGAGTTTTATAGTCCAGTTTGAGGAGGAAGTGTCTGATTTACATGGGGCTCATAGATTGGTTCAATCAGGCATGACATTTACATAGTGCATGGAGAAGGCTGGTCACTCCACCCGAATCTTCTTATTCAAATGAGCTTTCCAGTTGATCAGCACCATCTTGTCTGCTCCTTTACAGTACATGCAGCTAGCAGAGAAAGGAAGATGGAGCCACCATCATGAAAATATCTAGTCCTTAGCTCCTGCTGGCATTCACCTATGCAAGCTCCCAGCTTGCAGGCTGTTCTTTGTTAGAAAATGATTTAGGGTTGCTTTTCATTAAAAAGAAAAGCCTTATGGAGGACTCCCATACCCTTGCTATCTGCCTAAGTTATTTCTTCTGAATTCCTATATCAGCAGCAGGTAAAGAGAGAGCTTGTACAGATAAATTTCCATTTTTAAAACCATCAGATTTCACAAGAGTTCGCTATCATGAGAACAGCATGGCAACGACCAACCCCCATGATTCGATCATCTCCTATGGGTCTTTCCTACAACATGTGGGAATTATGGGAGCTACAAGATGAGGTTTGGGTGGGGACCCGGAGCCAAACCATATCACCCATCTTTCTCTTAGTTTGGTATCTGTGTACACAGAAACTGTCAATACACAATCTTGTTGGTCTCCACATCCAAACTCTTTTTTTTCATATTTTCTTTTCTGTCATTCACAAAATACATATTGTCTATTTATAACACATAAATAGTGTAAATTTTCTGAGGATGATATGTAAGTGGTTTACATCAAAATTCTTCCCAATAAAATCAGAGTTTTTCTTCAGAGGTTCTAATATTCTTTACTGTCACATTTTTTGAAAGTCTTTCTTGCTTCAAATTTGCTTATACTCTTCTAAGCTGAAGTTCAGACCTTTATGACTGCTATTTACTCTCATTTCTTTATTTCTTTCATTAACATATTCATTTTGCTTGTTTAATAAGCATACATTGGATTCTTATTTTACTAGTCTGGGGGTTTAATCCCCTTGCCCCTAAATGATCATTATAATAACAATAATAAAAATAACTCATTTTTTGTTAGTTACCACATGTTGGACATTATTTTAAGCTCATTATTTACATTAATCAATTTTGATTTTACCTGCTCAAGAACTTTTTAAGACAGAAAATGTCTCCCTGTTTTACAGATATGAAAACTAAGATTTAGGGTAAATAAATTACCCCAACTGTGAAAAGCAATGGGTTACAAAGCTGCAATTTGAAACCAGGGAGACTGGCTCTGAAATTCCCATGTTGTCCTCAAACTTCTTTTACCAGATGGTGCTTTGCAGGTCCAGGATCTTGTTTTCCCAAACAAAGAATTGGATGTGACAATTACAGATAGCAAAGCAAAGCAGCAAAAGTGCATTAAGGGCAGGCTTACACTCTTGGAGGGGGACAGCGGACTGACCTCACCTCTGCAAGATGGAGATGAGATCAGCCTCAGTTTGGTGTACTTTGGGTCTATTCATGTGATTGTTTTTTTCCTTCTCTTCCCATGGCTGCCTAATCTCTAGCCAGTGTCTGCCTTTTTGATTAAAAGATGTGTTGCTTTCTTTGGCCCTTGCGACCGTAGAGGATTGTCACCTCCATCCCGTAATTTTAAGTGCATGCATGATATGCAGTCCTGATGCATAAGCTATAATGAACTGATTATCACACAGTGTTATATTAAGGAAACTTTTTCTCTTTAATGCACATAACTATCCCCAAAAAATCTGCCCCTTACTGGTTTGATCTAGATCTTGCTGACCTTGGTGTCCTTTCCCACTTTTTTTTTTTAATCTTACTTTTTGTTTTGGCTGCCTAAGTTTTGCCTCTTGTCTTGCTTGTTGCTCATCTGCCCCTTCACCTTGCTTCTCCTCTCTGCTTTTACTCATTCCACCCTTTATCCAACTTTTAATTCCTTTTGCTATTCTCCTGCCTGATTTTGCACATTCTCCTGCTTCTATGGTATTCTTTAAATTCTTTGGGACTTATACCCATTGGAATATGTAAATGTTCTCTATGTATTCGTTTTCTCGTGCTGCTGTAGCAAATTATCACCAATTTAAGCAGTTTTAAACAACACATTTTAAAAAGGTTTTCTTCCCACAGTTTCTGAAGATCAGGGGTCTAGGTATACCTAGCTAGTTTTTCAGCTTCCTCTCCAAAAAGGCAGAAATCAAATATCCCACCAGCCTGGGATATTATCTGGAAGCTCTGAGGAGAGAATGTTCTTCCAGGATGATTCCTGTCTTGGCAGAATTAAGTTCGTTGTGGTTGTGGGGCTGAGTTTCACGTTCCCTCACTGGCTGTCATCTGAAAGCCTCTCAGCAACTGACATACACCTGGGGTCTTCATCATTCTCTCCCCTTTCTCCTAACCTGCAACAGAGAATCAAGACCTTCTCATGTTTCTAATTTATCTGACTTCTCCTTCTGCTGAATCTTTGCTATTTCTGACTGGAGAAAATTCTCAGCTTCATAGGTCTCACGTGATAAGATTTATCCCACCTGGATAATCCAAGGAAACTTCCCTATGTTAAGATGTGTAATTTTAGTTACCTCTGCAAAGTCACTGTTGCAATGCAACGTAACATAGTTACAGGTCTCAGAGATTAGAACCTGAATATCTTTGGGGGGCTATACTCATCACTCCAAGGGCATATACTAGTCATTCCCAAAGTTCTATTCCAAAGCTTAGCTTTTGTTCCCTTATTCATTCATTCCATTAATATAAACCTGTTATCGCCCACTCACTTATTTTCCAACACTGTGTTGTTTACTCAGAATTCGAAAGTGTGAAGGCTCTATCTTTAATGATCCACAGTAAAATGAAAAAAAAAAAAAAAAGACAAATACTCAGTTGTCATTCAACAGGTAAATTCTATGACATAAAAGCGCATAAAGTGCCATTACAACATAAAGGAAATGTTCTTAAAAATGCCAATGGGATACTTTTAACTCTTACATCTCACTGGACAAAATTAGCATCCACGTTTCTAAAAGAAATAAAGTTTAGTCCACACGAAGAAACAGTTCCTTCTGCCAGTTTTATTGTCCCTCTTTAACTTTGTATCAGTCACTCTTTAACTCAGTGTTGAAATTTTGGAGACTTTTCTCCTCCTGTGTTAGTTTGCTAAGGGTGCCATAAGGAAGCAGTACAAACTGAGTGGCTTAAAACAACAAAAAATTATTCTTTCACAGTACCAAAGGCCAGACATCCAAAATCCAGGTGTCAGTCGGGTTGCTTCTTCTTGGGGGGTTCAGAGGGAGAACGTGTCTCATACATTTCTCCTGGCTTCTGGTGGTTGCCAGAGATTCTTGGTGTTTCTTAGCTTGAAGTTGCAACACTCCAAACCCTGGCTCTGTTTTCACACACTCCATCTTCCCTCTCAGCGTGTCTGGTCTCTGTCTTCATTTCACAGGGAAAGCAGTCATATTGGATTAAGGGCCCATCTACCTTGAGTCTGACCTCAATTTATCTTGGTTACGTAATTTCCAAATAAGGTCACATTTAAAAGTCCCAGATATGAGGATTTGAATGTGTCTTTTTAGGGGTCACAATTCAACTCATGACACTCCTCTTGCTACAATTCTTTATAAATGTAAAAAGCTTTAGAAAATTCTAATTTATGTCTTTCATTTCATTTCTATTACCAGTACTGCAACTTTGTCATACATTTCCCATTGCAGTATTATCACTAGTATTTCTCCCAATAAATGCATTTCAAGATTTTTTAAAAGGGAAATTGTACATATTATTTATGTGTGTAAGATCATTTTAAAGTCATTCTCATATAGTAATATTTGAGGAATAAATGTATTAAATCAATGCATATATGAGATAAAACATTGAAAACATTAAGACAATTTTTCTGATTTTCCTATATTAATTGTTAGATAATCATTATTTCATTTAAAATATATATGATGGGTTTTTGTATATTCCTAGATTGAAAGTAGCCTGAGAGCCAAGAGTGTATCATTTAAGGTTTATGCATGCCAGATTTCATAATGAGGGATTAAGCCTTTTGCTTCATATCACAAAATAGGGAGATAAGCAAATTCTAGATTTCCCTTTAAAATTATTTTCAAATTACTTTCTTATTTGTGTTCATAAACTATAATATCTGATCCTTGGATTTTCCAAATATGTATTTCAGAAAGAAAATTTACCAATGAAAAAATCTTTACAATTTACAATGTACCAAATATCACAATTTTTAAGTCAACACCTGGAATTTGGATTTATACCACATGTGTTTTTTTGCTATGCTCTATCCCTAATGTTCCTGAACTGCATATTTATTTCTCAGATGAATGATTCTTTTAGTTTACATGTTATATTGGTATTTTTTACATACTGATTTACCGGGCCAAAAGATCTGGGCATTAATCTCTATGAGGTATACATTTCATATGAAGTTGATAAATCAACTTTTTTTGTAAAATCACTTTTACAGATTTATTGACTCTACTGTGCTAATTGTAGACCAGATTCATATTATTTAGTAATCTATATAAAATTAGAATATGCATGAAAGCATAGCAATTTGTTTTCCTGAGCAAACAGGAGGAACAACTATGAAAAGAGCTGTCTGAGTCAGTGTCATTGTCATTACATCCACTGAAGCCTCAGACAATTCCTCAGAGGTTTCCATAGGTGATATAGATGGCACATTAATATTATGCAATGTATAAGCTAAAGTTAAGTGATTCAAGATCACTTTAAGCTGATTTTTAAATTAGGGTTTGAAATAACATTTTGGTGATAAACTACTTAAAATACTTTTAAGTTATTTCGTAGTCCAAAATATTTTAAAGGAAAAAGAAGAGGATGATTTTGTTCAACTTTCTCTTTCTACCTCTATCTCAAAGAACAGTATTTCATAGTATGTGCAAGCTCTCCGTGTTTATTAATGTTCTTTGACACATTTCTATATGAATGTGTTTTATTTTGTAAGAGACTTATTCAAAACTTTGGTGACACATCAAGGGTTATTACCAATTAGGTTGAAGATAGACATATTTCTTTTACTTTTGTCCTTTATTTTATAATACTTCAGGCTACTGCACTTCATAGAATATACATATTCATCTCTTTAGCTGTATACAAAAATATCCTCTTAAATCTTACCTAATAAAAAGGTTTCCATTCAAGGTCCACAACAAAATTAGAAATAAGGACTCAATCCTGGTGACTTATACCAATTCCTTATTCAATAAGACAGAGGCGTTGCATTGTTTTCAAGTGCTGGCAACTTTCCTGTATCAACCATAAGTGCCCCAGATGCATTTCTGATTCTGTCCTCTAAAATTTAGTAGCCTCTGCTGAAATACATCTGACTTTTATGGAATCTGGTCATATTTTCCTACCATCAGTATTCTGTTCATCATCAGCTCCTGCTGCGTTCATGCCACCTGCTTGCTCCATCTGTGCGCTTTCTGTTTCGGGCGCCTTGCATCCTTTCTTTTCTTAGTTTTACGTCTACTCAGTCATTAGCTGCAAATGAAGCCTGTTGCTTCCAGTTTGCCAGAAGTGTACTGGGAATCTTACGTTCATTTTTCTTTTCATAATCTTGCTTTACATAAAAATGAATGAAACCTTTAGTCTTTTCATACAATTGTAATGCTTACTGACAGCTTTGTAAATTAAATATTTAGAGGCATGCAATTGGTTCAAAGTGAGTGCAGATCAGGGCATACCATTGTGCCTTGAGCAAGAGATGGATGCTTTGAAACTCCTGCACTGGATTATTAAGAGACCCCCAGTGGCCTAAGCACTTTCCTAAGTTATTTCAAGCACTATTGACATAAATTACACGTATACCCACCTTTTTATTTTAATTAGTCATCTCTCAAAAACCTGAGACATATCTTTGAGGCCCAATTAATGTTTTTTTTTTCCTATGAAAAAAGGTTTTTAAAATATGTAGGGAGACATTGGATCAAATAATTTTTCAAATACAATGTTAAATATATTTGAAATGTATTTGAATTACTGAATATATTGTATTTAATCACTGGAAAATAAGCTGCAATTGCTTCGTTGTCATTTATTTATACATGTATTTGTTCCTTAATTATTCAGCAAATATGTATACAGTTTCTACAGTATAGAATGATTGCACTGGACGCCTGCTGATAAAGACCTGAAAGGTTAGTGACAAAGCAGCATGCGTAATTGTTCTGACAGCGCTATAAACAGGGAACAATAGATTCTCGTAAGAGAGTCTGACCTAAACTTGGAAGGGTTGTCTGTGAAACAGGGTGGGGGTGGCGAGGAAATTTTCCACAAGATATTCTACTAATACAAGCAAAATTGGATTAGTGAGGGATTGCATTTCTTTGAAAGGAAACAATGAAAGAAAATACTGCTGCTCCTTTAAATGAGCATGTTATAATTACATTTTCCCTTTGAGTTGAGATTCACCTATTGACAACTTGATCAGGTTTTGTAATCTGTCAGTGTCTACATTTACTACTCTAGTCTGATTTCAGTATTTAATCCTTAGTCTTATTTATTGTCATTTTGTTTCATCCTATCTTATACTCTTATCAAAAATTATCTGAATATTTAAGGAATTCACACAAAGAATATACATGAAAGTGTGAGAATAATGCTAAATCTCTAGTATTCGCCACATAACTTAAATACGGGTGATTCAGCCAATCTGCCAGGATCCTCCTGAAGCTGAGTCACCTCCCTGCAGCATCTCACTCCTCACAAGTAGGTCATATCTACAATTTTGTATCTAGCTGCTTCTCATCCTTTTCAATAAGCCTACCAAATATGGTAGGTAAGTTCTCTTTTCCTTCTAGTTACCATTTTTTTGGTAGATCATATTTATGATCCTAAGGTATAACAGATTTTTAAATTAAGACCCCTAAAGCATACAACATAAATAATAATGATAATTTTGATTACATAAAAACGAAGTGCTTATACTACAACCACCACCAGAATAGCAACAAAGACACAAAGAGATAAGCCAGAGATGGGAGAATATACACTATCCAAAACCAGCAAAATATAAGTATTCAGAACACATACAGAATTCTTATGAATCAGTAAGAAAAAGACAAAACCCAAATTAAAATACAGCGAACAATATGAACTAGAAATCCACAGAAAATGAAGTTCTAATGGCCAATGAACAAATGTATTAAAAGAGGGTCTGTTTCCCAACAGATAAAGGGAATGCAAATTAAGACAATGAGAACAATACTGATAATATTTTTAAAACATGTATGAGAATACTACGCACTGACAAGCATGTGAGAAGAAATTCTCATACACTGATATTAGATATTATTTATAGATTTATATTTTGTTGCTGTTGTGGTAAGAATACTTAAGTTCTGCCCTTGTCGCAGAGTTTTAGCACCGTGTATATAATGCACTATAAGTACAATGTTGTACACTGATCCTATTCACCTTGCACAACTGAAAGTTTATACTCATTGGACAGAGACTCTTCATTTCCCCTCCTCCCAGGCCCTGGCAACTACTATTCTACTCTCTATCTCTGAGTTTGACTTTTCTAGATACCTCATATAAGCGGAATCATGTGGTATTTGTCCCTCTGTGGCTGATATGTTTCATTTAGCATTATGTCCTCTAGGTTCATCCACATTGTTGGATTTGGCAGGCTTTCCTTTTTATTTAAAGACTGAATACTATCCCCTTGTACACCACATTTTGCTTATCCTTTCATCCATCAATGGACAGTGAGGTTGATTTTATATCTTGGCTATTGTGAATCATGCTGTAATGAACACGGGAATTCAGGTAAATCTTCAAGATGCTGATTTCAGTTTCTTTGGTTATATACCCAGAAATGGAATTACTAGATGATATGATAGTTTCATTTTTATTTTTATTTTTATGAGAAACCTCCATAGTGTTTTACTAGCTGGAATTTTCATTAAATGTTATTTTTTGTTTGTTCATTTGTTTTTGAGATGGAGTCTCGCTCTGTCCCCCAGGCTGGAGTGCAGTGGCACAATCTCGGCTCAATGCAGTCTCCAGTTCCTGTGCTCAAGCAATTTTTCTGTCTCAGCCTCTGGAGTAGCTGGGACTACAGCTGTGTGCCACCAATGTCTGGCTAATTTTTTATTTGTAGTAGAGTTGGGGTTTTGCCATGTTAGTCAGGCTGGTCTCGAACTCCTGACCTCAGGTGATCCACCCACTTCACCCTCCCAAAGTGCTGGGATTACAGGCATGAGACACTGCACTGGGCCTAAACTTGATTTTGAAATACATTTAGATCAACACACAAGTGTAAGAAATAATACAGCGATCTTGTGCAAAAGTTACCCAGTTTCCCCAAAGGTAAAAACTTGATATAGTACAAATTACAAGCAGAAAAATGATATTGACACAATTAACCTCTCTTGTTCACATTTTCCAGTTTTACATGTATTTGTCTTTCTCTCTCTCTCTGTGTCTGTGTGTGTGTGTGTGTGTGTGTGTCATATGTTTAGTTATATGCAGTTTCATTGGAGGTATAGATTGGCATATCCAACATCACAATTCTGTCATTACAGAGATTCCTTATACTGCCCTTTTATTAACACAACTATATCCCTCCTACCCTTCTACCTCAACTCCCCTGTCATGATCCACTGGCTACCACTAATCTGTTCTCTACCTATGTACAAAGGAATCATATATAAGAAATAATACAGTATGTAACTCATTGGGATTGGCTTATATCACTCAGCATAGTTCTCTTGAGATCCATCCAAGTCATTGTGTGTATCAGTGGTTTCCTTTCACTATTTGGTAAGTCTTCACATAGATGTAGCACAGTTTGTTGATTTGTGTTTGTTTACTTTTTTTTAATCAGTCAACAATTTGAAGGACATTGAGATGTTTCCAATATTTGCTAATATAAATAAAGCTGTCATGAGCATTTGTGTATATATGAACATATGTTTTCATTTCTCTGGGATAAATGCCTGGGAGTGCAATTACCAGGTTGTATGGTAGCTGCATTATTTAGTTTCATAAGAAACTGCTAAACTGTTTTTGAGTGGCTGCACTATTTTATTTTTGTATTTTTATGTATCAGTAATCCAGTTATGCTGTGTCCTTGCCAGCGTTTAGTGTTGTCACTATTATTTTTTAAATCTTATGTTAGCTACTCAGATAGGTATGTGGTAATATTTAATTTTCATTTTAATTCTTATTTTCCTAATGGCTAGTGATGCTGAATATCTTTTCATGTGCTGATTTTCCATTTGTATATCTTCTTTGGTGAAGTGCTTAGTTATGAATTTTGTCCATTTTCTGATTTGAATATCAGCTTTGTAGTTATTGAGTTTTGAGTGTACTTTATGTATACCAGATACTAGTTCTTTATACCTTAAGCAAACTAATGCAGGAACAGAATCCAAATACCTCATAGTCTCACTTATAAGCAGAAGCTAAACATTGGGTACATGTGGACACAAAGAAGAGAACAACAAACAGAAACCGGTGCCTATGTGAGGGTGGAGGGTGGAGAAGGGTGAGGATCAAACAGCTACCTATCAGGTACTATGCTTATTACCTCTGTGTCAAAATAATCTCTACACCAAACCCCCATGACATGCAATTTTCCTATATAACAAACTGGCACATGTACCCCAAACCTAAAATAAAAGTTAAGAAAAAATCACATTGGAGAAGCCAAAGGAGGGCTCCTAGGACTCTATTTATTGTTGTAGCATCCTGTGAGTTTGTAATTATTTCAAAATGAAAAGATTTTTAAAAGGTGAAAAGTTACTTGTGGTTTGCAATTATTTTTTTTTTTTTAATCTGTAGGCTGGCTTTTATGCTCTTAACAGGGTCTTAGGCAGAACAGAAAATTTTGATGAGGTCCTATATATTGATTTAATATTTATGGATTATACTTTTGTTGTCAAACACAAGAAATCTTTGATAAGCCTCGGTCTCAAGAATTTTTTTCTAAAAGTTTTGTAGTTTTACATTTTGCATTTTACAGTTAAGTTCACGATCCATTCTTGGTTTATTTGAATGCAGGGTGCAAGTACTCAGTTGAGGTTCATATTTGTGCCTACAGAAGTCCATATGTTCCAGCACCATTTGGTGATTGTTCCTCCATTTGAGCACTTACACATTTTCATCAAAAATCACTTGAACGTGTATTTGTGGGTTCATTTCTAAGTTCTCTGTTTTGTTCTATTGATCTGTGAGCCTGTTCCTCTCCAATACCACACTGTCTCGGTAACTGTAGTTGTATATTAAACCATAATATTTAATAAAGTAATCCCTCCAATTTCATTCTATTTCCAGAGTGTTTTTGCTAAACAAGTTTCTTTGTTTTTCTATATACATTTTGAATAGTTTATTTATGTCTTAAAACTCTGAGATGCTGTTAAATTTATAGCTCAAGCTGGGGCACATTGATATGTTTGCTATGTTGAGTCTTTCGTTTTATGGACATGATATGTGTCTCTGTTTATTTAATGGCGATATTTATTTCAGTAGTATTTTGTAATTTTAAGAATACATATCCCATATATTTTGTTAAGATTGTAGAGTGCTATTTAATTTCATTTGGGGTATTTTTACATGTTTTTATGCTTTTAATTTCATCTTCTACACAGTTCACTACCAGCATTTAAATATGTGATTGCTGGCCAGGTGCGGTGGTTCATGCCCGTAATCCCAGTACTTTGGGAGGCTGAGGAGGGCATATCACTTGAGGCCAGGAGTTCGAGACCAGCCTGGCCAACATGGTGAAACTCCATCTCTACTAAAAATACAAAAATTAGCCAGGCATGGTGGTACACGTCTATAGTTCCAGCTACTTGGGAGGCTGAGGCAGGATAATTGTTTGAAATCGGGAGGCAGAGGTTGCAGTGAGCTGAAATCACACCCCTGCACTCCAGCCTGGCTAACAGAGTGAGACTCCATCGCAAAATAAACAAATAAATAAATAATATAAAAGTATTTTTAAAAGTGTGGTTGCTTTTTGCATCTTCATCTGATATTCTGAAACCATGCTCAAGTCATTTATTTGTTGTAGGAGGATTTTTGTAGGTTTCTTGGGGGTTTTCATAAAGATACTCATCTGAAAATTGAGATTTTTAAAACATTTTTTCTTTCCTATCAGTAGGCTTTTTTTTTCCTTATTGCTGTGGCTAGACTTTCAGTACTATGTCAAATAAGAGTGACAAGAGTTCTGTAAGCAGACAGTCTCTCCGTGTTCATGATCTTGAGGTAAAACCATTCACTCTTTCAACATTAGGGGTGATGTTAGCTGTAGGTTTTTTGTAGACATTTGTTATCAAGTAAAGGTAATTCATTTCTAGTCTTAACATTTTGAGTGCTTTTAAAGGAATGTGTGTTGTATCTTGACGAGTGAGTTTTTCTTCAGGTGATATGATTTTTTTTTTTTGTCTTTTGCTATATGGATTGAACTGGTTGATTTTCAAATGTTGAGTCAATTTTGCATGCCTCTAATGCTTCACGCTTAGTCATGTTGTGTAATAATTTTTGTATGTTGCTGGATTTAATCTGCTACTTTTATTTAAGGGACAGCGTCTCCCTCTGTTGGAGTGCAGTGCAGGCTGGAGTGCATTCGCGCAATCCTAGCTCACTGCAGCATTGAACTCCTGAGCTCAGGGGATTCTCCCACCTCAGCCCTCCAAACAGCCAGGACTATAGGCACGAGCCACCACCCCCGGCTAATTTTTGTATTTCTTTTGTAGAGACAGGGTCTTGCTATGTTGCCCATGCCGGTTAACTCTCTGCTCAAGCAATCCTCCTGCCTCGGCCTTCCAAAGTGTTGGTATCACAGGCGTAAGCCACAGCTCCCAGACTTAAAGCAATTTTTTTGTTTTTATTCTAAGTTAATGAGAGAGAGCAGCCTGTAGAGTTTTATCGTGTATTTTGTTTTGTTTTGTTTTTTTACACTGTTTGTTTGATCAGATCAGAGTAGTTCCCGCCTCATAAACAGTTTGGAAGTGTTTCCTCCTCTTTTATTTTCTGTAAGAGATTATGTACAATTTATGTTTTTATTTTTTGCATGTTTAGAAGATCCCCAAGTGAAGACATCTCAGCCTAGAGATTTCTTTTTAGAGGGCTTTTAAATTATGAATCTAATTTCTTCAATAGTTATAGGCCTAATAGTATTATCTAGTTAGTTTCATTTTGGTAACTTGTGGTTTTCATGAAATTGATTCATTTGCTCTAAGATGTTTAATTTATGAACAAGAACTTGCTCATAGTAATCCCTTATTATTTCTTTAATGATTGTAAGATCTGTAGTGATATTCCCATTTGATCCTTGATATCAGTGATGTATTTCTTTTTTTCCTTTTTTAATGTTTCAGTCCTTCTGCAGTTATATGAATTTTATGTATTATTCTGAAGAACAGAATTTTGTTTTATTAATTTTCTTCTGTTTTCAGTTTCATTGATTTTTGTTCTTATACCTTGTTCCTTTACTTCTGTTCTTTGGGATTTTGCTTTTCTTTTTCTAGTTTGTTGATCCAGAAACTTAGATTTTTTATTTTAAATATTCCTCTTAAATAATATGAGCTTTTGATGCTATGGTATAATTCTTTTTTCTCAGCACTATTTTACCCATCTCACACATATTTTGATATGTTGTATTTTCATTCAGTCTTGTCACTTTTTAAATATTTTAGTTAAGGATTTATCTTTGGCATACAGATTATTTGGAAGTACATAATTTAATTTTTAAGTGCGTGAAGATTCTCCTGTTTTATTTCTGGAATATACATGTTATATTATCTGACGATAATTAAATTATACTTTAAACCATGGTTTCAAATATAACTTAATTATGGTCAGATAAAATAACATGTATGATTTCAATTATTTTAAATGAATTGAAGGTTAGTTTTTTGGATCCAAGATGCCTTTTGGAATATCCCATGAGTACATGAAAACAAAAAGTATATTCTGCTATTTCTAGGTGGAGTTTCTATCAATGTTGATTAGATTCTCATGGTGTTGCTCATATCCTCTAGATACTTGCCATTTTACTTTCTAGTAGTTCTATTAGTTATGAGTTGCAGAGAAGAGGGTGTTAAAAATCCCCAGTTATAATTGTGGACTTGTCTAATTATCCATTCAATCCTATCGTTTTTTGCTTTATTTATTTTGAGGTTTGCTTACTTGGTTCATACACATTTAGAATCCTTATGATTACCTGATGGATTGATCCTTTTATTTTATTTATCCTGTTCCCTTTTATCTTCAGTAATATTTTTTGTTCTTGGGTACACTTTTAACTTATGGTCGTATACAGGCATAACCCAAAGATACTATGGGTTTACTTCCAGGTCACCACAATAAAGCAAATATCACAATAAAGTAAGTCACACACATTTTTTTGGTTTCCCAGTGCATGTAAAAGTTATGTTTACATTATGCTATAGTTTATAAATGTGCAATAGCATTAAATGGTGTAAACTACCAACGTACATACGTTAATTTGAAAGTACTGCTTAGAAAGCTAATATTCCTCTGAGCCTTCAGCGAGTCATAATATTTTTGCTTGTGGAGACTCTTGCCTCCATGGTGACAGCTGCTGACTGATCAGGCTTGTGGTTACTGAAGGTTAGGGTGGCTGTGGCAATTTCTTAAAATAAGACAACAAAGCTTGCTGTACTGATTAACTCTTTTACAAAAGATTTCTCTTCAGCATGGAATGCTGTTTAATGGTCTTTTAACCACAAGTAGAATTTTAAAAATAATTAGAAATAATGAATAAGACCTACTATTTGAGAGCGCAACCAGCTGACTGTAATCAATTATAATTTAATTGTACATTTAAAAATAACTTAGAGTATAATTGGATTGTTTGCAACTCAAAGGATAAATGCTTGAGGGGTTGCATAAAAAAACACTGGAGTCAATCATCTCAAAACATGTCATTGCTTTATCAATTACGTTTATCTAATATTCTAAATCCTTTGTTGTCATTTCAACAATGTTCACAGCATCATCACCAGGAGTAGATTCAATCTGAAGAAACCACTTTGTTTGCTCCTTCCTAAAAATCAGCTTCTCATCCATTCAACTTTTATCGTGTAATTGCAGTAATTCAGTAACATCATCAGACTTCCCTTCTAATTCTAGTTATCTTGCTATTTTTACCATATCTGTAGTTACTTCTTCCACCAAAGTCTTGAACCCTCAAAGTCATCTATGTGGGCTTGAATAAACTTCTTCCAAACTCATCTTTTTTTTTTTTTTTTTTTTTTGACAGAGTTTTGCTCTTGTCACCTAGGCTGGAGTGCAATGGTGAGATCTTGGCTGACTGCAACCTCCACCTCCCGGGGTTCAAGCAATTCTTCTGCCTCAGCCTCCCGAGTAGCAGGTTATAGGCATGCACAAACACACCCAGCTAATTTTGTATTTTTAGTAGAGACAGCATTTCTCTCCATGTTGGTCTGGCTGTTCTTGAACCCCCGACTTGAGTTGCTCCACCCGACACAGCCTCCCAAAGTGCTGGGATTACAGGGGTGAGCCACCCCACCTGGCCCCAAATTCCTTTTCATGATTATATTTTGGCCCTTCCCATGAATTATGAATGGTATTAATGGCATCTAGAGTGGTGAAATGTTCAGGTTTTCAGTTTATGTTGCCCAAATCCATCAGAAGAATCACCATCTATGGCAGCTATGACCTTATGAAAAGTTTTCTTTAACTAACATGACTTGAAAGTCAAAAGTACTCATTTATTTTTTGGCTGAATAGATGGTGTGTTAGCAACAATGAAAACAACATTAGTCTCCTCGTACTTCTCCATTAGAGTTCTTGGGCGACTAAGGGCATTGTTAATGAGCAATAATATTTTGAATGAAATATTTTTTCCTGAGGAGTAGATCTCGACAGTGGATATAAAATAATTAATAAACCATGTTGTAAACAGATGTGCTGTCACCGTGGCTTTGTGTTTCATTTATAAAGCACGGGCAGAGTAAATTTAGCATCATTCTTAAAGGCCTATAAGTTTCAGAATGGTAATTGATTATTGCCTTCAACTTAAGGTCACCAGCTGCATTAACCACTAAAAAGAGAGTCAGCCTATCCATTGAAGCTTTGAAGCCATCATTGACTTCTCTCTAGCCATGCAAGTCTTAGATGGCATCTTTTTTTTTCAATATAAAGCTATTTCATCTGAATTGAAAATGTTTTGACATGCCTTCCTCATTAAGCTTATTCATTCCTACTTTTTGAGTTACAGTGAGAGACATGTCACTCTTCCTTTCACTTGAACACTTAGAAGTCATTTTAGGGTTACTGTTTGGGCTAATTTCAATATTGTTGTAGCTCAAGAAATAGGCCTGAGGAGAAGGAAAGAGAAAAGAGTATGACCATGACCTGTCACTGGAATAGTCAGAGCACACTTATCAATTCAATTTGGAGTCTTACATGGCAAGTTCGTCTTATATAGGCAGTTTGGAGTCTTATATGGGAGTCTTATATGGGTGTGTACGGTGTACATTTTGGAGTTTTTTTTTTTTTTGGTAATTGTTTTTTAATGTTATCTGGTAACTTTTTTTTTTTCTTTTTTTTTTTTGAGGAGTAGGAGGTAGCTGCAGTCTGATTTAACCTTTGGCCTCCCAGCTTCTTAGATTTTTTTTTTTTTCTTTTAGACTTACTACCTTGGGAAATTTCTAAGGCATTGTCTCCTTTCCGTGTGCCATGGACGGCCACAGAATGCAGGCTAAAATACAACTGTGTTTGGCGTATAAATGATAAAAGCCCACTGTAGTCTTCATTCAGCTTCCTGGGTCCATGCTTTGGTCTCTTTAGAATTTTCACTTTCCTTTCTAGTTTGAAGGGGCTATTCTTTTTAATATTTTCTTTAGCTTTTAAAGCTTTTAAATTGTTTTCAGCAAAAGTACTATTCCAGATATTTAATACAAAATGATGCTAAAGATGAAAATACTTTCTAAAATTTTGTTTTTAATCCTATTTTAACATTTCCTTCTCCTTTCCAACGCTTCTCTTTCAAGCACGGAATGGGGGTGTGTTATTGATTGCTTGCTGTTGGGGGGCATGGAGATGGGGTGAGAATTTTACTCAAATCTGGAACGGTATTCTCCTTTCGTCTCCTACATGCTAACTTCTGCCGTGGGAGCACAGGGGAAGATTAGAAAAGACTTGTCAGTTTTGGGGGTATTCCTTTTTTGCTTTAGTCTAGTTCCATCTATTTTCAGCTAGCACCTCAGGATTTGGCGATCTTTTGTGTTGGTGATATAATGGATACTTTTACAGTGAAGATAAACATAAACTCCACTCCCATTACCAGCTTTTCTATTAGCAGAAGAGCAGTATTTTTCCTAGCCCTTCTTCCAACCTCTACTCAAGTTGTCCATTGATTTTCTTGGCTGTTGGCCACCTAGAAAGAGAACTCCACCCATTCTCACTGCTAGTCTCTTTGCTCTCTCTATCTCCTTCTCTGAATTCATGGACACCAGTTTCATCGGCCTCAGCAGAGAGCATTGCAAATAGAAGAGACAATCTAGGGGTTATCCTTATCTTCAAGCCACCACAGTGTCCTGGAGTATTGCTCCACAGTACTCCAATATGTTTGCTCCTCTCAAAAATGTCCAGGCCAAAAATGCATGCAGATATCTACATTCAGATCTACCTCCCAGTCATAAGGGAAATAAGTTATCTACCTATTCTCTGTAGCACTGGGGAGGACTAAATGGGCAGTATTAATAGTCTGAGGACTCAGACCACTTGCCTAAGAAAACTTTCATTTGATAACATTTGCAGAAGCTACATGAGAGTAGGTCTGAATTTTTTCTAGCACAGCAGGCACCCAGTCAGAGAAGAAATGTGTTTTTCTTTAGGAGCACCACCAATTTTATAAGTCTTCTTCTTGAGGTCTTCCTTTCTATCCTCTTCATTTATGGGAAAATAAAGCATCTCTTTGTGAACATAGCAATCCTCAATGCCAAACTAAACCAGCCTATTAGACCTGGGGTTTAGTAGGAGCCAGGGGGTGTTAATGGTTGGCCTGTTCTGCACGGGCATTTTTCAGCAAACCGTGTGGGACAGGTGCCTGTTTATAAATGCTAGAGGTGATCTTCAGTTTACAGAAACAATTAACATCTTTCGTTTTTAGACAAAGCTACAAGAACTAAAAAAATTAATCAATTCATTTACTGTTGAAATTTAAGAAAAAATATATAACTTGCCTCACTTGTAGGGGGTTCTAATTTCTTTAACTTTAAAAATGGCAAAATTTGAAAATTTTCAGGTCCAATGTCCAAGTAAACAGATAAAATTTTTAATACTTAAATGTCACTTAATGTGCATTCACAGTAATTTATACAAAAATACAAATTAGATTAATATACATAGCATTTAGCCTGGTGATTATTATGAGGCAAACTCACTATATTTATTATTTCTCTTCTTTTTCCTCATCTAATATAGTTCAGTGAAAAAAAAAAGGATAATAGTTTTATCTCAGAGTCTTCCCAATAAATAACATAGGCTATCCTATGTTAAGGTTTTTGAGACAAGTGCTCATTGTAAAGTTTTAATATATAATGAAAATGTAACATTTTATAAAAGTACATTATCATAAAATGAATTATTATTCTGGCCAGAATCAAACAGGAGTAAACTGGAGGCAAGATTCTTGACAAATCTCAGCCATTCCTCTGCAAACACCTGTATTTTGCAGGTATAAGTGTGGCATAACTTTTGGAAAAAAAATCAATCTTGTAGACAGGAGTATCTATTAGGAGGTTAAGAGACATATAGCAGGACCAGGTCCCATGGTGAATCATTTCAAAGCAACTAAAAACTTAACAAAGTTTTATGAGAGAATCTGTAGCTAAAGGTCAGAATATACTTGACATAAGTTAATCACACCTCAAAAACCATGAATTCATTAATATTTACTTATAAAAGATATGGGGTTTGCTAAACTAGTTTGGATGACTTTCTAAGATGAAGAGGGTCAAAATAATTTCCATTTAAAAATGAGATCAATTGCCTATGTATTTTAATTCAGTTTGGAGTAAATAATCTTAAATTGTTTCTATAGTGGGATTATATAAGGCATTCTAGGTTCTCTATAGAAGAAATAGGAAGAAAGAAAGCCATCAGATTAGATTTTAACATCCCCACCCATCCCTTAAACACAAAGAAAAGCATAGGTTTAAAATTTAAGAAAACTGAGAATGTATTGTGCATATGTACACTTATATAGTCTGTATGTATATTATAAGTACATTACAATTTAAAAATAAGCAAAATCATAAGCTTTTGTGAATTAACTGGAAACCATAGTTACCATTTGTATTCAGTATTTTCCCAAAATTATGTAGTAATAAGATCTACTAAAGGTCTGCAAGTCACAAGTTTTCAAAGACAATAAATATGATAACCAGTCTGGAATGTAATGTCATACAGTGAACACCTCTGTGCTTCCACAACTGATGACGAATTATAAAACTAACATCTTTATTTAGAAACTTGAGATTTTCTAGAACAAACATTTTAACAAAATTATCAGCTTATAACATGTATTTCTATACATTCTTGTTTTAATCATTATTAAAAAATAAGTGATAGTTTAACTTCTTACCTTATTTAAAATTTTGATTAGCTGAATTTGCTTTAAGAGTTCATGGTTATAAGAATTTGAATACAGATGTGCGAGCCTGTCTGTGTGTGTTTATGTATGTATATGCATGTGTTGTGTGTATGACAAAAACATTTCCTCCCTTGGAACCGTTTCTGACATACTCAACACAAGTCTCCATTTGGTGGATATGTAAAATTCATAAGGCACATAAATTAAGAAAATTAATTCACCTTCTCACTTATCATTTCTGTTCATTCTCATAATTTGTTGACAAATAGGTGTTCTTTCAAATCATTTAAAATATAAAGGTACTCTTTGGAAGCATGTTCTGCTAGGTTTAGTACCTGGGTATTTTGCTATTTTTAAAATGAGAATGCCAATATTTAAAAGTATTAGTTTAATTATTTCAACAATTTAGTAAAAGGTCACTTAGTGGAATAAAAATATTATATAAGTAAGTTTCTGGCTTCAATTTTCTTATAATCTTAATGGATTTTGTTGACTGTGCCTCTAAATTTTCTGTATGTATTTACAAGGCCACACAGTCTTTTCAAGCAAAATCAAAAACATACACATGGCAATGACAGCTCAGTGTAAGAAAGGAGTTTGATCAGCATTTACAAACACTACAAAGAAAAATGATAAATAATAGAGTTTACTCAAGATGACTAGAACTCTGCAATATACATGTAATGGGAAAAAATACATTGAGATGAACTTTTTGGGTTTATCTCAGAACCCAGGTCTCTCAGCCTTACAGTATTTTAGGCAAAATTTGCACTGACGCAGCTTCTGAATCCCCATGCTTACCTATTTTGTGTCAACTTAATAAAATATTATTCTGCATAAGCTAGAGGGACAGAGATAGTAGGAAAGTTTTTCTGTTTTGGAAGCCTCTGTCTCCCCTTCACAAATCCTCTTTTTTTTCTTTTTCTTTTTTTTTTCTTTTCGAGTGCTGGAAATATCAGAGCTATCACCCGGTCCCTGAGTGACTGTTTTTAACTGCTGCTGCAAACTGCTAGTACAATAATTTGTCTGCAGACAGGTCTTTAAGTCTCTCATGCATTTGCCAAAGTAATTTAGTAACTTCGGTCACCTTGATTTGTCCAAAAAATGTTAAACTCTAAAAATGAATACATTTATTTAAGATAGGAATTATTTTTGGTTTTGAAATATTCTCCTGTTAAATTTAATTAAATTAAAATACATAATTTATTTAACACCCTGCTCATTTTTATCTCCTACTCACTTTTTATTTGTGAACAATATCTAAACAGTAACCTATGAGCTCTTTACCTACAGCTCTAATGAGACTGATGCACTTCCAAAACTTAAACCCAACGCTCTCACCTGGGCTTTTAAGCATATGCGTGATCTGACATTTAACTGCTTCCTCAATTTATCTCTTCTTCATGATCTCTGTCTTCCAAACACAGAAGTCCTGTTTTCTCCCTCCAAATACATTGGTACTTTAGGTTATTTAAGTATCTGCATTCTCCTTTTTCTTTTAAAAATTAATAACTATTACTCTAAAATATAAAGTGAGAATTTTGTATTGTTAAATAACTTGACAATGCTTGATTTATTTATTATATTTTAGATTAACTAAGGCTATCTACTTTAGGACTTTTGCTTTATGTAGGATTTGATATTTGATCTGAGACCCGAAAAATTAGATAGCATTAACCATATGGGGATGTAACTTTCTAGGCAATAGAAACAGAGCTTGCAGAAACTTATAATGGGAACAAGACTGTCAATAAGATGTAGAAAAATGTGAATAATGTACATCTATTGAAACATGGAACTGCTACTAAGAACTGTTAGAAATACGCTTGAATATATTTCTCACAGAAATCTACATAAATATTATTGAACTTAGCTATATAAAATAGTCAATGAAAAACAAAATTGAGAAGTGAGGGTAGGGAAAGGGGAGAAAGTGTAAGCACAATACTTTCTCCTATTTCATATTGGCAGACAATCCACAAGGTCTAAAATCAAAACACCCATGCAATGAATGACAACATGCTCTGAATCCGTTTAGTAAATGATTTTTCTTAAGTGGAAAGAATTTAAGTGAAGTAATATCTTTATTTTGTAAAGAAGACTTTATCATAATTTGAGCAATTTGTTTTGCTCCATTTTCATTTCTTTTTGCTTAAGTAAAATAAAATTGAGCTACTAGTGAGGCTGAGGTGAAAAGACTGATTAAACTCAGGAGTTTGTGTCCAGCTTTGGCAACGTAGAGAGACTCTATGTCTTTCAAAAAAATGAAAATGAAAATAGATCAATTACTGTTAAATCTTAATAATATGATTTCATTTTGTTAAACTCTCTTATCTGTGAATGCACATATGTATATCTCTATGATCCCTTTGTCTCTTTTTTTTGTATATAAACATATGTGTGTGTGTGTGTGTGTGTGTGTGTGTGTGTGTGTATCAACAATGGTGTTATCTTAATGACAGCTTAATGGCAATTCTTTCTAAATAATGGGATTTAGATATTTAAGGGCTCTACTAATTATTTTTCGGTATTCCAATTTTTTAATGATTAGGTAAAATTTACACAAAGCATTCCTTTTATTATTTTAAAGAGTATCCATCTACTAGAATAAAGCATTATATTATGAGTCCCGCATATATGCTAAGAGTGTTAAAAGGCAGGACATTCCTTTCACTGGGGTTGTGAGAAAAAGCCTCATATGAGAGGGAAGAATGCCCTCTTCTTGAGGAGTAAATAGAATTCAGTGATAGAAAATAAAGATTTGTAGGCAAAGGGCCAAGCACACACACACGCAAACATACATAAGAAAGTTTAAAATGTGTTGAAAAATAAATAGTAAATAAACAATTGAGCTTCACCACAGTTTCATGTAAAGAGCTACCATTCCTTTAGGCAGGGAAAGGTGGATTGGTACTAATTTGCTAACAACTTTTTTATAAACAAAAAAAAGAGCCCTCGAACTAGACCACAAGAATTCAAGTTCTTTCCCTAAGGTTGCACATTTAATAGCTGATGGAGACACTAGCAATCAGTTACTTCTCAATGAACCACATTCCTTAAGACATGAGGAAACAGGAAACACTGAATAGCTTTAAGTGGGAAAACTCAGCAGCCCTAGATGCACGTTGGCATGCACTCTCATGGCAGAGTAGGTCAAGGATGAGAAGAAAGAGCGTGGGAGCCTAGTCCAGGCTAACGTCCATGGAAGACACAAGGAAGGAGAAAGCTGAAGCCCTGGCTGCTTCGGAATCTGACCTATTCACATATTCACAGATTTCACCAGGAATATATTTTCTTCACAAATTTCAATCAATTTAAGTTTCTGACAGATCATTAAATCCTTAAATGGACTAAAACTCGAGTTTATAATAGCCATCTTACATTCTACTTAGAGGTGGCATGAAGGTTTTGATATATCCCAGGTTTTAATATGCAAAGTGGTTGAAGGGCATAAGAAAAAGTTTGAGTTCAAAATGTTAGTGCTAAGCTTAACTTTTCTGGTACCAAGGTATTTTTAGCTAAAGAAAGCTAGTAAATTCTCCAAATAACAGGAATATGTTCCTAATATGTGTATATGTGTTTGTGTGTAAATGTGCATATATAATTTCATTAAGAATCCAATTTTTAGCTCCATTTTGCTATTGAAGAAACAGATACAAAGAAGTCACAGGAGGTTTTACCAATTACACCTTTATCCTCTTGGGCTTTAGTGCCTAGCTTGGAAGCCATAGCACTTAGTTTATTCTTTGAAAACCAAATGAAGAAGAAAAGAGAGAGATGAGAGAGCGATGAGAGGGGGAGAGAGAGAGAGAGAGAGAGATCCTAATTACATTTAAGTTTAGTGCATATAAAATCATTCTCAAGCATCTTTTCTGACTCATTTGCCTTCTAATAATAAGACAGTTTGGAAATGTGCATCAAAAGATTTAAACATGTGTTTTAAAAGGATTGGACAGCACCTGCAGGAAATGGCAATGAATCAAAACTTAATGCCTTACCGAAATTCTATATAATCTATATTTAAATAGTATGCAATGAAGTTAGACATTAGGCCATTTGGGGTAGTTTGTTAAATGACAAAAAAAATACATTCAGTGAATTTGAGGTATCTCTGTGTTTTAACTTATCTTTTTAGAGTAAAAACAATGATTGGCATAGCTATCTGAATTCGTCTGAAAAGTAGATAACCTTTTAAATCACATCTATTTAGCAATTAAACGTAGTCATTGTTTGAATTATTGGTATTGCATGTACCTTTTCTATAACTGCTATATTTTATCCCCATCTCTATGGCTTGGTAAGAGGTTTTAATTTGTTTCATTGAAAGAAGGTTGATTCAGCTTTTCAAAATATAGTTTAATAATCTCAAACTTGAGGATTTTTGATCTTATAACTGTCTAAGCATGAGAATGATTGTTATGGTTATAGATTTGGCCACAAGCAATTCAGAGGGGCATTAAGGGATAGAGTGGAGCACTTGTTGGAATAAAGCATCAGGAGAGAGTGCCACTATTCAGATCCAAGATTGCAGCTGCTCAGAACTCTGCCAAGCAACCTCCCTACACCCTTTCACCCTCTAAGGTCTGCCCTGGTCGCCTTTACTAACACAAGATTACAAAGGGAGTTCCTACTTAACACACAACCCTGTGTAATGAATGTGTGGAGAGCATTCTAGACTTTGCTTTCAGAGTTCTCAGTATCAAATATTCACACATGGCAAGTATTGCTAAGTATAGCTGCTCCTGTCAATAGATAGTCCCATCCTGAAGCAGGCCTCCTAGTTAATACATTTGCAAGTGTTAAAAGGGAAAATTGAAGACATATTAGTGTCTAAGTGACAATTATATCCTTATTTGGGAACCACTGCGGAAAGGAACTCATGTAGAAAAAGTGAGCAGCAATCGGAAGCATTGCAAATGTCTCCACCTGAGGAGGTATGTAGATCTTCTAACACAAGGCCAGGAGGTTTACTAAAAGCACTGAAGGTGAATGAGTAGTCACCACCTGCTGAGCAGTCTATCTTCTCCACATAACTTGTTTCTATCCTCTCCTCTGTATTCTCTTCCCATTGCCTTAGTTTACACCGCGCATTCTCTCCTGGGCAACTGCAAGCACTGTCTAAATTATCTCCTTCACTCAGCATCACTCTTTTCAATATGTTGTCTATATATATTTGTTACTCAAAGTGTGTCACTGCAACAGCAGCATAATTATCTCCTGGTTGCTTGCTAGAAATGCAGATTCTTAGAATTCACCCCAGATCTACTGAATAAAGTCTTTCCTTTTTTTTTTTTTTTTTTTTTTTTTTTTGAGACAGAGTCTTGCTCTGTCGCCCCAGCTGGAGTGCAGTGGCACCATCTCGGCTCACTGCAAGCTCTGCCTCCCGGGTTCACGCCATTCTCCTGCCTTCAGCCTCCCGAGTAGCTGGGACTACAGGCGCTCGCCGCCACACCTGGCTAATTTTTTTTGTGTTTTTAGTAGAGACAGGGTCTCACCATATTAGCTAGGATGGTCTCGATCTCCTGACCTCGTGATCTGCCCGCCTCGGCCTCCCAAAGTGCTGGGATTACAGGCGTGAGCCACTGTGCCCGGCCAAAAGTCTTTCTTTAAACACGATTTCAGGTTGATTCTAAGGAACACCAGATTTAAGAAACAATGCTCATTATCACTAAATTCTAAAACTATGTTCTAAAACATAAAACTCATAACTAATTACAATGTAATCACCCCCTCCAACCCCACCACCAATACAAGACAAAGTCCACACTGACTTGAATGGGTCTCAGATTTTTAAGATGAACCTCATATTCTACTCACCAATTCAATATGCAATCTGCACTTTTGAGTCAATTTACCTCATTTTATTCCATCAACACATTAGGCTTGCATTGTTTTGTTGGTTGACAAGCTCACTTCTAGGCCAATAATTGTCTTTTTGTTTAGAATAAATCTGAACAAAAGAGAACATAAGAATGGATGTCGTCTGTTTGTCCTTTTATAGCTGGAATATATTCTTCCCTCAAGGAGGGACGAAATGAAAGAAATAGCATCGTAAGTCATAATCATCAGTGAGCAATTAACAGTTTCCATTTGCCCTTTTCCACATAGCTCCAATGATCAACTTATTTGTGCCAGGCAGGACATAATCCCAAACTGAACTTTCTGTTATGCTATATTAATGCAGAAAAAGAAAACAAATAAGTAACTTCAAAGTCTACAGAGCCCTTATATATTTGCTTCTTTCAGTGGTTCTTTTTGGAATACCTATGGTACATATTTGAGAATTAGACTAACAGAATATAACTGTATTTATTTACCTCTTAAAACCTATATATGATGCCACATTCTCCATGGAACCTTCCATGAACTCCAGTCCCCCACTCCCATATTGCCCCAGACATAAAATGACTCTTTTTCTTTTGAACTTCACATATTTATATATCCTGTTCTTAAGTCCTATTAGTTAAAATTGGTGGAGAAGGAGAAGAAGGGGAAGAGAGAAAATAAATATATCTTTTATAGTTTTTGAGACTATGAAGTTGTGAGGTCCTTTATTGTGTCCTAACTACTTAATACACACACAGCACAGCAGGAGGTAATGAGCCACAATAAAGACAAGGGTGAATATTTGAGTGCTTTTTGTTGTCTGTCGCTGCTAGAAGTTAAATGTCTTGATAATCGTAATTTGTAAGAAAATATTTTTGAGTGGATGAAAATCAACCATCAACATTCACCTCAGACTCTGGATGACTACAGTGGATATGAAATCACCTATTCTTCTGCATTATAGAGTCAGTGTCTCCATGATGTTACAAAATTTACACAAATAGTTGGCTAGTATGTAGGTTTTTGGACATCAATTATTCTTTCAACAACATCCGGCTTTGTTTAAAAAACTACAAACACACATATCACTCAATGATTTTCGTCTTCACTTTGGGTATATGAAAGTGTCTGTGTATGGTGGATTTCAGATAGCGGTGCTTTTCAACAAAGATGTATAAAGTGCATTGCTGTAGAGTCATCCAAGTGCCATTATTACTCAGAGTCATGTAGATTTTCTCTCCTAGATGTTTAACAGTTCCCCACTGACCCATACCTTACTAAAAGTTGAGAAAGTGTTTTCAAAAAGAAAGCCATTGCAGTTAGGAGATGAACAAAGACTTCTGAATCTTTTTTATTTATTATAATTTTTTTTTCTTATAAAAAGTAACATATATAAGGGCCCTGGAGACAAAAAGAGACTCTAGTCTGATAGCTCCAGGAAATGCCACCCTGAAACATCTCAGGTGTTCGCTTCATATGTTAGTGCCTACGTTTCTAAAAGTTAATGTAGAGTTTCATCAACTCTACAATGCTCTAAAGATCTGACGGCTTGAGAAACAGGAGACTCAGAGGTGTTTTATATTGTAATATGGTTATTGTCAACTTTTTCAAATTGCAAACACCTTTTTAAACTTTGAAAGAGAAGCATGGACACCTTGTATGTCATAAAAATCAAGTTGATTTGTGTTCTCCTTGCTTACTGCAAAGAAACTTTCAGGGACCTAGGGTACTAAAAATCACAGCATAAAGATGTGTTCCTGTTGCTCAGTTTAGAATAAATTCTATCATCGATTAGTTCCGTGTTCATAAGATATTTTTATATCAGTTTTTGTTCTTCAAAGAACACTCTTAGAAAAAGTTTCTGTCTAAAATGTTTCTTCATTAAAAAAGTAACTCTGTTAATCTCATAAAAGTTTGATATTTTTAATACATGAATTAACAACATTATGGGACATTATTTATAAAGGTGAATGGGGAAATACTGCATTGAACAAAATCCCTCTTCCCTAGTGTCTATATTATTTAGTAACAGCAAACGAGAAAGTTGTGGAAGATTAGTTGGGAGCTCAAAAATTATACAGACAATAAGAAGTTGAGAGATATTTCTGCAGTCTAGGAGTCATTTTGTACTTTATAATTAAAACCATTTTTCATTATTTAATATATTCTATGAATATTTACAAAATTTCTTCTAGATATAGTCATTTCATGATACCCCTAGGGTATTTTTTCTAGAATTTCCAATAGATATCAAAATCCAAGGATGCCCAAGTACCAAATATAAAATGGTGTATATATTTGCATATAACCTATGTACATCCTCAGGTATACTTTAAAAATGCTTTAGATTATTTATCATAGCTAACCCAACATAAATATTAAGTAAATAGTTGTTGTATATAACATTATACATTGTTTGGGGAGTTGTAACAAGATAAAAATATCCTTACATGATCAGTACAGAAGCAGTTTAAAAAATATATTTTCCATCCGCAGTTCTTTGAATCCACACGTGGAACCCACTGTTATAGAGAAAGGACTGTATTGCGGTGACAGGGTTATCAGAATTAAATAGAAAGACAGTCTTTTAGGCAGCTTACATTCTATGCAATGAGATGAGACAATAAACAAGAACACAAATAAATAAAAATGAATGCAATATCAGTGTATTAGTCCATTTTTGCACTGTATAAAGAACTACCCCAAACAGAGTAATTTAGAAAGAGAAGAGGTTTAAGTGACTCACAGTTCCACATGACTGGGGAGGCCACAGGAAACTTGCAATCATGGTGTAAGGCAAATGAGAAGCAAGCACCTTCTTCACAAGTAAGCAGGAAATAGAGCGAAGGGGGAAGTGCAACTTTTTTTTTTTTATGAATCACATTTTTTTTTATTATTATTATACTTTAAGTTTTAGGGTACATGTGCACATTGTGCAGGTTAGTGCAACTTTTAAACCGTCAGATCTCATGAGAACTCACTCACTATCACAAAAACATCATAGGGGAAACCAGCCCCATGATCGAATCACCTCCCACCAGGTCCTTCCCTCAGCATGTGGGGATTAGAATTCTAGGTGAAATTTGGGAGGGGCCACAGATCAAAATCATATCACTTACGAAGAAAATATATAGTTTGAAATCCTATGAATGTGTGCGAGGGAAGTTGGCTTGGGCTTCTTTAGATAGGTTGTTCACTGTAGACTTCTCTCTGAGAAGGTGACATTTGATATAGGAAATGAAGACTAGGAAGTAATCAGTAATAAAGAGTAACTGGGAAAGAACATCTTAATCAGATAAAATAAGAAACAGAGGGTAAATTATATACATGAATTATACTTCTGATGATTATCACCATTTCCTCAAGTATGTTCTATAAAATTCTCCAAAAACCACAAACACACACATTATCTCCAGGATTTTCATCTTCATTGTGGATATATAGAAGAGCTACTTATGATGGATTTCAGATAGTGGTTCATTTCAACAAGGGTGTATAAAATCCATTGCTGTACAGTCATTCAAGCATCATTTTTACTCCAAGTCATGTAGATTTTCTCTCCTAGATGTTTAACAGGTAGTTCCCCACTGACCCATATATTACTGAATAAGTCTAAGTTCATTCACTTCTTTCTTATTTCATAGAGGACTGCAACAGTCCCCTAATAGGAGTCCTTACTTTTACTATTTTTTCATTCTTAAGTGCATCCTCTACCAGCTTCTACAGTTTTCTCTTTTTAAAATTATTTTATTTTTCTTTAAGTTCTGGGGTACATGTGCAGGATATGCATATTTGTTACATAGGTAAACATGTGCTCTGGTGGTTTGCTGCACCTATCAACCCATCACCTAGGTATTAAGCCCAGCATGCATTAGCTCTTTTCCCTAATACTACCCCCCTCCCTCCCCCAACAGGTCCCAATATGTGTTGTTCCCCTCCCTGTGTCCATGTGTTCTCATTGTTCAGCTCCCACTTACAAATGAGAACATGTGGTGCTTGGTTTTCTGTCCTGCATTAGTTTGCTGAGAATAATGGCTTTCAGCTTCATCCATGTTCCTGCAAAGAACATGATCTCATTCTTTTTTATGGCTTCATAGCATTCCATGCTGTGTATGTACCACATTTTCGTTATCCAGTCTATTATTGATGGACATTTGGGTTGATTCCATGTCTTTGCTATTGCGAATAGTGCTTCAATAAACATACATGTGCATGTATCTTTATAACAGAATGATTTACATTCCTTTGGGCATATATGCAGTAATGGGATTCCTGGGTCAAATGGTATTCTGGTTCTAAATCTTTGAAGAATTCACACACTGTCTTCCAAAATGGTTGAACTAATTTATATTCCCACAAACAGTGTAAAAGTGTTCCTATTTCTCCACAACTTTGCCAGCATCTGTTTCTTGACTTTTTAATAATCACCATTCTGACTGGCATGAGATGGTATCTCACTGTGGTTTTCATTTTCATTCTTCTAATGATCAGTGATGTTGAACTTTTTTTCATATTTTTGTTGGCCACATGTATGTTTTCTTTTGAAAAGTGTCGGTTCATGTACTTTGCCCATTTTTTAATGGTATTGTTTGTTTTTTCTTGTAAATTTGCTTGAGTTCTTTGCAGATTCTGGATATTAGACCTTTGTCAGATACATAGATTCCAAAAATTTTCTCCCATTCTGTAGGTTGTCTGTTCATTCTGATGATAGTTTCCTTTGCTATGCAGAAGCTCTTTAGTTTAGTCAGATCACACTTGTCAATTTTTGCTTTTGTTGCAATTGCTTTTGGTGACTTCATCATAAACTCTTTGCCCATGCCTATGTCCTGAATAGTACTGCCTAGATTTTCTTCTAGGATTTTTATAAGTTTTGCTTTTACATTTAAATCTTTAATTCATCTTGAGTTAATTTTTGTATAAGGTGGAAGGAAGGGATCCAATTTTAATTTTCTACATATGGTTAGCCAGTTCTTCCAGCACTATTTATTAAATAGGAAATCCTTTCCCCATTGTTTGTTTTTGTCAGGTTTGTCAAAGATCAGATGGTTGTAGATGTGCGGTTTTTATTTCTGAGTTCTCTATTCTTTTCCATTGGTCTATGTGCCTGTTTTTTCACTAGTACCATGCAGTTTTGGTTACTGTAGCCTTGTAGTATAGTTTGAAGTCGGGTAGCATGATGCCTCCAGCTTTGTTCTTTTGCTTAGGATTGTCTTGGCTATGCGAAGTGTTTATTGATTCCATATACATTATAAAATAGATTTTTTTCTAATTCTGTGAAGAATGTAAATTCAAGAAGAACTACAAACCACTGCTCAAGGAAATCAGAGAGGACACAACCAGATGGAAAAACATTCCATGATCATGGAAAGGAAGAATCAATATTGTGAAAATGGCCATACTGCCCAAAGCAATTTATAGATTCATTGCTATTCCCACTAAACTACCATCAACATGCTTTTGTAGTTTTCTAACCGTGCAATACAGTATCAGGGCTATGGGCAAAGATTTTAGAAATCAAGAATACAAACACATTTGAAAGTGGTTTTTAGATGCAATGTTGCAAAACTGACTGTTAGTTGGAGGGAGAGTACAGAGGTAATGGCACAAGTTTTAGTGGGGCTCATAACCAAGCTCTACCATTTACTGCCTATAATATCTGTAGCTACTACAAACTACTACTATCTGTTTCTTCATATAAAAAGTTTGACAAATTGCATGCCTATAAGGAGGATCAAATGGAATAAAGCATATTAAAGACTTAGCAAACAATAGTATATTTTTTTCTTCAAAACATCTTGTCACTCACAATAAATCCTAACACCTGAACATTGTGCATAAGAGCTGGCATAAACTTGTGAGACATACCTCTCCACCACTATGCTACACTCGAGGAACTCTAGACACAGCTCACTCTTGATTGAGTAAATCCCTCTGTTCCTATTCTCCCATCTGCTTGAAACACATTTCACTATCACTTTCCCTGCCCCATTTCCTTGATCTAGGTAACCCCTACTGATCTAACACCAACACCATTCTCATCCTCAACATCCTCCTCATCATCTTTGATATGTACATTGGCTACGTGACAGGTCTTAGAGGAGCTGAACACGACGTTGTTTAAAAAGCATTCTCTAGTTTTAGACTGTTCAAATCGCAAATCCATCTTTTTTTTAATATATATTTTTTAATTATACTTTTAAGTTTTAGGGTACATGTGCATATTGTGCAGGTTAGTTACATATGTATACATGTGCCATGCTGGTGTGCTGCACCCACTAACTCGTCATCTAGCATTAGGTATATCTCCCGATGCTATCCCTCCCCCCTCCCCCCACCCCACAACAGTCCCCAGAGTGTGATATTCCCCTTCCTGTGTCCATGTGATCTCATTGTTCAGTTCCCACCTATGAGTGAGAATATGTGGTGTTTGGTTTTTTGTTCTTGCGATAGTTTACTGAGAATGATGATTTCCAATTTCATCCATGTCCCCACAAAGGACATGAACTCATCATTTTTTATGGCTGCATAGTATTCCATGGTGTATATGTGCCACATTTTCTTAATCCAGTCTATCATTGTTGGACATTTGGGTTGGTTCCAAGTCTTTGCTATTGTGAATAATGCCGCAATAAACATACGGGTGCATAAAACAGCATGGTACTGGTACCAAAACAGAGATATAGATCAATGGAACAGAACAGAGCCCTCAGAAATAACACCGCATATCTACAACTATCTGATCTTTGACAAACCTGAGAAAAACAAGCAATGGGGAAAGGATTCCCTATTTAATAAATGGTGCTGGGAAAACTGGCTAGCCGTATGTAGAAAGCTGAAACTGGATCCCTTCCTTACACCTTACACAAAAATCAATTCAAGATGGATTAAAGACTTAAATGTTAGACCTAAAACCATAAAAACCCTAGAAGAAAACCTAGGCATTACCATTCAGGACATAGGCATGGGCAAGGACTTCATGTCTAAAACACCAAAAGCAATGGCAACAAAAGACAAAATTGACAAATGGGATCTAATTAAACTAAAGAGCTTCTGCACAGCAAAAGAAACTACCATCAGAGTGAACAGGCAACCTACAAAACGGGAGAAAATTTTCGCAACCTACTCATCTGACAAAGGGCTAATATCCACAATCTACAATGAACTCAAACAAATTTACAAGAAAAAAACAAACAACCCCATCAAAAAGTGGGCAAATCCATCTTACATACCTCCTCTTTACCTCCCATTTGCAACATGGGACTAATGAACCTTCCTGTTTTTTAGATTTATCAAATGAATTCTATAAATTAACTTTGTAAGCAGCTTAAGAGTGCTTGGCACATAGTGAGTAGCTACTATTATTTTGCCAAATCCTTCATATGCTTTATTCCATTTAATCCTCATCATAGGCATGCAATTTATCAACATTTGTATATGAGGAAACAGAGGTTTAGTAGTTTGCAGGGGGTATAGGTATTATAGGGAGTAAATTGCAGAGCTTGGTTATGCACCCAGCTCTGTGAAATACTAAAACTTATGCCATTACCTCTCTACTGTCCTCCAGCTAACACTCAGTTTTGGGACACTACATCTAAAAAACACTTTCAAATGTGTTTATTTTCTTTACTTCTAAAACCTTTGCCCATAGCCCTATTATTGTATTTTATTGTTAGAAACTGAACTATAATTATTATATTAAGTAGCTGTCTCTGTCAATAATGTTTTGCAGCCTGGAGAATAAAAGCAGTATTTTTTTTCTTTGCACTCCCATCACATAACAAAGCAACTTTCATGTAATAGGCAGTCTATGTGTTTTTAATTGACAAGTCATAGTTGTATACATTTATGGGGTAAAATGCGCTGTTGTGAAATATATAAACAATGTGGCATGATTAAATCAAGCTAATTAACATATACACTACCTTGCTTACCTATCATATTTTATGATGACACATAAATGAATGATTGGATGACTGGTTAAAGTTACCAGAAATCAGCCTTTGGGATAAGTGATGAGTTTACTAAGATGTGTGTGTGTGTGTGTGTGTGTGTGTGTGTGTGTGTCTGTGTGTAATCTGAATTTTTCAACACAGATTTTTTTTTGTTTCAAAACACTTTATTTTTGTGTTGATTATAAAATGTTAATTATAGAAATATGTTTTCACTAGCTTGTAATTAGCTTCATTATATCAGAAAGAAACTACTACTTACCTTTTCTAGATGTGCACAGTGGAGAACTCATTCCTATTAGGCCAAGTGATAATTTCCTGAACAATCTCACACATTTTTTAAAAGACTAATTAAGCATTTATTTTTATCTACTTTACCTAATCCAAATAGTAATCTTTTTATAACCTTGACCAAATTATAAATGTTAAGAAGCTTAAGAGGGGGAAATAAAAAAAGAAACCTTTATTAAATAATGGAAAACCAAATAATTTAATAAATAATGAAACTACCTGCAGCATAGTTCCCCTAATTATGTTAAACTCTTCCTATGAAGTGAGATGCTCCAAAATCATCACCAGTTACATATTATCATATTTGTTGCACTGTTTTTGCTTTCTGATACTAGTGTCATCAGTTCCATTTCCTCACTATTTTTGCCACTATTTGTCACTATTTTTGGCATACATGACACTCTCAAGCCTATCTCTCCCAACATACATATTTGTATTAGTCTCATGCTGCTAATTAAGGCATACTCAAGACTGGGTAATTTATTAAAAAATAGAGGTTTAATTGACTTATAGTTACACATGGCTGGGGAGGCCTCACAATCATGGCAGAAGGCAAATGAGGAGCAAAATCACGTCTTACATGGCAGCAGGCAAGAGAGCTTATGCAGGGGTATTCCCATTTATAAGACCATCAGATCTCGTGAGACTTATTCACGTCCACAAGAACAGCAGTGAGGAAGCCGCCCTCATGATTCAATTATCTCCACCTGGCCCTGCCCTGGACACTTGGGGATTATTACAATTCAAGGTGAGATTTGGGTGGGGGCACAGCCAAACTATATCAACATTGCTTAATATAAAAAATTTATTGAATTTCAACTGGAGTGATGACTTACGTGAAATAATTTAGTAACATTAGTTTTCTTGCTTTTTTCTGATCTTCATAATCTGGAAATGAAAGCATAATTTCCCATGTCAGTCAGTTTTTGATGAATTTTTGGTGCTTAGAACAGTTATTTCAAATACAGATATTTGAAAATGCCATAAAACAATGGAAGCCCATAGAAATATCATATTATTACACTTAACCAGATGTAAAACATTTTTCTAATCAATATTTCATGTAACAAAAGGAGCATTTGGCATAGATGTAACACCCTAAGTGAGCTGTCATTGTCAAGGACCTTAGACAGAGCTGAGACTTCCCTAATTATTATAAATAAGTTATGGCATGTGTTCTGATTTTTTTCAGACATAGCTTCCCATGCTAATAAAATTACAATATTAATCTGAATAATAATATTGATGACGTGGTGCCTAATTCTATTCAACAAACATTTTTAAGCTTACCATATCAATGTGTCATTTACATGTTACCATGGATAATCAGAGATGCATAAAGGAATCAATTTTTGCCATCAAATACTTTTTATTATTTTATTGATCAAATTGGTGTGCCAGTCATAACATCAGTTTATCTTTATACATAATACAAATTGTCACTTATATATGCAAAAAAAAACTATTTAAAATGTTTATATGGACAGAAGATAGAGTCAAGAAAATATCTTCCAAAAGAACAATAGCATATATTACAGTAATGAGAACTAGTGATGTACCAATAAACACAGCAATACATATCATTTCAAACAATTAGTAAGAGAGTCTAGATATAATGGTTTAAAACTGCATAATTCCACTTATATTTTTTAAATAGGCAAAACTCATCTTTAGGGTTAGAAATAAGTATAGTGTTTACCTTTGAGAGGAAACTTACTTCAAGACAACAGGAAGCACTATATGTTATTGAAATGTTTTCTTCCTTGACTGAAATGCTAGTTACACAGGTGTGGTCACTTTGTAACATTTTATAGAACTGTACATTTCTGATCTTTGTACTTCTCTGCATGTATGCTATATTTTAAAATTTATTCCAACACATAGAAACAACACTAAGTGAAGACATAAGCTATTTGAATAACACTTACAAAATACAGAAAACAACTTATTACCAATTAAGAGGAATAATATACATTTTTGCAGCCATTAACTTTCTTTGTCTTTTGGAAAACTCTTGGTTTTTAAAAAAAATAAAGAAAGAAAATAACGCTGAGGAAAGTAATATTAATTACCATAATTATTGAGGACAGAATAAAAATTATCACTGAATTATTAAGATTGGTTATGATACGCTGAATCAAATAGACTGAAATTAGGGACTATATTACAGGTTTTTGTTTCATTGATTCTGAATAAGAAAACAAAAATTGTCCTCATGTAAATGTGTTGAATTGCAGAAAAATGTCTTTCTCATGTTTCACTCAATTGATTTCTGGGATAGGAGACTGACCTCATTTAAATTAGAAAACAAATATTTTGATTGGGCATTAAGTTTAATATTTTGTGAATTTATATATGGTTTCTAATTAATTTCCCATAACTTCACTGACCACCTTTTTCAAGATGTGATGAATATAATTACTGTTTTACTGAGTAGTATTGTTATAAAGTATAACTTAAAAACCAACGATATTTTATTGAGTTTACTTCTTAATGTCTTCGTACATAATCCTGAATTTCATTTGAAATAATGAGTCTTTGGATATTTTGTAGGCTTTTGAATGAGATTATTTTACATTTAAATATTGAGTTCAATAAGAAGTAAGCTAATAACTCTGTTCCAGTAAAATAAAGAAATAAAGCATAAAATATACACACATATGTATATTATACATATATAACATATATTTTGTATTATGTACACAAAATTTACATTGATAAAAAAAGCAAGAAATAAAATCAGCAGGGTGATTTTATCAAAGACATGATGTTTGTGATTTAATTTCCTGAAAGCTCCAGGTCTATGAATAAATTGCTTCACAGAGATTTGGAAGGAAGGGGAAAACAGTCTCAAAATATCAATCTCCACCTAAAGTACATATATGGTGGAGTTCATATCGGTGAAACTATCTTTTTTTCCAATTCCATAGGTTTATTTTAGAAAGCATTGGTTTTATTTACTATAGTAACTATCTTATGTAGTCTAATGCTGTTCTTTTTATCATATTTCCACCTTTTTCTTTAGAGATTGGCCATTATAAAAACTATTTTGGACTGGCAATAGATGATTTAATCAAAATCAAGTTAAATCTGTGAATAATGAGCTGTACAGAGATCTCAAATATTTTAACTCTGAACATTTATCAGTAAAACAACATCATTTTATTACTACGAAACATGGGGACTTTTCATTTGCAATATTAGTGTTGATGGGGGTTCTGACTCATTGTTCTAGTAAAAATACCCATAATTCATCATCTACAATTTTTAATTTAGATTTCTTTAAAGTGTTGTGTAAGCATGCACATTGTACCCTTTAATATTTGTATGACTCAAGTTGTTTAACAATTTTAAATTTAGTGCCATGACATTAAGAATTTTCAAAGATTCACTTTTTTCAATAGTATCATTTATTCTTTTTAAAATTTGGTTCATATAAGATGTAATTAAGTTATGTAATTTCAATAACAAGAACAGAAGGCACAAACCAGTTTGGGAACAAATGTGACTAACTTTCCACAAACATGCAGCTCAACTGCAGAGAGCAGGGTTCACTAGCACATTAAAAAGTGGCCCAGGAGCAGTGAAAACACAGCCTTCCAAGAGCATAATTCCATATGCTTCACAGAAGAAATGGAGTAGGCAGGTTGATCCAGGGAATTAGTTAAACTAGGTCTGTTAGGACAAGTTTCAACCACATATGACTCATTTTCATTAAAATCTAAACATACATTTTATATTCTTTGGAATCAGAAAATGTGACTGTATTGTCTGAGATATATCTCAAAGTCCTAAAATTATAGCTAAACCTCTTCTTTATGTCAGATCCCGAGGCCGATAAATCTGGGTATGTTACGCAACCACAGGAGCTTTAGAATTACTATGAGAACAAGTTCATCCTCACCCAAAGGACAAATAATTTCTGGGTTTGGTTGATTCTACCTTTATTCGTAGCTGCATAAATACCCTGGAAATGACAGCACAGTTCCAACTAGGCAATACAAAGAGGTCAGTCTCATCTGGAACACGAACTTCTCATGGAGGAAAACCTCTGCTATCGTGCTTTTTCTGCCCTTTATCATTTTGCAGATAATAATTTAGAAGACAAATAACCAGAAATGCAGTGAGTTGATAGAAGGAAAATGTCACCAGACAACACTTCCTGATGATTAAGAACAAAACAAAACAAAAACCAAAGCATTCTTTAAAATATTTGTATCTTGTACATATTTAATTTGCCTTAGACAAAAGAATTGAAATAAATGATGATAAATCTGTGCATATATCCTGTGCACATCTATGTTATTATTTATTTCATCTTGTAGTTTAATCATTAGCTATTCTTCTCTCTCACCAACTAGAAAGCAACTGGGTAAAAAAGGAAATTCTGTCCTTTTGAGTCTCTAATATTTACTTTAATGAATAATATATGCTGGTTTGCAGGAGGGAAAAAGTGAATTCATGGATATTTATCAAGCAATTTCTTTTTTTTTTTTTTTTGAGACGGAGTCTTGCTCTGTTGCCCAGGCTGGAGTGCAGTGGCGCAATCTCAGCCCACTGCAAGCTCTGCCTCCCGGGTTCACTCCATTCTCCTGCCTCAGTCTCCTGAGTAGCTGCGACTACTGGCACCCGCCACCACACCTGGCTAATTTTTTTTTTTTATTATTTTTAGTAGAGATGGGGTTTCACCGCGTTAAACAAGAGGTCTTGATCTCCTGACCTCGTGATCCACCCGGCTCAGCCTCCCTAAGTCCTGGGATTACAGGCGTGAGCCACCACGCCCGGCCCCTTATCAAGCAATTTCTGTAGATAGAAAGTAGAGAAAACTACTCTTGAGCTAGAAAACAAGAGCTTTGCCTTGATATCCAAAGATAAATTCAAGAAATTACTATTCAAGATAAAGACTTGGCAATACTATCATAATATCTGAGAACTTGCTGAAAATCAGAAAATTTTATGTGAAACCTGATTGTAGGCTTGAAAATAAGTTAAATTATTTTATTTAAAATAGTCATATATAAAAATTGGCATGAGATACTCATGGTTGCAGCTCTTCCACATTTATAAGAACAAAATAATTAAAAAATAAATATAAGTAAAACTACAAAATCAATTATATTAAGTTGATTAATATAATTATCAAGATCATTATTTTTAATAAAATTAAAATGTATTCGCTTAAAAGCATTCAAGTCATTAATTAAATTACACATTAATTTCATGTGGTTGATTGTGTTTTGTTACAACTTAACCACAAATAACTGATGGCATATTATGTACATAAACTTAGGTTTTTACATTTCATTTGATTTTGACTTTTGTGCACGGAGTCATTTATATGAACACCATTATCACAGCAATTGCATTTTGTTTTTTAACAATGTCTTATTTAACCACTAAGCTGTTTATCAATTCAATAGCACCTTCTGAGCCATAAAATTGAAAAGTGTAATTTCTGATGAAAAAATCATTTTACATTTATTAACAATTTTATAGTAATAAAATTGCACATATGAACGAATCATGAAATTATTTAGAATAAAGTATAGCACTTTGTACTTACACATATTTTCAGAAAGTAATTATCACTCTTCCCATTTTACAGATGAGAAGACTAGCCTCAAGAAAGTGACTTAAGCTAATAAGTGCTGGTGCTGAGATTCAAAACCAAATTCCCTAACTCAAGATTTTTGTGCTTTTAATCAATAATACTCTATAATATCTGAATGTTGAATAAATTTCCCAATATTACAATTAGGTAGAAAGTTCAAATAAGAACCCTTGTGTCTACACTTTTAAATCAAAACTCTTTTTCATACAATGTCTTCTGATCTCAATTATTTTATTGTGCTTTTATGGCAGTTGAGTTTTGAATATGCCCTTTTTATTTGGTCTATTTGTTCTCATGGAACAACAATTGTTTGCTAATTTTGTCTGAAATGACATTTGCAAATAGGAGATTTTAGATAGTGGTAAAAATAAAATAATCAGCTTTTGGCAGTAATGGAAAGTGTACTTAAATTGCAGAATATGTTTCATTATAAAATGTTAAAGTAAAATATCACAGCACACCAAAAATTATTTGTATTTGATTTAGTACTACTGTCATTGGTGGTAGTCATGACTTATTAAAGTAGTAAAATAAATGTGTAAAACTTGATGTGAGAAAATTATGTAGCATTTATTATGCTGAGCCTGTTTCTGTAATAGGAAACATTGTAGTTGTGCGGTCAAATAATTGTAGAGATTAGAAGCACTGGGAAATTGTTGCTATTTTTATTTAGAGGAATTAAAAGTTACAAAATGAAAAAAAAATTAGAGGGGAAAATGCAATTCTAAATAAGGCTAAATCAACGATAGTAAAGTTTATGTGGATGAGTGAATCGGGTAAACTAACAGGGGAAGTTTAAGGAAAAATAAATTCATGAGTTCCCATTTTACACATATATTCCCAAGAAGAAAACTTTTAGAGATTGTTTTTTTCACTAGCTCCTATTTTTAAAATTTCTCAGGAAGAAGACGATAAAGTGGGGCAGGTAGAGGTGGGAAAAGTACATGAAAGGGAATTACCAGGGATCCAAAACAATGTATAAGATGCATCATTTACATGATCTTACCTAATGGACATAATTAATAATAAAGATTTAGAATTTGGCTATGCAGATTTATCTCATTAAAGACATTTGTTTGTGGCTGCTGGTAGAAAATTATAAAGCATATGAATCCATAATAAATAGAAGTAATATCTCCTGGGACTTTTTAAGCTTATAAAGTACACTCATGGGCCTTGTTTCATTTAATTTTTATAATACTCTTGAGAGGTAATATTATAGCCTATTTACGGAATGAAAAACAATGTTCTGTGAGTGCAATGGAGGCCAGATTTCAGAAGTTAGAGTTTGTCTCTAAGAGAACCTTGTAGCTAGAGATCCTAGGACACTGGCAGGATGAGTGAGGACTGAGGATGGGAACAGAATCAAATATAATTAAAGAAAGAAGGGGAAACCCAGGAAGTAAAGCAGAGGATACAATGTTGTTAACAGGAGTTATAGGCTGGGCATGGCGGCTCACACGTAATCCAGCATTTCAAGAGGCTGAGGAGGGAGGATTGCTTGAGACTAGGGGTTTGATACCAGCCTGGGCAACATGGCCAGACCTGTCTCGACAAAAACTAAAAATAATCAATTAGCCGGGCATGGTGGCATGCAACTGTGGTCCCCACTACACTGAAGACTGAGGTGGGAGGATCACTTGAGCCCAGGAGGTCAAGGCTACAGTGACCTGTATTTGCATCACTGCACTCCAGAGCCTGGGTAACACAGCAAGACACTGAAAAAAAAAAGTTACAAAAATCATTGAATAATGTGCTTTTAAAAATTAAAATAGAACCTTTGAACCTTTATCTCTACTATCTTAAAATCCTAGGTACCTTGATCATCTGCATGCCCTGATAATTCAGCTCATCTATCAGGACAGATTTACAGTTTACAGAGTTACAGCTTTGTGGGACTATTGCAACTAGAATTTCAGTTTGTGGCCCAGAAGTGAAGAAAGGAAGAGATATTAATCATCTCCTACCTTTGTCTGCTCCAACATCATAAGATAAAAATATTTTAAATCACAGCCAAACAGTTTTTCTATGAATGAAAACTAAGCAGATGACAATATTTTTCTATGCAAATGTTTGGCAAACTACTACCGTAAGAGAGCCAGGGAGCAGAGTTTATTGCATTTCATGTCAATTTAACCTTGTTCTTCTTCAGAGAAGTTAATTCACCCATATTGTTACTATTGTTACATAAATCTTTCTTTAAAAGACCTTCTTGAATGACATATCACTAATTTTCCAATTTGTGCTAGAAATCCATCAAACTTCATAATTGATAGTTTGGGGGAAGAGATACTATGTTTTGAAATGAGTGGCCTGTATGCCACAATAAACAAAAAAAACCACTTTTTATTTTTATTACTCAACTCATATAAAAGTATACTTCAAAGGACAGAGGGAAAATGGTTCTCATTGGAAAAAACAAGTTTGATGTCTGTCTTAGAAGTCTTGTCTTGTATGCAAGTAGGTAGGTCAGGTGAATAAGAAAGTGTAGGTAGGGTAGGTTAAAATTAGCTGCCATAGGCAAGATAATACCATCATCTAGGTCTCTTTACATTGAGATTAGAGTTTATGCTCAAATGGCACAATAAAGACAATTTATGATTCCCCTTTCTCTTTCCCAAATAGTGTGATTCTTTTTCTTTGACTTGTGCCTTGCATATACACGGTCACTTCATGACAGAAGGGTCACACTGACTTATAAGAGGTATTTTAAAATAACACAATGCCTCATTATCAGAGAGATTTAATAGACAAAAGCAAAAATATAGACAGAAAAACAATTGATAAAAGAGGAACATCTAACTAAAATGCCAATATTTTCATTCCAATATACAACTCAACAAATTAAGTAGAGACGAAAAATCAAAAGAGATGCATTCTACCTAGAAGTTATTCCTAATTTTGCTTCTTTTATATTCTTATTACTAAGATCTATTTGTTAAAAATACTGTAACAAGTGTGAGTTTTAATTTTGGAACACGATTGTAAAGAATATTAAATTTTGCTAATTAGTAAAATTCAAAAGGAAGCCTTTTGTGATTAGAACTCTGATTATGTAATTTTCTGTTCTAATCTCCAGTTCATTTTAACATTCATCAAGTCAGCAAATAGCATAATTTATAAGGAAAATAAATCATGAGAAGCTGTGCTATAAAATACAAAGCAAAAATGGCAAGAAACATGTTAATATGAGGCTACATCAAGGTTTAATAGTGACGCATAACACAATGTTGGTATTTAATCATTTTAATCTGCGTTCAATATTCTCATTATACATAAATCATAATGACCTGGCTAGGTATTGGATGATGTCCAAATTTATCAAATCTGAAAAACTTAGACCATATTATCAAGGTTAAGGAGATCAGAACATTTGTACAGGAAGTCATCCTTCTTGTTAATGCAGAGGAACATTAATTCATTAAACCAGAAATGTATATTTAAGACACTCTACACGCAATTTTAGAGACTTTGGGAGAATAACCACTGATTTATGTCATTCCTGCACTTAAAGAACAAGGTTATACACTGTTCAGACACTGTGATCATGCTATATATATCTGGATTTACAGCCTATAACACAATGCAAATCATAGAGCATGGGTTACTAAATATTTGTGAAATCAACTTAGACATCAAGGGATTGAAAGTTTGTATGGTTGTGTGGATTGAGGTGGCGATAGGAGATAAAGGATAAGGCGTAATTTTCTGATTCCTAAATAAAAAGGTAATTGGCACAGGGAGCTCTAGATTTAGAAGGAAGGGGCATAGGAATGAGGAAGAGAGAAGTCCATGCATGTAAAGAGCTAGCCTCTAGCAGGCTGGTTTCTAAATGGCCAAGTAC
Organism: Pan troglodytes; assembly: GCF_028858775.2. Taxonomy (NCBI): domain Eukaryota; kingdom Metazoa; phylum Chordata; class Mammalia; order Primates; family Hominidae; genus Pan; species Pan troglodytes. Next base: position 74,805,301 of record NC_072415.2, on the reverse strand, counting down.
ATGAAAATAAATTATTATTGAAACTATGACTCCAATAGGATTTACATCTACATATGCAGAAGAGGTGTTTCAAGACAGAAACAAAGCTCCTGCCACTTGTTACCAAAACATGTTGTAATAATAATGTGGCATTTGGCATTCAGCCACCATCAGAATGCTGTGTGCTCTAAGATGTCTTCTTTTCTCCAAGGGCGATATAGAAATGTTATTGATTTTTTTTTCTTTGAACTGTTGCTTGATGACCCATATTTACTTGATGGCTTATTGGTATGATCTGGGGCCATGCAGCAAAGGAAGGGTAACTGCGGTACCACTGAAGATAAAACAGATGAGATCGTTCTGTGAGCAGGGTCTTCTGTAAACATGGGACTCAAGAAGACCTTGCTTTGTTAACAAGACTTCCCTGGAAAACACTAAAGAAGTTTTCTGGGACATTTTGCTCGAATTGCTGAACAACATCAGAAGATCTAAAATTTAAGTTTTCAGAAATTCATGAGTCTGGGACCTGTGAACAGAGAGAGCATCATGTTTCACCAATAATGGAATTCAGTGTCCATCTTATATAAAAAAGCATCTGTCTCTAGAACAGCAGGATAGCTGAACATATCCTTAAGCCAATTAATTTCCTTGCATTGTAGATTTGTTCTGCATTGCTATTTCAACAGCTCATTACTACGTTAATGAATACAGCTTCAGGGATGGACACTTGTACAGTTGGTGAAAGTTCGACCTCTCCAAAAGTGAGAACCTAATTACTTCTTCACGTAGAGGACCAATTTAAAGACCAATTTAAAGTTTATTGCTCTTTCTATAGATGAATGTAAAACTTCTTATTGATTCACCTGGATTTAAAATAACAATGAGAGTTGACATAGCTTAAAGACTATATTCTTTTGTTACTAAAATATGTCTGTAATATGTAATTCTGACTCATCTCTGAATAGCAATATTTTATGAATAAAAAATATAATATTTGGTCATTTAATCTCAGAACCTAAAATGTAATTTTTCAATGTGTCTGACATATACCAGGCATAAAATAAACATTTTTTAATAAAACGATGAAAGCTGAATTAAAGACAAAAATTCAAGCGAAAGAAATAAAATTATTTCACATATTATAAAATGTGTTTTAAAATGTTAGAAGTATGTATAAAAACAAAAAAAATTGAATGCGAATCCAAGTAAAAATAGTATTTTTATATCAGTTATTTGGATTTTTAAAACTCAAGATGTGGCTTGCATAGATGTTTTTATTGTTGCATTTTCTTTGGATAATTTCATTTTACACTTTATAATATGTTTAGCCTTGGTTTAACAATATAAACAGAGTTTTTGTTCTGTCATTGTCCATAAAAATAAAGAACTCAGTGTAATAAGCTACTTATCAAGAATCAAATACATTGTCCTCAGAAATACTTTGTAATAAACTCTTCAACAATGAATAAAGTTAAAATGCTTTTAATGAAATTTTATTTTTCTATTGTTGGAATTATTGAAATTATTAATAACTTGAAGGTGCTTTCTATATCAATATTCAATCTGCTTAACTCGTTCTTTGGTGTTTCAAGTGATCTGTGCAGAAGAGAACACTTTTGCTGACCCTTGGTTTACCTCAAAGCCATAGGCTTAAAGGAATCAGGTGAAATTGCAGATTTCAAGTCAGTGGCCTTGAAACAGCTATAGCTATGCTTATTGCCTGACACATCCATCAGGCACTACATGTGATTGATTGCACTGTTTCTGAGGCTGTGAAACTGATCACCAGAATGAAGGATTTTTCCATCTGCATTAAAGCACAAAAGTCATTTTAAAGGCCAGTTTTAGGAAGGTGAGCAATAACTGTCATCAACAACTAAAATTTCACAACCACTTGAAAACTGGCCCAGGAGCCTAAAATATGAAAAGAAGAACAGACTTCAAGTGACTGACACCTTTCCTTTTTTGGGAGTTCATGGTGCATTTATTAATATGGTTTAAATTAAAGACTCTTTTTATAATGACAGCTTTTCTTTTTATGATTTCGGTCTAATATTTTTGTTCTTTTGTGAAAGCATCATATATTTTCTTGAGTAAGGAAACTTTTATAAAGCTTTGATTTTTGCACCATTGTACAGGATTTAATACGATCGTTCTTTCATTATCTGTTCTCAAAAGTTAGATCTCTTTATATTTGGCCAGTTCAAACAGGGCAGAAAGTTTGCACAGTGAATATAATCTGGCACAAAGCTTTTGGATTCACCCATCCTTCTCAGAAAAAGCAAGTGTATGGATGAACTAGAGAGAGCTATACAGCCTAATACTTCTAGACCATTCTGAAGGAGGCTCCTGTCAATAATCATTGCTGGGTTTACTTTTCCTTTGCCCTCACACTTTTTCACTCTTCTCATTGCCTCAGTTTTTTTTTCTTTATTTTCAATCATACACACTCATTTTGGAATTCACTTACAGCGATAATCTTTTTTGCCAACCAAATTGAAAGAGTATATCTAATCTTGTTAATGTTTCAGATTTTAAGAAGTGTTAAGATACTTACAAAAATAGTGCAGCAGTCATTTTATCATAAAAGTATAAATAACAAAGAGTAGAAGGAAATAGCCTCCTCCCACAGATTCATTAAGTTATCATTTAACAAAATGAGTTAAATATACTAAAGTGAAATGACAGTTGATCCATCATTAGTCAAACAGATATGGGCTTGGATCCTAGGTTTAACACTCATTTTAGGCAAGATAGTTTGCCTGCCTAAATCTCAGTTCCTCCTTTTTAAAATCTGAAAATAATGCCAAGTTAATATAGTAATGAATATGAAATGACATAATATATGTGAAATATCTGTTAAGGGGAAAGAAATGTAGTAAGAGCTCAATAATTGCTTCTATTTTAGTTCTTCTCGTTAGTGTTTCAACAAAGGAAATAATACCTGTTCTAACTGAATCTATAACAGCAAGTTGATCTTTCCCACAGATCCCTTTTACAGTATGTCATCACAAAAATATTTTCAAATGGGTAAAACTAGCAGTAAACCATTATAAATAATGTTGGAATCATTTTTATATCTTTGATAATCTGTTTTTATTCAGGCTAAGATAGATACATATTGATATCAGAGACACACATTTCTACAAATTAAATAAGATGCATATGAGAATATATATGTAAATATATACAGATATATATATTTATATACACATTATTCAAAAGACTATCATTATGTGATATTTAAGTTTGTGGACTGATTTGATGCAAACTCTGAAAAGAAGCAATCATTGAGGAAAATATGTATTTATACAATGAACATTGGTAACTATACAAACTCTAAAATTGGGCTTCACAATTCCCATTTACAGTGGATTAACTAGAGCATTGGACACTCCAGTAATCAATTTAAGTTTGCATGTTGAAATGGTCAGAAGTTGATATATTCAGAGTTAGTAAAGCAATCTGATAATCATGTGTCAGATAATAAACAAATGGGGTGGCATTGTTTAAATTCTCTAGTGAAATATTCATGTAGATTATTTGAGATTCTGTTCATACAATAGTAAACAATTTTACAAGAAAATTACTCTTTATTTCTAAATTTATTCCAAAAAAAGATCATAGAATAATTCAGCCTTATATTATTGAATCATTATGCAATTAAGATCCATAAATACAGAATTACACATTTTAAATGTGTCCGACTTTAAATGGACAATTGCCTTTTATAGGTGTTTAATAGCAAACTTGCATAAATATGTAGCTATAAAATGTGCTATATATCTTGCAAAGTCAACTTTTAAAATATAATGTGAGAAATGATTGTTCAATTGTACCTGAATCAGATACCTCTACTATTAACAATCGGAGACATCTCCTGCGGCTTTTCCCATTTGAATTGAAAGTTGCAGAAAGGGATAATCTAATTCAAAGAGCTCAAAAGAAACCTAAGTATTCAATTGAGGTTACTCATTTATTTCAGACAGGATCCAACCAGAATTTTGAAAAGGTATTCTAATCATGTATAAAAACTAGTCAAGGAAAAATCACCACACTTGGCATGTTATGTATTCTGAAAATAAAATTGTCTCAGATATGGAAATACCAGAATCAACACAAATAAACAAGCAACTTCACAAAAGTAGAACATAATGATTCTCCTTTGTATATCATTCATGTCCCTCTCCAAAAAAAATAAAATAAAATCCTAGATAATAACAATTTAATATGGTACACTAAGAAAATAAAACTGCTGGCCAGGCATGGTGGCTCACACCTGTAATCACAGCACTTTGGGAGGCCAAGGTGGGTGGATAACCTGAGGCCAGGAGTTCGAGACTAGCCTGGGTAACATGGTGAAACCCCGTCTCTACAAAAAACACAAAAATTAGCCAGGCATGGTGGCGCACACCTGTAATCCCAGCTACTTGGGAGGCTGAGGCAGGAGGATCACTTGAACCTGGGAGGCAGAGGTTGCAATGAGCTGAAATTACGCCACTACACTGCAGCCTGGGCAACAGAGCCAGACTCTTGTCTCAAAAAAAAAAGGAAAGTAAAGAAAACCCCTGACACTCACTTCAGTAAAGAATAATGGACTGAGACTCAGAGCACTGAACTCCAAAACTAAATATACCAGATTCTTTCAAACTGAATAAACTGCTGCATGTTCTCACTTATAAGTGGGAGCTAAACTTTGGAGTACACATGGACACAAAGAAGGGAACAAGAGACATTGAGGCCTACTTGGTGGAAAATGGGAGGAAGGTGAGGATTGAAAAACTACCCACAGGGTACTTTGCTGATTTCCCAAGTGACAAAATAATCTATATACCAAACCCCCATGACATGCAATTTTCCCATGTAACAAATCTGCACATGTACCCCTGAATCTAAAAGAAAAGGTAACAAAAAATAAATAAATAAACTAGAGGAAGCCATGAAAAATTTTTGGACTTCAGTTTTTGTTGTTGTTGTTGCTGTTTTATACAGAAGAGTTTTGAAATTCAATTTTTGTCGTATAAAAAAGAATGAAATGATTCTTTAGGGTGCATTTTAACTCTGTAAAAGATTTAAAAAACTAAATTATAAAATATAGTAATTCAGTCATGAGATGAAGGAAAGTTCTCTGGCCTATTTATAGCATGCAAAATTCAAAATTTTACTTACACCCTCTTGAATATAAACAAAATATTTCCTTACAAGTTAGTTATTTTAAAAAATTGTGTTTGTTTGCTTGCTTTTTATCATTTGATATGGAGAAGCTTTGTCCCTGTATTCTCGTACCTGCTAGAAAAGTAAAAACCAACATATCCCACGTTATTTAGATGACATTAACACCATACTTCCCTTTTCTTGGTCCCAATGTGCCCTGTGAAATTTCCCCTGTATTAGAAAAATTTTCTAAAACAGTATTCAAATAAAGCTGATTTCAAATTCCATGCTATTTATATTCACCGTAATGATTCCAATTATAAATGCCTCTTTCTAAATTCAACTGGACTTTCATTACTACCTAAAAATTCTAAGAATATAAACTTGATCTCATCCCATCTTACATTTTAGGAAATGATTTCATCAATCATTTTCATTCATGTCTATTCTTTTGACACTTATACTTAACAAATTGCACAGTGCCAAATATATACTAAAAACTCAGAAATTTACAGGATAATTTGTTTAAAAAAGCCACATTATTCTTTTCCATTGACTACTTTGTCATTTGAAAGGCAATAACCACATTAAAAAAAATTCTTCCATTTAACCCCCATAAAATATCTCAAAGAGTGGTCTCTGCTTGTTAGAGGTCCCTTCTCTCACAATCTAACTGCTTAATCTCTGGATATGTAGATATTCTGTTGCCACCAATTTAATAAATCTTGTAATACATCATTGACTTTCAAAGGCTCAAACTGACATTTTATTTGGGTCTCATTTTTTGTGACCACTCTAAAAAAATTGCCCTAGCAAATGTGCCTTCCTTGTTAAAATGCAGTCCTCTCTTGCTTTCAGAACACAGTACAGTTATGACTCATATAAATCTCTGCCACGTCTTATAAAATGGATAAGGACACAGTTCTTTCATTTTTATAAATGATTGCATAATTCTTATTTTTGTGTAGTGTAGTGTCTCGCCCCAAAGTCCTGCAGCTGTCTTCAAGATTTATCATACACCCTGGTGGTCTTTGGATATAGGTTTGCTTTCAAACATCAACTAGGAAGAAGTAGAGTGTTTCTTCATCCTGCTGCAGTACTAATGCTCATCTTAATCTAATCCTTTTACTGCCAGTCTCAGCTTCTTTTAATTCACCTACACTGTTCATCTATTGTTCCTGAAGTGCAAACACTCTGATGGGGTGGCTGAGTCTAGATGGATTCCATGAGCGTCTACATTCTTAGGCTAAATTTGGATTTGGATCCACTTATGGATATGATTCCTTTGAATACGCAAGACCTTTTGTGTGTGTGTGTGTGTGTAGGTGGGTGGGGGCAGGGGTATCTGTCTTAAGTCAGGAACATGCCATCTCTCATCTCCTATAGAGCTTTTAATATTATTGAATTCCAACAAAAGAGAAAAGAGAATCTAAATCCCACTTCTTTCAGGAGTCTTATTAATTTTTGTGCCTATTTCTGCTCCTCCCTCCCCCTTACCAACTTCCCCCAAAAGGTGTTGATGTGAGGAAAAGAAACCTCTGTTAGACCGGTAAAGATTCAGTGATGTGACTGATTACTTAACAAGGATTAGCAAGTGTAAAAGGAGCCTGTTCCCTGAAAGCTCACTTGGGCTTTCTGGATTTTGTTCTGCTTCCAATCATGAAGCAGAAAGAAGTGTTTCCTCATCCCACTGTACTGGGGATGCTCTTGCTTGTTCAATCTGATGCTTTAAGGTAACATTCTGTATCATCTCAGACCCAAAGGAAATTGGAGAAAGAGAGAGGGAGAAAGAGAGAGAAAAGAGAAAGAGAGATAGAGATAGAGATACATACACACATAACCACATTCAAAAAGGAAACTATGAATACTGCATCTACATTTCTCCTTAATTCTTCAACATTTAAATATATCATAAACATTGATAGGAAAGTCATAGCAAAATATACATGAACAAGTAGCCATAACTGTTATATAGACAATGCTTGATAATTATTTTGAAATCTAATTATGTAAAATTTTAATTTGTAAAAGATTGCAAAGATTAGAGACCACTTAAGATTTAAGATGTTATTAATCTTCAAGACATATTGGTCAGGTGGATTTAAATTATATCTAACCCTCAGTGGTTCCATATGTGAGTAACTTTTATTAAATATTTGTTGTGGTCATGGGTTACTAGAACTTTGCTAAAACAAAATAGAAGAGATCCATGATCCTATTATGTAGCTTGGAATTATGCATGAAATTTACATTACATTCAGCTGCTACCAAAGATGAACAGAAGTACAGGGAGAAAAGGGATACCCAAGTCATGCATTTGACAAGGTCTTAGAGCAGCAAAAGAGAATGACTGAAAAAGTGTTTTTGGCTGTTAGACAAGATAGACATATATTTTCTGCCCCCAAAAACTTTTAATAAATGAAATTAAATATTTCAAGTACCTAAGAGAATAAAAGATATCTCAGATTATAATGAAGGGCACCAGAGAAAATTTTAATAATAAAACATTACCTTTAGGAATTCGCAATCTGTTTAGGAAAACAGACATGGTAACGAGAAGGTACAGAGCAGTTACCTACAAGTGTAGATTCACATTGTCAAACACCCAATTATGGCATTCATTATACAAATGAACAAAAGGGAAACAAAACGAACATTGTGCTCAAGGCCACAGCAGAGATCAAAGGCAGGAAACTGAACATGGGAGTAATGAAAATAAATTGTAGGTCTTCAAAATGGAGTTTTGTTTTTCTAAAACAATGTAGATTGATCATTTAGGGTAAATTTGGCTAAAGTGGTTTATAGAAACAAAATTTGATAAATGTAAGAGATAGTTTTTAAGTGTGTGAATGTGAGAATAAATTAGTGCTAGTTAGAAAAATAAAAGAATTTATTCATAGATTTCTCTTTTAGTGTTCTTCAAATATTTCTAGAGTGTATTTTGTTATTATTATTGTTATTATTATTTGAGTTTGTAGGCTGACGGTTTTTGACTTTTAGTTTAGGATCGGGAGTACATCTGCAGGTTTGTTATATGGGTAAATTGTGTGTCACAAGGGTTTGGTGTACAGATTATTTTGTCACGCAGGTAATAAGCATAGAACAAGATAGGTAGTTTTTCCAACCTCTCTCTCCTCCCACCTACAACTGTCAAATAGGCCCTGATGTCTATTGTTTCCTTCTTTGTGTCCATATGTTCTCAAGGTTTAGCTTCCACTTACAAGTGAGAACATGCAGTATTTGTTTTTTTCTGTTCCTCTGTTAGTTCACTTAGGATAATGGCCTCCAGCTCTGTCCATATTGCTGTAAAAGACATGATCTTGTTCTTTTCTATGGCTGCATAATATTCCCTGGTGTATATGTACCATATTTACTTTATTCAGTTGACCATTGATGGGCATGTGTGTTGATTCCATTCCTTCCCTATTGTGAATACTGCTGCAATGAATATACCCATCCATATATCCTTATAGTAGAACAATTTAAATTCCTTTGGGTACACACCCAATAATGGGATTGCTAGGTCAAATGGTAATTCTGCTTTCAGCCTTGAAGAAATCTCCAAACTGCTTTCCACAATGGCTGAGCTCATTTACATTCCCACCAGCAGTATTTTAAGTGTTCCATTTACTCCACAACCTCACGAGCATGTTATTTTTTGGCTTTTTAGTAATAGCCATTCTGACTGCTGTGAGATGGTATCTCATTGTAGTTTTGATTTCCATTTCTTTAATGATTAGTGACGTTGAACATTTTTTCACGTGATTGTTGACCATGTGTATGTCTTCTTTTGAAAAAATGTCTGTTCATGTCTTTTGCCCACTATTTTAAGGCATTGTTTATTTTTGCTTGTTAATTTGTTTTCGCTCCTTATAGATTTTGGATATTAGACCATTGGCAGATGCATAGTTTACAAATACTCTCTCCCATTCTGTAGGCTATCCATTCACTCTGTTGATAGTTTCTTTTGCTGTGCAGAAGCTCTTTAGTTAGGTCCCAGTAGTCTATTTTTGGTTTTGGTGCAATTATTTTAGGAGTCTTTGTCATGAAATCTTTGCCAGGTTCTGTGTACAAAATGGTGTTTCCTAGGTTATCTTTCAGGGTTTTTATAGTTTGAGGTTTTAAATTTAAGTCTTTAATCCATCTTGAGTTGATATTTGTGTATGGTATGAGGAAGGGACCCAGTTTCCAACTTCTGCATATGGCTAGCCAGTTAACCCAGCACTGTATATTGAATAGGGAGTCCTTTCACCATTGCTTGTTTTTGTCAACTTTGTTAAAGATCAGGTGGTTTTAGGAATGCAGTGTTATTTCTGGGCTACCTATTCTGTTACAATAGTCTATGTGTCTGTTTTTGTACCAGTACCATGTTGTTTCGGTTACTGTAACCTTGTAGTATAGCTTGAAGTTGGGTAATGTGAAGCTTCCAGCTTTGTTCTTTTTGCTTAGAATTGCCTTTGCTATTTAGAACCATTTTTGGTTCCATATGAAATTTATTTATTTTATTTATTTATTTTTGAGACAAGGTCTCACTCTGTTGCCCAGGCTGGAGTGCAGTGGTGTGATCTTGACTCGCTGCAAATCCTACCTCCTGGGTTCAAGCAATTCTCCCACCTCAGCCTCCTAAGTAGCTGGGACTATAGTTGTGTGCCACCATGCCCAGCTAATTTTTGTATTTTTAGTAGAGACAGGGTTTCACCATGTTAGCCAGGCTAATCTCAAACTCCTGACCTCAGGTGATCTGCCTACCTTGGCCTCCCAAAGTGCTGGGATTACAGGAATAAGCCACCTTGCCCAGCCTCCATATGAAACTTAAAATAGTTTATTCAAATTCTGAGAAGAATGTCATTGGTAGTTTCATAGGAATAGCATTGAATCTGTAAATGAATTTGGAAAGTTGAGCCATTTTAAAAATATTGATTATTCTATCCTTAAGCATGGGATGCTTTTCCTTCTGTGTTTGTCATCTCTGATTCCTTTGAGCAATGTTTTGTAACTCTCATTGTAAAAATCTCTTACTTCCCTGGTCAGCTATATTCCTAGGTATTGTATTCTTTTTGTGGCAATTGAAAATTGAATTGCATTCTTGATTTGGCTCTCAGCTTGGTGGTGGTGGTTGTTTAGAAAAGCTACTAATTTGTGTACATTGATTGATTTTTTATCTGGAAAATTTGCTGATATTTGTAATTTAATCAGGGCTTTGGGGCAGAGACTATGGGTTTTCTAGGTATAAAATCATATCATCTCTGAACAAGGACAATTTTCCTTCCTCTACCTATTTGGATGCCATTTATTCTGTTCTCTTGCCTGATTGCTCTGGCTAAGACTTTCAGTACCATGTTGAATAGAAGTGGTGAGATAGGACATCCTTGTCTTGTTCCAGTTTTAAAAAACAATGTTTCCAGCTTTTGTCCATTCAGTATGATGTTGGCTCTGGGTTTTTCATAGATTACTCTTATTATTTTAAAGTATAATCCTACAATAACCTGTTTGTTGAGGGTTTTTAACATGAAGGGATATTGACTTTTATCAAAAGCCTTTTCTGAATCTATTAAAATAATCACGTGCTTTATGTTTTTAGCTCTGTTTATGTGATGAATCACATTTATTGATTGTATATGTTAAACCAATTTTGCATGCCAGGGAGAAAGCTTACTTGATCATGGCGGATTAGCTTTTTGATATGCTGCTGTATTTAGTTTGCTAGTATTTTGTGGAGGATTTTTACATCTCTGTTCATCAAGGATATTGACCTAAAATTTTCATTTTATTTGCGTCTCTGCTAGGTTTTTGTATCAAAATAATGCTGGCAGCCTCATAGAAAAAGTTATGGAGGAGGCTCCCAACCTCAATTTTTTGAAAGAGTTTCAGTAAGAATGTTACCAGCTCTTCTTTATACATCTGGTGAAATTTAGCTGTGAATCTATCTGGTACTGAGCTTATTCTGGTTGGTAGGCTTTTTTTTTTTTTTTTTTTTTTTTTTTTTCCTGATTCAACTTTGGAACTGTTCTATGTCATTTTAGGGATTCAATTTCTTCCTGGTTCAATTTTGGGAGGTTGCATGTTTCCAGGAATTTATCAATTTCTTCTAGGTTTTCTAGCTTGTGTGCAGAGAGGGGTTCACAGTAGCCTGAGAGTTTTTGTATTTCTGTTGTGTCGGTGGTAATGTCCTCTTTATCATTTCTGATTTTGTTTATTTGGATCTTCTCTCTTTTATTCTTTATTAGTCTAGCTAATGGTCTATGAATCTTATTTATTATTTTAATAAATTAACTCCTGGATTTGTTGGGCTTTTGTATGGTTCTCCACATCTCAGTTTTCTCTAGGTCCACTTTGATTTTGGTTATTTCTTGTACTCTGCTAGCTTTCAGTGGGTTTGCTCTTGTTTCTCTAGTTCCTCTAGGAGAACTCGGTTGTTAATTTGAGATCTTTCTAACTTTTTGATGTGGGTGTTTAGTGCTATAAACTTCCCTCTTAACACTGAATTGGCTGTGTCCCAAAGATTCTGGTATGCTGTCCCTTTGTTCTCATCATTTTAAAATAATTTCTTGATTTCTGCCTTAATTTCATTGTTTACCCAAAAGTCATTAAGGAACAGTTTGTTTTATTTCTATGTAACTTATGGTTTTGAGTGATCTTCTTATAATTGATTTCTATTTTTATTGCTCTGTGATCCAAAAGTGTAGTTGGTATAATTTCATTTTTTTTGTTGTTTATTTGAATTTGCTGAGGATTGTTTTATGGCTTAATATGTGTTTGATTTTAGAGTATGTGTCATGTGTACATGAGAAGAATGTCGAGAGTTCTGTAGATGTCTATTAGGTAGGTGTTGAGTTCAGGTCCTAAATATCTTCCTTAGTTTTCTGCCTCTGTAATCTAATACTATCAGTCGGGTATTCGAATCTCCCACTATCAATATGTGGTTATTTAAGTCTCTTCATAGGTCTCTAAGCACTTGCTTTATGAATTTTAATGCTCCTGTTTTGGGTACATATACATTTAAGATAGTTAAGTGTTCTTGTGGAATTGAACCCTTAACGTTATGTAATGCTTTTCTTTGTCTTTTTTTATCTTTATTTCTTTAAAATATATTTTATCTGAAGTTAAAATATTAACCACCTCAGTAGGTGACCTGCCTTCTTTCTATTTGCTTTTAACATTTATTTTTTCATTTCACCCTGGAGAATCTGATGACTATGTGTCTTGGGGATGTTCATCTTTTGTGGTATCATGCATGGGGTCTCTGCATTTTCTGAATTTAAATGTTTGCCTCTTTAGCAGGTTGAGAAAATCTTCATGGACAATATCCTCAAATATGTTTTCAAGTTGTTTGCTTTCTCTCTCTCTCTTTCTGGGACATCAATAAGTCATTAATTTGGTCTGTTTACATAATACCATTTTTTTGGAGGTTTTGCTCATATTTCTTATTCTTTTTTATTTTTTTCTGACTGTGTATTTCAGAGAACTGGTCTTTAAGCTTAGAGGTTCTTGCCTCGGCTTGATCAATTTTACTGTTAATACTAGTGATTGTATTCTGAAATTCTTGAAATGAGTTTTTCAGCTCTATACGATCAGTTTGGTTCTTTCTTAAAATGACCATTTTGTGTTTCATCTCCTGTATCATTTTATTGTATTCCTTAGAATCCTTGGATCGGGTTTCAACTTTCTCCTGAATCTCAATGATCTTCATTCCTATCCATATTCTTAATTCTATTTTTGTCATTTCAGCCATTTCAGCCTGGTTAAGAACCCTTGATGGAGAACTAGTGTGATCATTTGGAGGTAAAAAGACGCTCTGGCTTTTTGAGTTGCCAGAGTTCTTGCACTAGTTCTTTCTCATCGGTGTGAGCTGATTTTCCTTCAATCATTGAAGTTGCTGTCCTGTAGATGTGTTTCTTATTGCTTTTGTCTTCTTTCATTCCCTTGGGGGTTTGATTATGATATAAGGTGGGTTCAGTCAACTGACTTTTTATTTCTGGAAGATTTTAGGGGGCCAAGGCTCAGGTCAGCTCTCCTGAGCTGTGTGCTCTAATGCTGTGGGCCTTGTGTTAGGGAAGTGGCCTTGTTCTTTGTTCCCTTGAGGTCAGGAACCTGCTGTTCTAGAGGGGCCAAAGTGTTCCCAGACCACCGGCCACACCACTCCAATGGGTGGTGCCAGCCAAAGTACTTCTTTATGATGTCAACTGGATCTGTGATCATTCACATGTCGCAGTGGGGTACATGCTTATCAGCTACGGCGGGGAGCTGGCAGGAATGGGGCTACCTCCTTTGTGCTCATTCAAAAAATTAAAATTACTTTTCTCAATGAAATTATTTTGATGATAACAATATTCTACCAAGACTCAATACAACTCAGACAAATTTGCTCTCACTAATATTAGCAGTTTAGTAACTAAATTATCAAGGGGAAAGATGTTGTATATGATGTCTCATTTATGTTAAAAAGGTATAACATCTAAAATATCAAAAATGACATTTCTAGTATTGATTGTTTTCCTATACACATTTTAAGCATTGAATAGTTTAGAGTTTCTTGCTGCTGTAGTGGTTTTAGTTTTATTGACAGATAGTACTAATTGTAGAAGGAAACTTAAAAGCTCCAGCATCTATACCACGGAAGCTTATTAGGCTGACATTAGAAAAGAATTAAGTAGAAATTTAGTTATAATATCAATTATAATGTAATAAATTATATAATGTTTTCCATCTGTCTTCCTTTGGGATACATATGCTTACTGTCAATAAAATATCTATAAGTTTGGGAGAATTATTAAGCCAATTACAAAATCAGTTTAATGTTGCTAAATATTGATTTGGAATAATTTTTATCATCCTGACTTAAATTTTTGAGTTTCTTTGAACTTCATGTTCATTTTTATTTTATTGCATTTTATTTATTATTATTTTTTAGAGACAAGGTCTCACTGTGTCACCCAGGCTGGAGTAACCTAGTGTGATTATAGCTCACTGCAACCTTGAACTTCTAGGCTCAAATGATTCTCTTGCCTCAGCCATCTGAATACCTGAGACTAAACGCATACACTGCCATGCCCAGCTAATTTTTCAACTTGTTTTTTGTAGCAATGGAGTCTTACTATGTTGATCAGGCTGGTCTTGAATGCCTGGTCTTAAGCAATCCTCCCACCTCAGGCTTCCAAAGTGCTGAGATTACAAGTGTGCACCACTGTGCCTGGACAAACTTTACTTTAAAATACACACACAAACATATAAGATTTTGGTGGATTCTTAGATACAACATATATTATTGCAACTAATGTATATTCGTATATTTATAAGATTATACATTTTAAATGGAAATTTTCCCTGTGATTTGTCTCTCATTAAAGCAACAGTAATTGGTTTATATTGGCCTCTCCTAATCAGTTGTTTGAATGTCTTTTTTTTTTTTTTTTTGAAACAGAGTGTTGCTCTTTCGCCCAGGCTGGAGTGCAGTGGCGCTCTCTGCTCACAGCAACTTTCACCTCCTGGATTCAAGCGATTCTCCTGCCTCAGCTTCTGGAGTAGCTTGGATTACAGGCATGCACCACCACACCTGGCTAATTTTTGTATTTTTAGTACAGACGGGGTTTTGCCATGTTGCTCAGGCTGGTCTCGAATTCCTGAGCTCAAAGCGTTCCGCCCGCCTCGGGCTCCGAAAGTGCTGGGATTACCAGCGTGAGCCACCGCGCCCGGCCAAATGTCTTTCTATTCAATTATCTACCTACTTCTGAACTAACCCCTGAATTACATTACTTTTTCTAACAAGTTTAGTAAATGGAAGCTTGGGGAAAATTGCATGCCCAAATGTATAGTGCAATTCGGAATGATTTTGCTATTCGTGTATTCAATATTCAAGCTACTTTTCTTTTTGGCTTTCTAGATTTTCATGAGAAAGCTATTCAGTGGGACATCAATTAAGTATTTTAATAGGCAGGATGAAACAATAGGTTTCATATACCCCAATATTGCCAGTAATTATTTAGCATCTGCCTGGAACATGGTTTTAAAATAATGATAAAGTTAACTCCAGGCTCAAGAGAAAAGACTGCCATATTGTCTATAAATACAGGACAGTGGCACAAATACACCTGATGGAAAATTACTTCATGATTTCAGATACTTCTTAGTGATTGACATACCCCACACACTAGGAAACACCCTAGAACATGGAGCCAGTACTGCAACCACTCTAACTACAGAGCTTAACGCATTCGAGCTTTTAGGTTGTAACTCCAGCACTGCCAATTATTAGCTGTGGGGCTAGTTCGTGCCTCAGTTTCCTCATCTGTAAAATTAGATAATAATATTACCTACCTCATAGCATTGCTGTAAGGACTTTTTTGTTTGTTTTTGAGACGGAGTCTTGCTCTGTCGCCCAGGCTCAAGTGCAGTGGTGCGATCTCGGCTCACTGCAAGCTCTGCCTCCGGTTCACACCATTGTCCTGCCTCAGCCTCCTGAGTAGCTGGGACTACAGGCGCCTGCTACCACGCCCGGCTGATTTTTGTATTTTTAGTAGAGACGGGGTTTCACTGTGTTAGCCAGGATGGTCTCAATCTCCTGACCTCGTGATCCGTTCACTTCGGCCTCCCAAAGTGCTGGGATTACAGGAGTGAGCCACCTCGCCTGACCGGATTTTTAAAAAATTAATATAAATGAAGTACTTAAAAGAGTGTCGTGGCACTTAATAAGCTCTCAGTAAGTGTCGGTATCATTATCACCTCACCATCATCACTGTCATCATCATCATCATCTTCATCATATTTGTTCATGATCACAGGATCAATCAAGAGAAAAGAAATGATGAACACGGGAACTCCCATCCCTAGCCTGTAGTAAAGACTGCAGAGTTAAGCTAATTTATTTCACCCCTTGTGATAATATTTCCTTCAACTTCATAGTATGCCTAGTAGAATTTTTGTTGAAAAAGACTTGAAATTAAGACATGATTAAGCAATGTTATGCTGGGGTAAAGGATTTTTTTTTTACCTATATAAATTGTAATCCAGTTTAACACCTTAGCCTGGAGGACATCAGCTGTTTCCAGTTTTGCTTTTTGACACCATCAGAATAATATGATCAACTGAATTGTGGCCAGTGAGTTGTCTGTTTTTCTTCCTATAGTGTATTCCATCTATGTATAACTGCCATGTTTTCAAGCTACCAAACACCTTTCTCACGTGATCACTATGTTTAGGAAATGTGCAGTCTTATTGATCTGGTTTCATCAGGGCAGAATCCAGAAAACTCAAGTTACCAGAATTCCTTGCAGCTAAACCAGAAGCATTTGAACTAGATTTTGCCTGTCAGTCACATGCTTCTGAATCGCTGGTTTGGAAACAAGCAACCTGAGAAGACAAGCTTTAGGGGCAGGGGGCTGTCCATTTTGCTGGCAAGGGTGGTGGCAGATGTATCCAACAATGAGAGGGCAGCCAGTGCAGGGTTCTCCTTCAGTGTTCAGTGGGCAACAGCAATAGCTGACATTTCTTCATCAGGCCAATTGTGATGCACGGTCCTAGTACTGTACCTGTAAGTTTAGACTCAACTAATCTTACATGTTTAGCCTCTAGCCTTCTGCACACTTCTGTGAGCTACCCAATACCCTTATAGTAAAATCCCTTTTTGGATTAAAAATCATATATACATATATATATTTCTAAGTGTGATAGATTTAAAATAGACAAGAAAAGTTATAGCACTGTTTTCACTTTTTAATAAAATGAAAAACCTTTATTGAAATATTTTTAAATGTATAGCATCAAAATTCAGGCCCTTTTAAAATTTATAACTCTGGAAATTAGAAAATAAAGTATCTGTTTGACAACAGCTATATAAAGCTACATTGGTGATATAGTACTATCAATCAATTTTCAGGTAAAACTTGCACTCTGAATTGTTTATGCGCTGGATGAATTTACTTCCTTGTATGTATTTCCTGCTCCCGAGAGAAATGAACAGATTTTGGCAAGCCAAATCCTGAAAATTGTGCAGAGCTCTCTCCTTTAGTTCATATCATATATCACTTAAAGCTATTGGCCTCTTTTTTTATATATAAGCACAGTAAAAGAGGGACAGATTAAGGATAGCTTTTATGGGATTTATAGGTTTGGTTCATTCATTTTTGTATGTGTAGAAAGGTAAGAGAGAAAATGAGAATGAAAGAAGGATAAGAATGCTAAGAAGATTTACTGGTTTCTATTCTATCTTAATTCTCCAAACCCTAACTTCAATAGCTTTAGGTCAACTACTTTTTTTTTTTTTAATGCGATTTAGACCATGTAGTTTCAAGAGTAGTTTTCCCAAATAGCCTGTGGTAGCTATCTTCATGAATAGTCATCTTGGTTCTGTCTCATTTCCTTGTGTTGTGATTAGGCGGCTAGCCTTTTAACTCTGAGCATGGGTTATAGTCCATGTTCTACCATGTAAACTGTAAGGCCCAAGGTCAGTTGCATAACTTTTTTCTGACCCTCATTTTATCAAATTAGATAATAATATAGTATGATAGTAATATCTATTCCACAGTTGTGTTGTGAGTAGTTATAAAAATCCATATGAAATCTCCAGAAAAATTTGTGACTCCTAAGAAGTCTCAGTACATTTTAGCTACTAGTAAACTATAAAAAAAAAAAAATCCTGTTTTTCAATACACTTATCCAATCTTTCATCTTTGCAATGAATTGCCATTGTGAAGCTGGTCTGGGGGCAGGTGTTTCAGATCCACTGTCACAGGGAGGCTGGGTGAGGAGCTGTCAATGATGAGAGTGTATTTACTTTTGAAAGGCCAGGGATCATACTGCTCAATTCTCAGCTCAACTGAATGATGATGCATATATGAGGCTCTTCAATAAAGCCACAGCCTTCGTGGGTAACTTTCAACAAACCACCATCAAAACGAGATTTTCACATCCTGACAACTATCTTATTGTGATACTGTGACTGCTAGAGGTTCATTTTTAATTTTTTTCAATAGATCCTGGATACTGAGTTTAGCCACTAGGCATTGACAAGTCACAAAATGATTTTACAAAAAATAGACAAAACATTTCTGTGGGCTTTACTTTCTTATATTCTCTTTGATTTATCAATATACATTGCATTGTCTCCCTAATAACAACTACACTTAAAGTTATTTTTATGAGACAAGAAATAATTATTCAGACATTACAAGGTTATGGAAATTTCTGGGAAAGCTCAATCTTATCAGTAAAGGCATCTATGGACTAAAAATGGTATGTGTGGCAATGTTGAAGAGGCATAACTGAGAAAACATTAATTTCTCTATATTTAGGTATCACTTCTTGTCATTTAATTCCAAAGTAATACTGCTGGTTTATAGCTACTTACATAAAATGCCATATGACTGTAAGTACAGACAGACTCTTACATTCACATCAGTTCTTATGATATGGCACTCAGGCAACAAAAAATCAGAAACATATTACCAACAATTATGAAAGGCTCACTATGCCAGGATGACGATTTAAGCAATTAAGTGCTTTCTGTCCATATTTACGGCCTCCATATTTCGGTTAACACACAATGAGGCACATGCATATAATTCTTTAAAATGTGCAGGAAGTTATATGGTCTCATACTCTGTGCATTATCAACTCATGTTGACTAGGGAAAATAAAAAAAAAAAAGATAAGCTCTTTCATGTGCACAAACACTTTAGGGAGGGGTCCCCAAAGAAACAGAACCAATAGGGGATAAGTAAATAAATGTATATATAAAAATATACATATATTAAATATGTAAAATATGCATATATACAAAATATACAAATATAATTTACAAAATAAATATATATTTTTATATATGTAAATACTAAAAATTGTCTCACACAGTTACAGAGACTGAGAAGTTTCACAATCTATCATCTGCAAATTGGAGAACCAGAAAAGTCAATGGTATAATTCAGTCCAAGTCCAAAAACCTGAAAATGGGAGGCCGGTGTGTTGGGGGGTGGGAGAAGCAGTCTAAGTCCTGGTCTGACTCCAAACGCCAGAGAACCAGGAGTGCCAATGTCTGGGAGCAGGGGAAGATAGATGTTTCAGTTCAAGCAAAGAGAACAAATTAGCTCTTCCTCTGCCTTTTTGTTCTATTCATGCCTTTAACAAAATGGATGGTGCTTCCCACATCGGTGAAGATGGATCTTTACTTTGCTGATTCAAATGCTAATCTCTTCAATCTCACAGAGACAATCTCACAGAGGTACCCAGAAATAATGTTTTACCAACTGTCTTAGCATCCCTTAGCCAGGTCAAATTTTATTAATTTTATTTTGACACATAAAATTAAACATCTCATGGACACATGAAAAATGTGTGAAATTCTTAAAGACTTAGACATGATCATTAGTGTTTGTTTTCTGGAAATACTTTGTTTAAAGAATCAACCTAAAAATTAGATCATTTAGCATTTTTACATATGGGAAATAAAAGAACAGATGATAAGAGTAACTGCAGGAAAGCATGATTTTTCTGTTACAAAAACATCTTGTCATTCAGTTGACAATTACTGAATTATGATTTACCGTGTACTAAAATCCTGTGGAGGATGCCATGCTGTGTATAAATGTAAATAAATGTTCAAATCAGGAGCTCTAAGGTATTAAAGCAAGCATGCATTCATTCATTCAATGAGTCTCTGTTGCCCATGTATTAAATGCTAGACACTGTACTAGGTGCTGCAAATAATACAGTCAAAACAAACAGACAAAACCCTGACCTCTTGAGCCAATAAGGGGAGAATAAGAAATTAATAATATCATAAATCAAATTTATAATTATAAATTATGATAATTGTTATGGTATAGAAGTAGAGGGTCATTATAAACACCTGGAAGAGTAGAACCTGATTATGTCTCAAAAGAGTTAACTAAGAAAGTACTGTTTGAGCTAAGATGATAAGTGAAATGGAAGGCAATGGGGAGAAAGGGGTGGAGGGAGCTTGCTGGGGAATGATGACAGAAAGAGTTCGCCCTTTCCACTCCCCCACAAAAAATATGCAAGACACTGAGATGAAAGAAAGCACAGCCTTTTAAAGGAATTGAAATAAAGCAATCTGTTTGTAAACCACAGAACAAAAGGGAAATTGATGCAAGCTCTGTGAAGAGAATTCAGAACTCAATAACCGCTCAGTTATTACAGGATACATGTAGTTCTGTATGTTCACTCTTCATTCTAAGAGCCAAGGGGAACCCAACAGGTTATAAAATAGGGGGTAGCATGATAAGGTTTATGGTTTTTAAGATTTCTATCATCTTATTCACATGGAAACCTCAGGGACTGCTGCTGTTTTAAATCCCCTATGTCTTTAAGAAGCTGTTAGAATATTTGAAAAGACACATGAACATTTGCAAAGACATCCAGAAATGCAATGCACTTTCAGAGTTGATGGGGTTCCTGGAGCCAGTGATCTTCTTGTTAAAAATTCCTACATTATAGTGAAATGGCATTTGGAGTTTTAGGGCTAATGGTCAGGCCCCTGGACATAAAATATAAGACCTTACAGGAAAGATTTAAGGAAGGGGACTGTCAAAACCAAATAATTTCTACTGGGATAAGAAAGAATCTACAGATTTTAACCCTGCTTAAGAATGTAAGGAAAGAGTTTTAAGAAACAGATAGCTTACACTGGGCTCATGAGTCCACTGACAATAAACCGCAATTTAAGTTCCAGAAAACTTAATACTAAGCGAATACGTTAATTAAAAACACAAAGAATATTAAAAAACAAAAACAAAAAAATACAAGGCTACCTATTTTCTTTACCCTATTTACATTTCAGCCAAATTATCTCCTAGTCTCACGTGTCTAGGCCTATCTGTTAAACATTTTAATACATGCAGATATTCAATTACTTTTCAAGCTGATTCAAATCCCTTCACATTCTGACTTTTTTCTTCTTCTTTCCATTTCTTTCTTTTTCTTTCTTATTCTCTTTCTTATCTTGCCTTGTTCTTCTATTGTCTGTGCATTTGCACTTTCTCCTTTAATCTGATGCCCAAAACCATTCTTCCTGTGCTGACTTTGGTTCCTCATTCCCACAATGCCATGACCTCATCCTTCAGACCTAATTTGTTCAGAATGTTCCACACACTTCCTGGCCTGAGCCAACAGAATAGCTTAGGTGTGGGGGTGGACAGTCATTTCAAGTTTTCTGTGGCTACA
This sequence comes from Pan troglodytes, assembly GCF_028858775.2. NCBI lineage: Eukaryota > Metazoa > Chordata > Mammalia > Primates > Hominidae > Pan > Pan troglodytes. The sequence continues at coordinate 74,783,995 of NC_072415.2, read as the reverse complement.
ATGATGGAGAATTGGTAGTAAATGAAGAAATGTGGAGGAAGGGGCAGAAAAATGAGCATGAAAGCTAAAGGATTTTAGAGATAAAATTGAAGTCGAATGAATTGAGTACTTTTAAAGAATCATCACTCTTAGACATTCTGTGCTTCTTGTGTATTTCTTTAATTCTCAGAAAAAATGCAATGATTTTTTATGATGTGTGTTCCACCAGAGGCATTGAAACTCTGATGACAAATCCAAACCACCATCGGAATAAGAATGGCAAAGCAAGTATTACTAGGTAGGCCTGGAGCTAAACACTTCAAAGTTTGTGATGTGCTTACAAAAAAAAAGATGATTCCACTAAGAACAGTACCCTGTAATGAGATGACTCCTACATTCTAGGAGAGGTAACGAGTTCTTGGGAAGTGGAAGTGGAAGTAGTAGAGAAGCAAAAACTATAAGCAAATTAGACAGATATAGAATATAGAACAATTGTTAAGGGTAACTGTGAAAATGTGTGTTAGTATCATTCACATTGAGAAATATATACAAGACCAGTTCATAGAATGAAAAGAATGAGTTCATTTTTGAATAGCATGAGTATGAAATGTTTACAGATGACCCTGGTAGAAATGTGTAGCAAACTATGTTTAGAGAGTCAAGTTTGCTGCTCAGGAGCCATGTCAAGGACAGAGATAGATTTCAAAGTCATCATACGTATGTGAGCAGTAAAGCCAATGTGCACAGTTGTATAGATAAAGAAACCAATATAGATAAGGGGTAATAGAACAACCAGAGTCAGAAAAAGAAGGTAAAGGGAGGTTGAAAGAGTAGAACCAGAGGAGATAAAGAGTGCAATTGAGGAGGATAGAATAGTTTGAGGAGATTCAAACGTTGTGGAAGTCAGTGAAGAAGGATTTCTAGGAAGGGGGAGTTCAATCGTGTCAATAAGCCGGAGACATCAATGAGCAGGAGAACTCAGGAATTTGGTAGTAGCAAGTAATTGGGGCTTTTCAAAGGACACTTCAATGGAATAATAGTGATAAGGATGCTACAGAATTAAAGAAGTGTTAGTTGCTAAAGACAATGAGATCGTGAGTGTATACTGCTTTTAAGATTTTTATCTGTTGTGGAAAATACAAGACAGGACGATGTGTGTTTTCCAAATCGGTGAGATTTTAGTACTTTTAAAATGGCTGAATAGAAAGATTGAAAAGAGAGAAGTGTTTTTCAAGATGCAAGAGAAAATCGTTGAAAAATTACGATATTAAAGAAATCACTGAATGAAATGCTTGAGTCAAGAATACAGAAAAAAACGTTTAGCCTTAAAGAGCAGAATGGCCTACACATGAATAATGTAAGGAGAATATCTGTACATATCAACATGAAAATCAAGCATGAAAATAGCATTCACCTGGATGGTAAAGAATGTTGGAAAAACCTACAGAAACCTAGGGAGCATTTCAAAAAGAATTTTAAGATCAGGTATTACCGCATTCGGTAAGTTATCCTATTTTCTCTAGTCAGTGACCTGATTTATTCTCTTTTGATCTGTATTGATATGTACATTTCATATCAAAGGCCATATTGTAAAATAAAAAGCATGTAGGGATAGGTAACTAGCAAAGTTAAAAGAATCCATCATGACAGCTGAATGGGAGAAGGCTGAGTGCAGTATGTATCTTTTTAAATCATCATGGGTGTCTTTCATGAAAAGAACCAAAAAGCACACAATGTGGGAGGTCAGGGGCAATTCAAACTTAAGTGAGTCAAAAGAAAATTTTAGGAGCACCTTTCAAGGCAATACAAATCCCAATAAAAAGGGCTCTTTAAATACATCAAAAGGACTGATTCATTCAGTAAGCATTTATCCTGTGCCTATTCCACAAGGATCAATAGAACCAAGGGAAAATCATTGATTTAAAGAGTCCTAAAGGCCAAAATAAAAATGGAATGAAGGACAGCTGTGAAAATCTGTTCCCATCTATATTGAAGAAAATTATCTGAAAATCCCCCAAGTAAATTTACTTTCGTGTCACATGATACACTTTTAAACAATTTTGAAGTTTTGAAATAATTTTAGATTAGCATTTCATGAAGATAGTATAGAGAATTCCCATGTACCTTTTCCAAACTCTTCTTATATTAACATTTTACACAAACATGGTTCATTTGTCAAAGCTAAGAAATTAACTTTTGTTTAATACCATTAAATAATCAAGGAATTTTCATTGTATTAATCAAATTTTTACATTAGCATCCTTTTTCTATATCTATGCAGCTGTTAGAAAGGTATCTTCCAGAGACCAAAACCTGTAAGAAAGCCATAAACTCTTGAGGATACAGCATGTGGCATATCATGGAATATGGATCCTAAGAAGTTACTAGTTGTACCACATCCTGATAAACTGGCACCTTTACCACACGAGCAAGAGACTTGTACATCTCACTTCTATATATTGTGAAGTTATCCATTCTACATTAAACCATTGTTACGTTTAAACAAAGAATAAAGAGATAAGCATTCTATGCAAAGAAATTATAACTTCTTAATTTCTTTAAAAAGTTGAAAGAATGTCTATTGAATATTATTCAGAATATCCTAAAGGCTCAAAAAGTAACTCCATATAAAGGATTAATATTTAATCCTGTTCTTTTGAATTTGTCTTCACATCTAGGCATAATAAACCTATGTCCAAATAGTAAATACTCCATGAAGTGACCAAGTGATAAAGCCTCAGGGGATATTGGGTGAGAGTATGCTCTATATTCCCAGCTATTGCTTAAGTCAAAACAGACTCCTATCTGCTCTCCCTCTGTTGGGCTGCAGTGAAAGATACGGATCTTGTAGAGCTTTTTTTTTTTTTTTTTTAACCCCCAGTATAACCAAGAACCAGGGCTGGCAGTCATATCTACCCTTCTTTTAATCAGTGCCAGGTCTCAGATTCTGTTAACCATCCTAAGTTTACTTTGAGTATTTTTCTATTGTTTAGTATTGTAAATATAGTTTCTGCTTTTCATCACCACCTGTTTAGGCAAGTGCTTAAAAAATTGTCGGTTTTGTTATTTATCTTGAAGATTGGGCCAATGTAGTCCTTTTACATTGTAAATATAAGGAGAAGCATTTCATGGAAAGCAAGAGCTGTAGTTTGTATAATATGCTGCAGGTTGCCAATCTTCCTTTTGACCTGCTTTTTGAATTATTATTTTGAGTTTGCGTGAACCAACCATTGTCAATTTCTCCTTATAAGTTTGGTCTTTGTGCTACTGTTTGTAAGCATTTTATCAATATGACATGAGAATTTTTGAAGTTCCTAGAGAAAGAAATTTAAAAATTAATCATGATTTTATGACCAAACTGGAGAATGATCTACTTTTGAAATCAGTTGTCTTCAAATTTTGTACATGAAGATCACCTGAGAAACTTACCATAAATTTGAATTCCCAGGCTCCACATATATTTTCATTGTTAACCAGCTCTCAAAACAACACTACCCTTTGGGAACTACTAAACTGCTTGATATCAGACTGTGAAAGGGTAGATGTAAAATATAAAATGACATTTTTGCCCAATTCTACTAATAAACACTTCCAATAAAAACTAGAGTTGAAATCATATGTAAGCATCTGTTTTGAATATGATGCTTCCTTTCAAGGATATGACCTGAATCTTCAATCACATTTTCATTATAATCATTACGCTTTCCAAATAAATTTACACAAGTTTATTTGCAATAGTTCTAAGTGTTTGTATATCTCCTTCATGATATTTTATAAGATATACTGAAATCATCATGTGAAAATGACCTTGTCATTAGATAAAGAGAAAATTATTATCTTGTCATTTCTACATACAGCATTACAAAATTAAAAAAATACATGATTAAAATAAAATTTCCAATCAAATTCTCACACTCCTAGATTAATCTATTGATCAATCAAATGTACAAAATGTTCTCAATAATGTAATAGGCCGGGCGCGGTGGCTCACACCTATAATCCCAGCACTTTGGGAGGCTGAGGTGGGTGGATCACGAGGTCAGGAGATCAAGACCATCCTGGCTAACACAGTGAAACCCTGTCTCTACTAAAAATACAAAAAGTTAGCCGGGCGCAGTGGCAGTCGCCTGTAGTCTCAGCTACTCGGGAGGCTGAGGCAGGAGAATGGCATGAACCCGGGAGGCAGAGCTTGCAGTGAGGCAAGGTCATGCCACTGCATGCCAGCCTGGGTGACAGAGTGAGACTCCATCTAAAAAATAAATAAATAAATAAATAAAATAAAAAGTAATAAATGGCTAGTGATTCAAAGAAGACTATAGACTATACACGTTTAAATTTGTGTCATGTGTCTCCTTTCTCCAAATGTGGGCATTAAATTCTGGTTTTGATAATAATGAATGAATAGTTTATATAAGATTATCTTTTCTGCCATCAAAAATGACAAATTGTGAAAAAAATATAAAAATCCATTATCTGAAAGTACTAGAAAGCATGCAATAACAGGTAGAAACTAAAAGACATAAAGTCCTTCAAGGATGGAATTCACAGTGTTTAAGACTCAATTTTTATCTAATTTCTCTCTGGAGATACTCACTGATATGCACAGTACTCAGGTAATACAGTTCATGCAGAAAGTAAGAGTATTACTACATTGAAGAATAGAGATGAAGATTTAAGCCCATCAGAGTGGCAGAAAATTCAGACCAGAAAATCCAAAATCGAAGATGCTACAGTGGGAAAGCTTAATCTTTCTACATACAAAATTCACTCTAACACTTAGCTGAATACTGAACTGCATGTATAACAGGCAGAAATCTAAGAAATCCAGGGTAAAAAAAAAAAATAGGTAGCAAGGCTAAAAATACTGAGCAGAGATTTCAACAGCTATTCAGTTCCAGAAAAGTTATATTTTAAAGTTCAAACCAAAAAAACTTAGGGGCTAGATAAATACCTTAGAATTTCCATTTAAACCATCAAAAAGCCATGCCTTGGGAATAAAGATTTTATTGCACTACTAATAACTGGGAGAAAAACTGAAATATAGCCAACTGAACCAAGTCTAAAACTAAACTTTTAGAGTATGAAGGTTATCTGTCAGTAAAGTAATTCCTCCTAGAGAAAAAAATCAACACATCAGAGAAAGATAAAAATATCCAGGTTCTCTTGACAGTAACATCCACAATTTCCAGTAAGAAAAAAAAAAATAATCAGACTTATGGAATAAATAGAAAGATAGAACTAGGAGTAATTATTATATTACATAAAAAAGGCAGGAATTTTTAAATAAACCTAAGACTATGTTATTAAAAACTATAGGAAAGAAAGACTATAATAATAAAAATATAGAAAATGTCAGGATATCTATGACAAATAGAACCAGTTGCAAATATTAGATCTCAAAATTAAAATATCTGTTATTGAAAATACATGACATGGAACAAAGAGCCAATTGATTAGCAAATATAGAATAAAGGACCAATGAACTTCAAGGTGAGTAGAGAGCAATTATTAAAACTAAAGCACAAGGAATAACATAAACAAACAAAAAACTGAAAACAAATGTAAACAGTCTTAATAATCCATAAAAGATAAGCTATTATAAAATATGTATTAGGTTCATGCAAAGATGGCCATTGGAAGTCATGGCAAAAAAACACAATTACCTTTGTGCCAACCAAATATAATTGGAGCTGGAGAATAAGAGCAGAAATGAACAGAGCACTTAGGCAAGAGAAAGAAACCAAAGGCATTAAAATTGAAGGAGTAAGTTAAAATTTCTCTTTTCACAGATGACACAAACTTTTCTATAGAAAACCCTAAAGACTCCACCAAAAATTGTAGAACTAATGAAAGAATTCAGCAGAATTACAAGAAACAAAATAAACACACAAAAATTAATAGTGTTTCTATACATTAAGAATAAATTATCTGAAAAAGTAATCAAAAACAAACTTACTGGGAAGCTGAGACAGGGGAGTCACTTGAACCCGGGAGGCAGAGGTTGCAGTGAGCCGAGATGGCACCACTGCACTCCAGCCTGGCAAAAGAGCAAGAATTTGTCTCAAAAAAAGAAAAAGAAAAAAAAAGCTTATTAACAATAGCTAAAATATATATAGTAAAATACTTAGAAATAAATGTTTAGGAATAAGTTTAACCAAGGAGATGAAAGACTTATACACTGAAAACTATTAATGAAAAAAATTAAAGGAGACACAAATAAATGGAAACATATTGCATGCTCATGAACTTGAAGACTAAATATTATTAACATGTTCATACTATTGAAAGCAATCTACAAATTCCAATGACATTTTTCACAGAAATAGATAAAAACAGTCCTAAAATTTAGATGGAACCACAAAAGTTTCTGAATGGCTGAAGAAATCTTGAGGAAAATAAATAAATAAATAAAACAAAAACAAAAAAGCTAGAGGCATCACATTACCTGACTTCAAAATATATTACAAAGCTATGTTAATCAAAACATCATGGCACTGGCATAAAAACAAACACATATAACAGTGAAATAGACTGCAGAGCCCAGAAATAAATCTACCTATTTATTATAGTCGATTTATTTTCACCAAAGGTACAAAGAACACCTAAATGGTGTGGGAACAACTGGATAATCACACACAGAATAATGAAATTAGACCCTTATCTCTTATCATATACAAAAGTCATCTCAAAATGAATTAAAGACCTAAATGTAAGATCTGAAACTGTGAAACTACTAGAAGAAAACATATGAAAAAAGCTTCATGACTGGTCTGGGCAATGATTTTTTTTGGATATGACCGCTGAAGCACAGGCAGCAAAGCAAAAAACAGACATATGAAAATACATCAAACTAAAATGCTTCTGCACACCAAAAATATACATATATATATACATATATATATATATATATCAACAGACTGAAGAGACAACCTACAGAATGGAAGAAAAATTTTGCAAACTGTACATCTGATAACTAAAATGTTTCTGCATAGCAAAGAAAATGATCAACAGAGTGAAAAGACAACCTACAGAATGGAAGAAAAATTTTGCAAACTGTACATCTGATAAGGAGTTAGTATCTAGAATATGTAAGGAATGGGTACAACTCAATAGCAAGGAAACAAATAACCTGATTTAAAAATCAGTTGAAGAACCTGAATAGACATTTCTCTAAAGAAGAGATACAAATGGCCAACAGGTATATGAAAAAATGTTCAACATCACTAATCATTAGAGAAATACAATTAAAACCACAAGAAGATTTTACCTCACACCACTTAAAATGGTTATTATCAAAAGACAAAAGATAACAAATGATGGTCAGAAAGTGGAGAAAAGGGAACCCTTGCATACTTTTGGTGGGAATGTAAATTAGGATAGAAATTGTATAATAGAAAACAATATAAAGGTTCTTCAAAAAACTAAAAGTAGAACTAAAATATAATTCTGTAATCCCTTTTCTGAGTATATATCCAAAACACAATATTTAATTTAGAATTTTATACTGCTTTAAACTCATGATTCAGAACATCAAATCTAATGAAGCAGTAAACACAGGCAAATAGTGTAAAAATTTGGGTTGGATTTGTACTGCTCTAAAATTTAGTGTTTTTGGGAAACTTAAGAAATTGAAATATTGTAGATGAAAGTGACATTGGAGATCTCTAGCTCAGTGCTCTGGTTTTACTAGGGCTCAGAGAGGTTTAGCTAGTTTGGTTTTCTAATGCCCAGAGAGGTTAAATACTGCACTAAGTATCCTACAGTTGCCTGATGAAGGAGGAGATGTTATTATCAGGGATACAAAAGGTAAAGTTTCAGTCTATTTTTTTTCTGCACTTTGAAAATACAATTCTTTGTTATGCTGTTTTATTCATACTATTTTTCACAGTAAGAGTCATGTCAGAAAAAATGAGCAATGGCTTACATTTTTGGTTGTAACCTACTTTGCCAACATTTTGTTATTTTTAACTATTTCTCTATAAAATTATGTGTTATTTTCTTTGTTATAAGCCCAAATAACTTTCCCTTGTAATGTGTTGTTCATCACGAAAAAGAAGTCCTATGAAGTTGGATAACTTAAAAAGGGGATTAGAGAGATAAAATTAGAGATTATAAGAATTTATACAAGTTTCCAGTGAAAAGTTATATAATTTATTATATCTAGAAAGTAATGGATGGTGGCTATTTGGTAGTTCCAGGTAACTAAGAGTTGACCTTTATCTAATCATGTCTCCTAATTGCTCTAATCTATGAGTCAGAAGGTAAGTCCAAGCTAACTGCAGTTAAAAGTTGTAAATAAAAATCTTAAGTTAAAATACCACTCATTTGAAGGTACAAAAGTAAATTCAATACTTATTAGGGTTACGGAGCACTAAACAATGATGAGAGAAACATAGATGTTAATTTATATTCTAAAATATTTTAAAGATAAAAGAGAGACTGAATAAAAAATTAACTTAAGGATTAATGAATAGCATTACTCACTTATAGGCATGGCTTTTTGTGTTTGTTATTCATAGTTTTTTATTCCTTTGTATATCTATCATTCAATAAGTAGAGCAATAAATTCCAAAAAGTATATTATATGGTTTCTGTTTGAATTACTTTATTCATTCTTTTTTTAATGTTAATTAAATTTTCATAATGTATCAGGAGGAACAGTGCTACATAATAGGGTCCAAGATGAATTAGATGTATAATTCCTATGATTTATTCATTTAATCTAAAATTTATTTAAATGAGTGCTTTTGATAATATGTTTTCAAAAATGAAGTATGCCATAGACATCATAGCTTGTGTTTACTCATACAACATCTACAACTACCACATCATGAAAATTTGATCTATTTTATATTGAAAAAGTATAAACTGCTCTCTCTTCTGAGATAACCTCCTGGAGTTGTTATTTAGAATGGAGAAAAGTAGTGATTACCAGCATAAATGCCTCAGAATTAGACTTTGGTTTCCCAAACCAGAAATTATGCCACTTCCAGGAACTGTTTAACCTGTCGTGTGTGAAATTGCTTTGGCATCTGTTATGGTTACGTTTGACATTAATTCTGGCTAGTGGAATAAAATATTGTATAAGGTGAAATCCAAATTCTTGAATTTTCTTATTGCCAATATGTTATTTAACAAACCATCAAGGATTATGTCCTGTTTGTAAACATAGGAAGGCTAATTATTTACTGACAAAGACTTGCGTTATGCATTCATCATCAGCAAGCTCTGCTCTTCACTGTAGGCTTTCTCACCAGCTCTTTTCCCCTGCACTTTTAGTGCATATTCCTGTAGTTACTTTGTTCATTTACTGCAGGTCTTCCTATTAAATGAAAGGTCACTTCTCCAGTGAGTCCTTCTCTGAAAATTCTGTTTCAAATTGCAGCTTCACGCCTGTAATTCTAGCACTTTGGGAGGCCGAGGTGAGCAGATTGCCAGAGCTCAGGAGTTCGAGAACAGTCTGAGCAACACAGTAAAACCCTGTCTCTACTAAAATACAAAAAAGACAGCGTGCACCTGTAGTCCCAGCTACTCAGGAGGCTGAGGCAGGAGAACTGCTTGAACCCGGGAGGCAGAGGTTGCAGTGAGCTGAGATCATGCTCCTACAGTCCAGCCTGGGTGACAGAGCAAAACTCCGTCTCAAAAGAAAAAAAAAAAAAAAAGAAAGAAAAGCAGCTATTCATCCTGCACTCCCTAATATTTCCCAGCCTTTCTTCCCTTGCTAGCCTTAGAACCACCTTTCATCCTAGGTAGTCTTCCTGACTGATATGTTGCCATAAACTGGAATGTACTCACCAAGAAGTTTTGGTCTTTTACATTCGCTGCCACATCTCAGCCTAGAACAATGCCTGGCACATAGATTACATCAAATAAATATTTGCTATGTAACTGAACATGCTGTGTAACTCCAATAAGTATTAACAAATAATGTGAGGTCAAGACTTTGACTTAATTAACTTTAGTGCACAAATTAATTTAAATTCCCTCTTCATGCGTAATAGTATTATTTGCAATAATAAAGCATACGACAGTCTGAGGAAATGATTTTTTTCTTATTGTAAAAACTGATTTCATTTGAGGATAAAAAGTAATTTGCCACATAACTATTATTTGAAATATTATACACAGATGGTTTCCAGAGTACAGGCCATATTACATGTATCATACAGGCCGTATTACATCAATATGAGAAAATATTGCCAGCACATGGGAATGTGAGCTAATTTGTAATATTTAAGTGATTAGCAGGAAGCGAATAAAATTTAGTTAACAGATTTATGGAATAAAAGAAAATAAAGCATAGCAAAGTTAATTTTTTCAATCTAAATGTAAGTAAAAAAAGGTATTATATACCTAGGTCCTAGCAAGGTACATTACACATTAGGGTCTTCTTGATCAGCGATATAAAAATTTTTTTCTTGTTTTATGCATTAAAGACAAATATAGTTTCTCACGAAATGAGCTAAACAAAATATTAGGTAAAATGAATATACAGCTTTTGAGAATTATAGTGAGAGCCTGTTCAAAATTCATCTTGTTTATAGCAAATGCTTCAAATTATGACTTAAAGCATATTAAAAGCATATTGAAAACATGAATATTAAACAAGGAAATCTTTCTTAGAAAAGTTACCTGAAATATGGAAATAGACAAAAGATATTATTGAGAGTCCTTTTGATGCAGTTCTGGGCTGGCACCTCCGATCAACTCACTATAAATTAGGCTATTTTATAACACTGTAAAGGCTGATTTGAACTTACATGTTGCTGTTTAGTGAAAGTACAAACATATTTTACTCAAAAATAAGCCCAACATTTACTATTTATGACCCTGTCAGACATTAACCAGTTTTGTATCTTTTTTTTTTTGAGACAGAGGCTCACTCTGTCGCCAGGCTGGAGTGTAGTGGCGCAATCTTGGCTCACTGCAACCTCCGACTCCCTGGTTCAAGCGATTCTTCTGACTCAGCCTCCCAAGTAACTGGGATTACAGGCACACACCACCACACCCAGCTAATTTTTCTATTTTTAGTAGAGACGGGGTTTCACCGTGTGGCCAGGATGGTCTCGATCTCCGGACCTCGTGATCCGCCCGCCTTGGCCTCCCAAAGTGCTGGGATTACAGGCATGAGCCACCGTACCCAGCTCAAACCAGCTTTGTATCTAACTCAGCAAACCTATCTTAATATTTCTTTATTAATTGCCTATAAATATTCAGCTCTTCAAATGTACTTTAAACCAATTTAAACATCTTAATAGTTCCCTCATTAACTACAGAGTTGAATAAAATGTTTGCAATGTGTGCATTTTATATTTTCAAGAGAATCTTCATTTTTTTCTCCTTATGTAATATATATTTGTTGTTAACAATTAAATACAAAAATATACACATATATGTACACATATATTGTTTTATAACTGACATACAACTAACGCCACTTGTTTAATGTGTAAGATTTGAAGTACTTTGACATATTTATGCAGACATAACACCATTGTCCAAGTTAGTGAACGTATTCAACACCTCAGGAGTTTGAGTTTAAAACACAGCTGCTTAACTTACCAGGTAAGTAACCATGAGTCAGTCCCTAAAGCTCTGAATTCAGGTGGATTATCTATAAAATAGTCTTTTACCTATTGAAAAGGAGTTCTGTGAGGAGCAAAAGAGAGAGAGAATGCAAAAGTACAAGGTAAGAAAAATATATTTAAGGCATAAAAGTCAGCTATGATGTAAATATAGCATTCTTTAAAAAATTAAATTAGCTATAATAATAAATTAATAATAATTACAAATATTTATGTGTGAATATATACACATATATACACATATACGTGTATATATATATGTATAAACTTAAGTGCCTAGTATTGTTCTAGTAACTTTACATACAATAAGCAATTTAATTTTTAGCAATTAATTTAACCAAATCAATTCAATTTACAGATGAGATAAACAATAGAGTTAACAAAAAGAAATGTTCAAGAATTTCTGTTGTGTGAAAGCATTTGGTTAGGTAGAATATAGATTTTTATCTTAGCTCTCTATAACATTATTGTACACATGACAGGTCTTAAAAACCATGATGTTGATAATAAAATATTTAATTAAAGATTATTAGTGCTTAAAATATTAGTCTTTATTTTCTTTTCTTCACGGGAAATTTGTTTCAGCATGAAATTTATTATTAATTCTGAAGCTAGTTACCAGAATCTTGACTTTTTAAATTTACTTTTGAGTAGTCTACACTCTCATAATCAAAATTATCAGATATTCACGGAAACCTGATTTTAAGTTCAACAGATGTTACAGATTAAAAAGCCATATATTATGAGATCTTTTGTGGCTGGCTTATTTCATAGTAATGAAAACATAATATTTTTAAGGTGCATCCACACCATGGCATGTAACAGTACTTGATTTCTTTGTAAGGCAGAATAATATTCCATTGTACGTAAAATCACAATTGGTTTATTTATTCATTCATTTATGAGCATTTTGGTTGTTTTCACCTTTTGGTTATTGTGAATAGTGTTGCTATGACTATGTGTGTGCATGTATTTGATTATCTGTTTTCAATTTGGGGGGGTCTATAACTGGGAGTGGAATTACTGGTTCATATGGTAATTCTTTTTAACTTTTTAGTAACTATCAAAATGTTATATAAAATACTCAAAATGGTAAATCTTTGGAGATAGAAAGGAGACTGGTGGTTGCAAGAGGCTGGTAGGAGGAAGGAAAGGGAAATGACTGCTTATTGAGTGCATCAGTCAGCATTCTCCAGAGAAACAGAACCAATGGGATCTATCTGCACATCTGTATCTACATCCATCAATCTATTTAGAATGAAACTTTTTGGAAAAAATTGGTTCATGTGATTATGGAGGCCGAGAATTCCCACAATGCCATTTTCAAGCATCTCATAGTATTACCATGTTCTGTGGATAAGGTCAATGGAAAACTACAACTACACCATAGTGACAGAATTACCAATGACCCAGGCTCTAGAAATGAAGGTTTCAGTTACCTTGCCACAAAAAGGACCATGACTAGCTGAGATGCTTGCTGAAGACAAAGGGATTGCCAAGTGAGTAGTAGAAAAAGGTAGTTATAACACAAGCTATGACCACATGACCAGTTACAAAAATGACGACCATAATGTCATGAGTAGCATTTTCTCCTTATTTCATTATGAACACATTTGTGTGTGTGTGTGTGTGTGTGTGTGTATAAAAATGCACACAGGGAAGGCAAATCTGTATTCAGAGTGTTTATTCTTGTAAGGAAAAAACACTGCCATGTCCATGTTGAAAGTGGTCTAATGTAATTAACTTGCCACAAAGTAGTTGCCAGATCACCCTAGAGAATATTGCCATATCAGAGACTTAGGATCTCTGATGGTGGTAGACTGAGTACTGAGCAGTGGCTGAAGCCAGGTCGACTTCATAAGTGAAAATCTGTGCATCACCTCCATCCCTGTCACCATGGCCACTTTACTGATGAGCTCATTGGGTGACTGGGGAAAGAGGCTGACTGATACACACCAAATAGGCCATGCTATCCACTTGATTATTAAAATCTTTCTCTGCTGGAATCACCCTTTGATGAACATTACACAGAACACAAATATATTAATATTTATGTAAAAGGTCTATCTACATATCTATTGCCTAGATTTCCTTGTCACCAATTTTCCAATTCATTTTCTTTCAAGTCCCTGACTATCCAGACAAATCATTGGCCACAACCAAAATTACAATATAATCACGTGTCTACCCATTTATCTTTAAAAGCAAAGTGAACAATCAGGTGCACTATGGATGTTCTGCCCACTAGAAAAATTTCCCTTCAAAACTGTCATGTAGGGATGTCCAAGAAAAGGTATGTAGTGCTGTAGCTGTTGACTTTCCATGGGATGCCTGCATTTTGTGAAGAATCATCTGTAAATCATGCCTGAGTTTTCTCTTCCTCTGTCAGCTGATCATAGGAAACTCCCCATAGGTGAGGGCTGGGAGAGAGAAGGCAGTGTAGCAGGAAAGGAGACTATGGGCCTTTGGATCACTTTTTTCTATAACTTATCTGTGCTTTCAGGGCCTGCTGAGGCCCCATCTTATATATACCACTTCCATTTGATGATAGAGTGCTTCTGTCCATCCCAAACTTTATAACGCCCAGTTCATAATGGGCAGCTCAGGTTTCTGGGTAACTTGATGGCTCATGGTTGTATTCAGTCTCTACTAAGCTCCACTAGCGGACCATTAGCCATTTCTTAAAAGGAAATGGCTTTTGTGGCTGATGGCTGGGCTTTGCTCCAAAATCCTATGCACCTGTGCTGTAATCCACCTACAGAAGCCTGCCAGTGTCTCCATACGGCATCTCTATCAGCCACTGACACCTCAAGCACCATTGGATCTATTAGATCATATGGCCCAAGCAGCACAGGGGCCTGCATAGCAGCCTGGACCTGTTGTAAAAGCCTTTTTTTTTTTTTTTTTGGTTCTGGGCCTCACTAAAAACTAGAGGTTTTGAGGGTCACTAGGTAATGGCTAGAGTAACATACTGAAATAAGGAATATGTTGCCTACAAAATTTAAAGAGTCCCAATAGTCATTGTGCCTATTTTTTTTGGTTTTAGGAGGGTCCAGATATAACAACTTATCCTCCACCTTAGAAGGAATATTTTGACATTACTCATACCACTGGACCCTTAGAAATTTAACCAAAGTAGAAGGTCCCTACATTTTTGGTGGATTCATTTTCTACTTTCTGACATGCAAATATCTTGTCATTAAGTCTAGAGTGGTTGCTACTTCTCATTCACTAGGTCCAATCAGCATAATGTCATCAATGTGATGGATCAGTGTGATGTCTTCTGGAAGAGAAAATTGATCAAGATCCCATTGAAATAGATTATGCTGTAATTATAGAGGGTTGATATACCCCTGAGGTAAGACAGTGAAGATGTATTGCTGGCCTAACAGAAACAAAACTGCTTACAATGGTCTTTACTAACAGACATTGAAAAAAAATTGCCAGGTCCATACTACACACCAGGTACCAAGGAATGTGTTAATTTGTTCAAGCAATGAAACCATATCTAGAACAGCTGCTAAAATTGGAGTCACCACCTGGATAACCTTATGATAACCCACTGTCATTTTCCAAAATTAATCTGTCTCTCGTGCAGGCCAAATAGAAGAGTTGAATGGTGATGTGGTGGGAATCATCATCCTTGCATCATTCAAGCCCTACATGGTAGCACTAATCTCTGCAATTCCCCTAAGCGTGCTGGATTGCTTTCAGTTTACTATTTTCTTGGGTAAAAGTAGTTCTAGTAGCAGTTCAGGTCCACTGTGAGATAGACTTGAGCTAAAATTCCATTAATTACCTGACTTTCCTAAACTCCTACTCTTACTAGTGGACCATGGTGATGTTTTGGATCTCCTGGAATTAGTATCTGTTCAAAGGCAGTGTCCAGTATTCCCAGAAGGAACTGATTACTTCATTTTTCCTAATGCAGTCACCCTGGCAAATGGCATTACTAATGCCATAACGTATAGGAGAAAGATTAAGAGTATAAAATTGATACGGTATTGATGAGGTCCTTCCTCAAGGACACCAAGCTTCCCCTTCATTCAAGGGGTTCTGGGTTCGTGAATTCACTCAAGTCTGGGAATTGATTGAGGGTCCTCAACTCCACTTTTTATTTTATTTTATTTTATTTTTTTTAGACGGCGTCTCGCTCTGTAGCCCAGGCTGGAGTGCAGTGGCACTATCTTGGCTCACTGCAAGCTCCGCCTCCCAGGTTCACACCATTCTCCTGCCTCAGCCTCCCAAGTAGCTGGGACTACAGGCGCCCGCCACCACGCCCAGCTAATTTTTTGTATTTTTAGTAGAGACAGGGTTTCACTGTGTTAGCCAGGATGGTCTCGATCTCCTGACCCCGTGATCCACCCACCTCGGCCTCCCAGAGTGCTGGGATTACAGGCATGAGCCACCAAGCCCGGCCCCTTGACTCTACTTTTATGATTCAAGTTAGACTTTTTTTTCACTTGACTTAGTGTTTTTCTGCTTTTATAGAACAAGTAAGATTTTAGTAAGTTTCTTATCTATTTCACTTCAAGAATCACCATGATGAACTAGCCAACATTATAGGGAAATGGGAGTCAGATCATTCTGATTTCCGCTTTAACTCTGTTGTCCATCGTGGTGACCACACCTTTGCCTTTGGTTTTTAAGTGCTGCCACCTGGCCCCTACTATCATAAGAACCAATTACTCCCATTGCTTTTATGTTTCAACAATGCAATGACTGCAGTTCCTACTGTGAGGTCTGGCCTACAAGTATAATCATAGGGCTCTTCAAACATTTTGGGACTCCCCAGACAAGTCTATTTCTCACACTATCAGTAAAAGGTTTATTTTCTGAATGTTCCCAGTGTGGGCAAGTAGATTTTATATAACAAATCCACTGTAAAATCTACATTAAAATAAGTCAGTTCCATCTTTTTCTTTGGGTGATGAAATGTTTTGAAATCAGATACAGGTGATGGTTGCACAATATTGTGAATGAATTAAATGTCACTGGACTGTTCACATAAGAATACTAAATGTTTAATATTTCATCTCAATTAAAAAAAATTAAAGGCCATTCGGTAGCAACTGCTGACTCCTATAGAAGTAAAATTTAATATTTTAAGTAGGTTTGTATTCCTGAAAACATTGTACTTTCTTCATGAATAACAATAAAAAATTATCAATGTATATGATTAAATTATTCTATTTGTTGAACTGATTATTTTTGTATTCTCTAAATCCTGTGTATTATTTGTTTTGTTAAATTATATGATGTTATTCAAGAAATATTAAAATTATAGACTAATTTATTAACAAATAGAAGTGTCATACTTTTTAAAAGCTTCCAAATTGGAATAAGTATATTGAAATGTTCATCTTCTGGAATTACTTACTTATTCATATATTTTTAGAGGAATAGTCACATGTTAGAGGAATATTCACATATTTAAAATAGATAATCCCGGTTCTTTTAACGTAAATCAATCAAAAGTACTAAATAAATATATTTTAATGGAATCTGTATGTGTGCAAATGAAACTACAATGAAATATTTCTACATGCAGTGCCAAGAGCCAACGTTTCTTTGTATGTCTTGAACTCTGTATATTCATTCTACAGTCAAACCACATTAGAAATAGCATATTATGTGCTATTGGCTTTCTAACGTGGGGGTGTGTGTGTGTGTGTGCGTTCGTGCATGTGTGCTATATAATATTCCTACAGTAATTATTTAAAGATAAGCTAAACAGCTTTAAAAACAAAACTTTCCCATGACAAACTATATTAAAATGATGATAATTTTTTCAAACTAAATGCACTACTTCTAAATATTAGATGTTTTTATAACTTATTTTTCTCATCTATCTATGCAAACATGTTCATCATAGCCTTTTAAATCAAAATATTAACATAAAGTTATTTTTTTAAATACATATTGAGTTTTCACATTATTGTTTTATTCTATTCTTATCTTCTTCATCACAATAACATTATCTTGTTATAATTACAGGACCCATTTTAATATCTTCTTAATATGCTATCTCCAATCATGAGTTTCATTGCTATTTATTTTTGATGCCTAAATTTCTACAGCATGCTAAGATATTGCCAATAAGATACATCAGAGCTATTAAAATACTGCATATGCTGCTAATTTGGATAATTATCTGTTATGTCTTTCAAAGGGTGAAAAACCATTTCATAGCATTTGACTTCCTGGAAGGAATAGTGCTTTCAAAATTTGACCTAATGAAAGGTGCCAACACACAGTATATTTATGTGTTGCATGCAGTGTATTGATAGTTCTCACGTGATTCTTCCCTTGATCATGCTATGATTATCCTAGCCTGCCTAAGGAAAAAAAAGAAGAACAAACTTAGAACCTCCAAATGCTCACATACACTATTACAGGGATAATGTAGTGTAGGCTACAACTGAGGAAGTATACAAAGGAATAAACAATAATAGGTCAATTCATGGCCACTGGACAGGAATTAGTCTTGCACATTTAAGTTTGACTCCATAGTATTTAAAATAAACTAGAATATGTAAATTGGTTTCTTAATAAAATCTTTTAACATCAAATTTCATTCCAAATACTATTAATAGTCTCCTTTAAATAATGATCTTCTTTAAATTTGAATAAGAATTTGGTGTTAAAATCAGAAAGTGGTTACTTAAAATAGCACTGAATTCTGAAAAAGGCCAATCGTTCAATTAATTTGACTTTCACAAATTACAAAATAAGTTACTGCATACTAAGTCTAAATTAGTTAAAGGCCTATAGGGACAATAGAAAATTTACCAGCTGTGCATCACCACCAGCAAGGACACTAATTTCATATATGAAGACAAACACAAGTGTTGTGATAAAGCTACATGATGATTCTGAGATTACATGAATAATGGAATTCTAAAATTAACCTGAGAGTCACTGGTTGGCAGAAGCTGCCTCGTCCTGTCAGTCAATCTTAAATCAATTAATAGATTCTGAATAAACTGCCTCCGCAGAGAGAATTCATTCATTTTAACATGTCAATCTCATTGAATATTTTTCACTGCACACTAAAAATGACTTTATGCAGACATACATTTAATTTGGACCACTTGAAGATTGTTTCTTCTTCCTATACCTGAAAGTACTGACCGTAAAAAATTATGAAATAAAATTAAATTTTATTCCTTAAATATATGAAGTTTTGAGCAAGTGAGAAAGTGACAGGATTGAAAAGAGAGAATAGAATTTATGATTAAAATGGGGAGGGGTACGATTCAATTGGCATCTAGTCGGTAATGTGAAAGTTGTATACAGTATTTATTATCTTATTATTACTGTATTAGTCCATTTCACGCTGGCATAAGGACATACCTGAGACTGGGTAATTTATGAAGGAAAGAGGTTTAAGGGACTCACAGTTCCACATGGCTGGGGAGACCTCACAATCATGGCAGAAGGTGAAGGAGGAGCAAAGGCACGCCTTACATGGTAGTAGGTAAGAGAGCATGTGCAGGGGGACTGCCCTTTATAAAACCATCAGATCTCATGAGACTAAGTCAATATCATGAGAACAGCATGGGAAAAACCTGCTCCCATGATTCAATTACCTCCCACGGGGTTCCTCCCACAACATGTGGGGATTATGGGAGGTACAATTCAAGATGAGATTTGGGTGGGGACACAGCCAAACCATATCAACCAGGTATCACCAAAGTGAGCTAAAAGTAAGGCATAGATAACTGATAGAGGTTTTCAGGAATAGAGAAAGGATATAATTTTTGATCATTTTAAAAATGATTATTCTTTGAATCTAATACAAATATTCATCTTGTATGGCAAGTTCTCAAAAGAAGTCAAGAGAATTTGACTGATGACTAAATGCATTACTTCTAAGTATTCCGTGTTTTTATAACTCACTTTTTCTCTCACTGTATCTATGAAAACATGTTCATCATCACTTTTAAAATCAACATATTAACGTATAGTTATTCTTTAAAAATATGCATTAGTTTCCAGATTGTTGTTTTATTCTACTCTTATATTTATGTGTTTGACACAATTGATCTTTACATAAATAATCTTCTATCAGAGGGTAATTGGCACAGGCCAGGAAAAACTGGTGGTCTAGCTAGGCCAGTTCAGCCCAATTCCTTGCACTTGTCATATAAATATAGCCAAGATGTCTTTTGAGGTTTCATTGCCTTTGAGACGTGAATAAGCTCATTACCAACCTGTTGGCCTCAACCATTTTGAACCACTGGAATTCCACACCATGTAGAAGTTCCATGCCTGCCTTCAGATTTCTGTGGATACCTCAGGGGCTTTCATTGTCATGAGGACCTGTGGAGCTTTTCTTCTCCTTCTGCTGAATCAGGTTTGCTGATGGGCTGGGCTGGTCTCCTGCATGTTTTGTCCCTCACGGGTGTCCTATATCTCAGACCCACATATAAAACCTAGCCACGTCCTGAACCTCCAGACACACATGAAATCCTTCAGTTTTCTCTCCAAATAATTCTCTGCAACAGCGTTTACTGAAAATCACTGAGATAGCTGAGGTGGAGTGTGGCTCAAGTGAGGAGAGGAAGTATAGGCTTGAGGAAGGAAGGAGGAATATTTATGGGGAGAAGGCTATCTTCAGAAGCATATCCAACTTCACCCCTGTTAAGAACACCTCTGTTCTTAAATGTCTTTAAGGCACACGCCAAGTGTCCTGGCAATCTCTCTTCATTCCTTCCTCTTATTCCCTCCAGCCTGAAATTCCGCCTAATTCCAAATGCGGACCAACTTAACAATTTTTTTTTTTTTTTTACCAATACTCTTCTCATCTAAGGGTTTTATTTTTCACCAGGGTCACTAAACTAAATTTTAGTGGATCATCAGGAGGTCAAAAGTGACATCATAGCATCATAAAACAATTTGGTTTTGGTTATGCTTCTAAAGTGATAAATAAGTCAGCACTTCCCTTCCCCACATGTTTGGGGTGAGTACTAGTTTGGACTTAATACTAAAGGTATAGGGAAAGCAGACAGATGTTAACACTAACCAAGGAGAAAAGAGCCTGAGAATGTTATGTCTCAAAAATACAGATGGCAGTGGAAATACCTTCAAGAAATTCTCAGGGAGGGCACAGGTGTAGACAAAACCTGCAACTATTTCCACTGTTAAAATTATTCATTTAAATGTAGAGAGACTTCTCAACAAATATATTTTAGTGTACACATCTCAAAGACACATACTTGTAAATGTTATTTTGTGTCACTTATTTCTTATGAATAATATTGTAGTTTGGATTGTGATAGAGCCACCAGCAGTATTTTGTAGTTGTTAAGTATTTAGATAGCACATTGAATTGGGGAATTTGGAAAATGATTGTTTTCTATGTATGGAGCCACTATGTATTGGGCCACAGCAGAACATCTCCTGACTTCTAATGTTCACACTAGGAGAAACATTTGCTTAACTCCATTTCATGTTGTGAAGTAACAGTATAATCAGTGATAGACAAATGTATACATCTATAATCATATTTCATACACATGCACACACATACATAGACACATGCATACACTAGATTTCAAAAGAATAACTTGTTTTCCTTTGGGAGTAAGAAGTTATTTCATTCCAATATGTGTTGGATGTCCTATATTTTGGCTACCCTGAGAAAGTACAACCCAAATCACATCCTGGTGATTTGCAGTATTGTGAACATAATTTCAGAACTGTATTATCTAGATGAAATTTCATCATTTATCCCTTCATCTCTTTATTCACTCAGCATAAGCTTTGACTTTAATAAGCCATCAATTATAAGATATACTATTTTATGAATCACTTATAAAGGAAAAACGGTGAATTCAAGTCTAGCATAAATTAATAAGCCTAGTCAACACATGAATCAGTTGCATAATCCTCTCATTACTTTGTGGCTTATTTTATCTATTTCAAGAGATTTTGTGATTTTTATCTCTGTTTAGTTTACAGTCCCTAGCATCGGATTGGCAATCATTTTACATGTATGTTAATAGTTAAACATTATCTGCTTGTGGGTATTTTCCTTTCTTACCATAAAGCACTTGGATGTGGCTTTGTGAAACAATATGGAATATCTGTCATTCTCTCTATGAAGACTATTTGTTTCACTAATATCATGTTATGCCCCACTGCTCCCTTTCTTTTCCTTTCTGTGAACACAATAACTTTTTGTTTCAGTGATGAGACATTTTGAAATCTTTGAAAGATTTTATTTGGCAATTAAACCAACACACAAAGTGACAACAATCCATACAACTTGATTGTAGTGATGAAAATCTAACAAGTTTGACCAAATTCTCACATGCATAGGCAAGGACAACTGGTTACACCTGCTGTTTAGCCACTGTGATTGTAAAATGTCATTGATTGTAAAATAATCATGCACATGTAATTACATGAGAAAAGAAACTCTTAAACAATGTACTAAAATTTTTATTGAACTTCACTACGTACCTGAAGCTGAGGTAGGTGCTAGAATTTATCAAAAGAATATGCTGCTACCAAGACTTGTGTAGTCAAATATTAAATGTAAGTCCTCTATGAGAAGATAGAAAATGTGGTATAGTTTTCTTAAAATGTGCTCAAGGAATACAAAGAGGATAGCCCTTTAAGGTGGCAAGACCGACAAACACTTAAAACAGTAGTAGATTTTGGGTAAGTGGAGATCATGAGAGAAAAGGTATTTTAATTCAAAAACAGAACCTGAGCAAATATTGGAAAAAAAAAGCCACCAGGAGGATACTCAAGAAATGGTATGGCTTAAGGTTAGCCTGTGAGAAGAAATAATTACAGGTGAATTAGGAATGGACTTTGAAAACGGAAGATTCTTGAATGCATGGTTAGAGAACAAGGTGAGCCTTGAATTGTTCTGGAGTTGCTAACATATGATTAGTGATATTTTCAGGAAGCCAAACCTATGTCTTTGACTTATCGAAGCAAACATGATAACTTGACAAAAGTCAGATTTTTGGTGCATAGCAATAGCCTCGATTCTAAGCAAGGCAGAAATGGGGGCGACAAGGTGAGGGTGCTAATTTTTCCCATCTCTGTCCTCAATGACAGACAGTGCTTGGTAACAAAAGCAAATTAGAACGATCACATTTCCAATGTCAAATCTCCACCAAAAACGGTGAATGAGAGATTTGCTCCAAAACAGAGGAGAGATTATTCTTCCAGCAGAATTGACAAAACTTACGGTCAGTTTCAACAGCAGGAGCTTGCATGATGAGGAGTTAGCCAAGACCAAAATCCTCTAAACTTAAAGGACTACCCCCAATGGAGCTGATATCAGTGGTTTTTACACCTTCTGCAACCAAGCCCCACAGATGGTAGCATACCTAAAGTACTTCTAATAAAGCAACCAACCACAGGGCGTACATGAAAATTAGAATTAACTGGTTTAGGTAAATGCACATATGACACATTGCTCATGCTCAAATGTTTCAAACTAAATTGAAAAAAAAAACACACACACAATATAAGTTGGAAGCAATGCAGTAAAGAGATTAGTAGCTGGAGAAACTGGTAATAGTGTTTCAAGTACTGAAGTGTTTTAATAAGACAATATGAAAATTAATGAGAAATTGAAATAGGACAATAGTCATGGAAATACAAAGGATGGAACAGGTATTTTTAAAAGTCTCTGTGAATAACCCTCCTAAATTCAGTAATAGTTCTAAATGCATGCTTCTTTTCTTATGAATTGAGAATTGCACAGTAAGATAAAACTTTTCCAAAATACAGTTAGGCTCTATTTCCCATGAATGTAATTTGGAATTGAAAAATAGAAGAAAAAGAAGCAACAGAGCAACAATGAGCACATTTCTAAATACTTGAAAAAATGAAAAACTACTGGGTTATTTGTGGGGTCCTTAAGTAACAGATAATCTAGAAGCAGAAAACCCTAAAATTAAAACAAATACATGACTATGAAATTCACGAATTTTTTGAACCATGTCCCCATTCTAAAGCTTTAAAAAAACTAAGATTTTATTTAAGTCAATTGTGAAAAAATGTATTGTGTTTATTTGTTTATTTAATTCTCTCCGTACACACTAAGAAATTATGCAAAATAGAAGGGAAAGAAATGTTGATATACTCCATGAAAGCAACAAGTAGTCCTGATGCCTTTTACCTGCTAAATTGTAGTCCTTAATTGCCATGCAAGTGCAAAACCAAAACCAAAAAAAAAAAAAAAAAGCTACCTAAAATATGCGTTATACTTTTACAATGAATGAGTAGAAATTTGGCAGTCCTTTACAATTTTGATCCTGTCTGTATATCCATTGAAAATCCACTTGGTTAATCTTACAGCCACTCAGTTCATTTAACGAAGAGTACTAGACATAATAACGAGTCAGAAAATGCTTGACATGGAAACACTCCATTAATTTTTATTTATTGAAAGAAAACATTTAAAATGCTATTTTCAGTCTGCAATTATTTTGTTTCTTAAATTCCCCAATATGATTGCCATACAGCTTTCTGTGAGTTTTCAAATATCACAGGAGCCCTTATCTAACCATTCAATCCCAGAATATCTGCTGACCAAGCCACAGAGCATGACTTGGGCTCTCCAGAAGAACCTGTTAGTCCCATGGAACCCACTTTACACTGTATTTGACACACTGTGTCACTGCAGTATTAAAATGCTATGAAGAGTTGTTTCAACAGGATTTGTTTTAAATCTAAGTGTCTCCAAGGACTAAACCTTGCCAAAATCTTTGCATACGAATAAAAGAGGCCGGAACAATGTTTAAGCATCACTAGTCAACAGACGACCTGGACTCTCCCTGGCTCACTGAAGTGAGTTAAAACAGAACCAGGCAGCTGGGTGAGGGAGGCAGTCACATACCATGTTCTCGGAAAGATTTTGTAAAATTATCACAGGACCTCCTTGTCTACAAGCAGCCAAACCAGCTCCTGTTGTCAGTGCCAAGATAAATTACAGTGAGAACCCGCCTCTCCCCACAGTCTTTGAAAGAAACGTCTGACAGAGACTTACGGTGAGAGGTGACAGCGCGCCGGCAGTCCTCAGAGCCCTCGCTTGCTCTCGGCACCTCCTCTGCCTGGGCTCCTACTTTGGTGGCACTTGAGGAGCCCTTCAGCCCACCGCGGCACTGTGGGAGCCCGTTTCTGGGCTGGCCAAGGCCGGAGCCCACTCCCTCATCTTGCGGGAAGGTGTGGAGGGAGAGGCGCGAGCGGGAACCGGGACTGAGCGCGGTGCTTGCGGGCCGGCTGGAGTTCCGGGTGGGCGTGGGCTTGGCGGGCCCCGCACTCGGAGCAGCCGGCCGGCCCTGCTGGCCCCGGGCAATGAGGGACTTAGCACCCGGGTCAGCGGCTGTGGAGGGTGTACTGGGTCCCCCAGCAGTGCCAGCCCACCGGTGCTGCGCTCAATTTCTCGCCGGGCCTTAGCTGCCTTCCCGCGTGGCAGGCCTCCGGACTGCAGGCGGCCGTGCCTGAGCCTTCCCCTGCCTCCGTGGGTTCCTGTGCGGCCTGAGCCTCCCCTACGAGCGCCGCCCCCTGCTCCAGGGCGCCCAGTCCCATCGACCGCCCAAGGGCTGAGGAGTGGGAGCGCATGGCGCAGGACTGGCAGGCAGCTCCACCTGCAGCCCCGGTGCGGGATCCACTGGGTGAAGCCAGCTGGGCTCCTGAGTCTGGTGGGGACGTGGAGAGTCTTTATGTCTAGCTCAGGGATTGTAAACACACCAATCGGCACTCTGTATCTAGCTCAAGTTTTATAAACACACCCATCAGCACCCTGTGTCTAGCTCAGGGTTTGTGAGTGCACCAATCTACACTCTGTATCTAGCTGCTCTGGTGGGGCCTTGCAGAACCTGTGTGTGGATACTCTGTATCTAGCTAATCTGATGGGGAGGTGGAGAACCTTTGTATCTAGCTCAGGGTTTGTGAGTGCACCAATCTACACTCTGTATCTAGCTGCTCTGGTGGGGCCTTGCAGAACCTGTGTGTGGATACTCTGTATCTAGCTAATCTGATGGGGAGGTGGAGAACCTTTGTATCTAGCTCAGGGATTGTAAAGGCACCAATCAGCGCCCTGTCAAAACAGGCCACTAGACTCTACCAATCAGCAGGAGGTGGGTGGGGCCGGACAAGAGAATAAAAGCAGGCTGCCCAAGCTAACAGCAGCAACTCGCTTGGGTCCCCTTCCATACTGTGGAAGCTTTGTTCTTTGCAATAAATCTTGCTACTGCTCACTCTTTGGGTCCACACTGCTTTTATGAGCTGTAACACTCACTGAGAAGATCTGCAGCTTCACTCCTGAAGCCAGCGAGACCACGAGCCCACCGGGAGGAACGAACAACTCCAGACGCGCTGCCTTAAGAGCTGTAACACTCACCGCCAAGGTCTGCAGCTTCACTCCTGAGCCAGCGAGACCACGAACCCACCAGAAGGAAGAAACTCTGAACACATCTGAACATCAGAAGGGACAAATTCCAGACGCGCCACCTTAAGAGCTGTAACACTCACCGCCAGGGTCCGCCGCTTCATTCTTGAAGTCAGTGAGACCAAGAACCCACCAGTTCCGGACACAACGGTTTGGGGATTGGAAAGGAACCAGTCCGAGTTCACCTGAACTAAATAATCAGAGCTGACCTGCCCCTGCCGCTCAGAGCTCAGCTATAGTGACCATTCAGGACTCAGTTGTGTTGATCAATCAGCTGAATTTGAATTCTTTTTTTATGTAAACAAACCTAATTGGGAACTGGGCTGGAAATTTCTGCTATAAAACCTGAACCCGGCAGGGCAAGGTGGCTCATGCCTGTAATCCTAGCACTTTGGGAGGCTGAG